>NC_090324.1:38387828-39008811 GCF_040869045.1 Eurosta solidaginis | reverse complement strand
CTTTTAGTCGGTTAACCCCACCCACTATGACGTAGAAATTGAACGGTTAACGACAGAACCGTGTATCAGCTTGTGGATTAATATACACATAAAAACCTACCATCTGCAGAAACAAAATCGATTCTATCTTGCTTGGTTCAATAGATATGGACACTTATCCCTTTTAGTCGGTTAACCCCACCCACAATAGATATGGACACTTATCCCTTTTAGTCGGTTAACCCCATCCACTTTGACGTAGAAATTGAACCCTTAACGATAGAACCTTGTATCAGCTTGTGGATTAATATACACATAAAAACCTATCATCTTCAAAAACAAAATGGGTTCTATCTTGCTTGGTTCAATAGATATGGATACTTATCCCTTTTAGTCGGTTAACCCCACACACTTTGACGTAGAAATTGAACCGTTAACGATAGAACCTTGTATCGGCTTGTGGATTAATATACACATAAAAACCTATCATCTTCAAAAACAAAATGGGTTCTATCTTGCTTGGTTCAATAGATATGGACACTTATCCCTTTTAGTCGGTTAACCCCATCCACTTTGACGTAGAAATTGAACCCTTAACGATAGAACCTTGTATCAGCTTGTGGATTAATATACACATAAAAGCCTATCAGCTGCAAAAACAAAATCGATTCTGTCTTGCTTGGTTCAATAGATATGGACACTTATCCCTTTTAATCGGTTAACCCCACCCACAATAGATATGGACACTTTTCCCTTTCAGTCGGTTAACCCCATCCACTTTGACGTAGAAATTGAACCGTTAACGATAGAACCTTGTGTTAGCTTGTGGATTAATATACACATAAAAACCTGCCATCTGCAAGAATAAAATCGATTCTATCTTGCTTGGTTCAATAGATATGGACACTTATCCCTTTTAGTCGGTTAACCCCACCCACAATAGATATGGACACTTATCCCTTTTAGTCGGTTAACCCCATCCACTTTGACGTAGAAATTGAACCCTTAACGATAGAACCTTGTATCAGCTTGTGGATTAATATACACATAAAAACCTATCATCTTCAAAAACAAAATGGGTTCTATCTTGCTTGGTTCAATAGATATGGACACTTATCCCTTTTAGTCGGTTAACCCCATCCACTTTGACGTAGAAATTGAACCCTTAACGATAGAACCTTGTATCAGCTTGTGGATTAATATACACATAAAAGCCTATCAGCTGCAAAAACAAAATCGATTCTGTCTTGCTTGGTTCAATAGATATGGACACTTATCCCTTTTAATCGGTTAACCCCACCCACAATAGATATGGACACTTTTCCCTTTCAGTCGGTTAACCCCATCCACTTTGACGTAGAAATTGAACCGTTAACGATAGAACCTTGTGTTAGCTTGTGGATTAATATACACATAAAAACCTGCCATCTGCAAGAATAAAATCGATTCTATCTTGCTTGGTTCAATAGATATGGACACTTATCCCTTTTAGTCGGTTAACCCCACCCAGTATGACGTAGAAATTGAACTGTTAGCGGTAGAACATTGGATCAGCTTGTGGATTAATATACACATAAAAGCCTATCAGCTGCAAAAACAAAATCGATTCTGTCTTGCTTGGTTCAATAGATATGGACACTTATCCCTTTTAATCGGTTAACCCCACCCACAATAGATATGGACACTTTTCCCTTTCAGTCGGTTAACCCCATCCACTTTGACGTAGAAATTGAACCGTTAACGATAGAACCTTGTGTTAGCTTGTGGATTAATATACACATAAAAATCTACCATCTGCAAAAATAAATTCGATTCTATCTTGCTTGGTTCAATAGATATGTATACTTATCCCTTTTAGTCGGTTAACCCCACCCACTATGACGTAGAAATTGAACCATTCAAGATAGAGCCTTAGATCAGCATGTGAATTAATACACACATAAAAGCTTATCATCTTCAAAAACAAAATCGATTCTATCTTGCTTGGTTCAATAAATATGGACACTTATCCCTTTTAGTCGGTTAACCCCACCCACTCTGACGTAGAAATTGAACCGTTAACGATAGAACCTTGTATTAGCTTGTGGATTAATATACACATAAAATTCTACCATCTGCAAAAATAAAATCGATTCTATCTTGCTTGGTTCAATAGATATGGACACTTATCCATTTTAGTCGGTTAACCCCATCCACTTTGACGTAGAAATTGAACCGTTAACGATAGAACCTTGTATCAGCTTGTTGATTAATATACACATAAAAACCTATTATCTTCAAAAACAAAATGGGTTCTATCTTGCTTGGTTCAATAGATATGGATACTTATCCCTTTTAGTCGGTTAACCCCACCCACTTTGACGTAGAAATTGAATCGTTAACGACAGAACCTTGGATCAGTTTGTGGATTAAAATACACATAAAAGCCTACCATATGCAGAAACAAAATCGATTCTATCTTGCTTGGTTCAACAGATATGGACATTTATCCCTTTTAGTCGGTTAACCCCATCCACTTTGACGTAGAAATTTAACCCTTAACGATAGAACCTTGTATCAGCTTGTGGATTAATATACACATAAAAACCTATCATCTTCAAAAACAAAATGGGTTCTATCTTGCTTGGTTCAATAGATATGGATACTTATCCCTTTTAGTCGGTTAACCCCACACACTTTGACGTAGAAATTGAACCGTTAACGATAGAACTTTGTATTAGCTTGTGGATTAATATACTCATAAAATCCTACCATCTGCAAAAATAAAATCGATTCTATCTTGCTTGGTTCAATAGATATGGACACTTATCCCTTTTAGTCGGTTAACCCCATCCACTTTGACGTAGAAATTGAACCGTTAACGATAGAACCTTGTATCAGCTTGTGGATTAATATACACATAAAAACCTATTATCTTCAAAAACAAAATCGGTTCTATCTTGCTTGGTTCAATAGATATGGATACTTATCCCTTTTAGTCGGTTAACCCCACACACTTTGACGTAGAAATTGAACCGTTAACGATAGAACCTTGTATCAGATTGTGGATTAATATACACATAAAAACCTATCATCTTCAAAAACAAAATGGGTTCTATCTTGCTTGGTTCAATAGATATGATACTTATCCCTTTTAGTCGGTTAACCCCACACACTTTGACGTAGAAATTGAACCGTTAACGATAGAACCTTGTATTAGCTTGTGGATTAATATACACATAAAATCCTACCATCTGCAAAAATAAAATCGATTCTATCTTGCTTGGTTCAATAGATATGGACACTTATCTCTTTTAGTCGGTTAACCCCATCCACTTTGACGTAGCAATTGAACCGTTAACGATAGAACCTTGTATCAGCTTGTGGATTAATATACACATAAAAACCTATTATCTTCAAAAACAAAATGGGTTCTATCTTTCTTGGTTCAATAGATATGGATACTTATCCCTTTTAGTCGGTTAACCCCACCCACTTTGACGTAGAAATTGAACCGTTAACGACAGAACCTTGGATCAGCTTGTGGATTAATATACACATAAATACCTATCATCTGCGGAAACGAAATCGATTTATCTTGCTTGGTTCAATAGATATGGACACTTATCCCTTTTAGTCGGTTAACCCCATCCACTTTGACGTAGAAATTGAACCGTTAACGATAGAACCTTGTATCAGCTTGTGGATTAATATACACATAAAAACCTACCATCTGTAAAAATAAAATCGATTCTATCTTGCTTGGTTCAATAGATATGGACACTTATCCCCTTTAGCCGGTTAACCCCACCCAGTATGACGTAGAAATTGAACCGTTAGCGATAGAACCTTGGGTCAGCTTGCGGATTAATGTACACATAAAAACCTACCATCTGCAAATATAAAATCGATTCTATCTTGCTTGATTCAATAGATATGGACACTTATCCCTTTTAGTCGGTTAACCCCACCCAGTATGACGTAGAAATTGAACTGTTAGCGGTAGAACCTTGGATCAGCTTGTGGATTAATATACACATAAAAGCCTATCAGCTGCAAAAACAAAATCGATTCTGTCTTGCTTGGTTCAATAGATATGGACACTTATCCCTTTTAATCGGTTAACCCCACCCACAATAGATATGGACACTTTTCCCTTTCAGTCGGTTAACCCCATCCACTTTGACGTAGAAATTGAACCGTTAACGATAGAACCTTGTGTTAGCTTGTGGATTAATATACACATAAAAACCTGCCATCTGCAAGAATAAAATCGATTCTATCTTGCTTGGTTCAATAGATATGGACACTTATCCCTTTTAGCCGGTTAACCCCACCCAGTATGACGTAGAAATTGAACCGTTAGCGATAGAACCTTGGGTCAGCTTGCGGATTAATGTACACATAAAAACCTACCATCTGCAAAAATAAATTCGATTCTATCTTGCTTGGTTCAATAGATATGTATACTTATCCCTTTTAGTCGGTTAACCCCACCCACTATGACGTAGAAATTGAACCATTCAAGATAGAGCCTTAGATCAGCTTGTGAATTAATACACACATAAAAGCTTATCATCTTCAAAAACAAAATCGATTCTATATTGCTTGGTTCAATAAATATGGACACTTATCCCTTTTAGTCGGTTAACCCCACCCACTTTGACGTAGAAATTGAACCGTTAACGATAGAACCTTGTATTAGCTTGTGGATTAATATACACATAAAATTCTACCATCTGCAAAAATAAAATCGATTCTATCTTGCTTGGTTCAATAGATATGGACACTTATCCATTTTAGTCGGTTAACCCCATCCACTTTGACGTAGAAATTGAACCGTTAACGATAGAACCTTGTATCAGCTTGTTGATTAATATACACATAAAATTCTACCATCTGCAAAAATAAAATCGATTCTATCTTGCTTGGTTCAATAAATATGGACACTTATCCATTTTAGTCGGTTAACCCCATCCACTTTGACGTAGAAATTGAACCGTTAACGATAAAACCTTGTATCAGCTTGTTGATTAATATACACATAAAAACCTATTATCTTCAAAAACAAAATGGGTTCTATCTTGCTTGGTTCAATAGATATGGATACTTATCCCTTTTAGTCGGTTAACCCCACCCACTATGACGTAGAAATTGAACCATTCAAGATAGAGCCTTAGATCAGCTTGTGAATTAATACACACATAAAAGCTTATCATCTTCAAAAACAAAATCGATTCTATATTGCTTGGTTCAATAAATATGGACACTTATCCCTTTTAGTCGGTTAACCCCACCCACTTTGACGTAGAAATTGAACCGTTAACGATAGAACCTTGTATTAGCTTGTGGATTAATATACACATAAAATTCTACCATCTGCAAAAATAAAATCGATTCTATCTTGCTTGGTTCAATAGATATGGACACTTATCCATTTTAGTCGGTTAACCCCATCCACTTTGACGTAGAAATTGAACCGTTAACGATAGAACCTTGTATCAGCTTGTTGATTAATATACACATAAAATTCTACCATCTGCAAACAGAAAATCGATTCTATCTTGCATGGTG
The DNA here is from genome assembly GCF_040869045.1 of Eurosta solidaginis. NCBI lineage: Eukaryota > Metazoa > Arthropoda > Insecta > Diptera > Tephritidae > Eurosta > Eurosta solidaginis. The sequence continues at coordinate 39,003,279 of NC_090324.1, read as the reverse complement.
CAATAGATATGGACACTTATCCCTTTTAGTCGGTTAACCCCACACACTTTGACGTAGAAATTGAACCGTTAACGATAGAACCTTGTATTAGCTTGTGGATTAATATACACATAAAATTCTACCATCTGCAAAAATAAAATCGATTCTATCTTGCTTGGTTCAATAAATATGGACACTTATCCATTTTAGTCGGTTAACCCCATCCACTTTGACGTAGAAATTGAACCGTTAACGATAAAACCTTGTATCAGCTTGTTGATTAATATACACATAAAAACCTATTATCTTCAAAAACAAAATGGGTTCTATCTTGCTTGGTTCAATAGATATGGATACTTATCCCTTTTAGTCGGTTAACCCCAAACACTTTGACGTAGAAATTGAACCGTTAACGATAGAACCTTGTATTAGCTTGTGGAGTAATATACACATAAAAACCTACCATCTGCAAAAATAAATTCGATTCTATCTTCCCATCCACTTTGACGCAGAAATTGAACGGTTAACGATAGAACCTTGCTTTTGGATTAATATACACATAAAAACCTACCATCTGCAAAAATAAAATCGATTCTATCTTGCTTGGTTCAATAGATATGGACACTTATCGCTTTTATTCGGTTAACCCCACCCACTATGACGTAGAAATTGAACCATTAAAGATAGAGCCTTGGATCAGCTTGTGGATTAATATACACATAAAAGCCTACCATCTGCAAAAATAAATTCGATTCTATCTTGCTTGGTTCAATAGATATGTATACTTATCCCTTTTAGTCGGTTAACTCCACCCACTTTGACGTAGAAATTGAACCATTAAAGGATAGAGCCTTGGATCAGCTTGTGGATTAATGTACACATAAAAACCTACCATCTGCAAAAACAAAATCGATTCTATCTTGCTTGGTTCAATAGATATGGACACTTATCCCTTTTAGTCGGTTAACCCCACCCACAATAGATATGGACACTTATTCCTTTTAGTCGGTTAACCCCATCCACTTTGACATAGAAATTGAACCGTCAACGATAGAACCTTGTATCAGCTTGTGGATTAATATACACATAAAAACCTAACATATGCAAAAACAAAATCGATTCTATCTTGCTTGGTTCAATAGATATGGATACTTATACCTTTTAGTCGGTTAACCCCACCCACAATAGATATGGACACTTATCCCTTTTATTCGGTTAACCCCACCCACTATGACGTAGAAATTGAACCATTAAAAATAGAGCCTTGGATCAGCTTGTGGATTAATATACACATAAAAACCTATAATCTGCAAACACAAATTCGATTCTATCTTCCTTGGTTCAATAGATATGGACACTTATCCCTTTTTGTCGGTTAACCCCACCCAGTATGACGTAGAAATTGAACCGTTAGCGACAGAACCTTGGATCAGCTTGTGGATTAATATACACATAAAAACCTACCATCTACAAAAATAAAATCGATTCTATCTTGCTTGGTTCAATAGATATGTATACTTATCCCTTTTAGTCGGTTAACCCCACCCAGTATGACGTAGACATTGAACCGTTAGAGATAGAACCGTGGATCAGCCTGTGGATTAATATACACATAAAAACTTACCAGATGCAAAAATAAAATCGATTCTATCTTGCATGGTTCAATAGATATGGACACTTATCCCTTTTTGTCGGTTAACCCCACCCAGTATGACGTAGAAATTGAACCGTTAGCGACAGAACCTTGGATCAGCTTGTGGATTAATATACACATAAAAACCTACCATCTGCAGAAACAAAATCGATTCTATCTTGCTTGGTTCAATAGATATGGACACTTATCCCTTTTAGTCGGTTAACCCCACCCACAATAGATATGGACACTTATCCCTTTTAGTCGGTTAACCCCATCCACTTTGACGTAGAAATTGAGCCGTTAACGATAGAACCTTGTATCGGCTTGTGGATTAATATACACATAAAAACCTATCATCTTTAAAAACAAAATGGGTTCTATATTGCTTGGTTCAATAGATATGGACACTTATCCCTTTTAGTCAGTTAACCCCATCCACTTTGACGTAGAAATTGAACCGTTAACGATAGAACCTTGTATCAGCTTGTGGATTAATATACATATAAAAAACTACTATCTTCAAAAACAAAATGGGTTCTATCTTGCTTGGTTCAATAGATATGGATACTTATCCCTTTTAGTCGGTTAACCCCACCCACTTTGACGTAGAAATTGAACCGTTAACGATAGAACCTTGTGTCAGCCTGTGGAGCAATATGCACATAAAAACCTACCATCTGCAAAAATAAAATCGAATCTATCTTGCTTGGCTCAATAGATATGGACACTTATCCCTTTTAGTCAGTTAACCCCACCCAGTACGACGTAGAAATTGAACCGTTAGCGATAGAACCTTAAATCAGCTTGTGGATTAATATACACATATAAACCTACCATCTGCAAAATAAATTCGATTCTATCTTGCTTGGTTCAATAGATATGGACACTTATCCCTTTTAGTCGGTTAACCCCACCCACAATAGATATGGACACTTATTCCTTTTAGTAGGTTAACCCCACCCACTTTGACGTAGAAATTGAACCGTTAACGGTAGAACTTTGTTTGTATCAGCTTGTGGATTAATATACACATAAAAACCTACCATCTGCAAAAATAAAATCGATTCTATCTTGCTTGGTTCAATAGATATGGACACTTATCCCTTTTAGTCGGTTAACCCCACCCAGTATGACGTAGAAATTGAACCGTTAGCGATAGAACCTTGGATCAGCTTGCGGATTAATATAATCATAAAAACCTACCATCTGCAAAAATAAATTCGATTCTATCTTGCTTGGTTCAATAGATATGTATACTTATCCCTTTTAGTCGGTTAACCACACACAGTATGACGTAGACGTTGAACCGTTAGCGATAGAACCGTGGATCAGCCTGTGGATTAATATACACATAAAAACCTACCAGATGCAAAAATAAAATCGATTATATCTTGCATGGTGCAATAGATATGGACACTTATCCCTTTTAGTCGGTTAACCCCACCCACTATGACGTAGAAATTGAACCGTTAACGACAGCACCTTGTATCAGTTTGTGGATTAAAATACACATAAAATCCTACCATATGCAGAAACAAAATCGATTATATCTTGCTTGGTTCAATAGATATGGACACTTATGCCTTTTAGTCGGTTAACCCTATCCACTTTGACGTAGAAATTGAACCGTTAGCGATAGAACCTTGTATCAGCTTGTGGATTAATATACACATAAAAACCTACCATCTGCAAAAATAAAATCGATTCTATCTTGCTTGGTTCAATAGATATGGACACTTATCCCTTTTAGTCTGTTAACCCCACCCAGTATGACGTAGAAATTGAACCGTTAGCGATAGAACCTTGGGTCAGCTTTTGGATTAATATACACATAAAAACCTACCATCTGCAAAAATAAAATCGATTCTATCTTGCTTGGTTCAATAGATATGTATACTTATCCCTTTTAGTCGGTTAACCCCACCCAGTATGACGTAGACGTTGAACCGTTAGCGATAGAACCGTGGATCAGCCTGTGGATTAATATACACATAAAAACCTACCAGATGCAAAAATAAAATCGATTCTATCTTGCATGGTGCAATAGATATGGACACTTATCCCTTTTAGTCGGTTAACCCCACCCACTATGATATAGAAATTGAACCGTTAACGACAGAACCTTGTATCAGCTTGTGGATTAATATACACATAAAAACCTACCATCTGCAGAAACAAAATCGATTCTATCTTGCTTGGTTCAATAGATATGGACACTTATCCCTTTTAGTCGGTTAACCCCACCCACAATAGATATGGACACTTATCCCTTTTAGTCGTTTAACCCCATCCACTTTGACGTAGAAATTGAACCCTTAACGATAGAACCTTGTATCAGCTTGTGGATTAATATACACATAAAAACCTATCATCTGCAAAAACAAAATCGATTCTATGTTGCTTGGTTCAATAGATATGTATACTTATCCCTTTTAGTCGGTTAACCCCACCCACTATGACTTAGAAATTGAACCATTAAAGGATAGAGCCTTGGATCAGTTTGTGGATTAATGTACACATAAAAACCTACCAGATGCAAAAATAAAATCGATTCTATCTTGCATGGTGCAATAGATATGGACACTTATCCCTTTTAGTCGGTTAACCCCACCCACTATGATATAGAAATTGAACCGTTAACGACAGAACCTTGTATCAGCTTGTGGATTAATATACACATAAAAACCTATCATCTTCAAAAACAAAATGGGTTCTATCTTGCTTGGTTCAATAGATATGGATACTTATCCCTTTTAGTCGGTTAACCCCACACACTTTGACGTAGAAATTGAACCGTTAACTATAGAACCTTGTATTAGCTTGTGGATTAATATACACATAAAATCCTACCATCTGCAAAAATAAAATCGATTCTATCTTGCTTGGTTCAATAGATATGGACACTTATCCCTTTTAGTCGGTTAACCCCATCCACTTTGACGTAGAAATTGAACCGTTAACGATAGAACCTTGTATCAGCTTGTGGATTAATATACACATAAAACCCTATTATCTTCAAAAACAAAATGGGTTCTATCTTGCTTGGTTCAATAGATATGGATACTTATCCCTTTTAGTCGGTTAACCCCACACACTTTGACGTAGAAATTGAACCGTTAACGATAGAACCTTGTATCAGATTGTGGATTAATATACACATAAAAACCTACCATCTGCAAAAATAAAATCGATCCTATCTTGCTTGGTTCAATAGATATGGACACTTATTCCTTTTAGTCGGTTAACCCCACCCACTATGACGTAGAAATTGAACCATAAAAAATAGAGGCTTGGATCAGCTTGTGGATTAATATACACATAAAAACCTACCATCTGCAAAAATATATTCGATTCTATCTTGCTTGGTTCAATAGATATGTATACTTATCCCTTTTAGTCGGTCAACCCCACCCACTATAGCGTAGAAATTGAACCATTAAAGGATAGAGCCTTGGATCAGTTTGTGGATTAATGTACACATAAAAACCTGCCATCTGCAAAAATAAATTCGATTCTCTCTTGCTTGGTTCAATAGATATGTATACTTATCCCTTTTAGTCGGTTAACCCCACCCACTATGACTTAGAAATTGAACCATTAAAGATAGAGCCTTGGATCAGCTTGTGGATTAATATACACATAAAAACCTATCATCTGCAAAAACAAAATCGATTCTATGTTGCTTGGTTCAATAGATATGTATACTTATCCCTTTTAGTCGGTTAACCCCACCCACTATGACTTAGAAATTGAACCATTAAAGGATAGAGCCTTGGATCAGTTTGTGGATTAATGTACACATAAAAACCTGCCATCTGCAAAAATAAATTCGATTCTCTCTTGCTTGGTTCAATAGATATGTATACTTATCCCTTTTAGTCGGTTAACCCCACCCACTATGACTTAGAAATTGAAACATTAAAGATAGAGCCTTGGGTCAGATTGTGGATTAATATACACATAAAAACCTACCATCTGCAAAAATAAAATCGATCCTATCTTGCTTGGTTCAATAGATATGGACACTTATTCCTTTTAGTCGGTTAACCCCACCCACTATGACGTAGAAATTGAACCATTAAAAATAGAGGCTTGGATCAGCTTGTGGATTAATATACACATAAAAACCTACCATCTGCAAAAATAAAATCGATTCTATCTTGCTTGGTTCAATAGATATGGACACTTATCCCTTTTAGTCGGTTAACCCCACCCAGTATGACGTAGAAATTGAACCGTTAGCGATAGAACCTTGGGTCAGCTTGTGAATTAATATACACATAAAAACCTACCATCTGCAAAAATAAATTCGATTCTATCTTGCTTGGTTCAATAGATATGTATACTTATCCCTTTTAGTCGGTTAACCCCACCCACTATGACGTAGAAATTGAACCATTAAAGATAGAGCCTTGGATCAGCTTGTGGATTAATATAAATATAAAAACCTATCATCTTCAAAAACAAAATCGATTCTATTTTGCTTGGTTCAATAGATATGGACACTTATCCCTTTTAGTCGGTTAACCCCACTCACAATAGATATGGACACTTATCCCTTTTATTTGATTAACCCCATCCACTTTGACGTAGAAATTGAAAACAAAATCGATCCTATCTTGCTTGGTTCAATAGATATGGGCACTTATCCCTTTTAGTCGGTTAACCCCACCCACTTTGACGTAGAAATTGAACCGTTAACGATAGAAACTTGGATCAGCTTGTGGATTAATACACATATAAAACCTATCATATGCAGAAACAAAATCGATTCTATCTTGCTTGGTTCAATAGATATGGACGCTTATCCCTTTTAGTCGGTTAACCCCACCCACAATAAATATGGACACTTATTCCTTTTAGTCGGTTAACCCAATCCACTTTGACGTAGAAATTGAACCGTTAACGATAGAACCTTGGGTCAGCTTGTGGATTAATATACACATAAAAACCTACCATCTGCAAAAATAAATTCGATTCTATCTTGCTTGGTTCAAAAGATATGTATACTTATCCCTTTTAGTCGGTTAACCCCACCCACTATAACGTAGAAATTGAACCGTTAACGATAGAACCTTAGGTCAGCTTGCGGATTAATATACACATAAAAACCTACCATCTGAAAAAGTAAAATCGATTCTATCTTGCTTGGTTCAATAGATATGGACACTTATCCCTTTTAGTCGGTTAACCCCACCCAGTATGACGTAGAAATTGAACCGTTAGCGATAGAACCTTGGATCAGCTTGTGAATTAATATACACATAAAAACCTACCATCTGCAAATATAAATTCGATTCTATCTTGCTTTGTTCAATAGATATGTATACTTATCCCTTTTAGTCGGTTAACCCCACCCACTATGACGTAGAAATTGAACCATTAAAGATAGAGCCTTGAATCAACTTGTGGATTAATATAAATATAAAAACCTATCATCTGCAAAAACAAAATCGATTCTGTTTTGCTTGGTTCAATAGATATGGACACTTATCCCTTTTAGTCGGTTAACCCCACCCACAATAGATATGGACACTTATCCCTTTTAGTCGGTTAACCCCATCCACTTTGACGTAGAAATTGAACCGTTAACGGTAGAACTTTTTTTGTATCAGCTTGTGGATTAATACACACATAAAGACCTATCATCTGCAAAAACAACATCGATTCTATCTTGCTTGGTTCAATAGATATGGACACTTATCCCTTTTATTCGGCTAACCCCACCCACTATGACGTATAAATTGAACCATTAAAGATAGAGCCTTGAATCAACTTGTGGATTAATATAAATATAAAAACTTATCATCTGCAAAAACAAAATCGATTCTGTTTTGCTTGGTTCAATAGATATGATACTTATCCCTATTAGTCGGTTAACCCCACCCACTTTGACGTAGAAATTGAACCGTTAACGATAGAACCTTGGATCAGCTTGTGGATTAATACACACATAAAGACCTATCATCTGCAAAAACAACATCGATTCTATCTTGCTTGGTTCAATAGATATGGACACTTATCCCTTTTAGTCGGTTAACCCCATCCACTTTGACGTAGAAATTGAACCGTTAACGATAGAACCTTATATCAGCTTGTGGATTAATATACACATAAACACCTATCATCTTCAAAAACAAAATCGGTTCTGTCTTACTTGGTTCAATAGATATGATACTTATCCCTATTAGTTGGTTAACCCCACCCACTTTGACGTAGAAATTGAACGGTTAACGATAGAACCTTGGATCAGCTTGTGGATTAATACAGACGTAAAAACCTATCATCTGCAAAAACAAAATCGATTCTATCTTGCTTGGTTCAATAGATATGGACACTTATCCCTTTTAGTCGGTTAACCCCATCCACTTTGACGTAGAAATTGAACCGTTAACGATAGATCCTTATATCAGCTTGTGGATTAATATACACATAAACACCTATCATCTTCCAAAACAAAATGGCTTCTGTCTTGCTTGGTTCAATAGATATGATACTTATCCCTATTAGTCGGTTAACCCCATCCACTTTGACGTAGAAACTGAACCGTTAACGATAGAACCTTATATCAGCTTGTGGATTAATATACACGTAAACACCTATCATCTTCAAAAACAAAATGGGTTCTATCTTGCTTGGTTCAATAGATATGATACTTATCCCTATTAGTCGGTTAACCCCATCCACTTTGACGTAGAAATTGAACCGTTAACGATAGAACTTTATATCAGCTTTTGGATTAATATACACATAAACACCTATCATCTTCAAAAACAAAATGGGTTCAATCTTGCTTGGTTCAATAGATATGATACTTATCCCTATTAGTCGGTAAACCCAACCCACTTTGACGTAGAAATTGAACCGTTAACGATAGAACCTTGGATCAGCTTGTGGATTAATACACACGTAAAAACCTATCATCTGCAGAAACAAAATCGATTCTATCTTGCCTGGTTCAATAGATGTGGACACTTATCCCTTTTAGTCGGTTAACCCCATCCACTTTGACGTAGAAATTGAACCGTTAACGATAGAACCTTATGTCAGCTTGTGGATTAATATACACATAAACACCTATCATCTTCAAAAACAAAATCGGTTCTGTCTTACTTGGTTCAATAGATATTAGTTGGTTAACCCCACCCACTTTGACGTAGAAATTGAACCGTTAACGATAGAACCTTGGATCAGCTTGTGGATTAATACACACGTAAAAACCTATCATCTGCAGAAACAAAATCGATTCTATCTTGCTTGGTTCAATAGATATGGACACTTATCCCTTTTAGTCGGTTAACCCCATCCACTTTGACGTAGAAATTGAACCGTTAACGATAGAACCTTATATCAGCTTGTGGATTAATATACACATAAACACCTATCATCTTCAAAAACAAAATGGCTTCTGTCTTGCTTGGTTCAATAGATATGATACTTATCCCTTTTAGTCGGTTAACCCCATCCACTTTGACGTAGAAATTGAACCGTTAACGATAGAACTTTGGTCAGCTTGTGGACTAATGTACACATAAATACCTATCATCGGCAAAAACAAAATCGATTCTATCTTGCTTGCTTCAATAGATATGGACGCTTATCCCTTTTAGTTGGTTAACCCAACCACTTTGACGTAGAAATTGAACCGTTAACGATAGAACCTTGTATCAGCTTGTGGATTAATATACACATAAAACTCTACCATCTGCAAATCGATTATATCTTGCTTGGTTCAATAGATATGGACACTTATCCCTTTTAGTCGGTTAACCCTACCCAGTATGACGTAGAAATTGAACCGTTAGCGATAGAACCTTGGATCAGCTTGTGAATTAATATACACATAAAAACCTACCATCTGCAAATATAAATTCGATTCTATCTTGCTTTGTTCAATAGATATGTATACTTATCCCTTTTAGTCGGTTAACCGCACCCACTATGACGTAGAAATTGAACCATTAAAGATAGAGCCTTGGATCAGCTTGTGGATTAATACACACGTAAAAACCTATCATCTGCAGAAACAAAATCGATTCTATTTTGCTTGGTTCAATAGATATGGACACTTATCCCTTTTAGTCAGTTAACCCCACTCACAATAGATATGGACACTTATCCCTTTTATTCGATTAACCCCATCCACTTTGACGTAGAAACTGAACCGTTAATGGTAGAACTTTGTTTGTATCAGCTTGTGGATTAATATACACATAAAAACCTATCATCTGCAAAAACAACATCGATTCTATCTTGCTTGGTTCAATAGATATGGACACTTATCCCTTTTAGTCGGTTAACCCCACCCACTTTGACGTAGAAACTGAACCGTTAATGGTAGAACTTTGTTTGTATCAGCTTGTGGATTAATATACACATAAAAACCTATCATCTGCAAAAACAACATCGATTCTATCTTGCTTGGTTCAATAGATATGGACACTTATCCCTTTTAGTCGGTTAACCCCACCCACTTTGACGTAAAAATTGAACCGTTAACGATAGAACCTTGGATCAGCTTGTGGATTAATACACACGTAAAAACCTATCATCTGCAGAAACAAAATCGATTCTATCTTGCCTGATTCAATAGATATGGACACTTATCCCTTTTAATCGGTTAACCCCATCCACTTTGACGTAGAAATTGAACCGTTAACGATAGAACCTTATATCAGCTTGTGGATTAATATACACATAAACACCTATCATCTTCAAAAACAAAATCGGTTCTGTCTTACTTGGTTCAATAGATATGATACTTATCCCTATTAGTTGGTTAACCCCACCCACTTTGACGTAGAAATTGAACCGTTAACGATAGAACCTTGGATCAGCTTGTGGATTAATATACACATAAAAACCTATCATCTGCAGAAACAAAATCGATTCTATCATGCTTGGTTCAATAGATATGGACACTTATCCCTTTTAGTCGGTTAACCCCATCCACTTTTACGTAGAAATTGAACCGTTAACGATAGAACCTTATATCAGCTTGTGGATTAATATACACATAAACACCTATCATCTTCAAAAACAAAATGGCTTCTGTCTTGCTTGGTTCAATAGATATGATACTTATCCCTTTTAGTCGGTTAACCCCATCCACTTTGACGTAGAAATTGAACCGTTAACGATAGAACTTTGGATCAGCTTGTGGACTAATGTACACATAAATACCTATCATCGGCAAAAACAAAATCGATTCTATCTTGCTTGCTTCAATAGATATGGACGCTTATCCCTTTTAGTCGGTTAACCCCATCCACTTTGACGTAGAAATTGAACCGTTAACGATAGAACCTTGTATCAGCTTGTGGATTAATATACACATAAAAACCTACCATCTGCAAATCGATTCTATCTTGCTTGGTTCAATAGATATGGACACTTATCCCTTTTAGTCGGTTAACCCTACCCAGTATGACGTAGAAATTGAACCGTTAGCGATAGACCTTGGGTCAGCTTGTGAATTAATATACACATAAAAACCTACCATCTGCAAAAATAAATTCGATTCTATCTTGCTTGGTTAAATAGATATGTATACTTATCTCTTTTAGTCGGTTAACCCCACCCACTATGACGTAGAAATTGAACCATTAAAGATAGAGCCTTGGATCAGCTTGTGGATTAATACAAATATAAAAACCTATCATCTGCAAAAACAAAATCGATTCTATTTTGCTTGTTTCAATAGATATGGACACTTATCCCTTTTAGTCGGTTAACCCCACTCACAATAGATATGGACACTTATCCCTTTTATTCGATTAACCCCATCCACTTTGACGTAGAAACTGAACCGTTAACGGTAGAACTTTGTTTGTATCAGCTTGTGGATTAATACACACATAAAAACCTATCATCTGCAAAAACAAAATCGATCCTATCTTGCTTGGTTCAATAGATATGGGCACTTATCCCTTTTAGTCGGTTAACCCCACCCACTTTGACGTAGAAATTGAACCCGATAGAAACTTGGATCAGCTTGTGGATTAATACACATATAAAACCTATCATATGCAGAAACAAAATCGATTCTATCTTGCTTGGTTCAATAGATATGGACACTTATCCCTTTTAGTCGGTTAACCCCACCCACAATAGATATGGACACTTATCCCTTTTAGTCGGTTAACCCAATCCACTTTGACGTAGAAATTGAATCGTTAACGATAGAACCTTGGGTCAGCTTGTGGATTAATACACTATAAAACCTATCATATGCAGAAACAAAATCGATTCTATCTTGCTTGGTTCAATAGATATGGACACTTATCCCTTTTAGTCGGTTAACCCCACTCACAATAGATATGGACACTTATCCCTTTTATTCGATAAACCCCATCCACTTTGACGTAGAAACTGAACCGTTAACGGTAGAACTTTGTTTGTATCAGCTTGTGGATTAATATACACATAAAAACCTACCATCTGCAAAAATAAAATCGATCCTATCTTGCTTGGTTCAATAGATATGTATACTTATCCCTTTTAGTCGGTTAACCCCACTCACTATGGCTTAGAAATTGAACCATTAAAGGATAGAGCCTTGGATCAGTTTGTGGTTTAATGTACACATAAAAACCTACCATCTGCAAAAATAAATTCGATTCTCTCTTGCTTGGTTCAATAGATATGTATACTTATCCCTTTTAGTCGGTTAACCCCACCCACTATGACTTAGAAATTGAACCATTAAAGATAGAACCTTGGATCAGCTTGTGGATTAAAATAAACATAAAAATCTATCATCTGCAAAAACAAAATCGATTCTATGTTGCTTGGTTCAATAGGTATGGATACTTATCCCTTTTAGTCGGTTAACCCCACCCACAATAGATATGGACACTTATCCCTTTTAGTCGGTTAACCCAATCCACTTTGACGTAGAAATTGAATCGTTAACGATAGAACCTTGGGTCAGCTTGTGGATTAATACACTATAAAACCTATCATATGCAGAAACAAAATCGATTCTATCTTGCTTGGTTCAATAGATATGGACACTTATTCCTTTTAGTCGGTTAACCCCACCCACTATGACGTAGAAATTGAACCATTAAAAATAGAGGCTTGGATCAGCTTGTGGATTAATATACACATAAAAAACTACCATCTGCAAAAATAAATTCGATTCTATCTTGCTTGGTTCAATAGATATGTATACTTATCCCTTTTAGTCGGTTAACCCCACTCACTATGGCTTAGAAATTGAACCATTAAAGGATAGAGCCTTGGATCAGTTTGTGGTTTAATGTACACATAAAAACCTACCATCTGCAAAAATAAATTCGATTCTCTCTTGCTTGGTTCAATAGATATGTATACTTATCCCTTTTAGTCGGTTAACCCCACCCACTATGACTTAGAAATTGAACCATTAAAAATAGAGCCTTAGATCAGCTTGTGAATTAATACACACATAAAAGCTTATCATCTTCAAAAACAAAATCGATTCTATCTTGCATGGTGCAATAGATATGGACACTTATCCCTTTTAGTCGGTTAACCCCACCCACTTTGACGTAGAAATTGAATCGTTAACGCAGAACCTTGTATAAGCTTGTGGATTAATATACACAAAAAAACCTACCATCTGCAAAAACAAAATCGATTCTATCTTGCATGGTGCAATAGATATGGACACTTATCCCTTTTAGTCGGTTAACACAACCCATTATGATATAAAAAATGAACCGTTAACGATACAACCTTGGATCAGTTTGTGGATTAATTCACACATAAAAACCTATCAGCTGCAAAAACAAAATCGATTCTATCTTGCTTGGTTCAATAGATATGGATACTTATACCTTTTATTCGGTTAACCCCACCCACAATAGATATGGACACTTATACCTTTTATTCGGTTAACCCCATCCACTTTGACGTAGAAATTGAACCGTTAACGATAGAACCTTGGATCAGCTTGGGGATTAATATACACATAAAAACCTACCATCTGCAAAAATAAATACGATTCTATCTTGCTTGGTTCAATAGATATGTATACTTATCCCTTTAGTCGGTTAACCCCACCCACAATAGATATGGACACTTATTCCTTTTATTCGGTTAACCCCATCCACTTTGACGTAGAAATTGAACCGTTAACGATAGAACCTTGTATCAGCTTTTGGATTAATATACACATAAAAACCTATCATCTGCAAAAACAAAATCGATTCTATCTTGCTTGGTTCAATAGATATGGACACTTATCCCTTTTAATCGGTTAACCCCACCCACAATAGATATGGACACTTTTCCCTTTTAGTCGGTTAACCCCATCCACTTTGTCGTAGAAATTGAACCATTAAAGATAGAGCCTTGGATCAGCTTAAATCATAAAAACTTATCATCTGCAAAAACAAATTCGATTCTATCTTGCTTGGTTCAATAGATATGTATACTTATCCCTTTTAGTCGGCTAACCCCACCCACAATAGATATGGACACTTATACCTTTTAGTCGGTTAACCCCATCCACTTTGACGTAGAAATTGAACCGTTAACGATAGAACCTTGTATCAGCTTGTGGATTAATATCCACATCAAAACCTATCATCTGCAAACACAAAATCGATTCTATCTTGCTTGGTTCAATAGATATGGATACTTATACCTTTTAGTCGGTTAACCCCACCCACATTAGATATGGACACTTATCCCTTTTATTCGGTTAACCCCATCCACTTTGACGTAGAAATTGAACCGTTAACGATAGAACCTTGGATCAGCTTGGGGATTAATATACACATAAAAACCTACCATCTGCAAAAATAAATTCGATTCTATCTTGCTTGGTTCAATAGATATGTATACTTATCCCTTTTAGTCGGTTAACCCCACCCAGTATGACGTAGAAATTGAACAGTTAGCGATAGAACCTTGGATCAGCTTGTGGACTAATATACACATAAATACCTATCATCTGCAAAAAAAAATCGATTCTATCTTGCTTGGTTCAATAGATATGGACACTTATCCCTTTTAGTCGGTTAACCCCATCCACTTTGACGCAGAAATTGAACCGTTAACGATAAATCCTGGTATCAGCTTGTGGATTAATATACACATAAAAACCTACCATCTGCAAAAATAAAATCGATCCTATCTTGCTTGGTTCAATAGATATGGACACTTATTCCTTTTAGTCGGTTAACCCCATCCACTTTGACGTAGAAATTGAACCGTTAACGATAGAACCTTGTATCAGCTTGTGGATTAATATCCACATCAAAACCTATCATCTGCAAACACAAAATCGATTCTATCTTGCTTGGTTCAATAGATATGGATACTTATACCTTTTAGTCGGTTAACCCCACCCACATTAGATATGGACACTTATCCCTTTTATTCGGTTAACCCCATCCACTTTGACGTAGAAATTGAACCGTTAACGATAGAACCTTGTATCAGCTTTTGGATTAATATACACATAAAAACCTATCATCTGCAAAAACAAAATCGATTCTATCTTGCTTGGTTCAATAGATATGGACACTTATCCCTTTTAATCGGTTAACCCCACCCACAATAGATATGGACACTTTTCCCTTTTAGTCGGTTAACCCCATCCACTTTGTCGTAGAAATTGAACCATTAAAGATAGAGCCTTGGATCAGCTTAAATCATAAAAACTTATCATCTGCAAAAACAAATTCGATTCTATCTTGCTTGGTTCAATAGATATGTATACTTATCCCTTTTAGTCGGCTAACCCCACCCACAATAGATATGGACACTTATACCTTTTAGTCGGTTAACCCCATCCACTTTGACGTAGAAATTGAACCGTTAACGATAGAACCTTGTATCAGCTTGTGGATTAATATCCACATCAAAACCTATCATCTGCAAACACAAAATCGATTCTATCTTGCTTGGTTCAATAGATATGGATACTTATACCTTTTAGTCGGTTAACCCCACCCACATTAGATATGGACACTTATCCCTTTTATTCGGTTAACCCCATCCACTTTGACGTAGAAATTGAACCGTTAACGATAGAACCTTGGATCAGCTTGGGGATTAATATACACATAAAAACCTACCATCTGCAAAAATAAATTCGATTCTATCTTGTTTGGTTCAATAGATATGTATACTTATGCCTTTTAGTCGGTTAACCCCACCCACTTTGACGTAGAAATTGAACCATTAAAGGATAGAGCCTTGGATCAGCTTGTGGATTAATGTACACATAAAAACCTACCATCTGCAAAAACAAAATCGATTCTATCTTGCTTGGTTCAATAGATATGGACACTTATCCCTTTTAGTCGGCTAACCCCACCCACAATAGATATGGACACTTATACCTTTTAGTCGGTTAACCCCATCCACTTTGACGCAGAAATTGAACCGTTAACGAAAGAACCTTGTATCAGCTTGTGGATTAATTTACATATAAAGACCTACCATCTGCAAAACAAAATCTATTCTATCTTGCTTGGTTCAATAGATATGGACACTTATCGCTTTTATTCGGTTAACCCCACCCACTATGACGTAGAAATTGAACAATTAAAGATAGAGCCTTGGATCAGCTTGTGGATTAATATACACATAAAAGCCTACCATCTGCAAAAATAAATTCGATTCTATCTTGTTTGGTTCAATAGATATGTATACTTATGCCTTTTAGTCGGTTAACCCCACCCACTTTGACGTAGAAATTGAACCATTAAAGGATAGAGCCTTGGATCAGCTTGTGGATTAATGTACACATAAAAACCTACCATCTGCAAAAACAAAATCGATTCTATCTTGCTTGGTTCAATAGATATGGACACTTATCCCTTTTAGTCGGTTAACCCCACCCACAATAGATATGGACACTTATTCCTTTTAGTCGGTTAACCGCATCCACTTTGACGTAGAAATTGAACCGTTAACGATAGAACCTTGTATCAACTTGTGGATTAATATACACATAAAAACCTATCATATGCAAAAACAAAATCGATTCTATCTTGCTTGGTTCAATAGATATGGATACTTATACCTTTTAGTCGGTTAACCCCACCCACAATAGATATGGACACTTATCCCTTTTATTCGGTTAACCCCATCCAATTTGACGTAGAAATTGAACCGTTAACGATAGAACCTTGGATCAGCTTGGGGATTAATATACACATAAAAACCTACCATCTGCAAAAATAAATTCGATTCTATCTTGCTTGGTTCAATAGATATGTATACTTATCCCTTTTAGTCGGTTAACCCCACCCACTATGACGTAGAAATTGAACCATTAAAAATAGAGCCTTGGATCAGCTTGTGGATTAATATACACATAAAAACCTATAATCTGCAAACACAAATTCGATTCTATCTTGCTTGGTTCAATAGATATGGACACTTATCCCTTTTGGTCGGATTCTATCTTGCTTGGTTCAATAGATATGGACACTTATCCCTTTTGGTCGGTTAACCCGACCCAGTATGACGTAGAAATTGAACCGTTAGCGACAGAACCTTGGATCAGCTTGTGGACTAATATACACATAAATACCTATCATCTGCAAAAAAAAATCGATTCTATCTTGCTTGGTTCAATAGATATGGACACTTATCCCTTTTAGTCGGTTAACCCCATCCACTTTGACGCAGAAATTGAACCGTTAACGATAAATCCTGGTATCAGCTTGTGGATTAATATACACATAAAAACCTACCATCTGCAAAAATAAAATCGATCCTATCTTGCTTGGTTCAATAGATATGGACACTTATTCCTTTTAGTCGGTTAACCCCACCCACTATGACGTAGAAATTGAACCATTAAAAATAGAGGCTTGGATCAGCTTGTGGATTAATATACACATAAAAGCCTACCATCTGCAAAAATAAATTCGATTCTATCTTGCTTGGTTCAATATATATGTATACTTATCCCTTTTAGTCGGTTAACCCCACCCACTATGGCGTAGAAATTGAACCATTAAAGGATAGAGCCTTGGATCAGTTTGTGGATTAATGTACACATAACAACCTACCATCTGCAAAAATAAATTCGATTCTCTCTTGCTTGGTTCAATAGATATGTATACTTATCCCTTTTAGTCGGTTAACCCCACCCACTATGACTTAGAAATTGAACCATTAAAGATAGAGCCTTGGATCAGCTTGTGGATTAATATACATATAAAAACCTATCATCTGCAAAAACAAAATCGATTCTATGTTGCTTGGTTCAATAGGTATGGATACTTATCCCTTTTAGTCGGTTAACCCGACCCACTTTCACGTAGAAATTGAACCGTTAACGATAGAACTTTGGATCAGCTTGTGGACAAATATACACATAAATACCTATCATCGGCAAAAACAAAATCGATTCTATCTTGCTTGGTTCAATAGATATGGACGCTTATCCCTTTTAGTCGGTTAACCCCATCCACTTTGACGTAGAAATTGAACCGTTAACGATAGAACTTTGTATCAGCTTGTGGATTAATATACACATAAAAACCTACCATCTGCAAAAATAAAATCGATTCTATCTTGCTAGATATGTATACTTATCCCTTTTAGTCGGTTAACCCCACCCACTATGACTTAGAAATTGAACCATTAAAGATAGAGCCTTGGATCAACTTGTGGATTAATATAAATATAAAAACCTATCATCTGCAAAAACAAAATCGATTCTATTTTGCTTGGTTCAATAGATATGGACACTTATCCCTTTTAGTCGGTTAACCCCACTCACAATAGATATGGACACTTATCCCTTTTAGTCGATTAACCCCATCCACTTTGACGTAGAAATTGAAAACAAAATCGATCCTATCTTGCTTGGTTCAATAGATATGGGCACTTATCCCTTTTAGTCGGTTAACCCCACCCACTTTGACGTAGAAATTGAACCGTTAACGATAGAAACTTGGATCAGCTTGTGGATTAATACACATATAAAACCTATCATATGCAGAAAAAAATCGATTCTATCTTGCTTGGTTCAATAGATATGGACACTTATCCCTTTTAGTCGGTTAACCCCACCCACAATAGATATGGACACTTATCCCTTTTAGTCGGTTAACCCAATCCACTTTGACGTAGAAATTGAACCGTTAACGATAGAACCTTGGGTCAGCTTGTGGATTAATATACACATAAAAACCTACCATCTGCAAAAATAAATTCGATTCTATCTTGCTTGGTTCAAAAGATATGTATACTTATACCTTTTAGTCGGTTAACCCCACCCACTATAACGTAGAAATGGAACCGTTAACGATAGAACCTTAGGTCAGCTTGTGGATTAATATACACATAAAAACCTTCCATCTGAAAAAATAAAATCGATTCTATCTTGCTTGGTTCAATAGATATGGACACTTATCCCTTTTAGTCGGTTAACCCCACCCAGTATGACGTAGAAATTGAACCGTTAGCGATAGAACCTTGGATCAGCTTGTGAATTAATATACACATAAAAACCTACCATCTGCAAATATAAATTCGATTCTATCTTGCTTTGTTCAATAGATATGTAAACTTATCCCTTTTAGTCGGTTAACCCCACCCACTATGACGTAGAAATTGAACCATTAAAGATAGAGCCTTGAATCAACTTGTGGATTAATATAAATATAAAAACCTATCATCTGCAAAAACAAAATCGATTCTGTTTTGCTTGGTTCAATAGATATGGACACTTATCCCTTTTAGTCGGTTAACCCCACCCACAATATATATGGACACTTATCCCTTTTAGTCGGTTAACCCCATCCACTTTGACGTAGAAATTGAACCGTTAACGGTAGAACTTTTTTTGTATCAGCTTGTGGATTAATATACACATAAAAACCTATCATCTGCAAAAACAACATCGATTCTATCTTGCTTGGTTCAATAGATATGGACACTTATCCCTTTTAGTCGGTTAACCCGACCCAGTATGACGTAGAAATTGAACCGTTAGCGATAGAACCTTGGATCAGCTTGCGGATTAATGTACACATAAAAACCTACCATCTGCAAAAATAAATTCGATTCTATCTTGCTTGGTTCAATAGATATGTATACTTATCCCTTTTAGTCGGTTAACCCCACCCACTATGACGTAGAAATTGAACCATTAAAGATAGAGCCTTAGATCCGCTTGTGAATTAATACACACATAAAAGCTTATCATCTTCAAAAACAAAATCGATTCTATCTTGCTTGGTTCAATAGATATGGACACTTATCCCTTTTAGTCGGTTAACCCCACCCACTTTGACGTAGAAATTGAACCGTTAACGACAGAACCTTGTATCAGCTTCTGGATTAATATACACAAAAAACCTACCATCTGCAGAAACAAAATCGATTCTATCTTGCTTGGTTCAATAGATATGGACACTTATCCCTTTTAATCGGTTAACCCCACCCACAATAGATATGGACACTTTTCCCTTTTAGTCGGTTAACCCCATCCACTTTGACGTAGAAATTGAACCATTAAAAGTAGAGCCTTGGATCAGCTTGTGGATTAATTTACACGTAAAAACCTATCATCTGCAAACACAAAATCGATTCTATCTTGCATGGTGCAATAGATATGGACACTTATCCCTTTTAGTCGGTTAACCCCACCCACTTTGACGTAGAAATTGAACCGTTAACGCAGAACCTTGTATAAGCTTGTGGATTAATATACACAAAAAAACCTACCATCTGCAAAAACAAAATCGATTCTATCTTGCATGGTGCAATAGATATGGACACTTATCCCTTTTAGTCGGTTAACACAACCCATTATGATATAAAAAATGAACCGTTAACGATACAACCTTGGATCAGTTTGTGGATTAATTCACACATAAAAACCTATCAGCTGCAAAAACAAAATCGATTCTATCTTGCTTGGTTCAATAGATATGGATACTTATACCTTTTATTCGGTTAACCCCACCCACAATAGATATGGACACTTATACCTTTTATTCGGTTAACCCCATCCACTTTGACGTAGAAATTGAACCGTTAACGATAGAACCTTGGATCAGCTTGTGGATTAATATACACATAAAAACCTACCATCTGCAAAAATAAATACGATTCTATCTTGCTTGGTTCAATAGATATGTATACTTATCCCTTTAGTCGGTTAACCCCACCCACAATAGATATGGACACTTATTCCTTTTATTCGGTTAACCCCATCCACTTTGACGTAGAAATTGAACCGTTAACGATAGAACCTTGTATCAGCTTGTGGATTAATATACACATAAAAACCTATCACCTGCAAAAACAAAATCGATTCTATCTTGCTTGGTTCAATAGATATGGACACTTATCCCTTTTCATCGGTTAACCCCACCCACAATAGATATGGACACTTTTCCCTTTTAGTCGGTTAACCCCATCCACTTTGTCGTAGAAATTGAACCATTAAAGATAGAGCCTTGGATCAGCTTAAATCATAAAAACTTATCATCTGCAAAAACAAATTCGATTCTATCTTGCTTGGTTCAATAGATATGTATACTTATCCCTTTTAGTCGGTTAACCCCACCCACAATAGATATGGACACTTATTCCTTTTAGTCGGTTAACCCCATCCACTTTGACGTAGAAATTGAACCGTTAACGATAGAACCTTGTATCAGCTTGTGGATTAATATTCACATAAAAACCTATCATCTGCAAACACAAAATCGATTCTATCTTGCTTGGTTCAATAGATATGGATACTTATACCTTTTAGTCGGTTAACCCCACCCACATTAGATATGGACACTTATCCCTTTTATTCGGTTAACCCCATCCACTTTGACGTAGAAATTGAACCGTTAACGATAGAACCTTGGATCAGCTTGGGGATTAATATACACATAAAAACCTACCATCTGCAAAAATAAATTCGATTCTATCTTGCTTGGTTCAATAGATATGTATACTTATCCCTTTTAGTCGGTTAACCCCACCCAGTATGACGTAGAAATTGAACAGTTAGCGATAGAACCTTGGATCAGCTTGTGGACTAATATACACATAAATACCTATCATCTGCAAAAACAAAATCGATTCTATCTTGCTTGATTCAATAGATATGGACACTTATCCTTTTTAGTCGGTTAACCCCATCCACTTTGACGCAGAAATTGAACCGTTAACGATAGAACCTTGTATCAGCTTGTGGATTAATTTACATATAAAGACCTACCATCTGCAAAAACAAAATCTATTCTATCTTGCTTGGTTCAATAGATATGGACACTTATCGCTTTTATTCGGTTAACCCCACCCACTATGACGTAGAAATTGAACAATTAAAGATAGAGCCTTGGATCAGCTTGTGGATTAATGTACACATAAAAACCTACCATCTGCAAAAACAAAATCGATTCTATCTTGCTTGGTTCAATAGATATGGACACTTATCCCTTTTAGTCGGTTAACCCCACCCCACAATAGATATGGACACTTATACCTTTTATTCGGTTAACCCCATCCACTTTGACGTAGAAATTGAACCGTTAACGATAGAACCTTGGATCAGCTTGGGGATTAATATACACATAAAAGCCTACCATCTGCAAAAATAAATTCGATTCTATCTTGTTTGGTTCAATAGATATGTATACTTATCCCTTTTAGTCGGTTAACCCCACCCACTTTGACGTAGAAATTGAACCATTAAAGGATAGAGCCTTGGATCAGCTTGTGGATTAATGTACACATAAAAACCTACCATCTGCAAAAACAAAATCGATTCTATCTTGCTTGGTTCAATAGATATGGACACTTATCCCTTTTAGTCGGTTAACCCCACCCACAATAGATATGGACACTTATTCCTTTTAGTCGGTTAACCGCATCCACTTTGACGTAGAAATTGAACCGTTAACGATAGAACCTTGTATCAACTTGTGGATTAATATACACATAAAAACCTATCATATGCAAAAACAAAATCGATTCTATCTTGCTTGGTTCAATAGATATGGATACTTATACCTTTTTAGTCGGTTAACCCACCCACAATAGATATGGACACTTATCCCTTTTATTCGGTTAACCCCATCCACTTTGACGTAGAAATTGAACCGTTAACGATAGAACCTTGGATCAGCTTGGGGATTAATATACACATAAAAACCTACCATCTGCAAAAATAAATTCGATTCTATCTTGCTTGGTTCAATAGATATGTATACTTATCCCTTTTAGTCGGTTAACCCCACCCACTATGACGTAGAAATTGAACCATTAAAAATAGAGCCTTGGATCAGCTTGTGGATTAATATACACATAAAAACCTATAATCTGCAAACACAAATTCGATTCTATCTTGCTTGGTTCAATAGATATGGACACTTATCCCTTTTGGTCGGTTAACCCGACCCAGTATGACGTAGAAATTGAACCGTTAGCGACAGAACCTTGGATCAGCTTGTGGACTAATATACACATAAATACCTATCATCTGCAAAAAAAATCGATTCTATCTTGCTTGGTTCAATAGATATGGACACTTATCCCTTTTAGTCGGTTAACCCCATCCACTTTGACGCAGAAATTGAACCGTTAACGATAAATCCTGGTATCAGCTTGTGGATTAATATACACATAAAAACCTACCATCTGCAAAAATAAAATCGATCCTATCTTGCTAGGTTCAATAGATATGGACACTTATTCCTTTTAGTCGGTTAACCCCACCCACTATGACGTAGAAATTGAACCATTAAAAATAGAGGCTTGGATCAGCTTGTGGATTAATATACACATAAAAGCCTACCATCTGCAAAAATAAATTCGATTCTATCTTGCTTGGTTCAATAGATATGTATACTTATCCCTTTTAGTCGGTTAACCCCACCCACTATGGCGTAGAAATTGAACCATTAAAGGATAGAGCCTTGGATCAGTTTGTGGATTAATGTACACATAACAACCTACCATCTGCAAAAATAAATTCGATTCCCTCTTGCTTGGTTCAATAGATATGTATACTTATCCCTTTTAGTCGGTTAACCCCACCCACTATGACTTAGAAATTGAACCATTAAAGATAGAGCCTTGGATCAGCTTGTGGATTAATATACATATAAAAACCTATCATCTGCAAAAACAAATCGATTCTATGTTGCTTGGTTCAATAGGTATGGATACTTATCCCTTTTAGTCGGTTAACCCGACCCACTTTCACGTAGAAATTGAACCGTTAACGATAGAACTTTGGATCAGCTTGTGGACAAATATACACATAAATACCTATCATCGGCAAAAACAAAATCGATTCTATCTTGCTTGGTTCAATAGATATGGACGCTTATCCCTTTTAGTCGGTTAACCCCATCCACTTTGACGTAGAAATTGAACCGTTAACGATAGAACTTTGTATCAGCTTGTGGATTAATATACACATAAAAACCTACCATCTGCAAAAATAAAATCGATTCTATCTTGCTAGATATGTATACTTATCCCTTTTAGTCGGTTAACCCCACCCACTATGACTTAGAAATTGAACCATTAAAGATAGAGCCTTGGATCAGCTTGTGGATTAATATAAATATAAAAACCTATCATCTGCAAAAACAAAATCGATTCTATTTTGCTTGGTTCAATAGATATGGACACTTATCCCTTTTAGTCGGTTAACCCCACTCACAATAGATATGGACACTTATCCCTTTTAGTCGATTAACCCCATCCACTTTGAAGTAGAAATTGAAAACAAAATCGATCCTATCTTGCTTGGTTCAATAGATATGGGCACTTATCCCTTTTAGTCGGTTAACCCCACCCACTTTGACGTAGAAATTGAACCGTTAACGATAGAAACTTGGATCAGCTTGTGGATTAATACACATATAAAACCTATCATATGCAGAAACAAAATCGATTCTATCTTGCTTGGTTCAATAGATATGGACACTTATCCCTTTTAGTCGGTTAACCCCACCCACAATAGATATGGACACTTATCCCTTTTAGTCGGTTAACCCAATCCACTTTGACGTAGAAATTGAACCGTTAACGATAGAACCTTGGGTCAGCTTGTGGATTAATATACACATAAAAACCTACCATCTGCAAAAATAAATTCGATTCTACCTTGCTTGGTTCAATAGATATGGACACTTATCCCTTTTAGTCGGTTAACCCCACTCACAATAGATATGGACACTTATCCCTTTTAGTCGGTTAACCCAATCCACTTTGACGTAGAAATTGAACCGTTAACGATAGAACCTTAGGTCAGCTTGTGGATTAATATACACATAAAAACCTACCATCTGCAAAAATAAATTCGATTCTATCTTGCTTGGTTCAAAAGATATGTATACTTATACCTTTTAGTCGGTTAACCCCACCCACTATAACGTAGAAATGTAACCGTTAACGATAGAACCTTAGGTCAGCTTGTGGATTAATATACACATAAAAACCTTCCATCTGAAAAAATAAAATCGATTCTATCTTGCTTGGTTCAATAGATATGGACACTTATCCCTTTTAGTCGGTTAACCCCACCCAGTATGACGTAGAAATTGAACCGTTAGCGATAGAACCTTGGATCAGCTTGTGAATTAATATACACATAAAAACCTACCATCTGCAAATATAAATTCGATTCTATCTTGCTTTGTTCAATAGATATGTATACTTATCCCTTTTAGTCGGTTAACCCCACCCACTATGACGTAGAAATTGAACCATTAAAGATAGAGCCTTGAATCAACTTGTGGATTAATATAAATATAAAAACCTATCATCTGCAAAAACAAAATCGATTCTGTTTTGCTTGGTTCAATAGATATGGACACTTATCCCTTTTAGTCGGTTAACCCCACCCACAATATATATGGACACTTATCCCTTTTAGTCGGTTAACCCCATCCACTTTGACGTAGAAATTGAACCGTTAACGGTAGAACTTTTTTTGTATCAGCTTGTGGATTAATGTACACATAAAAACCTATCATCTGCAAAAACAACATCGATTCTATCTTGCTTGGTTCAATAGATATGGACACTTATCCCTTTTAGTCGGTTAACCCCACCCACTTTGACGTAGAAATTGAACCGTTAACGATAGAACCTTGGATCGGCTTGTGGATTAATACACACATAAAAACCTATCATCTGCAAAAACAACATCGATTCTATCTTGCTTGGTTCAATAGATATGGACACTTATCCCTTTTGGTCGGTTAACCCCACCCACTATGACGTAGAAATTGAACCATTAAAGATAGAGCCTTGAATCAACTTGTGGATTAATATAAATATAAAACCCTATCATCTGCAAAAACAAAATCGATTCTGTTTTGCTTGGTTCAATAGATATGGACACTTATCCCTTTTAGTCGGTTAACCCCACCCACAATAGATATGGACACTTATCCCTTTTAGTCGGTTAACCCCATCCACTTTGACGTAGAAATTGAACCGTTAACGGTAGAACTTTTTTTGAATCAGCTTGTGGATTAATATACACATAAAAACCTATCATCTGCAAAAACAAAATCGATTCTATCTTGCTTGGTTCAATAGATATGGACACTTATCCCTTTTAGTCGGTTAACCCCATCCACTTTGACGTAGAAATTGAACCGTTAACGATAGAACCTTATATCATCTTGTGGATTAATATACACATAAACACCTATCATCTTCAAACACAAAATGGCTTCTGTCTTGCTTGGTTCAATAGATATGATACTTATCCCTATTAGTCGGTTAACCCCACCCACTTTGACGTAGAAATTGAACCGTTAACGATAGAACCTTGTATTAGCTTGTGGATTAATATACACATAAAAACCTATCATCTGCAAAAACAACATCGATTATATCTTGCTTGGTTCAATAGATATGGACTCTTATCCCTTTTAGTCGGTTAACCCCACCCACTTTGACGTAGAAATTGAACCGTTAACGATAGAACCTTGGATCAGCTTGTGGATTAATATACACGTAAAAACCTATCATCTGCAGAAACAAAATCGATTCTATCTTGCTTGGTTCAATAGATATGGACACTTATCCCTTTTAGTCGGTTAACCCCATCCACTTTGACGTAGAAATTGAACCGTTAACGATAGAACCTTATATCAGCTTGTGGATTAATATACGCGTAAACACCTATCATCTTCAAAAACAAAATGGGTTCTATCTTGCTTGGTTCAATAGATATGATACTTATCCCTATTAGTCGGTTAACCCCATCCACTTTAACGTAGAAATTAAACCGTTAACGATAGAACCTTATATCAGCTTTTGGATTAACATACACATAAACAGCTATCATCTTCAAAAACAAAATGGGTTCTATCTTGCTTGGTTCAATAGATATGATACTTATCCCTATTAGTCGGTTAACCCCACCCACTTTGACGTAGAAATTGAACCGTTAACGGTAGAACTTTGTTTGTATCAGCTTGTGGATTAATATACACATAAAAACTTATCATCTGCAAAAACAACATCGATTCTATCTTGCCTGGTTCAATAGATATGGACACTTATCCCTTTTAGTCGGTTAACCCCACCCACTTTGACGTAAAAATTGAACCGTTAACGATAGAACCTTGGATCAGCTTGTGGGTTAATACACACGTAAAAACCTATCATCTGCGGAAACAAAATCGATTCTATCTTGCATGGTTCAATAGATATGGACACTTATCCCTTTTAGTCGGTTAACCCCATCCACTTTGACGTAGAAATTGAACCGTTAACGATAGAACCTTATATCAGCTTGTGGATTAATATACACATAAACACCTATCATTTTCAAAAACAAAATCGGTTCTGTCTTACTTGGTTCAATAGATATGATACTTATCCCTATTAGTTGGTTAACCCCACCCACTTTGACGTAGAAATTGAACCGTTAACGATAGAACCTTGGATCAGCTTGTGGATTAATACACACGTAAAAACCTATCATCTGCAGAAACAAAATCGATTTTATCTTGCTTGGTTCAATAGATATGGACACTTATCCCTTTTAGTCGGTTAACCCTATCCACTTTGACGTAGAAATTGAACCGTTAACGATAGAACCTTATATCAGCTTGTGGATTAATATACACATAAACGCCTATCATCTTCAAAAACAAAGTGGCTTCTGTCTTGCTTGGTTCAATAGATATGATACTTATCCCTTTTAGTCGGTTAACCCAATCCACTTTGACGTAGAAATTGAACCGTTAACGATAGAACCTTGGATCAGCTTGTGGATTAATACACACGTAAAAACCTATCATCGGCAAAAACAAAATCGATTCTATCTTGCTTGCTTCAATAGATATGGACGCTTATCCCTTTTAGTCGGTTAACCCCATCCACTTTGACGTAGAAATTGAACCGTTAACGATAGAACCTTGTATCAGCTTGTGGATTAATATACACATAAAAACCTACCATCTGCAAAAACAAAATCGATTCTATCTTGCTTGGTTCAATAGATATGGACACTTATCCCTTTTAGTCGGTTAACCCCACCCAGTATGACGTAGAAATTGAACCGTTAGCGATAGAACCTTGGGTCAGCTTGTGAATTAATATACACATAAAAACCTACCATCTGCAAAAATAAATTCGATTCTATCTTGCTTGGTTCAATAGATATGTATACTTATCCCTTTTAGTCAGTTAACCCCACCCACTATGACGTAGAAATTGAACCATTAAAGATATAGCCTTGGATCAGCTTGTGGATTAATACAAATATAAAAACCTATCATCTGCAAAAACAAAATCGATTCTATTTTGCTTGGTTCAATAGATATGGACACTTATCCCTTTTAGTCGGTTAACCCCACTCACAATAGATATGGACACTTATCCCTTTTATTCGATTAACCCCATCCACTTTGACGTAGAAACTGAACCGTTAATGGTAGAACTTTGTTTGTATCAGCTTGTGGATTAATATACACATAAAAACCTATCATCTGCAAAAACAAAATCGATCCTATCTTGCTTGGTTCAATAGATATGGGCACTTAACCCTTTTAGTCGGTTAACCCCACCCACTTTGACGTAGAAATTGAACCGTTAACGATAGAAACTTGGAGCAGCTTGTGGATTAATACACATATAAAACCTATCATATGCAGAAACAAAATCGATTCTATCTTGCTTGGTTCAATAGATATGGACACTTATCCCTTTTAATCGGTTAACCTCACCCAAAATAGATATGGACACCTATCCCTTTTAGTCGGTTAACCCAATCCACTTTGACGTAGAAATTGAACCGTTAGCGATAGAACCTTGGGTCAGCTTGTGGATTAATATACACATAAAAACCTACCATCTGCAAAAATAAATTCGATTCTATCTTCCTTGGTTCAAAAGATATGTATACTTATCCCTTTTAGTCGGTTAACCCCACCCACTATAACGTAGAAATTGAACCGTTAACGATAGAACCTTAGATCAGCTTGTGGATTAATATACACATAAAAACCTACCATCTGAAAAAATAAAAACGATTCTATCTTGCTTGGTTCAATAGATATGGACACTTATCCCTTTTAGTCCGTTAACCCCACCCAGTATGACGTAGAAATTGAACCGTTAGCGATAGAACCTTGGATCAGCTTGTGAATTAATATACACATAAAAACCTACCATCTGCAAATATAAATTCGATTCTATCTTGCTTTGTTCAATAGATATGTATACTTATCCCTTTTAGTCGGTTAACCCCACCCACTATGACGCAGAAATTGAACCATTAAAGATAGAGCCTTGGATCAACTTGTGGATTAATATAAATATAAAAACCTATCATCTGCAAAAACAAAATCGATTCTGTTGTGCTTGGTTCAATAGATATGGACACTTATTCCTTTTAGTCTGTTAACCCCACCCACAATAGATATGGACACTTATCCCTTTTAGTCGGTTAACCCCATACACTTTGACGTAGAAATTGAACCGTTAACGGTAGAACTTTGTTTGTATCAGCTTGTGGATTAATATACACATAAAAACCTATCATCTGCAAAAACAACATCGATCCTATCTTGCTTGGTTCAATAGATATGGACACTTATCCCTTTTAGTCGGTTAACCCCACCCACTTTGACGTAGAAATTGAACCGTTCACGATAGAACCTTGTATTAGCTTGTGGATTAATATACACATAAACAAAACAACATCGATTCTATCTTGCTTGGTTGGGACACTTATCCCTTTTAGTCGGTTAACCCCATCCACTTTGACGTAGAAATTGAACCGTTAACGATAGAACCTTATATCAGCTTGTGGATTAATATACACATAAACACCTATCATCTTCAAAAACAAAATGGCTTCTGTCTTGCTTGGTTCAATAGATATGATACTTATCCCTATTAGTCGGTTAACCCCACCCACTTTGACGTAGAAATTGAACCGTTAACGATAGAACCTTGTATTAGCTTGTGGATTAATATACACATAAACAAAACAATATCGATTCTATCTTGCTTGGTTCAATAGATATGGACACTTATCCCTTTTAGTCGGTTAACCCCACCCACTTTGACGTAGAAATTGAACCGTTAACGATAGAACCTTGGATCAGCTTGTGGATTAATACACACGTAAAAACCTATCATCTGCAGAAACAAAATCGATTCTATCTTGCTTGGTTCAATAGATATGGACACTTATCCCTTTTAGTCGGTTAACCCCATCCACTTTGACGTAGAAATTGAACCGTTAACGATAGAACCTTATATCAGCTTGTGGATTAATATACACGTAAACACCTATCATCTTCAAAAACAAAATGGGTTCTATCTTGCTTGGTTCAATAGATATGATACTTATCCCTATTAGTCGGTTAACCCCATCCACTTTGACGTAGAAATTGAACCGTTAACGATAGAACCTTATATCAGCTTGTGGATTAATATACACATAAACACCTATCATCTCCAAAAACAAAATGGGTTCTATCTTGCTTGGTTCAATAGATATGATACTTATCCCTATTAGTCGGTTAACCCCACCCACTTTGACGTAGAAATTGAACCGTTAACGGTAGAACTTTGTTTGTATCAGCTTGTGGATTAATATACACATAAAAACCTATCATCTGCAAAAACAACATCGATTATATCTTGCTTGGTTCAATAGATATGGACACTTATCCCTTTTAGTCGGTTAACCCCACCCACTTTGACGTAGAAATTGAACCGTTAACGATAGAACTTTGTATTAGCTTGTGGATTAATATACACATAAAAACCTATCATCTGCAAAAACAACATCGATTCTATCTTGCTTGGTTCAATAGATATGGACACTTATCCCTTTTAGTCGGTTAACCCCACCCACTTTGACGTAGAAATTGAACCGTTAACGATAGAACCTTGGATCAGCTTGTGGATTAATACACACGTAAAAACAACCTATCATCTGCAGAAACAAAATCGATTCTATCTTGCTTGGTTCAATAGATATGGACACTTATCCCTTTTAGTCGGTTAACCCTATCCACTTTGACGTAGAAATTGAACCGTTAACGATAGAACCTTATATCAGCTTGTGGATTAATATACACATAAACACCTATCATCCTCAAAAACAAAATGGGTTCTATCTTGCTTGGTTCAATAGATATGATACTTATCCCTATTAGTCGGTTAACCCCACCCACTTTGACGTAGAAATTGAACCGTTAACGATAGAACCTTGTATTAGCTTGTGGATTAATATACACATAAAAACCTATCATCTGCAAAAACAACATCGATTCTATCTTGCTTGGTTCAATAGATATGGAGACTTATCCCTTTTAGTCGGTTAACCCTATCCACTTTGACGTAGAAATTGAACCGTTAACGATAGAACCTTATATCAGCTTGTGGATTAATATACACATAAACACCTATCATCTTCAAAAACAAAATCGGTTCTGTCTTACTTGGTTCAATAGATATGATACTTATCCCTATTAGTCGGTTAACCCCACCCACTTTGACGTAGAAATTGAACCGTTAACGATAGAACCTTGTATTAGCTTGTGGATTAATATACACATAAAAACCTATCATCTGCAAAAACAACATCGATTCTATCTTGCTTGGTTCAATAGATATGGACACTTATCCCTTTTAGTCGGTTAACCCCACCCACTTTGACGTAGAAATTGAACCGTTAACGATAGAACCTTGGATCAGCTTGTGGATTAATACACACGTAAAAACAACCTATCATCTGCAGAAACAAAATCGATTCTATCTTGCTTGGTTCAATAGATATGGACACTTATCCCTTTTAGTCGGTTAACCCTATCCACTTTGACGTAGAAATTGAACCGTTAACGATAGAACCTTATATCAGCTTGTGGATTAATATACACATAAACACCTATCATCTTCAAAAACAAAATGGGTTCTATCTTGCTTGGTTCAATAGATATGATACTTATCCCTATTAGTCGGTTAACCCCATCCACTTTGACGTAGAAATTGAACCGTTAACGATAGAACCTTATATCAGCTTGTGGACTAATATACACATAAACACCTATCATCTTCAAAAACAAAATGGGTTCTATCTTGTTTGGTTCAATAGATATGATACTTATCCCTATTAGTCGGTTAACCCCACCCACTTTGACGTAGAAATTGAACCGTTAACGATAGAACCTTGGATCAGCTTGTGAATTAATATACGCATAAAAACCTACCATCTGCAAAAATAAATTCGATTCTATCTTGCTTGGTTCAATAGATATGTATACTTATCCCTTTTAGTCGGTTAACCCCGCCCACTATGACGTAGAAATTGAACCATTAAAGATAGAGCCTTGGATCAGCTTGTGGATAAATGTACACATAAAAACCTATCATCTGCAAAAACAAAATCGATTCTATCTTGCTTGGTTCAATAGATATGGTTACTTATCCCTTTTAGTCGGTTAACCCCACCCACTTTGACGTAGAAATTGAACCGTTAACGATAGTATCAGCTTGTGGATTAATATACACATAAAAACCTATCATCTGCAAAAACAACATCGATTCTATCTTGCTTGGTTCAATAGATATGGACACTTATCCCTTTTAGTCGGTTAACCCCACCCACTTTGACGTAGAAATTGAACCGTGAACGATAGAACCTTGGATCAGCTTGTGGATTAATACACACGTAAAAACCTATCATCTGCAGAAACAAAATCGATTCTGTCTTGCTTGGTTCAATAGATATGGACACTTATCCCTTTTAGTCGGTTAACCCCATCCACTTTTACGTAGAAATTGAACCGTTAACGATAGAACTTTATATCAGCTTGTGGATTAATATACACATAAACACATATCATCTTCAAAAACAAAATGGGTTCTATCTTGCTTGGTTCAATAGATATGATACTTATCCCTATTAGTCGGTTAACCCCATCCACTTTGACGTAGAAATTGAACCGTTAACGATAGAACCTTATATCAGCTTGTGGATTAATATACACATAAACACCTATCATCTTCAAAAACAAAATGGGTTCTATCTTGCTTGGTTCAATAGATATGATACTTATCCCTATTAGTCGGTTAACCCCACTCACTTTGACGTAGAAATTGAACCGTTAACGATAGAACCTTGGATCAGCTTGTGGATTAATATACGCATAAAAACCTACCATATGCAAAAATAAATTCGATTCTATCTTGCTTGGTTCAATAGATATTTATACTTATCCCTTTTAGTCGGTTAACCCCGCCCACTATGACGTAGAAATTGAACCATTAAAGATAGAGCCTTGGATCAGCTTGTGGATTAATGTACACATAAAAACCTATCATCTGCAAAAACAAAATCGATTCAATCTTGCTTGGTTCAATAGATATGGTTACTTATCCCTTTTAGTCGGTTAACCCCACCAACTTTGACGTAGAAATTGAACCGTTAACGATAGAACCTTGTATTAGCGTGTGGATTAATATACACATAAAAACCTATCATCTGCAAAAACAACATCGATTCTATCTTGCTTGGTTCAATAGATATGGACACTTATCCCTTTTAGTCGGTTAACCCCACCCACTTTGACGTAGAAATTGAACCGTTAACGATAGCACCTTGGATCAACTTGTGGATTAATACACACGTAAAAACCTATCATCTGCAGAAACAAAATCTATTCTATCTTGCTTGGTTCAATAGATATGGACACTTATCCCTTTTAGTCGATTAACCCCATCCACTTTGACGTAGAAATTGAACCGTTAACGATAGAACCTTATATCAGCTTGTGGATTAATATACACATAAACACCTATCATCTTCAGAAACAAAATGGGTTCTATCTTGCTTGGTTCAATAGATATGATACTTATCCCTATTAGTCGGTTAACCCCACCAACTTTGACGTAGAAATTGAACCGTTAACGATAGAGCCTTGGATCAGCTTGTGGATTAATATACGCATAAAAACCTACCATCTGCAAAAATAAATTCGATTCTATCTTACTTGGTTCAATAGATATGTATACTTATCCCTTTTAGCCGCCCACTATGACGTAGAAATTGAACCATTAAAGATAGAGCCTTGGATCAGCTTGTGGATTAATATACACGCAAATACCTATCATCTGCAAAAACCAAGTCGATCCTATCTTGCTTGGTTCAATAGATATGGACACTTATCCCTTTTAGTCGGTAAACCCCATCCACTTTGACGTAGAAATTGAACCGTTAACGATAGAACCTTATATCAGCTTGTGGATTAATATACACATAAACACCTATCATCTTTAAAAACAAAATGGGTTCTATCTTGCTTGGTTCAATAGATATGATACTTATCCCTATTAGTCGGTTAACCCCATCCACTTTGACGTAGAAATTGAACCGTTAACGATAGAACCTTATATCAGCTTGTGGATTAATGTACACATAAAAACCATTCATCTGCAAAAACAAAATCGATTCTATCTTGCTTGGTTCAATAGATATGTATACTTATCCCTTTTAATCGGTTAACCCCGCCCACTATGACGTAGAAATTGAACCATTAAAGATAGAGCCTTGGATCAGCTTGTGGATTAATATACACATAAATACCTATCAACTGCAAAAACAAAATCGATCCTATCTTGCTTGGTTCAATAGATATGGACACTTATCCCTTTTAGTCGGTGAACCCCATCCACTTTGACGTAGAAATTGAACCGTTAACGATAGAACCTTGTATCAGCTTGTGGATTAATATACACATAAAAACCTACCATCTGCAAAAATAAAATCGATTCTATCTTGCTTGGTTCAATAGATATGGACACTTATCCCTTTTAGTCGGTTGATGTTACATGGCCCAATTTACAGCGCAGCACAAAAGAAACAAACAAAAGAAATTAAAAACCTCCTGCAAAAGTGTATTAATGTTCAAAAAAATATTTATTATTTATTGTTGCAATTTTGATTGGTACCTTTTCACCTTGCAATTGTTTTTGTGCGCACCCTTTTTGTTTCTCTCGCAATTTACTGCCTTCGCAGCTATTTGCGTCGCTTTTTAAGTGTCAAGTGACAGTGACTCTATAATTGCTAGCTACCGCTAAGCTCCCAAACTTTCAGAGTTGCTTTATATATAACCTTTCTCATTCTCAGTGCTATTTCAACTGTTTTTTCTTTGTAATTTACAAACATATCTCTACCATTTCTATATTCTTATACTAGTTTCTTTTCACCTTTCTATAAAAAATGACTTGCATTTTCAAAAACTGTCAGGTAAAAAGCGAATCCGAACGTTTTGTCTCTTGCTGGCTTTGCGATGGGCTCATGCCATGGAAAGTGCGCGGGACTGACGGCTAGAGTTTTTGACACTATCAATGATGGGGAGAAGGGAGTACGTTGGTCATGCATTAAATGCAGATCAACTGAGGTTGACCTATTTAAACTGTTTAGACAAACACGAAATGCGTTTTCTGATATTGCTAAAGAGTTTTCCATAATCACGGAAAAGTTCAATCAATACGATAGCTTGTTCAAATCCTTCAAGTGTTTGGATGAGCTACCGCATTGTTTAAATAGAAATAAAGACAACCGCGATAATAATCAAAAACACTCTGAAGACTCACCTAACGCTTTGAATCTTAATCCTGCTCAGAACATTAATCTTCCGCAAGTCGAGCTCATAGACTTGGCTTCCCCTAATCCGCAAGCTGTGGTTCCATCCACTTCTAAGGCCGCGGAAAAAACCTTAGAGCCTCAAACTGTAACTTCTGAAACTGTAACTTCGCAATCTGTGACTTCTTATTCAGTAGCACCGGCTAAGAAGCTGATTGTGGTCCCGCTCAAAAAATCGATTTTTGTATCTCGCTTTGACAAAGACACTTCCGTTGAGGATATCAAGTCGTATGTCACTTCGAAAATTAAGGCTGACGGCATGACTTTAAGAAAATTTAAATTTAATTACGAAAGGAACATTTCTTCGTTTAGAATTGATGTCTACTCAGAAGATTTTGATAAACTTTTGGACAGCGCATTTTGGCCGCCAGGAGATTTTGTTCGCGAATTTGTGCATAAGACTATTGAGATTACTCAAAATGTAGCAAAAATTCCTCCTCAAAGTTCCGATCCAAAAAACTTAATTTAATATCTTGCTTAAGCATTTACTATCAAAACGTTAGAGGTTTAAATACTAAATTAACTGACTTATATTTGAAAACCATTCACTGTAACTATAATATTATTGCTTTTACCGAAACATGGCTGAAACCCAATGTTTTAAATTCCGAATTTTTTTGTGGTGAGTATCAGACCTATAGAAATGATCGCTTAAATAGGACCGGAGGTGGTGTCTTGCTAGCTGTACATTCTTCAATTCCATCTGAAGATGTTAATTTAGCCGAAGTTGATTCCATCGTGTTTAAATGCATCCGAATCTTACTAGACCGGGGTCATATTTACTTAGCCGTTTGCTATATTCCACCGTCTTCTGATCTATCAGTGTATATGCACCATATTTCACTGTTACAATCAGTCAATTCGATGATAAAGTCCACGGACTTAATGATTGTTTTAGGGGACTTTAACTTGCCACATATAAGTTAAAGGACTATAGTCCTTGTTTTATAAAAAAATTAATTTGTTGGGCCAACTCGCCCAACCAACAACACTAAACAACACAAGTTCAAATAGTTTTTACAAGTATATTTTAATTCAATGAATTCACAATTACAACTAAGATTAATTTACTGTTAACACTAATCCGTCCCGAACTCGACTGCCGGGTCTGCCGCAGCTGCTCCCATATATAGCCAATCAACAAGCCGCGACGCGCCTCTTGCGTAACTTTTTGACAGCCCGCTGTGTGAGAATGTTGAAGTCGGTTCTTCCCACAGGTGCTGTATGTGTGCATTTCACAATCATGTGTAATAGAATTTAGCTGACTGTGCGTCTGGAGTAGTTCCGTAGCATGAGTGTTAATTGCCGTTACTAACCATGGCCTTGAATTAAGGTGTTAGGTTGCCATGCGCGGCCGTATGTAGTGAGAACCATAATTTGCAGGTGTTAGTTGCCGTCACTAACCATGGCCTTGAATTAAGGTGTTGGGTTGCCATGCGCAGCCGTATGTTGTGGGAAATATAATTTGCTGACTCGGCGCGCGTGTACTGGCCATACGTGGGTATGTTGCGATAAGGAAAACTGGCGCGTGTTAACTCTTCCCCCTTTAAAGGTCTGCGTCCCGCAGATTAGGATTTGGATAAGTGTCCTCTTTATGTTGTCTTCCAATGGATAGTCGTAATTCCGGGAATTTTGGCCCCGTTGTTAATTTCCTCCAAATTATCCAAATCATGAGTAGGAGCAGAATTAGCCCCAAAGTCTCCGACGCCGTGAGCCAATTTGTTTTGTCCCTCAGGTACATCAAGAGCTTAACATTTCCGATTGTCATCTCGTGTACAAGATTGAGGTTAACTGCAAGGCTTTTATTTGCAATAGTAGATAGCACAGGGGGGAGTATTTGAACTCCTGAACTACTCATACTCCAGTAAGTTCTTTCACCAATGCGGATCGTTTCATTGTCCAGTTGAAGGATGTAAGAGCCGCTCAAGTGATTGGGAGCATCACCTGACCACACGGTGTTATTGAAATTGTCTAAGAGAATCGTGTTTTCCTTGATCACCTCGATCGTTGAGTCATTGCAATTGATGTACTGACAACTAGTTTTACTACCTTTGAGCAGACGTGACAGACAGTCGTCCTCTCGGAGTAGGTCCAGTGCTTTTTGCTTACATACCATTGCGCTTGTAAGGTGGGTGCAGCTATCCTTGATACCATACGTTTGCTCTTTGTTGATTAAGACTGTGCTGTACTTCAGGTCCATGCGATGTCCGTCTTTTACAATTGCTGTACTTCGCTTATAAGTCCATTGATCTCTTCTTTGTCTAGTAGGTTGCTGTTGACAATACTTGCCTTAGCCATTTGGCAGGCCTACACCAGTTCGTTCATATCGTCCTTCAGGATCATGACTTTCTGAATAATTTCTTGTGAAAGCTTTATGAGATGATTCTGGCCAATGATGTCATTTGTGTTGGTTACGATGCCGTTGACAACCTGCAATAACTCATGAGTTTTCTTAAATATTTCAGAGTTTACCTTGTATTGTTGGTTCTTGTTAGATACTAGCGTGTCTTGGGCTCGTAGGAGCTCATCCCAGTCGGAATCGTCGGGGGAATCGGCTATCCATTTCCAAGCCGATCCTATCCAGTTGACTGATCGCTTGATTCTCTTGTTCTTTGGGCCTTTTAACTCCTCGAGCTGCGTTTGGATTTTACTCAAGTGGAAAGAAATGACGTCTGTGATGTCGTTCGTTTCATCCAGTTTCTTGACTTCGATTTCCAGGCGGTTTTCTTTTCCTCATAACGGGCTAGGTTGATTACATGAATTAATTTGAAGTAGCCATTGATTATCCAGCCGTACCCATCACGTACGGTTACCACGGGCGAGTCGAGATCGAATACCACATATGCTTGTGCGGATGCATAGAGGCAGATTCTAGGAGTCGGAGTACACATAATTCTAATAACTAGTGAAATACATAGTTAACTATTGCTATTAAAAAATTTACATTTCAGAGTTTAAGTACTAGTCTAAGTAAATTTCAAATTTCATTTTAATTTAGGTAGATTTTAGATTTCAAATTGTAATTAGCATTTCAAGTATAAAGTAGACTATTTTTAAATCCTACTGCTATACCTAATGAGTGGAGTTCGGGTCGGCAAGGGTTTGACAGGATTTTACGAGGACCCAGGAGTGATGTTAAAAGTGGAATTTTTCTGACAGTTAGTTTTCAGTAATTACTTTAGTAAGTTAGTTGTTAGTTTTTGTTAGATTTATATTTTTTCTTTTTTGTTAATTTTTTTGTAAGTTAGTTAGTTAGCTTTAGTTTTTTGTCATTATTAGTATTTTTCGAGGAATGTTTCCCCTTTTTTTTCTTTTTTTTTTGGCTTTTAGCGCCTTTCATTTGTGAGATCATGTTTCTCTCTCAAATAAGTCTTTAACTTTTGTTCTTTTGTTTTTCTTTTTTTTGTTTTCTTTTGCGGCTTTTAGCGCCTTTTATTTGTGAGATCATGTTTCTCTCTCAAATAATTCTTTAACTTTTGTTCTTTTGTTTTTTCTTTTTTTTTGTTTTCTTTTGCGGCTTTTAGCGCCTTTTATTTGTGAGATCATGTTTCTCTCTCAAATAATTCTTTAACTTTTGTTCTTTTGTTTTTCTTTTTTTTCTTTTGTATTGGAATGCAGGCATAAACTCAGATGACATGACGAAGGCTCGTGAGTATCCCCTTTGAAAGTGAACAACATAAGTTTTTGTAAGTGAAAATTTTCCCGCCCATCGAACAAGTGACTTCTCATGTCAATTAAAGCCAATAGTCCCATGGAGGAATTGAACCACTTCGATTGATATCGCTCGGACCACCGAGTTAACTGGAATTGAACCAATACGACAGATCGAATACAAAAGTGAATTTGTACCCGGACCACCGGGGCTTAGGGATCTATGCATGATCAACATTATTAATTCTTCGGCCTTGCCGAGCTTTTGAGTGCTTGGATTTCGACCAGAGGAGCCAACATTTCTCGAACCAGCTATGGGGGATCGTGTGTATCCGTTTTGGAGGTCGCATTGCCATTTGTCATGTTCGATGGCGCCACCTCCTACTAAGGCACGATTTGTCCTACTTAAAAGCCCGCTCTTGTTTTGAAGTTCCTTCTTAGTGCCGAATCTCGCCTCTTATGTTTTTTGTAAGTTTTGAATGTGCCCTTGCACATTTTGTCTGTTTATAGACATTTTTGTTTTCGTTAGATATTTTTAATATCCGATTTGTGGAATTTTTTCCCACTTTGCGTGGTTATAGTGGAATTTCTATTTTCCGCCACAGCTTCTTTCTTATAAAGTGGCTTTTCCTTGCTTTTTATTTGTTTATTAGCTATGAATAATTCATCGCCACTGTCAAAATTGCGGGGGGGGGCGAACGAGTTTTATTATTTCTTAAGTTCCTACTTTCCTGTTCGTGTAGAAGAAGAGCCTTTATGTCCTCGTTAGTGCGCTCCCTGAAGTTTGCTAAACCCTGGTAATTTATCCTAGCTGTCCTATTCAGGAAAACATCAGCCGGTTTGCGTTTTATTACGGAATGTATCGTGTTATTATACCTATCCACAGTTATTGCGACGCGTTCTTCAGGTGCTAATCTAGGAAATTCAACGGAAAGGCAGCGGTATATTTCGATCAAAGTAGAGTGTAGCCTCTCTACCTGACCATTGGCCTCGCTTCGCTGCGTTGGTGTTTGGTATATTTCTATCCCTAAGGACCTGATATAATTTAATACAAGTGGTGACAAGAATCCGCGTTCATTGTTCATGACCAAGGCTCGTGGTACTGTGAAATAATGCAGCGCGATCGTTAGGTTCATTCGCAAATGAGGAGATGACTTATTTTTGATTGGGAAGAGCTTAGCAAATTTGGTAAATTTGTCGATACAACTCAAATATTTTTGTCCTTCAATTTCGAAAATGTCCATGTGCAAGATTTCGCACGGATAACTAGGAATGGGAGTTGGTTGCTCATATGGTTTAGAAGGGTGCCTATCGTATTTGTTCAATTTACATGTTTCGCATTGGCTAATGTATTCCCTAATCTGTTTGGACATTGCGGGAAAATAAAATTTTTCCAGTACCTGCTTGTGCTCCTTCTCGATAATGTCGAATACCCTATCGGCTATTGTCACATCTTCTACCACGCGCTGCGTGATCCTAATTTTATATCTGCTGAAATTGTTAACGTATACAGCCTGCAAATTATGGAGGTCATCTTCCCGAATTTTAATGCCATTTATAACATTTGGGTTGAGGTAATTTTTGAGGACTGGTGACAAAGCTTCGCCGCTTAATACAGGCATTGTGGCAAAGTACCTTTTGTACCCCCTATGAGGCTCTTCTGTACACTCGCAACTCGCCCCCCGCCTAAAAATTATTTGATTTCTAAACACATTTATGGGTGCCTCTACAGAGGTATGAGGTCAGAGCTGTCCTGCTCTGCGGAGTGCATGGTACCCTCTGAAGCAGTGTCAGTTTCAGACACCGCGCCAGCTATGTTACTCGATGGTTGTACAGCTATGGAGTCAGTGAGTGCGTTCACTTCCGTCTTGAGACGGGAGAGTGCATCAGCGACTACATTTGTCTTACCTGGCTTGTAGATTAACTCGCAGTTATATTCCTCTATACGAGCTTTCCATCGCTTGAGCTTTGCATTATAATTGCGATTACTCAAGGAGAATGTCAGAGGTTGGTGATCAGTGTAAACCCTAATTTTCTTTACGACATAAAGGTAGGAACGCAAATTATCTAGTGACCAAACAATAGCTAGAAGCTCTTTTTCATTCGTAGCGTAGTTTTCTTCGGCTTTGTTTAGGGACCGCGATATGTAAGCTAACGGTTTATCGTCGCCTATTGATCCTTGTGATAGTACCGCACCAATGGTGTAGTTTGATGCGTCCGTTGTCAAATTAAATGGTTTGGAAAAATCTGGAAATGCTAATACGTCCGCTGACATCAGTAGTTGTTTCAGCTCGCAGAAGGCCTCTAAGGCATCCTTGTTAAGCATAATCGCTACATTTTTGGACGCGTTCGCTTTTACCTGTGAATTTTCCCCCCGAGTGAGGTTGGTGAGTGGCTTTGCGACCTTGGCGTAATCCTTAATTAATTTCCTATAGTATGAGGTCGTACCAAGGAAACTTTTTAAATCCTTCAAATTTTCCGGGGGTGAAATCGTTTTAATAGCTTCTACCTTTTTTGGGTCAGCACGTACTCCATCGGGAGTAATAACATAGCCTAGAAATTCGACTTCTTTTTCAAAGAAGCATGTCTTTTCCAAATTAACCTTAAGATTCGCCTCCCAAAGCGTTGCAAAAACCTTGTCAACATTAACGAGGTGTTCCCTGTATCCTTGCCAAATACGATGATGTCGTCGATATAAACGTAACAAATTTTCCCGATGTACTGCTTGAGGACATCGTCTATAGTCCTTTGGAAAATCGCAGGCGCATTTTTCAACCCGAATGGCAACCGAAGAAATTCATATTTGCCATTCATTATGGAGAAGGCTGTCTTTGGGATGTCCGACTCATTCATGGGAAATTGGTGAAATCCGGAAGTCAAATCAATTGTAGTATAGAAGTTGGCTTGGCCAAGGCTGCAAAGAGTAGCGTTTATATCGGGAATTGGGTAAGTATCGGCGATAGTTACAGCGTTCAACCATTTATAGTCTATAACCATACGATACTGTTTGTCCCCATTCGCCTTAGGCTTTTTAGGGACTACCCAAATTGGGGAATTGTATGGGCTTTTCGACGGCTGGATGATGCCTTCGTCTAGGAGCTCATTTACCTGTTTTTCGACTTCATCTCTCATACATGCTGGGTAGAGGTAGAATTTACTATACACCGGTTCGTCAGTTGATGTTTTTATTTCTGCACGGACATTCGTGTTTGCAAGCTCATAACCGTTAAGTGGTTTGAAAAGACCATAGTATTTTTCCAATAGTGAATTGACCTTTCCATGGATATCAAGAGGTAGGTCCTTTCCTAATGTGAAGTTTACATCGAGAGATCTTCTGTCTTTCAAGGGGATTTTGTAATTGTCTATACTAAGGAGGTTATTCTTCCTATCTATTATCGCGCCTAATTTCCTCACGATATCATCCCCAATGATTCCGCAGGATTCACTAAGAGTCGGTAGAACGAAGAAATCAAATTCGGTGGAGCTACCCACACTTTCGAATAATTTTAGTTTTACTTTATCCTTTATTGGCACGCTACCCCTCGCCGAAGCTACATTGAATAATTCCTTTACAGGAGTTGTTTTCGTTGCAATATTATTTTTTATGAAATTCTTATTTGCGCCGGTATCCACGAGGAAATCCAGCACACGACCGTCAGGCAAAGTATATTCTAAGTATGGTACGCTAGATGACCGGAAGACAGAAAATCCTCCGAGTTGTTTTCACTTGGCGATTCCTTCAGGTCCATATCTCTCTCTTCGCTCTCCTCGGGTGTGGTATGGAACACCCTTTGCTGCTTCCGTGGTAGATTTTCTGAACTTGCGCTTATTTTAAACGGATTTGGGCGATTCATGTAATTAACTTTGCGTGTCTGTACCGAGGGGTCTACGTACATTTTCTCTACAGGCGAATGTAGTGGGGTGCTGGCATTTCCAAATCGACCTGACGGGCGGTGACTCCTTACATATGAGTGCTTTTTCTGGTTGCGCCAAGTAGGTTTATGGGGTAACTGGGGAGGCTTGATCCTATTCCTA
Organism: Eurosta solidaginis; assembly: GCF_040869045.1. Lineage (NCBI taxonomy): Eukaryota > Metazoa > Arthropoda > Insecta > Diptera > Tephritidae > Eurosta > Eurosta solidaginis. The sequence goes on along the minus strand of NC_090324.1, from coordinate 38,959,864 downwards.
AATGAGGAGGTACCTGGCAAATTGTTAACAGGGACAGCCACACGGTTATTGGAATTGTTCGTATGAACGGAAAAATTGCGGAAATCCACATTTTGGATTTCCAAACAGGCTGAATATGCCTCTGGCAATGTTTTAGGGCATCGTATAAGGAGCATTCGCGACATTTCGCCGTTAAGCCCACGTATAAAAACGTCCAGGGCACGATTTCGGTAGGTTTTTACGAGAACTTTAACGGCATCTTCCGTGTAGGATTCGGCTTTTATTTTATTAATAATAAGGGAGAATTGATGATTCACCCTGGCGTAGAATTCATCGATTCCCATTCCCTTTTGCTGTAGCTGGTGCAGTTGGTGTTCGAGTGTACCAACATCCCTCTTATCTGCGTAGTGCAGAGAGAGGCATTCCTTAATTTTTCCCCAATTGCTATCGAATATATTGTAGGAAATAAGTGCGAAATCAGCTGCTCCCCGCACCTTCTGCCTAATATGTTGGAGAATCGCTCGGTAAAGGGGCTTTCCCTTCATTACCGCAAAGTCTGAAAGGAGCAATTCCACAGAGTATATCCATGAGATGTACTGGACAGGGTTACCGTGAAACGCTTGTAGCTCCTTAACACAATCAGGGAGCCTACAGATATCTCTGATCTCAGCCTCAGAGGTGGGTGGCTGAGCCACCACTTCTTCAACCACTGAAGTAGTGGCCGCTGTAGATGAAGAGCTAGCTGAGTCAACGCGAGCCACCCGCCTTTCTAGCAAATTTATTTTTTCAAGAAGGGCGTTGACGGCCCCAGTCAAATATGTCACTGTGGCTCTTATATCGTCCATTTTTTGTGGGAATATTTTTATTTTACTTTACCTTTGTGTTTTTTATACTCACGTGTTGAGATAAATCATCCGTACTATATCAGAATTACACTGCAGTGCGTACAGGAGCTCTCAGGAATTTTCACTAGTGACCACTATTACGTTGCAATGCATCCAGGCACTTCAGGAACTTCCACTAGTAGGTAATGCCGGCAGCATGTAATGCTGATAATCTTGCCAGAAATTCTCCTTTAGTTTTTTCCACGGTTTCCTTCTTTCAACAAATTCTTTAGGCAGCTCTTTCTTTTTTGCAAGAACAGTTTTTCCTTTTTAGCAATTTTTTTTTCCACAGTTCCTTCTTTTCTTTTTTTTCGAACAAATTCTTTTTTGAATTTTTTTCACAGTTTCTTCTTTCTTTTTTTCGAACAAATTTTTTTTGAATTTTTTTCACAGTTCCCTTCACTTCCTGGGTCCCTGCTCGGGCGCCAGTTAAAGGACTATAGTCCTTGTTTTATAAAAAAATTAATTTGTTGGGCCAACTCGCCCAACCAACAACACTAAACAAAACAAGTTCAAATAGTCTTTTACAAGTATATTTTAATTCAATTAATTCACAGTTACAACTAAGAAATTTACTGTTAACACTAATCCGTCCCGAACTGGACTGCCGGGTCTGCCGCAACTGCTCCCATATATAGCCAATCAACAAGCCGCGATGCGCCTCTTGCGTAACTTGTTGACAGCCCGCTGTATGAGAATGTTGAAGCCGGTTTCTTCCCACAGGTGCTGTATGTGTGCATTTCACAATCATGTGTAATAGAATTTAGCTGACTGTGCGTCTGGAGTAGTTCCCTAGCATGAGTGTTAATTGCCGTCACTAACCATGGCCTTGAATTAAGGTGTTAGGTTGCCATGCGCGGCCGTATGTAGTGAGAACCATAATTTGCAGGTGTTAGTTGCCGTCACTAACCATGGCCTTGAATTAAGGTGTTGGGTTGCCATGCGCAGTCGTATGTTGTGGGCAATATAATTTGCTGACTCGGCGCGCGTGTACTGGCCATACGTGGGAATGTTGCGATAAGGGCAACTGGCGCGTGTTAACTTATATCTTGGAATACCGTTGATCACAATATTGTCCCCGTATCATCCAAGATGCATAATAATGACTTTTTGGATGGAATTACTGATCTTTGCCTTAATCAAATCAACTTCTTTCCAAATAAGTATGGAAAATTCTTAGACTTAGCATTTGTTGACGACATATCTAAATTCTCTATAAATCGGTGTGAACCTCTTGTTTTGCCAGAAGACGCTTACCATCCTTCTCTGGAGATAACTTACGAAATCATAAGCAACGAAGTCGGCTGCACTAACAAAACATGTGTCTCTACCAGATGCTTTGATTTTTCCTAATTTCAACAATTTAAATAAAGAGCTTTCTGAGATAACTTGGCCTCGATATAAAGAGGATGTAGAGGAAAACATTTTACATTTTATTAAAACCATTTATACTTTATTTGAAAAACATGTGCCCAAACGCAAATGCTCGTATATTGAACCAGTGCAAGCCTGGTTTACTAAAGATTTAAAAGCTTTAAAAAATAAGAAATCACGTTTATTCAAATTATATAAGAGAACCGGTTTACATTCTCATTATGCACAGTAGGCTATTTTCCGTCATAAGTATTTTGAACTTAATAAAAAGTGTTATAAAGCTTACATATGTAAAATTAAAAGAAACATTATTTGCCACCCGAAGTCTTTTTATGATTTCGTAAATTCTAAACGCAGAACTAACGGATTTCCTTCTGCCATGAAGTTTAGGAATAGCATTTCCAGCGACGATCAAGAGATTTCAAACTTCTTCGCTCAATTCTTTCACTCTAATTACTCTGCTGTGGTTGATTCATCACCTACAAATTATCCGTATGAGCTCCATTCTAGTAACTCAATATATGCCCCAAATTTGCTGCCTGAAGATGTTATACTACATCTAAAGACCCTAAAAGAATCCTTCAAATACGGTCCCGATTTTATCCCAACATGTTTTCTTAAAAAATGTGCGGAATACATTTACCAGCCCCTTACTGATCTGTTTAACCACTCTTTAAAAAATGGCATTATCCCGACGGCTTGGAAGGAATCTTTTCTTATCCCACTCCATAAAAAAGGAAGCAAGTCGTCTATTGAAAACTACCGTGGAATAGCAAAGCTCTCCGCTATCCCTAAGCTTTTCGAAGCAATCGTTACTAATCACCTTACGTTTTCGATTTCTACATTGATAGATAGTTCTCAGCATGGCTTTTGTAGAGCCAAATCAACCACAACCAATTTGCTTGAATTTACAACTCACGTCTTTAATGAGTTTAGAAACAATCATCATACCGGCGTTATATACACTGATTTCAGCAAAGCATTCGACAAAGTACGCCACTCATTACTTCTTTATAAACTCGAATTGCTTGGTTTTCAACCTGGCCTAACTGGCTGGATCTCTCATTTTTAAAAAAATTTGTTCGAATGTCATCGATGTTCCCTCCGGTGTGCCTCAGGGCAGCCATCTCGGCCCTATTCTGTTTTTGATCTTTATAAACGATGTTTCCACAACTATAAAGTATTCTAAAATTTTAATGTATGCCTACGACGTAAAACTTTTTAAGTCATACGCGTCGGTTGAAGAACGTTCTGTACTCCAGGCGGATTTAAATCGTTTAGTTACTTGGTGTAATGCGAATTTTATGCCTCTCAACATAGAAAAATGTAAATCCATGTGTTTTTCACGTGGGAACATACAGCCAGCTTCCTACACAATTAATGGCCAAACTCTGGAAAGTGTTGATGTTTTTGTCGACTTGGGAGTTACAATGAATGCAAACTTAGTTTCAACCCTCATATTAATGTCAATAAAGCGAGAGGAGTTTTAGCATTTGTGAAAAGATGGGCAAAGGAGTTTAGTGATCCTTACTTTACAAAAACCCATTTTACATCATTGGTGAGGCCGATATTAGAATATGGATCGATAATTTGGAATCCGCGTTATCAAGTTCATGTGGATAGACTAGAATCAATTCAAAAAACAGTTTTTACTTTTCGCCTTTAGAAATCTTCAATGGGAATCTCCGTATAATCTTCCTCCTTACACTAGTCGATTAAAACTAATAAATCTTCCTACCCTTGCAAGTCGTAGAGAAATGCTAGGTGTACTATTTATGGCTAGACTTTTAAATGGATCGATTTCAAGCCCATTTCTATTGAACGAAGTAAACTTGAATGTTCCATGCCGAGTTTCAAGGCATTATAAACCTATAATTCTTAAACAATGCAGAAGCAATTTCCAACTACACGAACCTTTTCTATGTTTGTGTGAAGATTATAACTCTCACTCGAGAATAATTGATGTTTCGGACTCGCTCTTTGCCATAAAAAAGACGGTTCTATCTTCTCTTAATAATTAAAAAATTATATTTATACTTTTAGTCTATTGTATTTTGTGAATCTATATTTCTCAGCTGATGAGTTTCTCTGTAGCTGAGCGGTTTTAGATCTCGGCGCTTAAGAAGCCACTGCCTCTCAAAGACTCGGTAACAATAAAATTATAAGTAACACATAAATAAGATTTAGGATACAAAAAAAAATAAAAATTAAAAAAAAAAAAGTATGTATGAATAAAAAAAAAAAAACAGGATTAGCCTGGTTTCATCGGGCCACTTGAGGGCAGTGCGCTGCCACAACGTCCGAGAAAAAAAAATACATTTATTGTTTTTTGTACTATTTTTACCGTCAAATTTCTTGTAGAATTTTGTGACGATGTAACCCCTCAATTGGTGCAAATAAAATAATGAATTGCTGTATGAATATTAAAAAAGATATACAGACCGGTTAAATTTTTTTTCTCATTAAGATTATCATTTTAATGAAAAGAAAAACAATGTGTCGAACATTCGTCGCAAAAATAAAATGCAAAAGTTTAAGTACTATGAGGACGATTTGACAGCGAAAGCAATTAAACCAAACGATTTGATTAGTTAAGTTCTCTGCATTTACTCATTTAATGAGTAGTCCGCCTTAAACCAATAAAATAATAATGACCTTTTTTTTCGTTAATCAATATTTAACTGGTCTGATATACGTACATGTCAAAGATGAGGCACTTACCGATTCATCCTCCTTCCGCTGGCCAGTTGATGGAGTGTTGACGTTTGTGGCTATAAAATTTTTGAAAGAAAACACAATCACTTTTTTTTTTTTATTTAGCACCTTTTTCCTAACATACCCATTTGTGGTGTGTTTTCTGGGGCTTTTGGACTCGCTCGCTCGCCCACATTCAACTTTTCACAATAAAATATTATATTTTTTTTTTTTTGTATGTTAGAGAGCCTAAGAGCCTACCGAAATTTTAATTTTACTTTTTTTTTGATTAGTAAATCCTACAAAAACCAAAATATTTAGCCACTATACCTCCTGATCCTGGAAACTCCTGCCGACGTTAGGGACTCCGACTTGAAATTCTGCCTCATTTCCTTGAAAAAAATTCCTTCCTCTTGCTTTGGTTATTTTTATAGTGAGTACGCAAATTATTTATAGATAGGTAAAAATGTTTCTTGCGCTACTCAAAACTTCTGTCGATTTTTCAAAGTTCAAAAATATTTTTTTTCTTTCTCTCTTCTTATAAAGTTTAACTTTTTTTCTATTTAAAGTTTTTCCTCTTTTTTTTTTTTGCTTTTTCCGTTCAAAAAAAATTCCCTTTTTTCGATTTTTCAATATTTTTCGTCCTTATTTTCTTCTGTGTCCGAAATTCAAATCTGCCTTTTTATAACTTTTCGACTCCTTGTTTCCGTGTGGATGTTTTCCGAAATTTAAGATTTTTCATTTCTTCTTGACTTTGTCTTTTTTTTTTTTTTGTTGTATGCAGTCAAACTTCCACATAATAAAATTTCCTTAGGTTTTTTTTTTGCCAATTTATCTGTGTTTTTGTTTTTGGATAACTTTTCGCTTCACTTTAGTTGTTCCTTTTATTCCAAACTTGACCTTTTAATATTTTTGGTTTTGTTCTTATTATGGTACTGGAATATTCAAGCTTCCTACTCATTAATTTTTTTTCCACTAATTAACTTTTCTGTCAAATACTTTTTTTTTTTTTTGTATAACTTTTCGGTTCACTTTTATAAATAAACCTTCCTTTTTTTTTTGATAAATTTTATACAAAAATATCGTTTTCGTAAGTTCTCAAAGTTTCACTTTTACTTTAAAATAAAATTTTTCTTAGTTTGACGCGGTGCACGGCCGGGATAAACTTTTGTTTGATTAGTAAAAATTATTATTTTTTCTCCAAAAAAGAGTTGTTTTTCTTTCTTTTATACAAGTTGTTCACGAATTCATAAAATTTTAGTTTCTTTCTTCGCTTTTGATAAAATTTTTCAAAAAACAATTTTTTTTTCCAAAGTTCACTGTCAGTTCTTAATTTTTAAAAATTTGATCATATGTATTTAATTAGCGAGCTTTGCTCATATTGCTTTATACAATGGTTTTTGTAATTGATATTAGAGAAAAATTGCAAGTTTACAAACGGCGATGGTTACTAGGACATGTTTCTGAATTTAACTTCTTCATCAGCTAGCTTTTCGGGAGCTGAGCGTTGAACTCGAATCTCCAACATTCATATCAGTGCAAGACTTTAGCTGCTAAGCCATATGAATGTCCCGTTGTTCGCTGTACAATTGGTCTCTAAGAGTTGCCTTTTTGTTTATATTCCTTTTGATCACCATGTAGGCACATACACTCTGTGTGTAGTTTTTTATTCCCAATGGTGTGGATATTATTTTTAGGCGCGCTTTTGAAAGCTTAGTAACATTTGTTCGGATTTTTGCAGGATTTGTTTTTAATACTTCCGCTGTTACTATTATATCAATATGATCATATGTATTTAATTAGCGAGCTTTGCTCATATTGCTTTATACAATGGTTTTTGTAATTGATATTAGAGAAAAATTGCAAGTTTACAAACGGCAATGGTTACTAGGACATGTTTCTGAATTTAACTTCTTCCTCAGCTAGCTTTTCGGGAGCTGAGCGTTGAACTCGAATCTCCAACATTCATATCAGTGCAAGACTTTAGCTGCTAAGCCATATGAATGTCCCGTTGTTCGCTGTACAATTGGTCTCTAAGAGTTGCCTTTTTGTTTATATTCCTTTTGATCACCATGTAGGCACATACACTCTGTATGTAGTTTTTTATTCCTAATAGTGTGGATATGATTTTTAGGCGCGCTTTTGAAAGCTTAGTAACATTTGTTCGGATTTTTACAGTATTTGTTTTTAATACTTCCGCTGTTACTATTATATCAATATGATCATATGTATTTAATTAGCGAGCTTTGCTCATATTGCTTTATACAATGGTTTTTGTAATTGATATTAGAGAAAAACTGCAGTTTATAAACGGCGATGGTTACTAGGACATGTTTCTGAATTTCACTTCTTCATCAGCTAGCTTTCCGGAGCTGAGCATTGAACTCGAATCTCCAACATTCATATCAGTGCAAGCCTTTAGCTGCTAAGCCTTTAGCTGCTAAGCCATATGAATGTCCCGTTGTTCGCTGTACAATTGGTCTCTAAGAGTTGCCTTTTTGTTTATATTCCTTTTGATCACCATGTAGGCACATACACTCTGTATGTAGTTTTTTATTCCCAATGGTGTGGATATTATTTTTAGGCGCGCTTTTGAAAGCTTAGTAACATTTGCTCGGATTTTTGCAGTATTTATTTTTAATACTTCCGCTGTTACTATTATATCAATATGATCATATGTATTTAATTAGCGAGCTTTGCTTATATTGCTTTATACAATGGTTTTTGTAATTGATATTAGAGAAAAATTGCAAGTTTACAAACGGCGATGGTTACTAGGACATGTTTCTGAATTTCACTTCTTCATCAGCTAGCTTTTCGGGAGCTGAGCGTTGATCTCGAATCTCCAACATTCATATCAGTGCAAGCCTTTAGCTGCTAAGCCATATGAATGTCCCGTTGTTCGCTGTAAAATTGGTCTCTAAGAGTTGCCTTTTTGTTTATATTCCTTTTGATCACCATGTAGGCACATACACTCTGTATGTAGTTTTTTATTCCTAATGGTGTGGATATGATTTTTAGGCGTGCTTTTGAAAGCTTAGTAACATTTGTTCGGATTTTTGCAGTATTTGTTTTTAATACTTCCGCTGTTACTATTATATCTGACGCGAGTGAAGCAAGCAGAAGTAAAAACGACGATAATTAAATTTTGTGACTTCTTTATTTGCTTGTTCAAGTACAACAATGATTCTTACAATTTAACATTTCATGACATGATACTGCTAGATTGCTCTCTAACTGTATGAAAATTGTACTCTCTTACTTGAGATGTATGAAAAGGTAAATGTACATAGGTATAGTTAGGATGCAAAAATATGATGTGTACATAGGTATAACCAGTATGCAAAGTATGATGTGTACTTAGGTATAACTAGTTTGCAAAAGTATGATTGTGGTTACAATTATTGACCATTAGTATTAAATACATGATTTCGCTTAATGTACCACGCCCAACATACTCCCTCCGTTGATAGGGCTCCCTTTCAAACGTCTTCGGTTTCCGGTAGTGGGGCTAGTCGATGGATAGGGCGTCGAATTGTACCTTTAGTCGTGCGTACGTCAGCTACCCGCACCTTGCCGTCTTTCCCTGGAATTACGCTGATAACTCGAGCTAATAGCCATTGCTGTGGGGGAAGGTTATCTTCCTGCACGAGCACCAATTGCCCGATCTTTATATTTGGCTCAGCTTTGGTCCATTTCCCTTTTTGTTGTAGTGTATGCAAATAATCACGGGTCCACTGCTTCCAAAATTGATTTTTTATATAAGTAATTCATTGAAAATATGTTAAGTATGAAATATTTTTATCAACATCGAACTGCATATCAGGCAAGGCCTTGAGTGACGTTCCAATCAGGAAATGAGCAGGCGTAATTGCCTCAGTATCGTTTGGATCATTTGAGACCGGAGTAAGCGGGCGAGAATTCAGCACAGCTTCGATTTCGATGAAAAGAGTTTGAAGTTCTTCGTACGTAAGATTAGCTTGAACGAAATTCTTAGGCAACAATGTTTTAGCTGACTTCACAGCGGCTTCCCAAAGTCCTCCAAAGTGGGGTGCCCGTGGGGGTATGAATCGAAAGTCAATCCCAATTTCGTTACTGTAGCTGATCACTTCGTTCAACGCCGTGTCATTTAAATATTTTTCAGTAAACTCCTTAAGTCGCGAGCTAGCGCCAACGAAATTAGTTGCATTGTCACAAAACAAACGTGAAGGGATGCCGCGTCGACCAATGAAGCGCTTAAAACAAAGCAAAAAGGAATTGGTTGACAAATCTGAAACCAATTCTATGTGAACAGCTTTCGATGAAAAACACACAAATATGGCAGCGTAAGTTTTGTAGGGTGGCTTGCCTCGTAAGCGATAAGATGTGAGAAATGGGCCGCAAAAATCCACTCCTGATACAAAAAATGGTCGTTGAGCCTTAACACGATCTGCAGGAAGGTCACCCATTATTTGACCGATAACCTTGGGCTTGTAATGAAAGCAGTGCGTACACTTGCGCACAACCTTGAGAACGATTTCGCGTCCATTCACGATCCAAATTCGTTGACGCAGTAACGAAAGCAATACTTTCGGTCCGGCATGAAGATTGCTACGGTGCAAATATTCAATATAAAGATGATTAAATCTATGTGATTTGGGTAAAAGTGCGGGATGCTTACAATCATAGGGAACTTCAGCATTTTTCAGTCGTCCGCCGACTCTTACAATAAATCTGACGTTGCCGTTTGTGCTTATTGGTTGTAGAAACGGTGAAAGACGTTAGAGATCCGATTTGAGAATACCTCCAGATTTAAGGCAATTTATCTCAGTGCTAAAATGAATTCGATGTATATCAGATACTATTATCCAAAAGATATAATCCAATTCGGTGGCTGGAATGTGTATCACGGTTTTCGGGTTAATATGACGATTTGGAGGAAATTTGTTGAAGGTGCGATATACAAAGGAAACAATTTTAAAATTTTGAAGAACGAAGAAGTGTTTTCAATTATGTTTTGAATAATGTCCACAGTACTACTACTTGTGTTGCATGTGAATGCGATTTTTCGCCTGCGCTCGAGATCTGTTTGTGTTTCAGTTTGATTTTCGACTGGAGGCCAGTTCTCCGCTTCCTTTTGCAAAAAACTTGGACCTGTAAACCATATAGTACTGGCAAGTTCTGACGCGCTGTGGCCGCGAGAAACAATGTCTGCTGGGTTGTCTTTTGTAGGTACATGTATCCATTCAACTCCTACGGTATTGTCTTGTAACTCAGAAATACGATTGGCTACAAAGCAAGTCAAAGTGGAAGAATGCATTTTCAACCACTGTAAAACGATTTTGGAATATGTCCAAAAATAAATGTGTTTTACGTATTTCAAAACCTTACATTTTATTTTGGTCCATGTCCTACTGAGGAGCGCAGCTGCACATAACTCCAATCGAGGTATGGATATAGCCTTAATTGGTGCCACCTTTGACTTGGCGATGAGAAGAGTAGTTTTAAAAGTTCCGGCGAATGATTGGCGAATGTAAATGGCGCACCCATATGCGCGAGATGAGGCATCTGCGAACCCATGTATTTGACCACTGTCCTGAAGACACGTGAATATATAACGCGGAACATTTACGTAATTTAAATCATTTTTTATTTGCAACCACATTGAGTACAGATCCTGTGTGAGTGGTTCATCCCAATCCATGTGTTGTATCCATAGCTCCTGAAGTAAAATCTTGCAACGAATTGTAATAGGACTTAGCAAACCCAAAACATCGTAAATTTTTGCTACAGTTGACAAGATTGTTCGTTTGGTTGCAATAGAGCATTCATTGGATTCAAAGCTAAAGCAGATTTCGTCCCTCATAGGTTTCCATACCATACCCAACGCTTTGGTAACATTGTCATCACTTACTTTTATCTGAATTTCTTCTGCTGATTTTTCGATTAGTTGTGGGCAATTTGAATTCCATTTCGCAAGCTGTAGACCAGCATGTGCCAGTAAAGTAGTAATTTCGTCTTGTATCTCTAGCAACTCCAATACACTGTTGGCTCCAGTCAATAGGTCGTCAACGTAAAGATCCTCTCTCAACACTCTTGCTCCGACTGGATAGCGATTCCCATACATGTCAGCGAGGTGGGCTAAACAGCGTATGGCTAAAAATGGTGCAGATGACATACCGTAGGTCACGGTGTTTAGTTGAAATAATTGCAAGGGAGCACTTGCAGTTTCTCTCCATAAGATTAGTTGGAAGTTTCGATCGTTTTCTTCAACAAGAAACTGTCGATACATTTTTACTATATCGGCTGTGAGTGCGTACCGATGCAGACGAAATGTTAATACGGTTAAAATCAGTTCTTGCTGAATGGTTGGTCCAACCATTAAAATTTCATTTAATGCTTTATTCGACGATGTACGCATTGAAGCGTCGAATACCACCCTTAGCTTTGTTGTGGTACTTTCGGGGCGTAGCACGCAATGGTGAGGTATAACGTAATGTAGACTATCAAGCTGAGTATCTGAAACTGCTGTCATGTGACCTAAAGTTTGATACTCTGCCATGAATTCGCAGTACGACTGATGAAGCCTAGGATTGAGATAGAGGCGGCGCTCAAGTGCAAAAAATCTTTTACGCGCACCGTCAATGGAATTTCCAAGGGCTGCTGGAGATTCCTTAAATGGTAGGCGCACTTGCAATCGGCCGTCGGAGTGTACAAAAATATTAGATTGAAAATGTTCTTCACATGCTTTCTCTTCTTCGGATAGTTGCGGTGGCAGCGTAGTAATCTCTTCTACTTCCCAGAATTTGCGCAGTAATGACTCGACAGATTCCACTTCTCTCACCACATTGCACGTTAATGGCTGAGTTATTGGTTGTTCACATTGTCCGCCTACAACCCATCCTAGAGAGGTGTTGACTAAAAAAGGCAAACCGTTGCCTAGAGTTACCTTTTCTCCGCGCAAAATATCAAAGAAGACCTCACTGCTAATCAGTACATCGATTTTTTGAGGTTTGTAAAACAATGGATCAGCAAGATTAATTCCTTCGGGAATAGTCCAATTTTTTGAAAAAATATATTCGCTAGGCTGCATTGACGATATTTTCTTAGTTACCGCAAACTGTGTAGAACGTTCAAAAGTTGAAAAACGAGAGCGAAATGTAGCATATACTGCATGCTTTAACATTGTTTGAACGTCACCGATTCCGGAGATTTCCTGATTCGATGTTTGTCGCTTCAGCTGCAAGCGTTTAGCGGTTTCTTCAGTAATAAAGTTTACTTCGGAACAAGAATCTAACAGAGCCCGAACGGGTTGGAAAATCCCAAAACTGTCTTTCATTAGAATTATGGCTGTTGGGATAATAGCTCTTTTTTGTGATCGTATCACCATAGAGCGACTGGTGGATTTGACTCAGAAGACTGCTGAGCAGTGCTAGGCTTTGCATCGGAACTCGGTGAAAATATGTGTAAGTGTGTATGATGCATGCCTTTACAAACTCGACATTTAAATTTGGAAGGGCATTTTGCTACAGAGTGGCCTTTTCGCAAACAATTTATGCAAAGACCTGAACGCTTCACAAATTCAAATCTACTTGACACAGGAAGAGCTAAAAACGAGGTACAATTTCCCAATGTATGTTCTGCTGTTTGACAATAAGCACACGTTGAATGAGAATTCACAAATGTATGTGAAGCCTTTTTTGAATGCAACCTTTGTTTCGAGTCACGATTATACTCAGTAGACTCCGTGGGTTTTGCATGACTCTCAAAAAATTGGCATCTCCTATTTAAAATTTTATAACATGCTTCCCAAGTTGGAAGCGAGTCATAGTCTTGTTTTTCCTCATAGGATGCTTGAGAACCCTTGTCTACTTTTGAAAGAACGATGTGAATGAGAATAGAACTCAGAATTTCAGTTTCTGAACCCAACGATAATAGTGATGCACGTATAGCTGAAAACTTATCAATGATGAGACGTAACGAGTTAGAATCTGCATTCTGCATGGGTGAAATATTAAACAAAGTTGAAATGTAGTCGCGAAAGATTAAGGTGTTATTATCAAAGCGATCCTTCAAACGTTTTAGGGCTTTAGTGTAGTTGTCTTCAGTGATTTGAAACTGCTCCACAACTGACAATGCCTGACCTGAGAGGCAACCCAACAAATAATTGAATTTGTCAATTGTTGGAATTGTAGGGTCTTTGTCGACGAGGTTAGAAAACGTAAGCGAAAATCTTTTATACTCGGCATATTTGCCGTCAAATTTAGGCAATTTTTGAGCAGGGAGACGGGTATGATGTAATGTACTGAGTGTAGTCGATGTATTTAAAAAACTTGTTTCTGCTGCACTCGCACGACGAATGCTATTTAGCAATTGCATAATCTTTGCCTTTGCGGTAATATAACTCTCCTCGATATCACTCCTGGCACTGTCTGTTGGACTAAGTTTTTCAATTTGTCCCTGAATATGGCATTGTTGCTTAAAATAGGACTCAAGGATTTGAAGGTGACATTCTAAAATTGTGGGGTCCGTTGTTTCCCCTAACTTGTCTATTTTGGCCTTCATGTTGCTAATATTCCGTTTCATAGTGGATCGTTGCTGTTTGAGCGACGATAATTGTTCTTCGTCTTCTCCCGCCATCGCATTACAAGTTAAAGTGGACGCGCAAAGGCTTAATAATTGAATTGACCAGCAAAAACCAACAAGTGCGACTACAGTATAAGAAACTAACGGCGATTGAGATTCACTGCCAGATTTTTACCTTGTAAGCGACAGAAATGCTAAATAAGGGTACGAAAACACTGTAGCTGCGATTGACCTTCGATTGACTTTCCACGCTGATGCAGAAAACGTTACCAAACGAAGTTTTGCAAAAAATTATTACGAGATCATATATTTATGTTGGGCGGGCACTAACAATTTAACTATACCGTATTTTTTTCTTTAATCAGTAATAAGCAAACAAATAATTGTAAGATGCAATTAAAAACCTATTTATGTATATTCATACGCTATCTTATAATTTAGGTGTACTTAATTCTTACGGCTGTTGCTTTACTTAACGCCACACTTGCTGATGTAAATGCTGCTGCTTGTTGTTGTAGTTGCTCGCCCAAATATGTTGATTGGAGTAAAAAAGAAAGATTTGTCACACAGGTGAAATGCTTCGATTTGCAATAGATCCACAATTTTGATGGCAATCGATACTTTTATGAAAAGAAAAAACGCGAAGTAATCAAGACTTTTTATTAAAAATTCTTTTTAACTTTAAACGTCCTGTCACGGTCTCCAATGACGCGAGTGAAGCAAGCAGAAGTAAAAACGACGATAATTAAATTTTGTGACTTCTTTATTTGCTTGTTCAAGTACAACTATGATTCTTACAATTTAACATTTCATGACATGATACTGCTAGATTGCTCTCTAACTGTATGAAAATTGTACTCTCTTACTTGAGATGTATGAAAAGGTAAATGTACATAGGTATAGTTAGGATGCAAAAATATGATGTGTACTTAGGTATAACTAGTTTGCAAAAGTATGATTGTGGTTACAATTATTGACCATTAGTATTAAATACATGATTTCGCTTAATGTACCGCGCCCAACAATATCAATATGAGCATATGTATTTAATTAGCGAGCTTTGCTCATATTGCTTTATACAATGGTTTTTGTAATTGATATTAGAGAAAAATTGCAAGTTTACAAACGGCGATGGTTACTAGGCTGAATTTCACTCTTCATCAGCTAGCTTTTCGGGAGCTGAGCGTTGATCTCGAATCTCCAACATTCATATCAGTGCAAGCCTTTAGCTGCTAAGCCATATGAATGTCCCGTTGTTCGCTGTACAATTGGTCTCTAAGAGTTGCCTTTTTGTTTATATTCCTTTTGATCACTATGTAGGCACATACACTCTGTATGTAGTTTTTTATTCCTAATGGTGTGGATATGATTTTTAAGCGCGCTTTTGAAAGCTTAGTAACATTTGTTCGGATTTTTGCAGTATTTGTTTTTAATACTTCCGCTGTTACTATTATATCAATATGATCATATATATTTAATTAGCGAGCTTTGCTCATATTGCTTTATACAATGGTTTTTGTAATTGATATTAGAGAAAAATTGCAAGTTTCCAAACGGCGATGGTTACTAGGACATGTTTCTGAATTTCACTATTTCATCAGCTAGCTTTTCGGGAGCTGAGCGTTGAACTCGAATCTCCAACATTCATATTAGTGCAAGCATTTAGCTGCTAAGCCATATGAATGACCCGTTGTTCGCTGTACAATTGGTCTCTAAGAGTTGCCTTTTTGTTTATATTCCTTTTGATCACTATGTAGGCACATACACTCTGTATGTAGTTTTTTATCCCTAATGGTGTGGATATGATTTTTAAGCGCGCTTTTGAAAGCTTAGTAACATTTGTTCGGATTTTTACAGTATTTGTTTTTAATACTTCCGCTGTCACTATTATATCAATATGATCATATGCATTTAATTAGCGAGCTTTGCTCATATTGCTTTATACAATGGTTTTTGTAATTGATATTAGAGAAAAATTGCAAGTTTACAAACGGCGATGGTTACTAGGACATGTTTCTGAATTTCACTTCTTCATCAGCTAGCTTTTCGGGAGCTGAGCGTTGAACTCGAATCTCCAACATTCATATTAGTGCAAGCCTTTAGCTGCTAAGCCATATGAATGTCCCGTTTTTCGCTATACAATTTTGTAATTGATATTAGAGAAAAATTGCAAGTTTACAAACGGCGATGGTTACTAGGACATGTTTCTGAATTTCACTTCTTCATCAGCTAGCTTTTAGGGAGCTGAGCGTTGAACTCGAATCTCCAACATTCATATCAGTGCAAGCCTTTAGCTACTAGCCATATGAATGTCCCGCTGTTCGCTGTACAATTGGTCTCTAAGAGTTGCCTTTTTGTTTATATTCCTTTTGATCACCATGTAGGCACACACACTCTGTATGTAGTTTTTTATTCCTAATGGTTTGGATATGATTTTTAGGCGCGCTTTTGAAAGCTTAGTAACATTTGTTCGGATTGCAATTTTTCTCTAATATCAATTACAAAAACCATTGTATAAAGCAATATGAGCAAAGCTCGCTAATTAAATACATATGATCATATTGATATAATAGTAACAGCGGAAGTATTAAAAAGAAATACTGTAAAAATCCGAAAAAATGTTACTAAGCTTTCAAAAGCGCGCCTAAAAATCATATCCACACCATTAGGAATAAAAAACTACACACAGAGTGTATGTGCCTACATGGTGATCAAAAGGAATATAAACAAAAAGGCAACTCTTAGAGACCAATTGTACAGCGAAAAACGGGACATTCATATGGCTTAGCAGCTAAAGGCTTGCAATAATATGAATGTTGGAGATTCGAGTTCAACGCTCAGCTGCCGAAAAGCTAGCTGATGAAGTAGTGAAATTCAGAAACATGTCCTAGTAACCATCGCCGTTTGGAAACTTGCAATTTTTCTCTAATATCAATTACAAAAACCATTGTATAAAGCAATATGAGCAAAGCTCCCTAATTAAATACATATAATCATAGTGATATAATAGTAACAGCGGAAGTATTAAAAACAAATACTGCAAAAATCCGAACAAATGTTACTAAGCTTTCAAAAGCGCGCCTAAAAATCATATCCACGCCATTATTAATAAAAAACTATATACAGAGTGTATGTGCCTACATCGTGATCAAAAGGAATATAAACAAAAAGGTAACTCTTAGAGACCAATTGTACAGCGGATAACGGGACATTCGTATGGCTTAGCAGCTAAAGGCTTGCACTGATATGAATGTTGGAGATTCGAGATCAACGCTCAGCTCCCAAAAAGCTAGCTGATGAAGAAGTGAAATTCAGAAACATGTCCTAGTAACCATCGCCGTTTGTAAACTTGCAATTTTTCTCTTATATCAATTACAAAAACCATTTTATAAAGCAATATGAGCAAAGCTCGCTAATTAAATACATATGATCATATTGGTATAATAGTAACAGCGGAAGTATTAAAAACAAATACTGTAAAAATCCGAAAAAATGTTACTAAGCTTTCAAAAGCGCGCCTAAAAATCATATCCACACCATTAGGAATAAAAAAATACATACATAGTGTATGTGCCTACATGGTGATCAAAAGGAATATAAACAAAAAGGCAACTCTTAGAGACCAATTTTACAGCGAACAACGGGACATTCATATGGCTTAGCAGCTAAAGCCTTGCACTGATATGAATGTTGGAGATTCTAGTTCAAAGATCAGCTCCCGAAAAGCTAGCTGATGAAGAAGTGAAATTCAGAAGCATGTCCTAGTAACCATCGCCGTTTGTAAACTTGCAATTTTTCTCTAATATCACTTACAAAAACCATTGTATAAAGCAATATGAGCAAAGCTCGCTAATTAAATACATATGATCATATTGATATAATAGTAACAGCGGAAGTATTAAAAACAAATACTGCAAAAATCCGAACAAATGTTACTAAGCTTTCAAAAGAGCGCCTAAAAATCATATCCACACCATTAGGAATAAAAAACTACATACAGAGTGTATGTGCCTACATGTTGATCAAAAGGAATATAAACAAAAAGGCAACTCTTAGAGACCAATTGTACAGCGAACAACGGGACATTCATATGGCATAGCAGCTACAGGCTTGCACTGATATGAATGTTGGAGATTCGAGTTCAACGCTCAACTCCCGAAAAGCTAGCTGATGAAGAAGTGAAATTCAGAGACATGTCCGAGTAACCATCGCCGTATGTAAACTTGCAATTTTTCTCTAATATCAATTACAAAAACCATTGTATAAAGCAATATGAGCAAAGCTCGCTAATTAAATACATATGATCATATTGATATAATAGTAACAGCGGAAGTATTAAAACCAAATACTGTAAAAATCCGAACAAATATTACTAAGCTTTCAAAAGCGCGCCTAAAAATCATATCCACACCATTAGGAATAAAAAACTACATACAGAGTGTATGTGCCTACATGGTGATCAAAAGGAATATAAACAAAAAGGCAACTCTTAGAGACCAATTGTACAGCGAGCAACGGGACATTCATATGGCTTAGCAGCTAAAGGCTTGCACTGATATGAATGTTGGAGATTCGAGTTCAACGCTCAGCTCCCGAAAAGCTAGGTGATGAAGAAATGAAATTCAGAAACATGTCCTAGTAACCATTGCCGTTTGTAAACTTGCAATTTTTCTCTAATATCAATTACAAAAACCATTGTATAAAGCAATATGAGCAAAGCTCGCTAATTAAATACATATGATCATATTGATATAATAGTAACAGCGGAAGTATTAAAAACAAATCCTGCAAAAATCCGAACAAATGTTACTAAGCTTTCAAAAGTCCGCCTAAAAATCATATCCTCACCATTAGGAATAAAAAACTACATACAGAGTCTATGTGCCTACATGGTCAAAAGGAATATAAACAAAAAGGCAACTCTTAGAGACCAATTGTACAGCGAACAACGGGACATTCATATGGCTTAACAGCTTGCACTGATATGAATGTTGGAGATTCGAGTTCAACGCTCAGCTCCCGAAAAGCTAGCTGATGAAGAAGTGAAATTCAGAAACATGTCCTAGTAACCATCGCCGTTTGTAAACTTGCAAGTTTTCTCTAATATCAATTACAAAAACCATTGTATAAAGAAATATGAGCAAAGCTTGCTAATTAAATACATATGATCATATTGATATAATAGTAACAGCGGAAGTATTAAAAACAAATACTGTAAAAATGCGAACAAATGTTACTAAGCTTTCAAAAGCGCGCCTAAAAATCATATCCACACCATTAGGAATAAAAAGCTACATACAGAGTGTATGTGCCTACAAGGTGATCAAAAGGAATATAAACAAAAAGGCAACTCTTAGAGACCAATTGTACAGCGAACAACGGAACATTCATATGGCTTAACAGCTAAAGGCTTGCACTGATATGGATGTTGGAGATTCGAGTTCAATGCTCAGCTCCCGAAAAGCTAGCTGATGAAGAAATGAAATTCAGAAACATGCCCTAGTAACCATCGCCGTTTGGAAACTTGCAATTTTTCTCTAATATCAATTACAAAATCATTGTATAAAGCAATATGAGCAAAGTTCGCTAATTAAATACATATGATCATATTGATATAATAGTAACAGCGGAAGTATTAAAAACAAATACTGTAAAAATCCGAACAAATGTTACTAAGCTTTCAAAAGCGCGCCTAAAAATCATATCCACACTATTAAGAATAAAAACTACTTACAGAGTGTATGTGCCTACATGGTGATCAAAAGGAATATAAACAAAAAGGCAACTCTTAGAGACCAATTGTACAGAGAACAACAGGACATTCATATGGCTTAGCAGCTAAAGGCTTGCACTGATATGAATGTTGGAGATTCGAGTTAAATGCTCAGCTCCCGAAAATCTAGCTGATGAAGAAGTGAAATTCAGAAACATGTCCTAGTAACCATGGCCGTTTGGAAACTTGCAATTTTTCTCTAATGTCAATTACAAAAACCATTGTGTAAAGCAATATGAGCAAAGCTCGCTAATTAAATACATATGATCATATTGATATAATAGTAACAGCGGAAGTAGTAAAAACCAATACTGTAAAAATCCGAACAAATGTTACTAAGCTTTCAAAAGCGCGCCTAAAAATCATATCCACACCATTATGAATAAAAAACTACACACAGAGTGTATGTGCCTACATGGTGATCAAAAGGAATATAAACAAAAAGGCAACTCTTAGAGATCAATTGTACAGCGAACAACGGGGCATTCATATGGCTTAGCAGCTAAAGGCTTGCACTGATATGAATGTTGGAGATTCGAGTTGAACGCTCAGCTCCCGAAAAGCTAGCTGATGAAGAAGTGAAATTCAGAAACATGTCCTAGTAACCTTCGCCGTTTGTAAACTTGCAATTTTTCTCTAATATCAATTACAAAAACCATTGTATAAAGCAATATGAGCAAAGCTCGCTAATTAAATACATATGATCATATTGATATAATAGTAACAGCGGAAGTATTAAAAACAAATACTGTAAAAATCTGAACAAATGTTACTAAGCTTTCAAAAGCGCGCCTAAAAATCATATCCACGCCATCAGGAATAAAAAACTACATACAGAGTGTATGTGCCTACATGGTGATCAAAAGGAATATAAACAAAAAGGCAACTCTCAGAGACCAATTGTACAGCGAACAACGTGACATTCATATGGCTTAGCAGCTAAAGGCTTGCACTGATATGAATGTTGGAGATTCGAGTTGAACGCTCAGCTCCCGAAAAGCTAGCCGATGAAGAAGTGAAATTCAGAAACGTGTCCTAGTAACCATCGCCGTTTGTAAACTTGCAATCTTTCTCTAATGTCAATTACAAAAACCATTGTATAAAGCAATATGAGCAAAGCTCGCTAATTAAATATATATGATCATATTGATATAATAGTAACAGCGGAAGTATTAAAAACAAATACTGTAAAAATCCGAACAAATGTTACTAAGCTTTCTAAAGCGCGCCTAAAAATCATATCCACACCATTAAGAATAAAAACTACATACAGAGTGTATGTGCCTACATGGTGATCAAAAGGAATATAAACAAAAAGGCAACTCTTAGAGACCAATTGTACAGCAAACAACGGGACATTCATATGGCTTAGCAGCTAAAGGCTTGCACTGATATGAATGTTGGAGATTCAAGTTCAATGCTCAGCTCCCGAAAAGCTAGCTGATGAAGAAGTGAAATTCAGAAACATGTCCTATTAACCATGGCCGTTTGGAAACTTGCAATTTTTCTCTAATGTCAATTACAAAAACCATTGTGTAAAGCAATATGAGCAAAGCTCGCTAATTAAATACATATGATCATATTGATATAATAGTAACAGCGGAAGTAGTAAAAACAAATACTGTAAAAATCCGAACAAATGTTACTAAGCTTTCAAAAGCGCGCCTAAAAATCATATCCACACCATTATGAATAAAAAACTACACACAGAGTGTATGTGCCTACATGGTGATCAAAAGGAATATAAACAAAAAGGCAACTCTTAGAGACCAATTGTACAGCGAACAACGGGACATTCATATGGCTTAGCAGCTAAAGGCTTGCACTGATATGAATGTTGGAGATTCGAGTTGAACGATCAGCTCCCGAAAAGCTAGCTGATGAAGAAGTGAAATTCAGAAACATGTCCTAGTAACCATCGCCGTTTGTCAACTTGCAATTTTTCTCTAATATCAATTACAAAAACCATTGTATAAAGCAATATGAGCAAAGCTCGCTAATTAAATACATATGATCATATTGATATAATAATAACAGCGGAAGTATTAAAAACAAATACTGTAAAAATCCGAACAAATGTTACTAAGCTTTCAAAAGCGCGCCTAAAAATCATATCCACGCCATCAGGAATAAAAAACTACATACAGAGTGTATGTGCCTACATGGTGATCAAAAGGAATATAAACAAAAAGGCAACTCTTAGAGACCAATTGTACAGCGAACAACGGGACATTCATATGGCTTAGCAGCTAAAGGCTTGCACTGATATGAATGTTGGAGATTCGAGTTGAACGCTCAGCTCCCGAAAAGCTAGCCGATGAAGAAGTGAAATTCAGAAACGTGTCCTAGTAACCATCGCCGTTTGTAAACTTGCAATTTTTCTCTAATATCAATTACAAAAACCATTGTATAAAGCAATATGAGCAAAGCTCGCTAATTAAATACATATGATCATATTGATATAATAGTAACAGCGGAAGTATTAAAAACAAATACTGCAAAAATCCGAACAAATGTTACTAAGCTTCCAAAAGCGCGCCTAAAAATCATATCCACACCATTAGGAATAAAAAACTAAATACAGAGTGTATGTGCCTACATGGTGATCAAAAGGAATATAAACAATAAGGCAACTCTTAGAGACCAATTGTACAGCGAACAGCGGGACATTCATATGGCTTAGCAGCTAAAGGCTTGAACTGATATGAATGTTGGAGATTCGAGTTCAACGCTCAGCTCCCGAAAAGCTAGCTGATGAAGAAGTGAAATTCAGAAACATGTCCTAGTAACCATCGCCGTTTGGAAACTTGCAATTTTTCTCTAATATCAATTACAAAAACCATTGTATAAAGCAATATGAGCAAAGCTTGCTAATTAAATACATATGATCATATTGATATAATAGTAACAGCGGAAGTATTAAAAACATATACTGTAAAAATCCGAACAAATGTTACTAAGCTTTCGAAAGCGCGCCTAAAAATCATATCCACACCATTAGGAATGAAAAACTACATACAGAGTGTATGTGCTTACATGGTGATCAAAAAGAATATAAACAAAAAGGCAACTCTTAGAGACCAATTGTACAGCGAACAGCGGGACATTCATATGGTTTAGCAGCTAAAGGCTTGAACTGATATGAATGTTGGAGATTCGAGTTCAACGCTCAGCTCCCGAAAAGCTAGCTGATGAAGAAGTGAAATTCAGAAACATGTCCTAGTAACCATCGCCGTTTGGAAACTTGCAATTTTTCTCTAATATCAATTACAAAAACCATTGTATAAAGCAATATGGGCAAAGCTTGCTAATTAAATACATATGATCATATTGATATAATAGTAACAGCGGAAGTATTAAAAAGAAATACTGTAAAAATCCGAACAAATGTTACTAAGCTTTCAAAAGCGCGCCTAAAAATCATATACACACCATTAGGAATAAAAAACTACATACAGAGTGTATGTGCCTACATGGTGATCAAAAGGAATATAAACAATAAGGCAACTCTTAGAGACCAATTGTACAGCGAACAACGGGACATTCATATGGCTTAGCAGCTAAAGGCTTGCACTGATATGAATGTTGGAGATTCGAGTTCAATGCTCAGCTCCCGAAAAGCTAGCTGATGAAGAAGTGAAATTCAGAAACATGTCCTAGTAACCATCACCGTTTGTAAACTTGCAATTTTTCATATGATCATATTGATATAATAGTAACAGCGGAAGTATTAAAAACAAATACTGTTAAACCCGAACAAATGTTACTAAGCTTTCAAAAGCGTGCCTAAAAATCATATCCACACCATTAGGAATAAAAAACTACATACAGAGTGTATGTGCCTACATAATGATCAAAAGGAATATAAACAAACAGGCAACTCTTAGAGACCAATTGTACAGCGAACAACGGGACATTCATATGGCTTAGCAGCTAAAGGCTTGCACTGATATGAATGTTGGAGATTCGAGTTGAACGCTCAGCTCCCGAAAAGCTAGCTGATGAAGAAGTGAAATTCAGAAACGTGTCCTAGTAACCATCGCCGTTTGTAAACTTGCAATTTTTCTCTAATATCAATTACAAAAACCATTGTATAAAGAAATATGAGCAAAGCTCGCTAATTAAATACATATGATCATATTGATATAATAGTAACAGCGGAAGTAGTAAAAACAAATACTGTAAAAATCCGAACAAATGTTACTAAGCTTTCAAAAGCGCGCCTAAAAATCATATCAACACCATTAGGAATAAAAAACTACATACAGAGTGTATGTGCCTACAAGGTGATCAAAAGGAATATAAACAAAAAGGCAACTCTTAGAGACCAATTGTACAGCGAACAACGGGACATTCATATGGCTTAGCAGCTAAAGGCTTGCACTGATATGAATGTTGGAGATTCGAGTTCAATGCTCAGCTCCCGAAAAGCTATCTGATGAAGAAGTGAAATTCAGAAATATGCCCTAGTAACCATCGCCGTTTGGAAACTTGCAATTTTTCTCTAATATCAATTACAAAACCATTGTATAAAGCAATATGAGCAAAGTTCGCTAATTAAATACATATGATCATATTGATATAATAGTAACAGCGGAAGTATTAAAAACAAATACTGTAAAACTCCGAACAAATATTACTAAGCTTTCAAAAGCGCGCCTAAAAATCATATCCACACCATTAAGAATAAAAAACTGCATACAGAGTGTATGTGCCTACATGGGGATCAAAAGGAATATAAACAATAAGGCAACTCTTAGAGACCAATTGTACAGCGAACAACAGGACATTCATATGGCTTAGCAACTAAAGGCTTGCACTGATATGAATGTTGGAGATTCGAGTTCAACGCTCAGCTCCCGAAAAGCTAGCTGATGAAGAAGTGAAATTCAGAAACATGTCCTAGTAACCATCGCCGTTTGGAAACTTGCAATTTTTCTCTAATATCAATTACAAAAACCATTGTGTAAAGCAATATGAGCAAAGCTCGCTAATTAAATACATATGATCATATTGATATAATAGTAACAGCGGAAGTATTAAAAACAAATACTGTAAAAATCTGAACAAATGTTACTAAGCTTTCAACAGCGCCTAAAAATCATATCCACACCATTAGGAATAAAAAACTACATACAGAGTGTATGTGCCTACATGGTGATCAAAAGGAATATAAACAAAAAGGCAACTCTTAGAGACCAATTGTACAGCGAACAACGGGACATTCATATGGCTTAGCAGCTAAAGGATTGCACTGATATGAATGTTGGAGATTCGAGTTCAACGCTAAGCTCCCGAAAAGATAGCTGATGAAGGAGTGAAATTCAGAAACATGTCCTAGTAACCATCGCCGTTTGTAAACTTGAAATTTTTCTCTAATATCAATTACTTTAAAAATTTTTTTTGTTAGTTTTTCACCGAATGGATGTCACACGTATCCCTTGATTTTATTTAATTTAATTTTTTTCCCGGAGAACCGAACGTCTTTATACTCCTTCAGTAACTGACTTGTCCAACGTTTTGCAATCCATTTCCCAGCTCGGTAACCGACGCAATTAAGCCACTTGCTCTCCAAAAAAAATTGTTTGCGAACTAGTTTCTATTCAAAAAAAATATTTACGAGCTATTTTTCCCCGTTAATCGGCTGTTTTCGAACTATTTTCCTTTGTATAGTTTTTATATTTTTAGTCTCTTCAAACCTAAAAATTTATATTTTACCCCCATACTTCCCGCTGTTATTTTAATAAGCAATCTCTCACACAATTTCTGCAACATTTTCCTGCAAAACTCCAACAGTGTAAGCCCTGCTGTTATGATACCTATTACCATCTGTTCTCACTTCTGTTATTATAATTTATGTTTGAACTCATTAATGTAACATTAACTTGAACTTCGAAACTGTTCATATGCTGTTAAACCATCTATTTGGGCTTGACCTGTTAACATACTACAGGTTTGCTATACCACTTACTAATATACGAGAAGCATTTCCTATGGCTACCGGAAATATAATACTTATGTCTGGCGGATATCCGTCGAACTTCACAGACTCGTGCCGCTCTGCTGGCGTCATTGCCAAAAAGGCGTGGCAATATCGTAAGAAGTTCTGGCGGCAGCATAACCTTCATTTTCCACGTTCCATTCTGTGATCTGTGGAGATAGTTTGAGAGAAGAAAAAAAGAAAAGAGAAAACGAGTGAGCATCAACTCCTATATTACGGGTAAGAAGGGTAGATGACTGTGTGAACGGGGAACTATGATATGGTTAGTAGACATATCTTTGTGATGTTGCGCGTAATTATGTTATTCTGGGTGGCAGAAGGTCGTCTTTGATGACGACTAAGTGTCCTTCTTTGAGGTTTTGTTTTTGGGTTTTCCAAAGTCAACTCCTGTGGTGTGAAATGGCAGGGTATACGTCGATCTTTCCACAGACAATGCCGCCATGATCTGTGAGCTCATCTTTTGACGGTGGATCATACAAATTTCTTCTGCTTTAAGCGGGGGATATAATACTCTTAATATATCATCCAGAGCATTAGTTGCTTTACGGCGTGTAGCATAAGGGTGTGGATGAATTCGATAAAGGGGGTGCAAAACTTAGACGTTTCGGGGATTATGATGGGGTGACGCTCATTGTCGCTGAGGTCTGCGTAAATGAGGCGGCCGTTGACGCGTAATATTCCTTTCTTATCTAACATGGGACTGAGTGATAGTATTGGGCTTTTCTTACCTATGGTTTCCGAGGCCTTTAGCCGTTTAATTGTTTCTCCATAGTACTACTTTTGGGTACGGATGATAAGACGTTCTTTGGCATAACTTATCTCATCCTGGGATAGCGAATATGTGGATGGGACGGATTGTTTCTGCGCTTCTGCAATATTTTTTGCCTCGCACGAATTTGATGCGTTCAGCGACATGTAACTGCTTGAACTTGACGCAATTCATCATGGAATGGTTGGAGTTGCATAGTTTGCATGCGACCTGGCGGAATTGTTCGCTGTGGAAGGAGTGAGATTTATTTTTTTAGTTACTTGACTGATTTTGGGGTGTTGAAGCTCGGTTGGTGAAGTTTGGATTTCTAGGTTTGCTTGGCCGATATGTACCAAGCCGTTCTACTACCTCGTATCGGGTCGTGAGGAATTTGTCCACTTCGGGCCAAAGGGGTAATTCCTTCGTAGACTCAAGTGCCTGTTCCCATAAGGCGAGAGTTTCATTGGGGAGCTTAGAAGCACATAAATATATGAGGATGGGATCCCAGTTGCTGGTGGTGACGTTGTTTAAATTTGGGGGTCCAGATGCAGTTATTTATCGTGGTTTGGATCTTTTAGTTCCTTTCACCATTTTCATAAAAGACGGGTTACATGTTAAATAGAGTCTTCAGTTAGCTGTCCACGAGAATTCTACGATTTTCGTATCTGGACTTGAGTGCTCCCCAAGCTAGCTCGGTATTTTGTTCACTGAGGGGATATTTTTGTATTATCAGGACAGCTTTCCCACGGGCTTTTTGTCTCAAGTGGTAAAGTTTTTGTGCGGGGATAATTTTGGGTGGTTGATATCAACGGCTGTAAATATGTCTCTAAATGATGGCCATGTTTCGTAGCCATCATGGAATACTTCTGTATCACACGCAGGGACTTTGAGGTAGGGTTCAGATCTGGGTAATACCAATTGGCACGATGGGTTGTCCTTGGCTGATGGGGTTCGGCTCCAGTTGCCCGAGCAGCTCGTTCATCCTGGTCCTTGTATTCAGTGTGGTCTCCATCACCTTGTCGTAATTTTCGTCCAGTGTTGACAGAGCGCTGGCATCTGTGACGTTCATATGCACCGCTTTGTATGACCGTTCTACTGCGATTACGAGTCTGTTGAGTTCCTCTATTCCTCCATATATGTCTGCAAATCAGGTTTAGTGTGATCTGTCTCAGATATTCCACCATTTGTCGCATATCCTTTCAAGTTTTCCTATTTCGAATAGGGACTTCTTCAAAATGATTTTTCTTCTGTCTGGGACCTGCTCCGAGTCTTGGTGCCTTTGGGTAGAAACAGTTACTCTGTTTTGTCGTCGGTCATTATGATGCTGAGGGCTCTTTGCTGAAATTACAACAATTCGATGGAGATCTTTCGGTTTGGGGTAGCAGAGCTAGTGTTCGCTTAGAAAGTGTATTAGAAGTACACTAGAGAGTATCTTCGAAGGAATATAAACAATAAGGCAACTCTTAGAGACCAATTGTACAGCGAACAACGGGACATTCATATGGCTTAGCAGCTAAAGGCTTGCACTGATATGAATGTTGGAGATTCGAGTTCAATGCTCAGCTCCCGAAAAGCTAGCTGATGAAGAAGTGAAATTCAGAAACATGTCCTAGTAACCATCACCGTTTGTAAACTTGCAATTTTTCATATGATCATATTGATATAATAGTAACAGCGGAAGTATTAAAAACAAATACTGTTAAACCCGAACAAATGTTACTAAGCTTTCAAAAGCGCGCCTAAAAATCATATCCACACCATTAGGAATAAAAAACTACATACAGAGTGTATGTGCCTACATAGTGATCAAAAGGAATATAAACAAACAGGCAACTCTTAGAGACTAATTGTACAGCGAACAACGGGACATTCATATGGCTTAGCAGCTAAAGGCTTGCACTGATATGAATGTTGGAGATTCGAGTTCAACGCTCAGCTCCCGAAAAGCTAGCTGATGAAGAAGTGAAATTCAGAAACATGTCCTAGTAACCATCGCCGTTTGTAAACTTGCAATTTTTCTCTAATATCAATTACAAAAACCATTGTATAAAGCAATATGAGCAAAACCCGCTAATTAAATACATATGATCATATTGATATAATAGTAACAGCGGAAGTATTAAAAACAAATACTATAAAAATCCGAACAAATGTTACTAAGCTTTCAAAAGCGCGCCTAAAAATCATATCCACACCATTAGGAATAAAAAACTGCATACAGAGTGTATGTGCCTACATGGTGATCAAAAGGAATATAAACAATAAGGCAACTCTTAGAGACCAATTGTACAGCGAACAACAGGACATTCATATGGCTTAGCAGCTAAAGGCTTGCACTGATATGAATGTTGGAGATTCGAGTTCAACGCTCAGCTTCCGAAAAGCTAGCTGATGAAAAAGTGAAATTCAGAAACATGTCCTAGTAACCAATGCCGTTTGGAAACTTGCAATTTTTCTCTAATATCAATTACAAAAACCATTGTGTAAAGCAATATGAGCAAAGCTCGCTAATTAAATACATATGATCATATTGATATAATAGTAACAGCGGAAGTATTAAAAACAAATACTGTAAAAATCCGAACAAATGTTACTGAGCTTTCAAAAGCGCGCCTAAAAATCATATCCACACCATTAGGAATAAAAAACTACATACAGAGTGTATGTGCCTACATGGTGATCAAAAGGAATATAAACAAAAAGGCAACTCTTAGAGACCAATTGTACAGCGAACAACGGGACATTCATATGGCTTAGCAGCTAAAGGCTTGCACTGATATGAATGTTGGAGATTCGAGTTCAACGCTCACCACCCGAAAAGCTAGCTGATGAAGAAGTGAAATTCAGAAACATGTCCTAGTAACCATCGCCGTTTGTAAACTTGCAATTTTTCTCTAATATCAATTACAAAAACCATTGTATAAAGCAATATGAGCAAAGCTCGCTAATTAAATACAAATGATCATATTGATATAATAGTAACAGCGGAAGTATTAAAAACAAATACTGTAAAAATCCGAACAAATGTTACTAAGCTTTCAAAAGCGCGCCTAAAAATCATATCCACACCATTAGGAATAAAAAACTACATACAGAGTGTATGTGCCTACATGGTGATCAAAAGGAATATAAACAAAAAGGCAACTCTTAGAGACCAATTGTACAGCGAACAACGGGACATTCATATGGCTTAGCAGCTAAAGGATTGCACTGATATGAATGTTGGAGATTCGAGTTCAACGCTAAGCTCCCGAAAAGATAGCTGATGAAGGAGTGAAATTCAGAAACATGTCCTAGTAACCATCGCCGTTTGTAAACTTGAAATTTTTCTCTAATATCAATTACTTTAAAAATTTTTTTTTGTTAGTTTTTCACCGAACGGATGTCACACGTATCCCTTGATTTTATTTAATTTAATTTTTTTCCCGGAGAACCGAACGTCTTTATACTCCTTCAGTAACTGACTTGTCCAACGTTTTGCAATCCATTTCCCAGCTCGGTAACCGACGCAATTAAGCCACTTGCTCTCCAAACAAAATTGTTTGCGAACTAGTTTCTATTCAAAAAAAATATTTACGAGCTATTTTTCCCCGTTAATCGGCTGTTTTCGAACTATTTGCCTTTGTATAGTTTTTATATTTTTAGTCTCTTCAAACCTAAAAATTTATATTTTACCCCCATACTTTCCGCTGTTATTTTAATAAGCAATCTCTCACACAATTTCTGCAACATTTTCCTGCAAAACTCCCACAGTGTAAGCCCTGCTGTTATGATACCTATTACCATCTGTTCTCACTTCTGTTATTATAATTTATGTTTGAACTCATTAATGTAACATTAACTTGAACTTCGAAACTGTTCATATGCTGTTAAACCATCTATTTGGGCTTGACCTGTTAACATACTACAGGTTTGCTATACCACTTACTAATATACGAGAAGCATTTCCTATGGCTACCGGAAATATAATACTTATGTCTGGCGGATATCCGTCGAACCTCACAGACTCGTACCGCTCTGCTGGCGTCATTGCCAAAAAGGCGTGGCAATATCGTAAGAAGTTCTGGCGGCAGCATATCCTTCATTTTCCACGTTCCATTCTGTGATCTGTGGAGATAGTTTGAGAGAAGAAAAAAAGAAAAGAGAAAACGAGTGAGCATCAACTCCTATATTACGGGTAAGAAGGGTAGATGACTGTGTGAACGGGGAACTATGATATGGTTAGTAGACATATCTTTGTGATGTTGCGCGTAATTATGTTATTCTGGGTGGCAGAAGGTCGTCTTTGATGACGACTAAGTGTCCTTCTTTGAGGTTTTGTTTTTGGGTTTTCCAAAGTCAACTCCTGTGGTGTGAAATGGCAGGGTATACGTCGATCTTTCCACAGACAATGCCGCCATGATCTGTGAGCTCATCTCTTGACGGTGGATCATACAAATTTCTTCTGCTTTAAGCGGGGGATATAATACTCTTAATATATCATCCAGAGCATTAGTTGCTTTACGGCGTGTAGCATAAGGGTGTGGATGAATTCGATAAAGGGGGTGCAAAACTTAGACGTTTCGGGGATTATGATGGGGTGACGCTCATTGTCGCTGAGGTCTGCGTAAATGAGGCGGCCGTTGACGCGTAATATTCCTTTCTTATCTAACATGGAACTGAGTGATAGTAGTGGGCTTTTCTTACCTATGGTTTCCGAGGCCTTTAGCCGTTTAATTGTTTCTCCATAGTACTACTTTTGGGTACGGATGATAAGACGTTCTTTGGCATAACTTATCTCATCCTGGGATAGCGAATATGTGGATGGGACGGATTGTTTCTGCGCTTCTGCAATATTTTTTGCCTCGCACGAATTTGATGCGTTCAGCGACTGCTTGAACTTGACGCAATTCATTATGGAATGGTTGGAGTTGCATAGTTTGCATGCGACCTGGCGGAATTGTTCGCTGTGGAAGGAGTGAGATTTATTTTTGAAGTTACTTGACTGATTTTGGGGTGTTGAATCTCGGTTTGTGAAGTTTGGATTTCTAGGTTTGCTTGGCCGATATGTACCAAGCCGTTCTACTACCTCGTATCGGGTCGTGAGGAATTTGTCCACTCCGGGCCAAAGGGGTAATTCCTTCGTAGACTCAAGTGCCTGTTCCCATAAGGCGAGAGTTTCATTGGGGAGCTTAGAAGCACATAAATATATGAGGATGGGATCCCAGTTGCTGGTGGTGACGTTGTTTAAATTTGGGGGTCCAGATGCAGTTATTTATCGTGGTTTGGATCTTTTAGATCCTTTCACCATTTTCATAAAAGACAGGTTACATGTTAAATAGAGTCTTCAGTTGGCTGTCCACGAGAATTCTACGATTTTCGTATCTGGACTTGAGTGCTCCCCAAGCTAGCTCGGTATTTTGTTCACTGAGGGGATATTTTTGTATTATCAGGACAGCTTTCCCACGGGCTTTTTGTCTCAAGTGGTAAAGTTTTTGTGCGGGGGATAATTTTGGGTGGTTGATATCAACGGCTGTAAATATGTCTCTAAATGATGGCCATGTTTCGTAGCCATCATGGAATACTTCTGTATCGCACGCAGGGACTTTGAGGTAGGGTTCAGATCTGGGTAATACCACTGGCACGATGGGTTGTCCTTGGCTGATGGGGTTCGGCTCCAGTTGCCCGAGCAGCTCGTTCATCCTGGTCCTTGTGTTCAGTGTGGTCTCCATCACCTTGTCGTAATTTTCGTCCAGTGTTGACAGAGCGCTGGCATCTGTGACGTTCATATGCACCGCTTTGTATGACCGTTCTACTGCGATTACGAGTCTGTTGAGTTCCTCTATTCCCCCATATATGTCTGCAAATCGGGTTTAGTGTGATCTGTCTCAGATATTCCACCAT
The DNA here is from genome assembly GCF_040869045.1 of Eurosta solidaginis. Lineage (NCBI taxonomy): Eukaryota > Metazoa > Arthropoda > Insecta > Diptera > Tephritidae > Eurosta > Eurosta solidaginis. The sequence continues at coordinate 38,927,963 of NC_090324.1, read as the reverse complement.
TTGTCGCATATCCTTTCAAGTTTTCCTATTTCGAATAGGGCTTCTTCAAAATGATTTTTCTTCTGCCTGGGACCTGCTCCGAGTCTTGGTGCCTTTGGGTAGAAACAGTTACTCTGTTTTGTCGTCGGTCATTATGATGCTGAGGGCTCTTTGCTGAAATTACAACAATTCGTTGGAGATCTTTAGATTTGGGGTAGCAGAGCTAGTGTTCGCTTAGAAAGTGTATTAGAAGTACACTAGAGAGTATCTTCGAAGTGTGTATTTGGAGTACACAAAAAAAATATTATTAGGCGAAATCTTTTTTATTATATAAAATATATTGAGATATTTTGTTTTCTACCTTTAAGGGTTATATTTCTCTAATTGTTTTAGGTTTGGGATTTATTTAAAAAAAAAATATAAATAAAAAATATTTCCTTCGCTTTTATGTGTTTTTATCCCACTGTATTTGTCATACAACATTTTATTTTCTGTGGCCCACTGTGCGAATTTTGTTAGAGGCACCTATTTCAGTGACTATATATATGTATTCACAAGTATATAGCTGCACTAAATTGCTATGAGAACGGGGGAGGGTTTGTACACTTGTATCAGCGCTTCTGAGCACAAATGAAAATATGTAATATACATGTATATACAAATTATGGAGTTTAAGGGAGGTAAAATTCTGTGCTTGTCTCAGCGCTTCTGAGTACAAGTAAAAATATGTAAGTAAAGGGTTTTTTTCGTTAGGCGCATATTATCGAACACAAGATTAAGACTTTGGTAAATACCTGAATACATAAGTATGCAAAAAATTACATCGGCTGTTGCTGGGTCCGGGTGATGTCGCAGAAACTAACGGAGAGTATGTATTGTACGTATAAGTTAATAATTTATTGAGATAAATGAAGGGGGTTTTACTAATTTCTTTCCAGGGGCATTAAGGGGAAGGCAAACCTCGTTTATATGTATATATGTAAGTATTTGAAACGGTGTGATTTATATATCTTAGCGGATTAGAGAGGCTTGTGTTGGGGGATTAAAGTTTTTTTGAGTTTATATTTGATATAGCAAATATGAAAACATAAGAGGTTTCTCGAAAAATACCGGTAAGTTATATGAATCTGTGTATGTGTGGTAGGAACATTTTTCTGCACTTTCTTTTTGCCTGGGATACCTTCTATTTACCGTACTGGGCTGCCGTTTCTGGATTTTGCTGGTGTTGGTTACGGGGGTATGCTGCTGGTGCTGTTAACGGGATCTGCTGCTGGTGCTGGTAACCGATCCGCTGCTTGTGCGGGTAGCGGTTTCTGCTGCCTGTCCTGGTAACTTTTTCTGCTGCTTGTGGACTTTACCTTCTTGATGTTCGAATATTTTGTTTGTAATGTCTATATTTTTTATTTTTCAGCTTCCGCACCCTACTTTTTGTTGCCACGGTCTAAATTTCAAATTTTTATATTTTCACCTCTTTTTCTTTTCCCCGCATTTCTAATAAAATTTTCTACTCTTTTTTAGGTTTTGGAGTACCTTTATTTCTATTTCAAGTTTTTTCGAATACCGCACTTGCTTTACTTTGTTACGGTCTGCTGCTACGGTCTACGGTTACGGTCCACTTGGGAGCGTGTTCGCGCGAGCACACCTAGTGATGGGGCGAAAGTTGCGATACAAAAGTATCGAAAGAAAGAAATAAAAATTAGGCGATCACTAGCAAAAAAGAAATCAGCACGTTTTCCGGGAAAAGATACTGCTTGTGGGCTTTTCCTTTTTGATTTTGGAAACAGGAGTGACATAACCTGGTTTTGCTAGCGTGGTGATGGTGAAGAAACCCAAGTGATTAATTCGCCGACATTGAACGAGTTTCCGGGAAAAGATACTGCTTGCGGGCTTTTCCTTTTTGATTTTGTAAACAGGAGGGACATAACCTGGTTTTGCTAGCGTGATGATGGTGAAGAAACCCACGGGATTAATTCGCAGACATTGAACGAGTTTCCGGAAAAAGATACTGCTTGCGGGCTTTTCTTTTCTTTTTTGATTTTGGAAACAGGAGAGACATAACCTGGTTTTGATAGCGTGGTGGTGAGACATAAACTTTTTATAAAATTAAAGTTTTACGACTTTAAAATAAAGTAACCTGGATGACCAGTAAAATATCGATACTACATTCGTGACCAGCGCCACCTCAAATACTAGTACCTTCCTGGGTAGCTCAACACGTATAATACATATTTTGGGTCTTTCGTAAAGCAAATGGCGTATGATTTTAGTTCAGATTCCCTGTCCGCGCTCGCACGTTGATGAAACCAAAGAGTCAACGTTGAGCAACCACCAACACCATTAATAGCGCCATACCAAGCGCGCAGTCCGCATCGACGACAGCAGACATTCCGGCAAACCACATTTCGATTCCGCCCACTAAATTAGGCGGCCACAACAACACCACGCACTACCACTAGCTTAGTGCAATCACCAACACCACTAACAGCGCCTTACCAAACGCGCAGTCCGCATCGACGACAGCAGCATTCCGGCAGATACCACATTTATCGGCAAGAACACTTACCAGCAATAGCGATTGCGTCAACCACCTTGGGATTATCAAATACACACTCTAGGAATCTGGGTCAGTTTGTTCCTAATAAGGAAGACCAATTTTTTTTATGAAAACAAACTAATCTGTTACCCCTGAATTATAAATAACCAACTGCCCTAGATAAATATGGGGAATTTTGATATTAACTTAATCGAGATAAATTTTGCAGTTAGTAAGTAGTTTAGTACACTTTCAAATTTTATCCAAAACGGGAAATGTGCCAAGTAATTTAACTTAATCAGTGAAAATGTCTTCTCTCTTTTGTTCCATTAGTGTAGAATAGCATAACGAAAACTAGGCGGCCTCTCAAGCGGCTTCCTTCTTTTTTTGAACCTTTAAGGCTCTGCTTTTAAAAGCTGCAACTCAAAAATATTTCAACAAAATTTTTAATAGAAATTTGGAGATTAAAATGGAGCGAAGACTTTCTAACACTTCTGAAACTTTTCCGAAAACGTTTTCGAAATCCGCTTAAACGAGTTTTGTTGTACCAACCATTAAGGCTTACTTTGTAATAACTTATATAAAACAAAATGTATCCCTCTCAGTAAATTATTACTATTATTATTATGTTTGCCACTCTAAATTCCGATGTTTGTATCTTCTCACACAAAGCGTTTATACTGATATCAAGCCATAAATATGTGTATGATTTGAAATAGCACGAACAAAAGAAAATAAGCAAGCTTAGTTAGCCTTAAGTATTCATACTCGCGTTGATCCCCGCGTATCTTCACGCCTTAAAATAATAAAAGTTAATATGCAATAGTCTTGTAAGTTATAATGTTATATTACCACACTTAGCCAGTTTTACGGCCTAAGAAAAAACCAAAGGTTTCATTTTCAGTTTATAGTCCATCAAGGGTGAACGGTTAAATTGGTTCTTCTCTCATCTTATACCCTATGTACATAGTCGTAGTGAGAATAGCTATTCCGCTTACTATAAATATATCGGAGTAAAATTAATAACCCGTTCGCAGAACAATACTACAAAGTATCAATTGAAAATGATATGGAACAAAGACACAAAATTAAACCTGGTTTAGCATTTGGTTATACCGGTTAGTTACTACAAAGACCAGATTTAACACTTAATCTAGTACATATAGACTAAATTCAAAAGGATGCGAAACGCCTTTATTAGCTTATGGTTAATTTAATTCTATAGTTTTTTTTTTGCAACACTTGCATTCACATGCTATAAAGCAAACAAAAACCCTAAATAACTTAACTACATATTAGTGCCGAATACAAGGCAACCAAATTATATTATTTAAAATTATATCCTACCACATACCTACAATGTGCTACCATTAAATTTTTGTAAGCTAATCGTAATCGCCATGAATAAATAAAATGTAATTAGAATGGGAATGCTGGCGTCTATACTTATTTAGAAGGCATTAGGTAGGGTCTACAGGTAAGGGGCCACCGAAATTTCAGATGCGTCGGCGGCCATGGTTTTTGAGGGTGGGTAAATGCACCGGGCGTCGCAACAACACCCGCGGCGCCCCCAAGTTATATTCGGCGCTTTTCTTCTTTCATTTTAATTTTTCAGCTTTTTTTTGGTTATTTTAATTTTCAGCTTTTTTTTCCAGTTTTTATTTTTCAGCACTTTTTTTTTATTTTGATTTTCAGCGTTGGTAACCGGCCATGTCCGGTTCGGTAAATTTTTTTGCGGTTATTTTTTTTTTTTTTGAATTTAAATCTTTGAATGTCAACGGTCTGTCCGTGACATCCGGTTTGGCCGGATGTTGTTTTATTTTGAATTATAAGCGTTTTGAGTCATCTCTGCGCTTTTTGACAGTTGAGTTTTGATAGGCATGATAGGAATTTTTTCTGTGTATGGCGCAGGAACAGTATGGTTGGCAAGGACCCGCCCAGCCGACAATGACTAGCCAATGTGCACCAACAAATCATGCCGACCGCCTTCCTTACTGCTTCCACTGTAAATGCGTAACCATAACAGATGGCGCCCAACGGGATTTGGTGCCCGAGGCGCTGTCGCGCTGGTCATTCCGGGTCAGCTTGTGAAGTTGACCATCCCACCAGTCCGAGGTGAGCAGCCGCAGGAGCAGCCACCTGCGTTGCGGTGGGATGGTTGGATGGATCAAGTTGTCCGGAGTGATCATCGTTGACAGTTGCTGAGGCCGCCATAACGGATGGCGCCCAACGTGGCGCCTGAGGCGCTGGCCGCGAGGGTCAGTCGGGTCAACCTGTGAAGTTGACCATCCCACCAGTCCGAGTGAGCAGCCACAGAAGCTGCCACCTACGTTGCGGTGGGATGGTTGGACGGATCAGGTTGTCCGGGCTGGTCATCGGGAGCAGTGGCCGAAGGGTCACGGGACTTCACGTCAGTCTCCGGAATTTTTTTGTATTTCACCCGATGAGGCAGTGCTGCACGCACTTGATTTTTTTTGTAGATTTTGGGGATTTTAGTTACCGGATGTGGTCCGTTAGTCGGCATTGGAAAATGAATGTCCGCTAATTGGGTTTATTTTTTTTCTTTAAATTTTCTATTTTAGTCCCGATGCCGAATTAGTGTTGTCTAGGGTCAATGTGGGTGAGTGAGTTGTAGAACCCCAGCTCATCCCACGTCGCAGGTGGCAACCCAGAGCGCCACCTGGATTGTGACGGGTTGGGCTGGGATTCCCAGTGGCACCCCTTCCTGTCCCACCAGACGGGGGGAGCGGTTTCGAAACCGCTCCACCCATTGCGGCGGGGGCAGGAGGGGTGTCCAGAGAGAGTGGACGGGAGGTCCCAACACCCCCAGCCAGTCCCAGGGGCAAGCCCCTGGAGACTGCCCCTGCGTTGCGGCTGTGCGTGTTGAGACCTACCCGTGAGTGTCTGGAACTGACCCTGGTGGAACTAACCAGTCTCGGAGGGGGGCCTTAAAACCCTTCGCATTGCGGTTGGCAGCACCAGGGCCAAGTATGAATGTATTTGTGTTTATTTTTTTTCCTGTAGCCTACTGCCTTTTGGGAATGGGATGTCAGCATTCCCATGGGTTACTTAAGACATATTTAACTAATCATTTTTTTTGCAGCTTTTGACCTCTTTTATCCGATACGACTATCGATCAGAGGTTTCAGCAATTATTCTCGCACAATTTTTTTTATATATAATTTTTTTTATCCCTAATCGCCTTACGTGGCAAAAGTTTTTTTTTGGCTTGACCAAATTTTTTTTCCCTTGAACATGTCGCGCGACCAGTCATTCGGGCAACCGGACCGGAACACTCCGTTCGGGAGTGCGGGGAATTCCCGGAGAAACCAGCAACGGGGTAATAAAAATAGAGGGGCCTTCTCTCAGGCCAGGCGTCCCTTGGTGGTGCACACCCCAGTAGGGGGACAATACGGAGATCCCGCGTTACTAAACATGGGCTCGGACCTGAATGACCCTCGCGAGAAACTGGACCGACCGGGAAGCACCAGGCACGTGAACGCGCACGATATCTCGGGGCTAATGACCAATGCTACACCAGCTGTTCCAGGTTTCGCAGGAGGAAATGCGGAGAGAGATGGGGTCAATTAAAACCAATATGGACCAGCTCAACGCCGCTCTCGAATCCGCGCAGCAATCAAATCAGCAAAACAGGAACGCAAGTAGGATGGACCGTAACCCATTGCCAACGGTAGTACCACCAATGTACCCGACTCCAAGCAGCATAGCAGTGAAACTGCAGGAGTGGAAAATCTCGTTCGACGGCACTGGGAGCGTAGCCGATTTCCTTTTTAAACTGAACACCTTGTGTGAGCGCACACAATGCACGGACGAACAAATAATTGCTAGTTTCCACCTGTTTCTTTCCGGGCGGGCCGAAGAATGGTACTGGCTGTTCACAAAACAAAACCCTAATGCGACCTATGCCTTTTTATGCTACTCATTGAAAAGAGTTGAAAACTGACCACGAGATCATGATGGAGATCTCCATGCGAAAGCAGAAAGCAAGTGAGTGTTATGACGTGTTCCACACGGACATAATCTCCTTGAACGCACGCTTAAGAGAACCCATGTCGAAGCTTCTGCTGATTGACATAATAAAAATAAACGTCAACAGTAGCCCTAATCCCAGACATGAGGATGGAAGGCGAGGACGGCGAAATGGATCCGCCGATAGAGGCGCTGGAATATCGACGCAACAGGAGGCCAGACTATTCGGGAATCGAATGCTGGAATTGCCAGGCAATAGGCCACTCATACATATACTGCGAGGAACCCATTAGGAATCCTTTTTGTTTTAAATGCGGCCATAGGAGAGTATTAACTCCAAAATGCCCTAGGGACCATCGCAGGCAGGGAAACCAGTACCCGAGCGAGAAGGCGGGGGAACCTCGTTCGGCTTCATAGCTCCCACACCAGCCAGTGCTCGAGGCGTCGTCCCGTGCACTGAACCAGAGGGTGAATTTCTGCATGGAGGTGGTGAGCTTCCGAGGTGCAGTAGTATCCTGGCAGAAGAACCCTCAAACGTGATAACAACTTACCCTGACAGTACGGACAAATCGAATAGTTCTGAATCCGAGAGTCAGACGTCCTCATCAGCGATTGGCGAGCCGACGAGAATTCTGCAACGCCAGCATAGGGATGCCGCTTGCCAAACACAATTTCCACCAAACTTAGAAGAAAGGGAACATAGGTATGAACAAATAAGACATACCATTTTCGAACAATACCCGGTATCGGACAATATTTTGAAGTGTAGAAAGAGATACCACAGGAGAGTACAGGAGCGAAAACTGCTGCAAGCCACCACGTTAACGCTTACAGAGGATGAAAGGCCTCTCGTAAAGGCCAAAATTAAAGATAGTTTCTTGTAAGGCTGTTGGACTCGAGAGCCAACGTCTCCATCTTAGGGAAAAATGGATTAGAATTCCTAGAGGATAACGGCTTCGAATATCAGCCCATACATGCGTTCGTATATACCGCGGGCGGCAACAAGCAAAAAATTTTAGGCTCAGTATCTCTACCGGTCACCTTCTTTAAAAATATCACAAAGGTTATTCGTTTTTACCTTGTCACTTCACTTCTCCAAGAAGCCTACTTCGGGGTAGATTTTTGGAGAGCATTTGCGTTAGCTCCCGAAATATTCCCAAGCGCAGAGTGCATAGAGATTAGACTTGAAAAGGAAGAGGAACTTAACCTCAATGAATTGTCACCAGAACGGAAATTAGAACTGCAAAAGGTCATCGAGACATTTCCTTCGTACGAGAAGTTAGGCCTAGGGCAAACTAAATTATTGGAGCATCACATTGACATCGGTGATGCCGTTCCCATAAAAAGCAAGAATTTCCCTCTTTCGCCACCGAGGCAAGCCGAAGCTTTTAGCGAAATAGACAGGTTACTCGAGTTAAGAGTTATAGAAGAATCAAACTCCCCGTGGTGTAGTCCTGTAGTACTGGTCCGGAAACCAGGTAAAGTTAGGCTGTGCATAGATTCGAGGAAGGTCAACGCGGTGAATAAGAAGGACTCCTACCCCCTGCCCCATATCAACGGGTTATTGAGCAGACTGAAGGATACGCATTTTATTAGTGGCATTGATCTGAAGGACGCGTTCTTCCAGATCAAATTGACAGAGTCCTCCAAGGAAAAAACAGCATTCGCAGTTCCGGGGAGGCCTCTGTACCACTTCAAAGTAATGCCATTTGGTCTGTGCAATGGACCGCAGACTATGAGTAGGCTGATGGACAAGGCAATCCCTTCGCGTCTGCGAGAGAACGTCTTTGTCTACCTGGACGACCTGATGGTATGCAGCACTAATTTTGAAGGCCACCTGAAATTGCTAGCGGAAGTGGCCCAATGTTTGTTAGACGCAGGGCTGACAATAAACGTGAAAAAAAGTAAATTTTTTCAGAAGGAAATACGCTACTTAGGGTACTTGATAGACAGCGGGTGTCTGAAAGTGGATCCGGGAAAAATGGAAGCAATGCAAAACTTCCCGATCCCTAAATCCCCTCGGCAAGTGCGTAGGTTTGTGGGCATAGCGAATTGGTACAGGGCGTTTATTACCAATTTTGCTGATTTGGCAGGTCCCTTGACCGACTGTCTCCGTAAGCCAGCAGGCCCGTTCAAGCTTACCTCTGAAGCTATAGAGGCCTTCGAAAAGCTTAAAGTGGCTTTGAGTTCCGCCGCGGTCTTGGCCCAACCAGACTTTTCAAAGGAATTCGTAATACTATGCGACGCTTCCAAAATAGGTGTTGGCGGAATGTTGTTCCAGGTCGATGACGAGGGCGCTGAGCATCCGATCGCGTTTGTATCAAAAAAACTGAATAATGCTCAACGCAATTACACGGTAACCGAGCTGGAATGTCTCGCCGCCATAATCAGTGTAAAGCGTTTCCGACCCTATGTGGAGGGATTACCGTTTCGTATTATCACGGACCACTCCAGTCTTAAGTGGTTAATAACACAAAGGAACTTGAGCGGGAGGTTGGCGAGGTGGTCGCTCTTACTGCAAAGATATGACTTTAAAATGGAACATCGTAAGGGCACCCTGAATGTAGTACCAGATGCGCTTTCGCGGTTTGATTCCGATGAGTTGACTTTCACTACCACACCCGGGGAAATAGATTTAGCCTCTCCCGAATTTAGCAGCAACGAATATTTAGACTTGATTCGAACCGTCACCGAAAACGAGGAATCGCTTCCGGATTTACGAGTGGTGGACGGGGTAATTTTTAAACGAGTTAAATTTCGTAAGGGGGTGGAAGGGGAAGAAGACTCGCTGTGGCAATTATGGTTGCCGAAAGGGTTGACTGAGGAAGCAGTGAGATTAGCACATGACGCTAACCGGAGTTACCATGGCGGGTGGCAGAAAACCTTATAACGTGTTAGGCAGATGTACTTCTGGCCGCAACAGGCTAAGGACGTCAGGGACTACGTCCAGCGTTGTGATACCTGCAAATCAGTAAAACCTACTAATCAGCAGTCGAGACAGCCTATAGAGAATACCTTTGCATCCGAGAGGCCATTTCAGCGATTATATTGCGATTTCCTAGGGCGTATCCGAGAACTAAGCGGCGAAATCAATTTCTTTTCATAGTACTAGACCATTTTTCAAAATACGTTTGGCTAAAGCCCATGCACAGAGCCACCACTGTAAACGTTATAAATTACTTCGCTTCAGAAATTTTTCCGGCTGTAGGGGTCCCTGAGTTTATTCACAGTGACAATAGTAAACAGTTTATCTCGAAGGAAATGAACCAATTTTTTGCAAATTATGGGGTGACGCACGTGAGGACGGGGTTATATTCTCCTCAAGCGAACGCATCCGAGAGCGTTAATAGAGAAATTGTTTCGAAGATAAGGATTTTCCTGAAAGATAAACCTGACCATACCGATTGGGATAAGCATATACCTGAGATTTTATAAGTTTTGAGAAGTGATTTTCATACGGCGATTCAGTGTTCTCCATACTTTGCATTATATGGCCAAAATATGGTCCAACATGCCTCAGCGTACAACATTTTAGGGAAACTCGGCAGCCTTCGGGAAGACCAGGTTACTATAGTAAGCAGAGCTGACAAGTTGACTAATATTCGTGAGCAGATCCGTAGAAATTTAGATCAGGCCAAGGATAGGGGAGTAACCACCTATAACAAGCGCTCTAGGCAAGTCAACTATAAAGAAGGTCAGGAAGTTTTTCGGAAACACTTTGCCTTAAGTAACTTCAAACAGGGCATTAACGCCAAATTCCTACCAAAATACCTGAAATGTCGCGTGCTTCGAAAAATAGGCAAGGCACTGTATGATCTCGAAGACCTAAACGGGAAATTGATAGGTCGCTTTCACGCTTCGGATATTCGTCCTCAATGAACCAACAAGAACGGTTTTATGCCAAATTACAATTTTATTTTTTTTTTATATATACCTACCAATTTGACCTTTTTTTTTTGTCTGGGCGTTTTGGCGGTCGGGGACATCTCGCCCAGTATTCTCCTCGAGCACTGACCTCATAGGATGTTCACACGCGTACTCACCGAGTACCGTGAACCCCCTGGCAGTCCACGCTTAGGTCGGACTAGCCTTTCGGAGTTTGGACGAGTTCTCCAGATCAAAATGTCTACACCTTTTTTTTTGTTTTGCATTCCGGTGGGAGCGATGACCACTAGAAATCATCTTTCGAAGTTTTGACGAGTTCTCCATAACAAATGTCTGATTGCCGCAAAGCCCTTTAAACTTGGAAACAGAATTAATTCCCGATTTGACAAAACTTTTTTTTGATGGACCTATGTTGCCCGGCTAGCTTCGTAGTAGGACGTTGAAACTCTTATCTCAGGGGTGAGTCGTGCCCCACGTTGATTGGCATCGGAGGCCCCTGGCAATGGCTTCCCACAGCGGATCCGGTTTCCTGTTCGCTTTATCGTCAGGTCTTCAAAGCGAAGCAGGTTTGTTACGGTCTGCTGCTACGGTCTACGGTTACGGTCCACTTGGGAGCGTGTTCGCGCGAGCACACCTAGTGATGGGGCGAAAGTTGCGATACAAAAGTATCGAAAGAAAGAAATAAAAATTAGGCGATCACTACCAAAAAAAACCAGCACGTTTTCCGGGAAAAGATACTGCTTGCGGGCTTTTCCTTTTTGATTTTGGAAACAGTAGGGACATAACCTGGTTTTGCTAGCGTGGTGATGGTGAAGAAACCCAAGTGATTAATTCGCGGACATTGAACGAGTTTCCGGGAAAGGATACTGCTTGCGGGCTTTTCCTTTTTGATTTTGGAAACAGGAGCGACATAGCCTGGTTTTGCTAGCGTGGTGATGGTGAAGAAACCCACGGGATTAATTCGCAGACATTGAACGAGTTTCCGGAAAAAGATACTGCTTGCGGGCTTTTCTTTTCCTTTTTGGTTTTGGAAACAGGAGAGACATAACCTGGTTTTGCTAGCGTGGTGGTGAGACAGAAATTTTTTATAAACTTAAAGTTTTACGAATTTTCAAATAAAGTAACCTGGATGACCAGTAAAATATCGATACTACATTCGTGACCAGCGCCACTTCAAATCCTGGTACCTTCCTGGGTAGCTCAACACGTATAATACATATTTTGGGTCTTTCGTAAAGCAAATGGCGTATGATTTTAGCTCAGGTTCCTTGTCCGCGCTCGCACGTTGATGAAACCAAAGAGTCAACGTTGAGCAACCACCAACACCATTAATAGCGCCTTACCAAGCGCAAAGTCCACATCGACGGCAGCAGACATTCCGGCAAACCACATTTCGATTCCGCCCACTAAATAAGGCGGCCACAACAACACCACGCACTACCACTAGCTTAGCGCAACCACCAACACCATTAATAGCGCCTTACCAAGCGCGCAGTCCACATCGACGACAGCAGCTATTCCAGCAAACCACATTTCGATTCCGCCCACTAAATCAGGCGGCCACAACAACACCACGCACTACCACAAGCTTAGCGCAACCACCAACACCATTAATAGTGCCTTACCAAACGTGCAGTCCGTATCGACGACAGCAGCATTCCGGCAGAGACCACATTTACCGGCAAGAACACTTACCAGCAATAGCGATTGCGTCAACCACCTTGGGATTATCAAATACACACTCTAGGAATCTGGGTGAGTTTGTTCCTAATAAGGAAGACCAATTTTTTTTTATGAAAACAAACAAATATGTTACTCCTGAATTATAAATAACCAACTGCCCTAGATAAATATGGGGAATTTTGATATTAACTTAATCGAAATAAATTTTTCAGTTAGTAAGTAGTTTAGTACACTTTCAATTTTTATCCAAAACGGGAAATGTGCCAAGTAATTTAACTTAATCAGTTAAAATGTCTTCTCTCTTTTGTTCCATTAGTGTAGAATAACATAACGAAAACTAGGCGGCCTCTCCTTCTTTTTTTTGAACCTTTAAGGCTCTGCTTTTAAAAGCTGCAACTCAAAAATATTTCCACAAAATTTTTAATAGAAATGTGGAGATTAAAAAAGGAGCGAAGACTTTATAACACTTCTGAAACTTTCCCGAAAACGTTTTCGAAATCCGCTTAAACGAGTTTTGTTGTGCCAACCATTAAGGCTTACTTTGTAATAACTTATATAAAACAAAATGTACCCCTCTCAGTAAATTATTATTATTATTATTATGCTTGTCACTCTAAATTCCGATGTTTGTATCTTCTCACACAAAGCGTTTATACTGATATCAGGCCATAAATATGTGTATGATTTGAAATAGCACGAACAAAAGAAAACAAGCAAGCTTAGTTAGCCTTAAGTATTAATACAGGCGTTGATCCCCGCGTATCTTCACGCCTTAAAATAATAAAAGTTAATATGCAATAGTCTTGAAAGTTATAATGTTATATTACCACACTTAGCCAGTTTTACGGTATATGAAGGTTTCATTTTCAGTTTATAGTCCATCAAGGGTGAACGGTTAAATTGGTTCTTCTCTCATCTTATACCCTATGTACATAGTCGTAGTGAGAATAGCTATTCCGCTTACTATAAATATATCGGAGTTAAATTAATTACCCGTTCGCAGAACAATACTACAAAGTATCAATTGAAAATGATATGGAACAAACACACAAAATTAAACCTGGTTTAGCATTTGGTTATACCGGCTAGTTACTACAAAGACCAGATTTAACACTTAATCTAGTATACATGCATATAGACTAAATTCAAAAGGATGCGAAACGCCTTTATTAGCTTATGGTTAATTTAATTCTATAGTTTTTTTTTGCAACACTTGCCTTAAACCTTAAATAACTTAACTAAATATTAGTGCCGAATACAAGGCAACCAAATTATATTATTTAAAATTATATCCTACCACATACCTACAATGTGCTACCACTAAATTTTTGTAAGCTAATCGTAATCGCCATGAATAAATAAACTGTAATTAGAATGGGAATGCTGGCGTCTATACTTATTTAGAAGGCATTAGGTAGGGTCTACAGGTAAGGGGCCACCGAAATTTTAGGTGCGTCGGTGGTCATGGTTTTTGAGGGTGGGTAAATGCACCGGGCATCGCAACAACACCCGCAAGCCCCTGGAGCCTGCCCCTGCGTTGCGGCTGGGCGTCTTGAGACCTACTCGTGAGTGTCTGGAACTGACCCTGGTGGCACCAACCAGTCTCGGAGGGAAGCCTTAAGACCCCCTCGCATTGCGGTTGGGAGCACCAGGGCCAAGTATGAATGTATTTGTGTTTATTTTTTTTCCTGTAGCCTACAGCCTTTTGGGAATGGGATGTCAGCATTCCCATGGGTTACTTAAGACATATTTAACTAATTATTTTTTTTTGCAGCTTTTGACCTCTTGTATCCGATACGACTATCGATACGAGGTTTCAGCAATTATTCCCGCACAATTTTTTTTATATATGATTTTTTTTATCCCTAATCGCCGTACGTGGCAAAAGTTTTTTTTTGGCTTGACCAAATTTTTTTTCCCTTGAACATGCGCGCGACCAGTCATTCGGGCAACCGGACCGGAACACTCCGTTCGGGAGTGCGGGGAATTCCCGGAGAAACCAGCAACGGGGTAATAAAAATAGAGGGGCCTTCTCTCAGGCCAGGCGTCCCTTGGTGGTGCACACCCCAGTAGGGGGACAATACGGAGATCCCGCGTTACTAAACATGGGCTCGGACCTGAATGACCCTCGCGAGAAACTGAACCGACCGGGAAGCACCAGGCACGTGAACGCGCACGATATCTCGGGGCAAATGACCAATCTGTCGACCTATGCACCCGAAGGAGCTGGTGCTTTACCACCAAATCAGGAGATGGGAAATTTTGGAGACGCTACAAGTGATCGGGCGAATACCCTAGGAATGCAAGACGAAGCCACTCGGGGAGGCTCGTGGGTGGACGTGCTACACCAGCTGTTCCAGGCTTCGCAGGAGGAAATGCGGAGAGAGATTGGGTCCATTAGAACCAATATGGACCAGCTAAACGCCGCTCTCGAATCCGCGCAGCAATCAAATCAGCAAAACAGGAACGCAAGTAGGATGGACCGTAACCCATTGCCAACGGTAGTACCACCAATGTACCCGACTCCAAGCAGCATAGCAGTGAAACCGCAGGAGTGGAAAATCTCGTTCGACGGCACTGGGAGCGTAGCCGATTTCCTTTTTAAACTGAACACCTTGTGTGAGCGCACACAATGCACGGACGAACAAATAATTGCTAGTTTCCACCTGTTTCTTTCCGGGCGGGCCGAAGAATGGTACTGGCTGTTCACAAAACAAAACCCTAATGCGACCTATGCCTTTTTATGCTACTCATTGAAAAGAGTTGAAAACTGACCACGAGATCATGATGGAGATCTCCATGCGAAATCAGAAAGCAAGTGAGTGTTATGACGTGTTCCACACGGACATAATCTCCTTGAACGCACGCTTAAGAGAACCCATGTCGAAGCTTCTGCTGATTGACATAATAAAAATAAACGTCAACAGTAGCCTTAAGCTGATGATTTTCAACGCCGATGTAAGGACCCTTCATGATCTACGCGATGTAGCACGCAGAGGTGAACAAGTGCTGAAAGAAAGCAAGCTGTTGGGAGGCACTTGCCCAGGACGGCATGTAAACGAAGCACGCGTGCAAACCCCAGACATGAGGATGGAAGGCGAGGACGGCGAAATGGATCCGCAGATAGAGGCGCTGGAATATCGACGCAACAGGAGGCCAGACTATTCGGGAATCCAATGCTGGAATTGCCAGGCAATGGACCACTCATACATATACTGCGAGGAACCCATTAGGAATCCTTTTTGTTTTAAATGCGGCCATAGGGGAGTATTAACTCCAAAATGCCCTAGGGACCATCGCAGGCAGGGAAACCAGTACCCGAGCGAGAAGGCGGGGGAACCTCGTTCGGCTTCATAGCTCCCACACCAGCCAGTGCTCGAGGCGTCGTCCCGTGCACTGAACCAGAGGGTGAATCTCTGCATGGAGGTGGTGAGCTTCCGAGGTGCAGTAGTACCCTGGCAGAAGAACCCTCAAACGTGATAATAACTTACCCTGACAGTAAGGAATTCGAATAGTTCTGAATCCGAGAGTCAAACATCCTCATCAGCGATGGGCGAGCCGACCAGAATTATGCAACGCCAGCACAGGGATGTCGCTTGCCAAACGCAAATTCCACCAAACTTAGAAGAAAGGGAACATAGGTGTGAACAAATAAGACATACCATTTTCGAACAATACCCGGCATCGGACAATATTTTGAAGTGTAGAAAGAGATACCACAGGAGAGTACAGGAGCGAAAACTGCTGCAAGCCACCACGTTAACGCTTACAGAGGATGAAAGGCCTCTCTTAAAGGCCAAAATTAAAGATAATTTTCTTGTAGGGCTGTTGGACTCGGGAGCCAACGTCTCCATCTTAGGGAAAAATGGATTAGAATTCCTAGAGGATAATGGCTTCGAATATCAGCCCTTACATGCGTTCATATATACCGCGGGCGGCAACAAGCAAACAATTTTAGGCTCAGTATCTCTACCGGTCACCTTCTTTAAAAATATCACAAAGGTTATTCGTTTTTACCTTGTCACTTCACTTCTCCAAGAAGCCTACTTCGGGGTAGATTTTTGGAGAGCATTTGCGTTAGCTCCCGAAATATTCCCAAGCGTAGAGTGCATAGAGATTAGACTTGAAAAGGAAGAGGAACTTAACCTCCATGAATTGTCACCAGAACGGAAATTAGAACTGCAAAAGGTCATCGAGACATTTCCTTCGTACGAGAAGTTAGGCCTAGGGCAAACTAAATTATTGGAGCATCACATTGACACCGGTGATGCCGTTCCCATAAAAAGCAAGAATTTCCCTCTTTCGCCACCGAGGCAAGCCGAAGCTTTTAGCGAACTAGACAGGTTACTCGAGTTAAGAGTTATAGAAGAATCAAACTCCCCGTGGTGTAGTCCTGTAGTACTGGTCCGGAAATCAGGTAAAGTTAGGCTGTGCATAGATTCGCGGAAGGTCAACGCGGTGAATAAGAAGGACTCCTACCCCCTGCCCCATATCAACGGGTTATTGAGCAGACTGAAGGATACGCATTTTATTAGTGGCATTGATCTGAAGGACGCGTTCTTCCAGATCAAATTGACAGAGTCCTCCAAGGAAAAAACAGCATTCGCAGTTCCGTGGAGGCCTCTGTACCACTTCAAAGTAATGCCATTTGGTCTGTGCAATGGACCGCAGACTATGAGTAGGCTGATGGACAAGGCAATGCTCAACGCAATTACACGGTAACCGAGCTGGAATGTCTCGCCGCCATAATCAGTGTAAAGCGTTTCCGACCCTATGTGGAGGGATTACCGTTTCGTATTATCACGGACCACTCCAGTCTTAAGTGGTTAATGACACAAAGGAACTTGAGCGGGAGGTTGGCGAGGTGGTCGCTTACTGCAAAGATACGACTTTAAAATGGAACATCGTAAGGGCACCCTGAATGTAGTACCAGATGCGCTGTCGCGGTTTGATTCCGATGAGTTGACTTTCACTACCACACCCGGGGAAATAGATTTAGCCTCTCCCGAATTTAGCAGCAACGAATATTTAGACTTGATTCGAACTGTCACCGAAAACGAGGAATCGCTTCCGGATTTACGAGTGGTGGACGGGGTAATTTTAAAACGAGTTAAATTTCGTAAGGGGGCGGAAGGGGAAGAAGACTCGCTGTGGCAATTATGGTTGCCGAAAGGGTTGACTGAGGAAGCAGTGAGATTAGCACATGACGCTAACCGGAGTTACCATGGCGGGTGGCAGAAAACCTTATAACGTGTTAGGCAGAAGTACTTCTGGCCGCAACAGGCTAAGGACGTCAGGGACTACGTCCAGCGTTGTGATACCTGCAAATCAGTAAAACCTACTAATCAGCAGTCGAGACCGCCTATAGAGAATACCTTTGCATCCGAGAGGCCATTTCAGCGATTATATTGCAATTTCCTAGGGCGTATCCGAGAACTAAGCGGCGTAATCAATTTCTTTTCATAGTACTAGACCATTTTTCAAAATACGTTTGGCTAAAGCCCATGCAGAGAGCCACCACTGTAAACGTTATAAATTACTTCGCTTCAGAAATTTTTCCGGCTGTAGGGGTCCCTTAGTTTATTCACAGTGACAATAGTAAACAGTTTATCTCGAAGGAAATGAACCAATTTTTTGCAAATTACGGGGTGACGCACGTGAGGACGGGGTTATATTCTCCTCAAGCGAACGCATCCGAGAGCGTTAATAGAGAAATTGTTTCGAAGATAAGGATTTTCCTGAAAGATAAACCTGACCATACCGATTGGGATAAGCATATACCTGAGATTTTATCAGTTTTGAGAAGTGATTTTCATACGGCGATTCAGTGTTCTCCATACTTTGCATTATATGGCCAAAATATGGTCCAACATACCTCAGCGTACAACATTGTAGGGAAACTCGGCAGCCTTCGGGAAGACCAGGTTACTATATTAAGCAGAGCTGACAAGTTGACTAATATTCGTGAGCAGATCCGTAGAAATTTAGATCAGGCCAAGGATAGGGGAGAAACCACCTATAACAAGCGCTCTAGGCAAGTCAACTATAAAGAAGGTCAGGAAGTTTTTCGGAAAAACTTTGCCTTAAGTAACTTCAAACAGGGCATTAACGCCAAATTCCTACCAAAATACCTGAAATGTCGCGTGCTTCGAAAAATAGGCAAGGCACTGTATGATCTCGAAGACCTAAACGGGAAATTGATAGGTCGCTTTCACGCTTCGGATATTCGTCCTCAATGAACCAACAAGAACGGTTTTATGCCAAATTACAATTTGATTTTTTTTTTTATATATACCTACCAATTGGACCTTTGTTTTTTGTCTGGGCGTTTTGGCGGTCGGGGACATCTCGCCCAGTATCCTCCCCGAGCACTGACCTCATAGGATGTTCACATGCGTACTCACCGAGTACCGTGAACCCCCTGGCAGTCCACGCTTAGGTCGGACTAGCCTTTCGGAGTTTGGACGAGTTCTCCAGATCAAAATGTCTAAACCTTTTTTTTGTTTTGCATTCCGGTGGGAGCGATAACCACTAGAAATCATCTTTCGGAGTTTTGACTAGTTCTCCATGACAAATGTCTGATTGCCGCAAAGCCCTTTAAGCTTGGAAACAGAATTAATTCCCGATTTGACTAAACCTTTTTTTTATGGACTTATGTTGCCCGGCTAGCTTCGTATTAGGACGTTGAGACTCTTGTCTCAGGGGTGAGTCGTGCCCCACGTTGATTGGCATCGGAGGGCCCTGGCAATGGCTTCTCACAGCGGATCCGGTTTCCTGTTCTCTTTATCGTCAGGTCTTCAAAGCGAAGCAGGTTTGTTACGGTCTGCTGCTACGGTCTACGGTTACGGTCCACTTGGGAGGGTGTTCGCGCGAGCACACCTAGTGATGGGGCGAAAGTTGCGATACAAAAGTATCGAAAGAAGGAAATAAAAATTAGGCGATCACTAGCAAAAAAGAAACCAGCACGTTTTCCGGGAAAAGATACTGCTAGCGGGATTTTCCTTTTTGATTTTGGAAACAGGAGGGACATAACCTGGTTTTGCTAGCGTGGTGATGGTGAAGAAACCCAAGTGATTAATTCGCGGACATTGAACGAGTTTCCGGGAAAAGATACTGTTTGCGGGCTTTTCCTTTTTGATTTTGGAAACAGGAGGGACATAACCTGGTTTTGCTAGCGTGGTGATGGTGAAGAAACCCACGGGATTAATTCGCAGACATTGAACGAGTTTCCGGAAAAAGATACTGCATGCGGGATTTTCTTTTCCTTTTTGGTTTTGGAAACAGGAGAGACATAACCTGGTTTTGCTAGCGTGGTGGTGAGACATAAACTTTTTATAAAATTAAAGTTTTACGACTTTAAAATAAAGTAACCTGGATGACCAGTAAAATATCGATACTACATTCGTGACCAGCGCCACTTCAAATCCTAGTACCTTCCTGGGTAGCTCAACACGTATAATACATATTTTGGGTCTTTCGTAAAGCAAATGGCGTATGATTTTAGCTCAGATTCCCTGTCCGCGCTCGCACGTTGATGAAACCAAAGAGTCAACGTTGAGCAACCACCAACACCATTAATAGCGCCTTACCAAGCGCGCAGTCCACATCGACGACAGCAGACATTCCGGCAAACCACATTTCGATTCCGCCCACTAAATTAGGCGGCCACAACAACACCACGCACTACCACTAGCTTAGCGCAATCACCAACACCACTAACAGCGCCTTACCAAACGCGCAGTCCGCATCGACGACAGCAGCATTCCGGCAGATACCACATTTACCGGCAAGAACACTTACCAGCAATAGCGATTGCGTCAACCACCTTGGAATTATCAAATACACACTCTAGGAATCCGGGTGAGTTTGTTCCTAATAAGGAAGACCAATTTTTTTTATGAAAACAAACTAATCTGTTACCCCTGAATTATAAATAACCAACTGCCCTAGATAAATATGGGGAATTTTGATATTAACTTAATCGAGATAAATTTTGCAGTTCGTAAGTAGTTTAGTACACTTTCAAATTTTATCCAAAACGGGAAATGTGCCAAGTAATTTAACTTAATCAGTGAAAATGTCTTCTCTCTTTTGTTCCATTAGTGTAGAATAGCATAACGAAAACTAGGCGGCCTCTCAAGCGGCTTCCTTCTTTTTTTTGAACCTTTAAGGCTCTGCTTTTAAAAGCTGCAACTCAAAAATATTTCAACAAAATTTTTAATAGAAATTTGGAGATTAAAAAAGGAGCGAAGACTTTCTAACACTTCTGAAACTTTTCCGAAAACGTTTTCGAAATCCGCTTAAACGAGTTTTGTTGTACCAACCATTAAGGCTTACTTTGTAATAACTTATATAAAACAAAATGTATCCCTCTCAGTAAATTATTACTATTATTATTATGCTTGCCACTCTAAATTCCGATGTTTGTATCTTCTCACACAAAGCGTTTATACTGATATCAAGCCATAAATATGTGTATGATTTGAAATAGCACGAACAAAAGAAAACAAGCAAGCTTAGTTAGCCTTAAGTATTCATACTCGCGTTGATCCCCGCGTATCTTCACGCCTTAAAATAATAAAAGTTAATATGCAATAGTCTTGTAAGTTATAATGTTATATTACCACACTTAGCCAGTTTTACGGTCTAAGAAAAAACCAAAGGTTTCATTTTCAGTTTATAGTCCATCAAGGGTGAACGGTTAAATTGGTTCTTCTCTCATCTTATACCCTATGTACATAGTCGTAGTGAGAATAGCTATTCCGCTTACTATAAATATATCGGAGTAAAATTAATTACCCGTTCGCAGAACAATACTACAAAGTATCAATTGAAAATGATATGGAACAAACACACAAAATTAAACCTGGTTTAGCATTTGGTTATACCGGTTAGTTACTACAAAGACCAGATTTAACACTTAATCTAGTACATATAGACTAAATTCAAAAGGATGCGAAACGCCTTTATTAGCTTATGGTTAATTTAATTCTATAGTTTTTTTTTGCAACACTTGCATTCACATGCTATAAAGCAAACAAAAACCCTAAATAACTTAACTACATATTAGTGCCGAATACAAGGCAACCAAATTATATTATTTAAAATTATATCCTACCACATACCTACAATGTGCTACCATTAAATTTTTGTAAGCTAATCGTAATCGCCATGAATAAATAAAATGTAATTAGAATGGGAATGCTGGCGTCTATACTTATTTAGAAGGCATTAGGTAGGGTCTACAGGTAAGGGGCCACCGAAATTTCAGGTGCGTCGGCGGCCATGGTTTTTGAGGGTGGGTAAATGCACCGGGCGTCGCAACAACACCCGCGGCGCCCCCAAGTTATATTCGGCGCTTTTCTTCTTTCATTTAAATTTTTCAGCTTTTTTTTGGTTCTTTTAATTTTCAGCTTTTTTTTCCAATTTTTATTTTTCAGCACTTTTTTTTATTTTGATTTTCAGCGTTGGTAACCTGCCATGTCCGGTTCGGTAAATTTTTTTGCGGTTATTTTTTTTTTTTTTTTGAATTTAAATCTTTGAATGTCAACGGTCTGTCCGTGACATCCGGTTCGGCCGGATGTTGTTTTATTTTGAATTATAAGCGTTTTGAGTCATCTCTGCGCTTTTTGACAGTTGAGTTTTGATAGGCATGATAGGAATTTTTTCTGTGTATGGCGCAGGAACAGTATGGTTGGCAAGGACCCGCCCAGCCGACAATGACTAGCCAATGTGCACCAACAAATCATGCCGACCGCCTTCCTTACTACTTCCACTGTAAATGCGTAACCATAACAGATGGCGTCCAACGGGATTTGGTGCCCGAGGCGCTGTCGCGCTGGTCATTCCGGGTCAACTTGTGAAGTTGACCATCCCACCAGTCCGAGGTGAGCAGCCGCAGGAGCAGCCACCTGCGTTGCGGTGGGATGGTTGGATGGATCAAGTTGTCCGGAGTGATCATCGTTGACAGTTGCTGAGGGCGCCATAACAGATGGCGCCCAACGTGGCGCCTGAGGCGCTGGCCGCGAGGGTCAGTCGGGTCAACCTGTGAAGTTGACCATCCCACCAGTCCGAGTGAGCAGCCACAGAAGCTGCCACCTACGTTGCGGTGGGATGGTTGGACGGATCAGGTTGTCCGGGCTGGTCATCGGGAGCAGTGGCCGAAGGGGTCACGGGACTTCACGTCAGTCTCCGGAATTTTTTTGTATTTCACCCGATGAGGCAGTGCTGCACGCACTTGATTTTTTTTGTAGATTTTGGGGATTTTAGTTACCGGATGTGGTCCGCTAGTCGGCATTGGAAAATGAATGTCCGCTAATTGGGTTTATTTTTTTTATTTAAATTTTCTATTTTAGTCCCGATGCCGAATTAGTGTTGTCTAGGGTCAATGTGGGTGAGTGAGTTGTAGGACCCCAGCTCATCCCACGTCGCAGGTGGCAACCCAGAGCGCCACCTGGATTGTGACGGGTTGGGCTGGGATTCCCAGTGGCACCCCTTCCTGTCCCACCAGACGGGGGGAGCGGTTTCGAAACCGCTCCACCCATTGCGGCGGAGGCAGGAGGGGTGTCCAGAGAGAGTGGACGGGAGGCCCCAACACCTCCAGCCAGTCCCAGGGGCAAGCCCCTGGAGACTGCCCCTGCGTTGCGGCTGTGCGTGTTGAGACCTACCCGTGAGTGTCTGGAACTGACCCTGGTGGAACTAACCAGTCTCGGAGGGGGGCCTTAAAACCCCCTCGCATTGCGGTTGGGAGCACCAGGGCCAAGTATGAATGTATTTGTGTTTATTTTTTTTTCCTGTAGCCTACTGCCTTTTGGGAATGGGATGTCAGCATTCCCATGGGTTACTTAAGACATATTTAACTAATCATTTTTTTTGCAGCTTTTGACCTCTTTTATCCGATACGACTATCGATCAGAGGTTTCAGCAATTATTCTCGCACAATTTTTTTTATATATAATTTTTTTTATCCCTAATCGCCTTACGTGGCAAAAGTTTTTTTTTGTCTTGACCAAATTTTTTTTCCCTTGAACATGTCGCGCGACCAGTCATTCGGGCAACCGGACCGGAACACTCCGTTCGGGAGTGCGGGGAATTCCCGGAGAAACCAGCAACGGGGTAATAAAAATAGAGGGGCCTTCTCTCAGGCCAGGCGTCCCATGGTGGTGCACACCCCAGTAGGGGGACAATACGGAGATCCCGCGTTACTAAACATGGGCTCGGACCTGAATGACCCTCGCGAGAAACTGAACCGACCGGGAAGCACCAGGCACGTGAACGCGCACGATATCTCGGGGCTAATGACCAATGTGTCGATCTATGCACCCGAAGGAGCTGGTGCTTTACCACCAAATCAGGAGATGGGAAATTTTGGACACCCTACAAGTGATCGGGCGAATACCCTAGGAATGCAAGACGAAGCCACTCGGGGAGGCTCGTGGGTGGACGTGCTACACCAGCTGTTCCAGGTTTCGCAGGAGGAAATGCGGAGAGAGATGGGGTCAATTAGAACCAATATGGACCAGCTCAACGCCGCTCTCGAATCCGCGCAGCAATCAAATCAGCAAAACAGGAACGCAAGTAGGATGGACCGTAACCCATTGCCAACGGTAGTACCACCAATGTACCCGACTCCAAATCTCGTTCGACGGCACTGGGAGCGATTTCCTTTTTAAACTGAACACCTTGTGTGAGCGCACACAATGCACGTATAGTGTTAACTACTTTGTACTCTTTACTTTAATTTTTAAAATAATTTTAATTGAGTTTTCGTGTTAACTTAAAATTTTGAATAACTTCAAAAAAAGAAAATTCTAATTAGTTGGAAAATATCTAAACTCAAAAATAAACAAAAATAGATTTTTATATTTAAAATCAAAATAAAAGTTTTTTAAAATATCAACTTGAATGTTGATATATTGGCGATCCTACCAACGATCCTTCTGACCTACTCTCGATTTACGCGATAACAAAATTACGAAAATTCCGGATGAAATTTCACTGTTAAAAAATCTAATAAAACTTGATTTTACGAATAATTCAACAACTAATCTACCATTGTCATTGACCTCCTTGGCACATTTAATTAACTTACAAATCGACGGCAATTCGATTAAATCCATACTACGCGTATTCTATGAACATTATGTGAACGTGCGTGTGCCTCTATCGAAAAACAACAACATCTTTATCAAAGTGATACATCATCGACATCATCGACAATTTCATTTATACCAAATAGTTCATATAACATGAGTGTAGATAGTTTGAATAGCCCACGTCGTCCAACTGACGACTGTAATGACAATGCAATATCTTTCAACAATTCTTGATGAGGTATTCCAAACGAAATCAGAGAGCATATTAGCTACATACGTTAATTTATCTAAAAATCTTCTCGAAACATTGCCTGAATCGCTTCAATTTCTCAAAAGCTATACTAAACTTAGTGAAGCAATACAACAACATTCTGTGCAAATTTCATATAACAGTCGCTGTAAATTATATATACGAAACATTAAAACATAGAATAAATGTTGAAAATCAAATTAAAAACATAAAAAACTCTAAAAACGTGTGTGTAAACAAAATTAAAACATTTACAACCTAATACTCTTAAAAGCAACGATTGAGTTATCCAAGCCACAACAACAATTTTGCACGCAATACACACAAGAACAGATTTAAAATGAAGACATCACGATGAAAATTAAGAGATTTACAAAGAAAACAACAAAGCCATTGCATATTTTAAAAGCATTACGATATCAAACAATCCAGATATTAATTTCAAGATATTTTTAAACAATCATCAATCAACTACTTATTAATTTTAATATTTTTTTATTAAATTTAATTTTATGTAAGTATAATTTTTATTTTAATATTAAATTTAAATTTTTCAATTATAATTTAAATTAAAATTTTAAACCTTTTAACTTTCAAATTTATTTTAAGATTATTTTTATATCTTAAAAATTTTAATATACGTTATTTAAATTTATTTATTTTTTATATAAAATTAAATATTGTATTTAAATTGTTAACTCCCTTTCCAAAAAATTCTTAAATATTTTCTTATTTTCAAATTTTTCATTTAAATTTCTTTTCATATAGTTCTACGTTCACCAATACGAACTCGTAAATTTACAAATTCAGAAAATCAAAATATCAACCATACAAATAACATCATGACTCACAATACAACTCAAAATTCTAACATTAATACAACACAAAACAACATCTCTAATACAACACAAAATACTTCAACACAAGATAACTTTACAAATTTTCCTTCTACTAAATCTATTAAATTTCCACAATTTTGGCAAGATTGTCCTGATGCCTGGTTTTTGCTTGCTGAAGGACAATTTGAAATTAACAATATCAATGATGATAATTTAAAATTTCAAAATATTCTAATTACTCTTCAACGAGATACTATATCTAAAATTTTAGATGTTATTAACCCACCTCCTCTTTTTAATAAATATGATACAATCAAAAAAGTTCTATGTGAAAGATTTTCTCTTAGCGAAGAAAAACGATTAGAACAATTATTTTCAAAAACTGAACTTGATGATCGTTCACCATCTGAATTATTCAGATTTATGAAATCACTTATAGGTACTGACTCCATTGTAAGTCAAGAATTACTTTTCAAATTATGGATTCGTAAATTGCCACAAGAAATACAAATCCATTTAACTTCTAGTAACAATCAAAATAAAGATGAAGTAATTATTTTAGCTGACAAACTTTTTGATTTAATCAACAAACGTCATTCTTCCAAATCTCCTGTAGTCTCAAGTATAAATAATAATATTTTAGAACAATGCGTTAAAAATTTAACTGAATTAACCACGGCTATTTTTCAAAATTTAAATAAAATTTCTAATGATATTAATCAATTACAAATCCGTTCAAGATCTAAAGATAGAAATAGATTTAAATCTCGAAATTTTTCAAAATCAAGAAATTTTTCAAACAATCGTAATTTTACTTCACAAACAAATATTTGTTGGTATCACAAACATTTTAAGAATAACGCTCTCAAATGTATACCCCCATGCAATTTTAATCAAAATCATAATTCAAATTACGAACAAAATTTAAACTGAAACGATCCATTATGACGGTGACGGATAATGGAACTATTATTAAACCTACTCGTCGCCTCTTCATATTTGATAAATTCAATAAACTTAATTTTCTTATCGATACCGGTGCAGTTGTATCAGTTATTCCTTTTTCTAAATTTAAAATTTATAAAAGAAATTCGGATCTTACTTTGACTGCAGCAAACGGTTCTTCAATTGAAACTTTCGGTACAAAACTACTTAAAATTGATTTAGGTTTAAGAAGAGATTTTGAATTTCCATTCATTATTGCGAATATTGATACACCAATTTTAGGAGCAAACTTTTTAGAAAAATTCGGAATTATTGTCAATATTAAAAAAAAAGAAATAATGGATTCTACTACAAAAATTAAAGTTACTGGATCTTCTGGATTTTCTGATATTTTCTCACTCAAAATTCCTATTGTCGAAAATAAGTTTTCAAAATTACTTAATGAATTTCAATCTATTACCTGTGAACCAGATTATACTAAAAAAGTTAAACACCATACGGTTCACAGGATAGAAACAAAAGGTATTTTACCATTTTCGAAACCCAGACGTCTTGATCCAATCAAACTTAAAATTGCTAAAGCTGAATTTGAATTTTTAGTTAAAACTGGTATATGCAGACCCTCAAATTCTCCTATTGCATCTCCACTTCATCTCGTTCCTAAAAAAGAACCAAATGATTGGAGACCTTGCGGAGACTATCGAAGACTTAATTTTATTACTACACCAGATCGGTATCCTTTACCACATATTCACGATTTAACAATTGATTTAAAAAACAAACAATTTTTTTCCAAAATTGATCTTGTGCGTGCTTACCACCAAATTCCAATGGCAGAAGAAGACATTCATAAAACTGCAATAACTACCCCTTTTGGAATGTTTGAATTCGTAAGAATGCCTTTCGGTTTACGAAACAGTGCTCAAACTTTCCAACGCTTTATTAATGAAGTATTTTCTGATTTCGATTTTGTATTTACATACATTGATGACATTCTTATTGCCAGTGATAATGAAGATCAACATATAAATCATTTAAAATCAGTTTTCAAAAGACTTGAAGAATATAATTTAAATATCAAACCTTCAAAATGTACTCTCGGTGTAAATAAATTAAATTTTTTAAGTTACGAAATTTCAGGCGAAGGTATTAAACCATCTTTAGATAGAATTGAAATCATAACAAATTTTGAAAAACCAATTTCTATAAATAAATTACAAAAATTTTTAGGTATGATAAATTACTATCACAGATATATTAAAATGTTAGCAACAGAACTTAGTCCTCTGCATGAAATGTTAACACATGCAATTAAAAACAAACTCAAACAATTAAATTGGACAAATGAAACCACAACAGCTTTCGAAAATGTTAAAAAACTTTTTGCTAAAAATACTTTACTTACACATTTCGACAAAAATGGTACTTTATCATTAGCAGTAGATGCATCAAATGTTGCTATTGGAGCAGTTCTTCAACAAACTAGCAATAATATACTAGAACCCTTAGCTTATTTTTCAAGAAAATTAACTACAACAGAAACTAAATATTCAACATTTGATCGTGAACTTTTGGCAATTTATAATTCAATTAAACATTTTAAACATTTTCTTGAAGGTAGAACTTTTACAATTTATACTGATCATAAACCTTTAATTCATGTTCTAAATTCTAAAGTAGATAGATCTCCTCGTCAACTACGTCATCTTGAATATATTGCTCAATTTACAAATGATATTCAATATATATGTGGAAAAGACAACATAGTTACCGACACACTTTCCCGTATTCCAGAAATAAATGCAATTTCAACTCAAGATATAAATTTAGAAACTTTATATAAAGAACAGCAAACTGATACATTTTTACAAAAAACCATTTCTGATCCAAATTCTAAAAATAATTTAAAAGAAATTCATATTCCAATTATTAATTTAAACATATGGTGTGATGTTTCTCTACAACCTTTTCGACCTTATGTTCCACATTCTATGAGAAGAATTATATTTGACAAAATTCACTCATTATCTCATCCAAGTATAAGAACAACTAGAAAATTAATTCAAAATAAATATTATTGGCCTAACATGCGTAAAGAGATTAACGATTGGACTTCATCTTGCATCAATTGTCAAAAATCCAAAATTTCAAGACATGCTAAATCTCCTATCCAAAAAATTCAAATACCATCAGGCCGTTTTGAACATATTCATATGGATATTGTTGGACCTCTTCCAGTTTCAAATGGAAATTGTTATATTTTAACAATTATTGACAGATTTTCACGTTGGCCTGAAGCTTATCCACTTAAAGATATTTCAACAAATACTATAGTAAAAACTTTTATTCAAAATTATATACCACGATTTGGTATACCATTGAATATTACAGTAGATCAAGGTTCACAATTCACCTCAAAATTTTTTACGGAATTAACTAAACTTTTAGGTTCTCATAAAATTCATACATCTCCTTACCATCCCCAAGCAAATGGCATAATAGAGAGATTTCATCGAACTTTAAAAGCAGCAATTATAGCATCAAACGACTCGGTTCATTGGTCTGACATTTTACCATTCATTCTACTTGGTTTACGAACTTCTATTAAAGAAGATTTAAAATGTTCATCTGCTGAACTTGTTTATGGCCAAACACTTAGAATACCTGGTGAATTAATTATTTCAAATAGTAATAAAGAACATGATTTTTCTAATGACGCTCTTCATAAAATAAGAGAATATTTTTCGCTTGTTCGTTCTAAAGTGTTTCATAATAATAAAGAAAATTTTTTCGTTCCTAAACAATTAGAAAATTGTGACTATGTTTTTGTTAAAGTTCGTCGTAAATCTAATTTAGAATCACCTTATGAAGGACCTTTTAAAGTTATCTCTAAGAAAAATAAAACATTTACAATTCAATACAAAAATACTATTAAAAATATTTCAATTGATTTACTTAAACCAGCAAACATACTTATTAACACTAATTTAAATACAAATACATTAAACAACAAAAAACAAAAAAAGGTTACTTTTAATATTAATTAATAATTTGTTTGTTTCAAATTTTCTTGGAGGGGGAGTAAATATAGTGTTAACTACTTTGTACTCTTTACTTTAATTTTTAAAATAATTTTAATTGAGTTTTCGTGTTAACTTAAAATTTTGAATAACTTCAAAAAAAGAAAATTCTAATTAGTTGGAAAATATCTAAACTCAAAAATAAACAAAAATAGATTTTTATATTTAAAATCAAAATAAAAGTTTTTTAAAATATCAACTTGAATGTTGATATAGCACGGACGAACAAATAATTGCTAGTTTCCACCTGTTTCTTTCCGGGCGGGCCGAAGAATGGTACTGGCTGTTCACAAAACAAAACCCTAATGCGACCTATGCCTTTTTATGCTACTAATTGAAAAGAGTTGAAAACTGACCACGAGATCATGATGGAGATCTCCATGCGAAAGCAGAAAGCAAGTGAGTGTTATGACGTGTTCCACACGGACATAATCTCCTTGAACGCACGCTTAAGAGAACCCATGTCGAAGCTTCTGCTGATTGACATAATAAAAAGAAACGTCAACAGTAGCCTTAAGCTGATGATTTTCAACGCCGATGTAAGGACCCTTCATGATCTACGCGATGTAGCACGCAGAGGTGAACAAGTGCTGAAAGAAAGCAAGCTGTTGGGAGCCACTTACCCAGGACGGCATGTAAACGAAGCACGCGTGCCAATCCCAGACATGAGGATGGAAGGCGAGGACGGCGAAATGGATCCGCCGATAGAGGCGCTGGAATATCGACGCAACAGGAGGCCAGACTATTCGGGAATCGAATGCTGGAATTGCCAGGCAATAGGCCACTCATACATATACTGCGAGGAACCCATTAGGAATCCTTTTTGTTTTAAATGCGGCCATAGGAGAGTATTAACTCCAAAATACCCTAGGGACCATCGCAGGCAGGGAAACCAGTACCCGAGCGAGAAGGCGGGGGAACCTCGTTCGGCTTCATAGCTCCCACTCCAGCCAGTGCTCGAGGCGTCGTCCCGTGCACTGAACCAGAGGGTGAATTTCTGCATGGAGGTGGTGAGCTTCCGAGGTGCAGTAGTATCCTGGCAGAAGAACCCTCAAACGTGATAACAACTTACCCTGACAGTACGGACAAATCGAGTAGTTCTGAATCCGAGAGTCAGACGTCCTCATCAGCGATTGGCGAGCCGACGAGAATTCTGCAACGCCAGCATAGGGATGTCGCTTGCCAAACACAATTTCCACCAAACTTAGAAGAAAGGGAACATAGGTATGAACAAATAAGACATACCATTTTCGAACAATACCCGGTATCGGACAATATTTTGAAGTGTAGAAAGAGATACCACAGGAGAGTACAGGAGCGAAAACTGCTGCAAGCCACCACGTTAACGCTTACAGAGGATGAAAGGCCTCTCGTAAAGGCCAAAATTAAAGATAGTTTCTTGTAAGGCTGTTGGACTCGAGAGCCAACGTCTCCATCTTAGGGAAAAATGGATTAGAATTCCTAGAGGATAACGGCTTCGAATATCAGCCCTTACATGGGTTCGTATATACCGCGGGCGGCAACAAGCAAAAAATTTTAGGCTCAGTGTCTCTACCGGTCACTTTTAAAAATATCAGAAAGGTTATTCGTTTTTACCTTGTCCCTTCCCTTCTCCAAGAAGCCTACTTCGGGGTAGATTTTTGGAGAGCATTTGCGTTAGCTCCCGGAATATTCCCAAGCGTAGAGTGCATAGAGATTAGACTTGAAAAGGAAGAGGAACTTAACCTCCATGAATTGTCACCAGAACGGAAATTAGAAATGCAAAAGGTCATCGAGACATTTCCTTCGTACGAGAAGTTGGGCCTAGGGCAAACTAAATTAGTGGAACATCACATTGACACCAGTGATGCCGTTCCCATAAAAAGCAAGAATTTCCCTCTTTCGCCACCGAGGCAAGCCGAAGCTTTTAACGAACTAGACAGGTTACTCGAGTTAAGAGTTATAGAAGAATCAAACTCCCCGTGGTGTAGTCCTGTAGTACTGGTCCGGAAACCAGGTAAAGTTAGGCTGTGCATAGATTCGAGGAAGGTCAACGCGGTGAATAAGAAGGACTCCTACCCCCTGCCCCATATCAACGGGTTATTGAGCATACTGAAGGATACGCATTTTATTAGTGGCATTGATCTGAAGGACGCGTTCTTCCAGATCAAATTGACGGAGTCCTCCAAGGAAAAAACAGCATTCGCAGTTCCGGGGAGGCCTCTGTACTACTTCAAAGTAATGCAATTTGGTCTGTGCAATGGACCGCAGACTATGAGTAGGCTGATGGACAAGGCAATCCCTTCGCGTCTGCGAGAGAACGTCTTTGTCTACCTGGACGACCTGATGGTATGCAGCACTAATTTTGAAGACCACCTGAAATTGCTAGCGGAGTTGGCCCAATGTTTGAGAGAGGCAGGGCTGACAATAAACGTGAAAAAAAGTAAATTTTGTCAGAAGCAAATACGCTACTTAGGGTACTTGATAGGCAGCGGATGTCTGAAAGTGGATCCGGGAAAAATAGAAGCAATGCAAAACTTCCCGATCCCTAAATCCCCTCGGCAAGTGCGTAGGTTTGTGGGCATGGCGAATTGGTACAGGGCGTTTATTACCAATTTTGCTGACTTGGCAGGTCCCTTGACCGACTGTCTCCGTAAGTCAGCAGGCCCGTTCAAGCTTACCTCTGAAGCTATAGAGGCCTTCGAAAAGCCCCGGTCTTGGCCCAACCAGACTTTTCAAAGGAATTCGTAATACAATGCGACGCTTCCAAAATAGGTGTTGGCGAAGTGTTGTTCCAGGTCGATGACGAGGGCGCTGAGCATCCGATCGCGTTTGTATCGAAAAAACTGAATAATGCTCAACGCAATTACACGGTAACCGAGCTGGAATGTCTCGCCGCCATAATCAGTGTAAAGCGCTTCCGATCCTATGTGGAGGGATTTCCGTTTCGTATTATCACGGACCACTCCAGTCTTAAGTGGTTAGTGACACAAAAGGACTTGAGCAGGAAGGTTGGCGAGGTGGTCGCTCTTACTGCAAAGATACGACTTTAAAATGGAACATCGTAAGGGCACCCTGAATGTAGTACCAGATTCGCTGTCGCGGTTTGATGCCGATGAGTTGACTTTCACTACCACACCCGGGGAAATAGATTTAGCCTCTCCCGAATTTAGCAGCAACGAATATTTAGACTTGATTCGAACCATCACCGAAAACGAGGAATCGCTTCCGGATGTACGAGTGGTGGACGGGGTAATTTTCAAACGAGTTAAATTTCGTAAGGGGGTGGAAGGGGAAGAAGACTCGCTGTGGCGATTATGGTTGCCGAAAAGGTTGACTGAGGAAGTAGTGAGATTAGCACATGACGCTAACCGGAGTTACCATGGCGGGTGGCAGAAAACCTTAGAACATGTTAGGCAGAAGTACTTCTGGCCCCAACAGGCTAAGGGCGTCAGGGACTACGTCCAGCGTTGTGATACCTGCAAATCAGTAAAACCTACTAATCAGCAGTCGAGACCGCCTATAGAGAATACCTTTGCATCCGAGAGGACTCTTCAGCAATTATATTGCGATTTCTTAGGGCGTATCAGAGATCTAAGCGGCGAAATAAATTTCTTTTCACAGTACTAGACCATTTTTCAAAATACGTTTGGCTAAAGCCCATGCAGAGAGCCACCACTGTAAACGTTATTAATTACTTCGCTTCAGGAATTTTTCTGGCTGTAGGGGTCCCTGAGTTTATTCACAGTGACAATGGTAAACAGTTTATCTCGAAGGAAATGAACCAATTTTTTGCAAATTACGGGGTGACGCACGTGAGGACGGGGTTATATTCTCCTCAAGCGAACGCATCCGACCGCGCTAATAGAGAAATTGTTTCGAAGATTAGGATTTTCCTGAAAGATAAACCTGACCATACCGATTGGGATAAGCATATACCCGAGATTTTATCAGTTTTGAGAAGTGATTTTCATACGGCGATTCAGTGTTCTCCATACTTTGCATTATATGGCCAAAATATGGTCCAACATGCCTCAGCGTACAACATTTAGGGAAACTCGACAGCCTTCGGGAAGACCAGGTTACTATAGTAAGCAGAGCTGACAAGTTGACTAATATTCGTGAGCAGATCCGTAGAAATTTAGATCAGGCCAAGGATAGGGGAGTAACCACCTATAACAAGCGCTCTAGGCAAGTCAACTATAAAGAAGGTCAGAAAGTTGTTCGGAAAAACTTTGCCTTAAGTAACTTCAAACAGGGCATTAACGCCAAATTCCTACCAAAATACCTGAAATGTCGCGTGCTTCGAAAAATAGGCAAGGCACTGTATGATCTCGAAGACCTAAACGGGAAATTGATAGGTCGCTTTCACGCTTCGGATATTCGTCTTCAATTAACCAACAAGAACGGTTTTATGCCAAATTACAATTTGATTTTTTTTTTTATATATACCTACCAATTTGACCTTTTTTTTGTCTGGGCGTTTTGGCGGTCGGGGACATCTCGCCCAGTATTCTCCCCGAGCACTGACCTCATAGGATGTTCACACGCGTACTCACCGAGTACCGTGAACCCCCTGGCAGTCCACGCTTAGGTCGGACTAGCCTTTCGGAGTTTGGACGAGTTCTCCAGATCAAAATGTCTACACCTTTTTTTTTGTTTTGCATTCTGGTGGGAGCGATGACCACTAGAAATCATCTTTCGGAGTTTTGACGAGTTCTCCATAACAAATGTCTGATTGCCGCAAAGCCCTTTAAACTAGGAAACAGAATTAATTCCCGATTTGACTAAACTTTTTTTTGATGGACCTATGTTGCCCGGCTAGCTTCGTAGTAGGACGTTGAGACTCTTATCTCAGGGGTGAGTCGTGCCCCACGTTGATTGGCATCGGAGGCCCCTGGTAATGGCTTCCCACAGCGGATCCGATTTCCTGTTCGCTTTATCGTCAGGTCTTCAAAGCGAAGCAGGTTTGTTACGGTCTGCTGCTACGTTCTACGGTTACGGTCCACTTGGGAGCGTGTTCGCGCGAGCACACCTAGTGATGGGGCGAAAGTTGCGATACAAAAGTATCGAAAGAAAGAAATAAAAATTAGGTGATCACTACCAAAAAAAAACCAGCACGTTTTCCGGGAAAAGATACTGCTTGCGGGCTTTTCCTTTTTGATTTTGGAAACAGGAGGGACATAACCTGGTTTTGCTAGCGTGGTGATGGTGAAGAAACCCAAGTGATTAATTCGCGGACATTGAACGAGTTTCCGGGAAAAGATACTGCTTGCGGGCTTTTCCTTTTTGATTTTGGAAACAGGAGCGACATAACCTGGTTTTGCTAGCGTGGTGATGGTGAAGAAACCCACGGGATTAATTCGCAGACATTGAACGAGTTTCCGGAAAAAGATACTGCTTGCGGGCTTTTCTTTTCCTTTTTGGTTTTGGAAACAGGAGAGACATAACCTGGTTTTGCTAGCGTGGTGGTGAGACATAAATTTTTTATAAACTTAAAGTTTTACGACTTTAAAATAAAGTAACCTGGATGACCAGTAAAATATCGATACTACATTCGTGACCAGCGCCACTTCAAATCCTAGTACCTTCTTGGGTAGCTCAACACGTATAATACATATTTTGGGTCTTTCGTAAAGCAAATGGCGTATGATTTTAGCTCAGATTCCCTGTCCGCGCTCGCACGTTGATGAAACCAAAGAGTCAACGTTGAGCAACCACCAACACAATTAATAGCGCCTTACCAAGCGCGCAGTCCACATCGACGACAGCAGACATTCCGGCAAACCACATTTCGATTCCGTCCACTAAAATAGGCGGCCACAACAACACCACGCACTACCACTAGCTTAGCGCAACCACCAACACCATTAATAGCGCCTTACCAAGCGCGCAGTCCACATCGACGACAGCAGCTATTCCGGCAAACCACATTTCGATTCCGCCCACTAAATCAGGCGGCCACAACAACACCACGCACTACCACTAGCTTAGCGCAACCACCAACACCATTAATAGCGCCTTACCAAACGTCCAGTCCGTATCGACGACAGTAGCATTCCGGCAGAGGCCACATTTACCGGCAAGAACACTTACCAGCAATAGCGATTGCGTCAACCACCTTGGGATTATCAAATACACACTCTAGGAATCTGGGTGAGTTTGTTCCTAATAAGGAAGACCAATTTTTTTTATTAAAACAAACTAATCTGTTACCCCTGAATTATAAATAACCAACTGCCCTAGATAAATATGGGGAATTTTGATATTAACTTAATCGAAATAAATTTTGCAGTTAGCAAGTAGTTTAGTACACTTTCAATTTTTATCCAAAACGGGAAATGTGCCAAGTAATTTAACTTAATCAGTTAAAATGTCTTCTCTCTTTTGTTCCATTAGTGTAGAATAACATAACGAAAACTAGGCGGCCTCTCCTTCTTTTTTTTGAACCTTTAAGGCTCTGCTTTTAAAAGCTGCAACTCAAAAATATTTCCACAAAATTTTTAATAGAAATTTGGAGATTAAAAAAGGAGCGAAGACTTTCTAACACTTCTGAAACTTTCCCGAAAACGTTTTCGAAATCCGCTTAAACGAGTTTTGTTGTACCAACCATTAAGGCTTACTTTGTAATAACTTATATAAAACAAAATGTACCCCTCTCAGTAAATTATTATTATTATTATTATGCTTGTCACTCTAAATTCCGATGTTTGTATCTTCTCACACAAAGCGTTTATACTGATATCAGGCCATAAATATGTGTATGATTTGAAATAGCACGAACAAAGGAAAACAAGCAAGCTTAGTTAGCCTTAAGTATTAATACTCGCGTTGATCCCCGCGTATCTTCACGCCTTAAAATAATAAAAGTTAATATGCAATAGTCTTGTAAGTTATAATGTTATATTACCACACTTAGTCAGTTTTACGGTATAAGAAAAAACCAAAGGTTTCATTTTCAGTTTATATTCCATCAAGGGTGAACGGTTAAATTGGTTCTTCTCTCATCTTATACCCTATGTACATAGTCGTAGTGAGAATAGCTATTCCGCTTACTATAAATATATCGGAGTTAAATTAATTACCCGTTCTCAGAACAATACTACAAAGTATCAATTGAAAATGATATGGAACAAACACACAAAATTAAACCTGGTTTAGCATTTGGTTATACCGGCTAGTTACTACAAAGACCAGATTTAACACTTAATCTAGTATACATGCATATAGACTAAATTCAAAAGAATGCGAAACGCCTTTATTAGCTTATGGTTAATTTAATTATATAGTTTTTTTTTGCAACACTTGCATTCACATGCTATAAAGCAAACAAAAACCTTAAATAACTTAACTAAATATTAGTGCCGAATACAAGGCAACCAAATTATATTATTTAAAATTATATCCTACCACATACCTACAATGTGCTACCATTAAATTTTTGTAAGCTAATCGTAATCGCCATGAATAAATAAACTGTAATTAGAATGGGAATGCTGGCGTCTATACTTATTTAGAAGGCATTAGGTAGGGTCTACAGGTAAGGGGCCACCGAAATTTTAGGTGCGTCGGTGGTCATGGTTTTTGAGGGTGGGTAAATGCACCGGGCGTCGCAACAACACCCGCAAGCCCCTGGAGACTGCCCCTGCGTTGCGGCTGGGCGTCTTGAGACCTACCCGTGAGTGTCTGGAACTGACCCTGGTGGCACCAACCAGTCTCGGAGGGAAGCCTTAAGACCCCCTCGCATTGCGGTTGGGAGCACCAGGGCCAAGTATGAATGTATTTGTGTTTATTTTTTTTCCTTTTGGGAATGGGATGTCAGCATTCCCATGGGTTACATAAGACATATTTAACTAATCATTTTTTTTGCAGTTTTGACCTCTTTTATCCGATACGACTATCGATCAGAGGTTTCAGCAATTATTCCCGCACAATTTTTTTTATATATAATTTTTTTTTTATCCCTAATCGCCTTACGTGGCAAAAGTTTTTTTTTGGCTTGACCAAATTTTTTTTCCCTTGAACATGCGCGCGACCAGTCATTCGGGCAACCGGACCGGAACACTCCGTTCGGGAGTGCGGGGAATTCCCGGAGAAACCAGCAACGGGGTAATAAAAATAGAGGGGCCTTCTCTCAGGCCAGGCGTCCCTTGGTGGTGCACACCCCAGTAGGGGGACAATACGGAGATCCCGCGTTACTAAACATGGGCTCGGACCTGAATGACCCTCGCGAGAAACTGAACCGACCGGGAAGCACCAGGCACGTGAACGCGCACGATATCTCGGGGCTAATGACCAATGTGTCGACCTATGCACCCGAAGGAGCTGGTGCTTTACCACCAAATCAGGAGATGGGAAATTTTGGAGACGCTACAAGTGATCGGGCGAATACCCTAGGAATGCAAGACGAAGCCACTCGGGGAGGCTCGTGGGTGGACGTGCTACACCAGCTGTTCCAGGCTTCGCAGGAGGAAATGCGGAGAGAGATTGGGTCAATTAGAACCAATATGGACCAGCTCAACGCCGCTCTCGAATCCGCGCAGCAATCAAATCAGCAAAACAGGAACGCAAGTATGATGTACCGTAACCCATTGCCAACGGTAGTACCACCAATGTACCCGACTCCAAGCAGCATAGCAGTGAAACCACAGGAGTGGAAATTCTCGTTCGACGGCACTGGGAGCGTAGCCGATTTCCTTTTTAAACTGAACAACTTGTGTGAGCGCACACAATGCACGGACGAACAAATAATGGCTAGTTTCCACCTGTTTCTTTCCGGGCGGGCCGAAGAATGGTACTGGCTGTTCACAAAACAAAACCCTAATGCGACCTATGCCTTTTTGTGCTACTCATTGAAAAGAGTTGAAAACTGACCACGAGATCATGATGGAGATCTCCATGCGAAAGCAGAAAGCAAGTGAGTGTTATGACGTGTTCCACACGGACATAATCTCCTTGAACGCACGCTTAAGAGAACCCATGTCGGAGCTTCTACTGATTGATATAATAAAAAGAAACGTCAACAATAGCCTTAAGCTGATGCTTTTCAACGCCGATGTAAGTACCCTTCATGATCTACGCGATGTAGCACGCAGAGGTGAACAAGTGCTGAAAGAAAGCAAGCTGTTGGGAGCCACTTACCCAGGACGGCATGTAAACGAAGCACGCGTGCCAAACCCAGACATGAGGATGGAAGGCGAGGACGGCGAAATGGATCCGCAGATAGAGGCGCTGGAATATCGACGCAACAGGAGGCCAGACTATTCGGGAATCCAATGCTGGAATTGCCAGGCAATGGACCACTCATACATATACTGCGAGGAACCCATTAGGAATCCTTTTTGTTTTAAATGCGGCCATAGGGGAGTATTAACTCCAAAATGCCCTAGGGACCATCGCAGGCAGGGAAACCAGTACCCGAGCGGGAAGGCGGGGGAACCTCGTTCGGCTTCATAGCTCCCACACCAGCCAGTGCTCGAGGCGTCGTCCCGTGCACTGAACCAGAGGGTGAATATCTGCATGGAGGTGGTGAGCTTCCGAGGTGCAGTAGTACCCTGGCAGAAGAACCCTCAAACGTGATAATAACTTACCCTGACAGTACGGAATTCGAATAGTTCTGAATCCGAGAGTCAAACATCCTCATCAGCGATGGGCGAGCCGACCAGAATTCTGCAACGCCAGCACAGGGATGTCGCTTGCCAAACGCAATTTCCACCAAACTTAGATGAAAGGGAACATAGGTATGAACAAATAAGACATACCATTTTCGAACAATACCCGGTATCGGACAATATTTTGAAGTGTAGAAAGAGATACCACAGGAGAGTACAGGAGCGAAAACTGCTGCAAGCCACCACGTTAACGCTTACAGAGGATGAAAGGCCTCTCTTAAAGGCCAAAATTAAAGATAGTTTTCTTGTAGGGCTGTTGGACTCGGGAGCAAACGTCTCCATCTTAGGGAAAAATGGATTAGAATTCCTAGAGGATAACGGCTTCGAATATCAGCCCTTACATGCGTTCGTATATACCGCGGGCGGCAACAAGCAAAAAATTTTAGGCTCAATGTCTCTACCGGTCACTTTTAAAAATATCAGAAAGGTTATTCGTTTTTACCTTGTCCCTTCCCTTCTCCAAGAAGCCTACTTCGGGGTAAATTTTTGGAGAGCATTTGCGTTAGCTCCCGGAATATTCCCAAGCGTAGAGTGCATAGAGAAAAGGAAGAGGAACTTAACCTCCATGAATTGTCACCAGAACGGAAATTAGAACTGCAAAAGGTCATCGAGACATTTCCTTCGTACG
Source organism: Eurosta solidaginis (assembly GCF_040869045.1). Lineage (NCBI taxonomy): Eukaryota > Metazoa > Arthropoda > Insecta > Diptera > Tephritidae > Eurosta > Eurosta solidaginis. The sequence goes on along the minus strand of NC_090324.1, from coordinate 38,888,406 downwards.
AGAAGTTGGGCCTAGGGCAAACTAAATTAGTGGAACATCACATTGACACCGGTGATGCCGTTCCCATAAAAAGCAAGAATTTCCCTCTTTCGCCACCGAGGCAAGCCGAAGCTTTTAGCGAACTAGACAGGTTACTCGAGTTAAGAGTTATAGAAGAATCAAACTCCCCGTGGTGTAGTCCTGTAGTACTGGTCCGGAAATCAGGTAAAGTTAGGCTGTGCATAGATTCGCGGAAGGTCAACGCGGTGAATAAGAAGGACTCCTACCCCCTGCCCCATATCAACGGGTTATTGAGCAGACTGAAGGATACGCATTTTATTAGTGGCATTGATCTGAAGGACGCGTTCTTCCAGATCAAATTGACAGAGTCCTCCAAGGAAAAAACAGCATTCGCAGTTCCGGGGAGGCCTCTGTACCACTTCAAAGTAATGCCATTTGGTCTGTGCAATGGACCGCAGACTATGAGTAGGCTGATGGACAAGGCAATCCCTTCGCGTCTGAGAGAGAACGTCTTTGTCTACCTGGACGACCTGATGGTATGCAGCACTAATTTTGAAGGCCACCTGAAATTGCTAGCGGAAGTGGCCCAATGTTTGTTAGACGCAGGGCTGACAATAAACGTGAAAAAAAGTAAATTTTTTCAGAAGGAAATACGCTACTTAGGGTACTTGATAGACAGCGGGTGTCTGAAAGTGGATCCGGGAAAAATGGAAGCAATGCAAAACTTCCCGATCCCTAAATCCCCTCGGCAAGTGCGTAGGTTTGTGGGCATAGCGAATTGGTACAGGGCGTTTATTACCAATTTTGCTGATTTGGCAGGTCCCTTGACCGACTGTCTCCGTAAGCCAGCAGGCCCGTTCAAGCTTACCTCTGAAGCTATAGAGGCCTTCGAAAAGCTTAAAGTGGCTTTGAGTTCCGCCGCGGTCTTGGCCCAACCAGACTTTTCAAAGGAATTCGTAATACAATGCGACGCTTCCAAAATAGGTGTTGGAGGAATGTTGTTCCAGGTCGATGACGAGGGCGCTGAGCATCCGATCGCGTTTGTATCAAAAAAACTGAATAATGCTCAACGCAATTACACGGTAACCGAGCTGGAATGTCTCGCCGCCATAATCAATGTAAAGCGTTTCCGACCCTATGTGGAGGGATTACCGTTTCGTATTATCACGGACCACTCCAGTCTTAAGTGGTTAATGACACAAAGGAACTTGAGCGGGAGGTTGGCGAGGTGGTCGCTCTTACTGCAAAGATACGACTTTAAAATGGAACATCGTAAGGGCACCCTGAATGTAGTACCAGATGCGCTTTCGCGGTTTTATTCCGATGAGTTGACTTTCACTACCACACCCGGGGAAATAGATTTAGCCTCTCCCGAATTTAGCAGCAACGAATATTTAGACTTGATTCGAACCGTCAACGAAAACGAGGAATCGCTTCCGGATTTACGAGTGGTGGACGGGGTAATTTTAAAACGAGTTAAATTTCGTAAGGGGGTGGAAGGGGAAGAAGACTCGCTGTGGCAATTATGGTTGCCGAAAGGGTTGACTGAGGAAGCAGTGAGATTAGCACATGACGCTAACCGGAGTTACCATGGCGGGTGGCAGAAAACCTTATAACGTGTTAGGCAGAAGTACTTCTGGCCGCAACAGGCTAAGGACGTCAGGGACTACGTCCAGCGTTGTGATACCTGCAAATCAGTAAAACCTACTAATCAGCAGTCGAGACCGCCTATAGAGAATACCTTTGCATCCGAGAGGCCATTTCAGCGTTTATATTGCGATTTCCTAGGGCGTATCCGAGAACTAAGCGGCGAAATCAATTTCTTTTCATAGTACTAGACCATTTTTCAAAATACGTTTGGCTAAAGCCCATGCAGAGAGCCACCACTGTAAACGTTATAAATTACTTCGCTTCAGAAATTTTTCCGGCTGTAGGGGTCCCTGAGTTTATTCACAGTGACAATAGTAAACAGTTAATCTCGAAGGAAATGAACCAATTTTTTGCAAATTATGGGGTGACGCACGTGAGGACGGGGTTATATTCTCCTCAAGCGAACGCATCCGAGAGCGTTAATAGAGAAATTGTTTCGAAGATAAGGATTTTCCTGAAAGATAAACCTGACCATACCGATTGGTATAAGCATATACCTGAGATTTTATCAGTTTTGAGAAGTGATTTTCATACGGCGATTCAGTGTTCTCCATACTTTGCATTATATGGCCAAAATATGGTCCAACATGCCTCAGCGTACAACATTTTAGGGAAACTCGGCAGCCTTCGGGAAGACCAGGTTACTATAGTAAGCAGAGCTGACAAGTTGACTAATATTCGTGAGCAGATCCGTAGAAATTTAGATTAGGCCAAGGATAGGGGAGTAACCACCTATAACAAGCGCTCTAGGCAAGTCAACTATAAAGAAGGTCAGGAAGTTTTTCGGAAACACTTTGCCTTAAGTAACTTCAAACAGGGCATTAACGCCAAATTCCTACCAAAATACCTGAAATGTCGCGTGCTTCGAAAAATAGGCAAGGCACTGTATGATCTCGAAGACCTAAACGGGAAATTGATAGGTCGCTTTCACGCTTCGGATATTCGTCCTCAATGAACCAACAAGAACGGTTTTATGCCAAATTACAATTTTTTTTTTTTTTTTTATATACCTACCAATTTGACCTTTTTTTTTGTCTGGGCGTTTTGGCGGTCGGGGACATCTCGCCCAGTATTCTCCCCGAGCACTGACCTCATAGGATTTTCACACGCGCACTCACCGAGTACCGTGAACCCCCTGGCAGTCCACGCTTAGGTCGGACTAGCCTTTCGGAGTTTGGACGAGTTCTCCAGATCAAAATGTCTACACCTTTTTTTTTTGTTTTGCATTCCGGTGGGAGCGATGACCACTAGAAATCATCTTTCGGAGTTTTGACGAGTTCTCCATAACAAATGTCTGATTGCCGCAAAGCCCTTTAAACTTGGAAACAGAATTAATTCCCGATTTGACTAAACTTTTTTTTGATGGACCTATGTTGCCCGGCTAGCTTCGTAGTAGGACGTTGAGACTCTTATCTCAGGGGTGAGTCGTGCCCCACGTTGATTGGAATCGGAGGCCCCTGGCAATGGCTTCCCACAGCGGATCCGGTTTCCTGTTCGCTTTATCGTCAGGTCTTCAAAGCGAAGCAGGTTTGTTACGGTCTGCTGCTACGGTCTACGGTTACGGTCCACTTGGGAGCGTGTTCGCGCGAGCACACCTAGTGATGGGGCGAAAGTTGCGATACAAAAGTATCGAAAGAAAGAAATAAAAATTAGGCGATCACTACCAAAAAAAACCAGCACGTTTTCCGGGAAAAGATAGTGCTTGCGGGCTTTTCCTTTTTGATTTTGGAAACAGGAGGGACATAACCTGGTTTTGCTAGCGTGGTGATGGTGAAGAAACCCAAGTGATTAATTCGCGGACATTGAACGAGTTTCCGGGAAAAGATACTGCTTGCGGGCTTTTCCTTTTTGATTTTGGAAACAGGAGCGACATAGCCTGGTTTTGCTAGTGTGGTGATGGTGAAGAAACCCACGGGATTAATTCGCAGACATTGAACGAGTTTCCGGAAAAAGATACTGCTTGCGTGCTTTTCTTTTCCTTTTTGGTTTTGGAAACAGGAGAGACATAACCTGGTTTTGCTAGCGTGGTGGTGAGACATAAATTTTTTATAAACTTAAAGTTTTACGAATTTTCAAATAAAGTAACCTGGATGACCAGTAAAATATCGATACTACATTCGTGACCAGCGCCACTTCAAATCCTGGTACCTTCCTGGGTAGCTCAACACGTATAATACATATTTTGGGTCTTTCGTAAAGCAAATGGCGTATGATTTTAGCTCAGATTCCCTGTCCGCGCTCGCACGTTGATGAAACCAAAGAGTCAACGTTGAGCAACCACCAACACCATTAATAGCGCCTTACCAAGTGCGAAGTCCACATCGACGACAGCAGACATTCCGGCAAACCACATTTCGATTCCGCCCACTAAATAAGGCGGCCACAACAACACCACGCACTACCACTAGCTTAGCGCCACCACCAACACCATTAATAGCACCTTACCAAGCGCGCAGTCCACATCGACGACAGCAGCTATTCCGGCAAACCACATTTCGATTCCGCCCGCTAAATCAGGCGGCCACAACAACACCACGCACTACCACAAGCTTAGCGCAACCACCAACACCATTAATAGCGCCTTACCAAACGTGCAGTCCGTATCGACGAAAGCAGCATTCCGGCAGAGACCACATTTACCGGCAAGAACACTTACCAGCAATAGCGATTGCGTCAACCACCTTGGGATTATCAAATTCACACTCTAGGAATCTGGGTGAGTTTGTTCCTAATAAGGAAGACCAATTTTTTTTATGAAAACAAACTAATATGTTACCCCTGAATTATAAATAACCAACTGCCCTAGATAAATATGGGGAATTTTGATATTAACTTAATCGAAATAAATTTTGCAGTTAGTAAGTAGTTTAGTACACTTTAAATTTTTATCCAAAACGGGAAATGTGCCAAGTAATTTAACTTAATCAGTTAAAATGTTTTCTCTCTTTTGTTCCATTAGTGTAGAATAACATAACGAAAACTAGGCGGCCTCTCCTTCTTTTTTTTGAACCTTTAAGGCTCTGCTTTTAAAACCTGCAACTCAAAAATATTTCCACAAAATTTTTAATAGAAATGTGGAGATTAAAAAAGGAGCGAAGATTTTCTAACACTTCTGAAACTTTCCCGAAAACGTTTTCGAAATCCGCTTAAACGAGTTTTGTTGTACCAACCATTAAGGCTTACTTTGTAATAACTTATATAAAACAAAATGTACCCCTCTCAGTAAATTATTATTATTATTATTATGCTTGTCACTCTAAATTCCGATGTTTGTATCTTCTCACACAAAGCGTTTATACTGATATCAGGCCATAAATATGTGTATGATTTGAAATAGCACGAACAAAAGAAAACAAGCAAGTTTAGTTAGCCTTAAGTATTAATACAGGCGTTGATCCCCGCGTATCTTCACGCCTTAAAATAATAAAAGTTAATATGCAATAGTCTTGTAAGTTATAATGTTATATTACCACACTTAGCCAGTTTTACGGTATATGAAGGTTTCATTTTCAGTTTATAGTCCATCAAGGGTGAACGGTTAAATTGGTTCTTCTCTCATCTTATACCCTATGTACATAGTCGTAGTGAGAATAGCTATTCCGCTTACTATAAATATATCGGAGTTAAATTAATTACCCGTTCGCAGAACAATACTACAAAGTATCAATTGAAAATGATATGGAACAAACACACAAAATTAAACCTGGTTTAGCATTTGGTTATACCGGCTAGTTACTACAAAGACCAGATTTAACACTTAATCTAGTAGACATGCATATAGACTAAATTCAAAAGGATGCGAAACGCCTTTCTTAGCTTATGGTTAATTTAATTCTATAGTTTTTTTTTGCAACACTTGCCTTAAACCTTAAATAACTTAACTAAATATTAGTGCCGAATACAAGGCAACCAAATTATATTATTTAAAATTATATCCTACCACATACCTACAATGTGCTACCACTAAATTTTTGTAAGCTAATCGTAATCGCCATGAATAAATAAACTGTAATTAGAATGGGAATGCTGGCGTCTATACTTATTTAGAAGGCATTAGGTAGGGTCTACAGGTAAGGGGCCACCGAAATTTTAGGTGCGTCGGTGGTCATGGTTTTTGAGGGTGGGTAAATGCACCGGGCATCGCAACAACACCCGCAAGCCCCTGGAGCCTGCCCCTGCGTTGCGGCTGGGCGTCTTGAGACCTACTCGTGAGTGTCTGGAACTGACCCTGGTGGCACCAACCAGTCTCGGAGGGAAGCCTTAAGACCCCCTCGCATTGCGGTTGGGAGCACCAGGGCCAAGTATGAATGTATTTGTGTTTATTTTTTTTCCTGTAGCCTACAGCCTTTTGGGAATGGGATGTCAGCATTCCCATGGGTTACTTAAGACATATTTAACTAATTATTTTTTTTTTGCAGCTTTTGACCTCTTTTATCCGATACGACTATCGATACGAGGTTTCAGCAATTATTCCCGCACAATTTTTTTTATATATAATTTTTTTTATCCCTAATCGCCGTACGTGGCAAAAGTTTTTTTTTGGCTTGACCAAATTTTTTTTCCCTTGAACATGCGCGCGACCAGTCATTCGGGCAACCGGACCGGAACACTCCGTTCGGGAGTGCGGGGAATTCCCGGAGAAACCAGCAACGGGGTAATAAAAATAGAGGGGCCTTTTCTCAGGCCAGGCGTCCCTTGGTGGTGCACACCCCAGTAGGGGGACAATACGGAGATCCCGCGTTACTAAACATGGGCTCGGACCTGAATGACCCTCGCGAGAAACTGAACCGACCGGGAAGCACCAGGCACGTGAACGCGCACGATATCTCGGGGCTAATGACCAATCTGTCGACCTATGCACCCGAAGGAGCTGGTACTTTACCACCAAATCAGGAGATGGGAAATTTTGGAGACGCTACAAGTGATCGGGCGAATACCCTAGGAATGCAAGACGAAGCCACTCGGGGAGGCTCGTGGGTGGACGTGCTACACCAGCTGTTCCAGGCTTCGCAGGAGGAAATGTGGAGAGAGATTGGGTCAATTAGAACCAATGTGGACCAGCTCAACGCCGCTCTCGAATCCGCGCAGCAATCAAATCAGCAAAACAGGAACGCAAGTAGGATGGACCGTAACCCATTGCCAACGGTAGTACCACCAATGTACCCGACTCCAAGCAGCATAGCAGTGAAACCGCAGGAGTGGAAAATCTCGTTCGACGGCACTGGGAGCGTAGCCGATTTCCTTTTTAAACTGAGCACCTTGTGTGAGCGCACACAATGCACGGACGCACAAATAATTGCTAGTTTCCACCTGTTTCTTTCCGGGCGGGCCGAAGAATGGTACTGGCTGTTCACAAAACAAAACCCTAATGCGACCTATGCCTTTTTATGCTACCCATTGAAAAGAGTTGAAAAGAAACGTCAACAATAGCCTTAAGCTGATGCTTTTCAACGCCGATGTAAGGACCCTTCATGATCTACGCGATGTAGCACGCAGAGGTGAACAAGTGCTGAAAGAAAGCAAGCTGTTGGGAGGCACTTACCCAGGACGGCATGTAAACGAAGCACGCGTGCAAACCCCAGACATGAGGATGGAAGGCGAGGACGGCGAAATGGATCCGCAGATAGAGGCGCTGGAATATCGACGCAACAGGAGGCCAGACTATTCGGGAATCCAATGCTGGAATTGCCAGGCAATGGACCACTCATACATATACTGCGAGGAACCCATTAGGAATCCTTTTTGTTTTAAATGCGGCCATAGGGGAGTATTAACTCCAAAATGCCCTAGGGACCATCGCAGGCAGGGAAACCAGTACCCGAGCGAGAAGGCGGGGGAACCTCGTTCGGCTTCATAGCTCCCACACCAGCCAGTGCTCGAGGCTTCGTCCCGTGCACTGAACCAGAGGGTGAATCTCTGCATGGAGGTGGTGAGCTTCCGAGGTGCAGTAGTACCCTGGCAGAAGAACCCTCAAACGTGATAATAACTTACCCTGACAGTACGGAATTCGAATAGTTCTGAATCCGAGAGTCAAACATCCTCATCAGCGATGGGCGAGCCGACCAGAATTATGCAACGCCAGCACAGGGATGTCGCTTGCCAAACGCAATTTACACCAAACTTAGAAGAAAGGGAACATAGGTATGAACAAATAAGACATACCATTTTCGAACAATACCCGGTATCGGACAATATTTTGAAGTGTAGAAAGAGATACCACAGGAGAGTACAGGAGCGAAAACTGCTGCAAGCCACCACGTTAACGCTTACAGAGGATGAAAGGCCTCTCTTAAAGGCCAAAATTAAAGATAGTTTTCTTGTAGGGCTGTTGGACTCGGGAGCCAACGTCTCCATCTTAAGGAAAAATGGATTAGAATTCCTAGAGGATAACGGCTTCGAATATCAGCCCTTACATGCGTTCGTATATACCGCGGGCGGCAACAAGCAAAAAATTTTAGGCTCAGTATCTCTACCGGTCACCTTCTTTAAAAATATCACAAAGGTTATTCGTTTTTACCTTGTCACTTCGCTTCTCCAAGAAGCCTACTTCGGGGTAGATTTTTGGAGAGCATTTGCGTTAGCCCCCGAAATATTCCCAAGCGTAGAGTGCATAGAGATTAGACTTGAAAAGGAAGAGGAACTTAACCTCCATGAATTGTCACCAGAACGGAAATTAGAACTGCAAAAGGTCATCGAGACATTTCCTTCGTACGAGAAGTTAGGCCTAGGGCAAACTAAATTATTGGAGCATCACATTGACACCGGTGATGCCGTTCCCATAAAAAGCAAGAATTTCCCTCTTTCGCCACCGAGGCAAGCCGAAGCTTTTAGCGAACTAGACAGGTTACTCGAGTTAAGAGTTATAGAAGAATCAAACTCCCCGTGGTGTAGTCCTGTAGTACTGGTCCGGAAACCAGGTAAAGTTAGGCTGTGTATAGATTCGCGGAAGGTCAACGCGGTGAATAAGAAGGACTCCTACCCCCTGCCCCATATCAACGGGTTATTGAGCAGACTGAAGGATACGCGTTTTATTAGTGGCATTGATCTGAAGGACGCGTTCTTCCAGATCAAATTGACAGAGTCCTCCAAGGAAAAAACAGCATTCGCAGTTCCGGGGAGGCCTCTGTACCACTTCAAAGTAATGCCATTTGGTCTGTGCAATGGACCGCAAACTATGAGTAGGCTGATGGACAAGGCAATGCTCAACGCAATTACACGGTAACCGAGCTGGAATGTCTCGCCGCCATAATCAGTGTAAAGCGTTTCCGACCCTATGTGGAGGGATTACCGTTTCGTATTATCACGGACCACTCCAGTCTTAAGTGGTTAATGACACAAAGGAACTTGAGCGGGAGGTTGGCGAGGTGGTCGCTTACTGCAAAGATACGACTTTAAAATGGAACATCGTAAGGGCACCCTGAATGTAGTACCAGATGCGCTGTCGCGGTTTGATTCCGATGAGTTGACTTTCACTACCACACCCGGGGAAATAGATTTAGCCTCTCCCGAATTTAGCAGCAACGAATATTTAGACTTGATTCGAACCGTCACCGAAAACGAGGAATCGCTTCCGGATTTACGAGTGGTGGACGGGGTAATTTTAAAACGAGTTAAATTTCGTAAGGGGGTGGAAGGGGAAGAAGACTCGCTGTGGCAATTATGGTTGCCGAAAGGGTTGACTGAGGAAGCAGTGAGATTAGCACATGACGCTAACCGGAGTTACCATGGCGGGTGGCAGAAAACCTTATAACGTGTTAGGCAGAAGTACTTCTGGCCGCAACAGGCTAAGGACATCAGGGACTACGTCCAGCGTTGTGATACCTGCAAATCAGTAAAACCTACTAATCAGCAGTCGAGACCGCCTATAGAGAATACCTTTGCATCCGAGAGGCAATTTCAGCGATTATATTGCGATTTCCTAAGGCGTATCCGAGAACTAAGCGGCGAAATCAATTTCTTTTCATAGTACTAGACCATTTTTCAAAATACGTTTGGCTAAAGCCCATGCAGAGAGCCACCACTGTAAACGTTATAAATTACTTCGCTTCAGAAATTTTTCCGGCTGTAGGGGTCCCTTAGTTTATTCACAGTGACAATAGTAAACAGTTTATCTCGAAGGAAATGAACCAATTTTTTGCAAATTACGGGGTGACGCACGTGAGGACGGGGTTATATTCTCCTCAAGCGAACGCATCCGAGAGCGTTAATAGAGAAATTGTTTCGAAGATAAGGATTTTCCTGAAAGATAAACTTGACCATACCGATTGGGATAAGCATATACCTGAGATTTTATCAGTTTTGAGAAGTGATTTTCATACGGCGATTCAGTGTTCTCCATACTTTGCATTATATGGCCAAAATATGGTCCAACATGCCTCAGCGTACAACATTTTAGGGAAACTCGGCAGCCTTCGGGAAGACCAGGTTACTATAGTAAGCAGAGCTGACAAGTTGACTAATATTCGTGAGCAGATCCGTAGAAATTTAGATCAGGCCAAGGATAGGGGAGTAACCACCTATAACAAGCGCTCTAGGCAAGTCAACTATAAAGAAGGTCAGGAAGTTTTTCGGAAACACTTTGCCTTAAGTAACTTCAAACAGGGCATTAACGCCAAATTCCTACCAAAATACCTGAAATGTCGCGTGCTTCGAAAAATAGGCAAGGCACTGTATGATCTCGAAGACCTAAACGGGAAATTGATAGGTCGCTTTCACGCTTCGGATATTCGTCCTCAATGAACCAACAAGAACGGTTTTATGCCAAATTACAATTTGATTTTTTTTTTATATATACCTACCAATTGGACCTTTGTTTTTTGTCTGGGCGTTTTGGCGGTCGGGGACATCTCGCCCAGTATTCTCCCCGAGCACTGACCTCATAGGATGTTCACAGGCGTACTCACCGAGTACCGTGAACCACCTGGCAGTCCACGCTTAGGTCGGACTAGCCTTTCGGAGTTTGGACGAGTTCTCCAGATCAAAATGTCTAAACCTTTTTTTTGTTTTGCATTCCGGTGGGAGCGATAACCAATAGAAATCATCTTTCGGAGTTTTGACTAGTTCTCCATGACAAATGTCTGATTGCCGCAAAGCCCTTTAAACTTGGAAACAGAATTAATTCCCGATTTGACTAAACCTTTTTTTTATGGACTTATGTTGCCCGGCTAGCTTCGTAGTAGGACGTTGAGACTCTTATCTCAGGGGTGAGTCGTGCCCCACGTTGATTGGCATCGGAGGGCCCTGGCAATGGCTTCTCACAGCGGATCCGGTTTCCTGTTCTCTTTATCGTCAGGTCTTCAAAGCGAAGCAGGTTTGTTACGGTCTGCTGCTACGGTCTACGGTTACGGTCCACTTGGGAGCGTGTTCGCGCGAGCACACCTAGTGATGGGGCGAAAGTTGCGATACAAAAGTATCGAAAGAAGGAAATAAAAATTAGGCGATCACTAGCAAAAAAGAAACCAGCACGTTTTCCGGGAAAAGATACTGCTTGCGGGCTTTTCCTTTTTGATTTTGGAAACAGGAGGGACATAACCTGGTTTTGCTAGCGTGGTGATGGTGAAGAAACCCAAGTGATTAAATCGCGGACATTGAACGAGTTTCCAGGAAAAGATACTGCTTGCGGGTTTTCCTTTTTGATTTTGGAAACAGGAGCGACATAACCTGGTTTTGCTAGCGTGGTGATGGTGTAGACACCCATGGGACTAATTCGCAGACATTGAACGAGTTTCCGGAAAAAGATACTGCTTGCGGGATTTTCTTTTCCTTTTTGGTTTTGGAAACAGGAGAGACATAACCTGGTTTTGCTAGCGTGGTGGTGAGACATAAATTTTTTATAAACTTAAAGTTTTACGACTTTAAAATAAAGTAACCTGGATGACCAGTAAAATATCGATACTACATTTGTGACCAGCGCCACTTCAAATCCTAGTACCTTCCTGGGTAGCTCAACACGTATAATACATATTTTGGGTCTTTCGTAAAGCAAATGGCGTATGATTTTAGCTCAGATTCCCTGTCCGCGCTCGTTGATGAAACCAAAGAGTCAACGTTGAGCAACCACCAACACCATTAATAGCGCCTTACCAAGCGCGCAGTCCACATCGACGAGAGCAGACATTCCGGCAAACCACATTTCGATTCCGCCCACTAAATTAGGCGGCCACAACAACACCACGCACTACCACTAGCTTAGCGCAACCACCAACACCATTAATAGCGCCTTACCAAGCGCGCAGTCCACATCGACGACAGCAGCTATTCCGGCAAACCACATTTCGATTCCGCCCACTAAATCAGGCGGCCACAACAACACCACGCACTACCACTAGCTTAGCGCAACCACCAACACCATTAATAGCGCCTTACCAAACGCGCAGTCCGCATCGACGACAGCAGCATTCTGGCAGAGACCACATTTACGGCAAGAACACTTACCAGCAATAGCGATTGCGTCAACCACCTTGGGATTATCAAATACACACTCTAGGAATCCGGGTGAGTTCGTTCCTAATAAGGATGACCAATTTTTTTTATGAAAACAAACTAATCTGTTACCCCTGAATTATAAATAACCAACTGCCCTAGATAAATATGGGGAATTTTGATATTAACTTAATCGAGATGAATTTTGCAGTTAGTAAGTAGTTTAGTACACTTTCAATTTTTATCCAAAACGGGAAATGTACCAAGTAATTTAACTTAATCAGTTAAAATGTCTTCTCTCTTTTGTTCCATTAGTGTAGAATAACATAACGAAAACTAGGCGGCCTCTTCTTCTTTTTTTGAACCTTTAAGGCTCTGCTTTTAAAAGCTGCAACTCAAAAATATTTCCACAAAATTTTTAATAGAAATTTGGAGATTAAAAAAGGAGAGAAGACTTTCTAACACTTCTGAAACTTTCCCGAAAACGTTTTCGAAATCCGCTTAAACGAGTTTTGTTGTACCAACCATTAAGGCTTACTTTGTAATAACTTATATAAAACAAAATGTACCCCTCTCAGTAAATTATTATTATTATTATTATGCTTGCCACTCTAAATTCCGATGTTTGTATCTTCTCACACAAAGCGTTTATACTGATATCAAGCCATAAATATGTATATGATTTGAAATAGCACGAACAAAAGAAAACAAGCAAGCTTAGCTAGCCTTAAGTATTCATACTCGCGTTGATCCCCGCGTATCTTCACGCCTTAAAACATTAAAAGTTAATATGCAATAGTCTTTTAAGTTATAATGTTATATTACCACACTTAGCCAGTTTTACGGTCTAAGAAAAAACCAAAGGTTTATTTTCAGTTTATAGTCCATCAAGGGTGAACGGTTAAATTGGTTCTTCTCTCATCTTATACCCTATGTGCATAGTCGCAGTGAGAATAGCTATTCCGCTTACTATAAATATATCGGAGTTAAATTAATTACCCGTTCGCAGAACAATACTACAAAGTATCAATTAAAAATGATATGGAACAAACACACAAAATTAAACCTGGTTTAGCATTTGGTTATACCGGTTAGTTACTACAAAGACCAGATTTAACACTTAATCTAGTATACATGCATATAGACTAAATTCAAAAGGATGCGAAACGCCTTTATTAGCTTATGGTTAATTTAATTCTATAGTTTTTTTTTTTTGCAACACTTGCATTCACATGCTATAAAGCAAACAAAAACCCTAAATAACTTAACTACATATTAGTGCCGAATACAAGGCAACCAAATTATATTATTTAAAATTATATCCTACCACATACCTACAATGTGCTACCATTAAATTTTTGTAAGCTAATCGTAATCGCCATGAATAAATAAACTGTAATTAGAATGGGAATGCTGGCGTCTATACTTATTTAGAAGGCATTAGGTAGGGTCTACAAGTAAGGGGCCACCGAAATTTTAGGTGCGTCGGTGGTCATGGTTTTTGAGGGTGGGTAAATGCACCGGGCGTCGCAAAAACGCCCGCAAGCTCCTGGAGACTGCCCCTGCGTTGCGGCTGGGCGTCTTGAGACCTACCCGTGAGTGTCTGGAACTGACCCTGGTGGCACCAACCAGTCTCGGAGGGAAGCCTTAAGACCCCCTCGCATTGCGGTTGGGAGCACCAGGGCCAAGTATGAATGTATTTGTGTTTATTTTTTTTCCTGTAGCCTACAGCCTTTTGGGAATGGGATATCAGCATTCCCATGGGTTACTTAAGACATATTTAACTAATCATTTTTTTTGCAGCTTTTGACCTCTTTTATCCGATACGACTATCGATCAGGGGTTTCAGCAATTATTCCCGCAGAATTTTTTTTATATATAATTTTTTTTTATCCCTAATCGCCTTACGTGGCAAAAGTTTTTTTTTGGCTTGACCAAATTTTTTTCCCTTGAACATGCGCGCGACCAGTCATTCGGGCAACTGGATCGAAACACTCCGTTCGGGAGTGCGGGGAATTCCCGGAGAAACCAGCAACGGGGTAATAAAAATAGAGGGGCCTTCTCTCAGGCCAGGCGTCCCTTGGTGGTGCACACCCCAGTAGGGGGACTATACGGAGATCCCGCGTTACTAAACATGGGCTCGGACCTGAATGACCCTCGCGAGAAACTGAACCGACCGGGAAGCACCAGGCACGTTAACGCGCACGATATCTCGGGGCTAATGACCAATGTGTCGACCTATGCACCCGAAGGAGCTGGTGCTTTACCACCAAATCAGGAGATGGGAAATTTTGGAGACGCTACAAGTGATCGGGGGAATACCCTAGGAATGCAAACGAAGCCACTCGGGGAGGCTCGTGGGTGGACGTGCTACACCAGCTGTTCCAGGCTTCGCAGGAGGAAATGCGGAGAGAGATTGGGTCAATTAGAACCAATATGGACCAGCTCAACGCCGCTCTCGAATCCGCGCAGCAATCAAATCAGCAAAACAGGAATGCAAGTAGGATGTACCGTAACCCATTGCCAACGGTAGTACCACCAATGTACCCGACTCCAAGCAGCATAGCAGTGAAACCGCAGGAGTGGAAAATCTCGTTCGACGGCACTGGGAGCGTAGCCGATTTCCTTTTTAAACTGAACACCTTGTGTGAGCGCACACAATGCACGGACGAACAAATAACTGCTACAACAACAACAACCATCTCGGGAACGATTAATATCATCACTTTAAACCTTCTAAGTCATCCCGCCCACCCCCTATTTCCACGAGGAACTTGGGGCCGTCATTACACATTACACTGAACGAGTCCGCCGCACAATCATTATAGCATCATGTAACGAAGCTCAGTTTCTTCCAAAAATTGTTCGGCAGCGCCACGTAAAATCAATGAATATGTTCTAACATTAACGCAACCTTTAAATAATTATAAACTATAAAAATGAAATTAATGTCAAACCCACTATCAAACCTTGGAAAATGTTGAAACGTTCAACTCCAACCTGACGTTCTTCAAAGTAATCACATTGACCCAAAACACTTCAATTAATATCATTAGCCGTAGTCATAACAGCACCACCACAAGCTTTCATTCTACGTTTCTAATCTTCTTCTGGTACATGAACAGCACAGAACATATCACCATCTGCAAAAGACTGTGTAGCAACATCACCAATTGGAAGTTTAGAAAACACAACATTGCCGCCTTACTTACCTAGTTTATTTTACAGGAAACGCCATTCAGCATCAACAATTTTCTGATACTCTTGGACATTGGAGGACATAGCTGTGGCAGAGCATTTTTCCAATAAAGCACTTTGTTGTTCCTTTGATTGACGCTTCGACATGTACAGCCATGTCATATTTTATCATGCATAATTGTAATGCTTTACGTATAGCTTTAATGATGATACGTGCATGCACGCCTTCCTCAACACTTCCTTAACTTGTTTTAAGATTTCACATGCTTAAAATACTACTGAAGTGGTGCCATCGCCGCCCTGATAAGAGAAACATTTTTATTCTACATATTCTAATATAACAAAAAACTTACCTCAGCATTTTGAGATTTGGCGATGTCTACTAGAGTTTGACGGCTGGATTCACAATATCCAATAGTTTCATAATGGTTGCCCCATCATTTGAAATTTTCGCCTTACCATTGGAATCAACAATATGCTTCTCCTTACTACGTGAACCCAATGTAGTGCGTACAGCGTCCACAATTGAATGCGAGGCACTGATGTTGGATATGAGTTGAGGTTTACCTTGAGAGCTATCGGTTCCCAAACATTTTTTACACAAATACTCTTGTACCCAATACAAGTTCAGGACGTTCATATTTATCGACACGCTGTCCGGTTTGGCCCAAATGTTGCAAATATGCAGTTGGCACTGTTGAGAAAAAATATGGATCAATGAACACAAGTAAAAGTGAAAGATTTTTTTTTACCATCTCTTGTTACTTTACCCATTAGACATTGGAAACGACGACCAGCATCTACAAGTTGCATATGAGTCTTGTAACGATTACATCTAATTGCACCCAAAATTTACAATGGGTGGCTCATATTCACCCTCAACCGTGCGTGAAATTGGTAACACGGTAAGTGTAATGGACAAAGCTTTTGTTTTTAATAAATCAGCTGTTACAGGTATGCAATACAAAGACGACCTGCAAAGAAGAAAGATCAATATAATTGCCAAACAAAACATTAATTTCGATTATCGATACTTAACGTAGCGTGGCCAGGAGTTATCCTGATCTTCTACCACATATTTTGTGGTCACCAATGGTGGTAATAAACCCAGTTCATTAGTAATAAAAGCACCACCAGCGCTATTTTGATTTTCAATGATAATGCTTATGGGATTTGGCATCTGATCGGGATCTAAACGGCGTTGGGCTTGATCATACACGGCTGTTGATATTTACCAGTAACAGGTGCAGGTGGTTGCTAAAGAAAATAACAGAAAAATAATCATCAGAAAATTTGTAAATTATTAGTTATATTAGCATACATTATAACCAGGACGTCCGGGTATAGGCGGTTAACCCGGCTTGGGTGGTTGACTGGGCATCGGCGCCTGTCAGGGTTGTGTTGGTGGCATTATTTGACCCATGTAACCACGTGGTGCACCTGGTTGTAGTAGAAGATAACCTGTCTGGTGAGGTTTTCCATTTGTGCTCGATTTCCAGGCAACGAAGCGTATTGTGTTGTTGATTCCATTTGTTGGAGACGTGCACAAAGTGTAACAATTGTTTTGTTTGTATTGTACAACTACAAACATAAATACGTATCAAATTCAATTTCCAAACACTTACATCCAACATCGCTAAGTTATTTTAATTTAATTTAATGCTCCAAAATTAGCACAGGCCTGCAGCTCAATTCGCGGAAAATGGCGGGCTCGCTGAAAATTTGTTTCCACACAAAAATAACATATTTCACAATACCTATGAATATAGTAGGTGCGAGAGAGCACGATACATTGTGGCAAAGCTAAATTTGTCAACATGCTATTTCATTTGGAGAATTTTTCATTCCAAATCGTCACCCCTGTAAAAAATTCGTGTGGCTGTGTGCGATTTTTGCAGGGAATATGTATGTAAATATGTATGTGCCAATAAATAAGGAAGCATTTGACAGAAAATTTAATTTTAAGGTAATTATGAATTTCAGGTAAGTATAAACTTAACTTAACTTTTTTTTTTTTTTTATTTATTTTTATAAACTTAAAGGTGCCCCCCCCCCATAAATTCAGAAAGCAAAAATTCAGAAACACATTTTTTGAGAAAACATTAGTCAGAACCCTTTTTTCAGAAAGACAAAATTCAGAGGTCAAAACTCGGAAGTCAAATCTCAGATGTCTAATTTCAGAAGTCAAATTTCAGAAGTCAAATTTCAGAAGGCAAAATTCAGAAGTCAAAATTAAGAAAGTAATCAGACGACAGCAAAAACATAAAATTTTTCTCAAAATTCAAAAACGTTTATTTATTTGGAAGGAATTATGTATAAAGAAAAAGCAGTACAATCTAAAATTTTCAAGTGTGTGCAATAGCAAGCATGTAGTTAATTAATTTTTTCGCGTTTATCTTTTTCAAATAAATTTACAATTTTTGTTGTTATATCGGCCTACTGATTTGTAAGATCGCGGGTTTGAATCGAGCTCAAGGCCTAACAATAATTATTTTATCATTATTATTATTATGATAAATTTTTTCTTAATTGAAAAAATTGCTTAAATTAGAATAGAAGAAAGAAAAAATGTAGACAACTGCCAAAGCTCGTTGTATAGATCCATTTCGGGAACTGCTAAATTCCTTCATCAGCAACGTTTAGGCGCCGCTGCTATAACCATTCAGCTATCACAGCGGTTGTTTGTTTGTCTTCATTATTTCTACTTCTATCCTGGTTCTTGCCAACTGATATTCACAGCACTGCGATATCTGTTGCCGAATGGATGTGAAAAGTGGACTTGTTTCATGACAATGTTGCCATAGTGTCATATTTATTCACACTTTTTCCCCGTGCTCTGGGATGTATTAACAATTTTTGTTGTTTCAATTATAATGATAAAATAATTGAAATTTTGAATTTACAGTATTAAAAAAACGAAGTCTATATTTTTTCTTGCGTTTCCGATATGGCTCGCCTCCAGCTGGAAATTGCTGCAGTTTTGTTTCTATTATTGCCTGTTCGTTTTTTATTTTATTTATGCAACTAAATATGTTAGGGTATGTCCCAAACGCACTTCGAATGACCACCTTTCTATGGAATTATTTGTACGAACTTCACCCAATTTGGTGATATTATATATATTCCATAATTGAATGTAATGCCTTCTTTCGACGTTTCTGTGTTCCAGGCTGAAAAAAATTCAGAAGTCAAAATTCTGAAAGTAATCAGACAGCAAAAAAACATTAAATTTTGTGTTTTTTTGCGTCTGATTACTTTCTGAATTTTGACTTCGGAAATTTTACTTCTGAAATTTGACTTCTGAATTTTGACTTCGGAAATTTGACTTCCGAATTTTGAGTTCTGAAATTTTTGTTTCTGAGTTTTTGCTTCTGAATTTTGGCTTTCTGAAAAGAAGGGTTCTGAGTAATGTATTTCTTAATTTTTGTTTTCTGAATTTATGGGGGAACCAAACTTAAAAGTAAGTATGCAGTTTACAGGTAAGTATGAAGTTAACAGGTAAGTATGAAATTTACAGGTAAATATTATTTAGAATTTAATTAATGATATTTAAAATTGAATTAAGTTTTGATCCATGTCTTCAACAAGCTCTATTTATTCTATAAATAACCGTTAGTTTTTATTATTTTCTAATTAAATTTCGGAAAATGGAAAAATAACCAACAACAACCAATTCACGGAGCTTGTTGAATAACTGGAAAAGAATCCAACCCTTGCCAAGGGGTTTAGCAGGGGGGCAGTTCGAACAAATTTTAATTAAATTATATTTTGCCCGGAATAGAGTATTGTTATCTACTGGAAGTCAGTAATTATAGTACTAACACTCTATCTGGAAAATTTAAAATGTCAAACATTTGGAGCATCTCTTTTCTTTGGAGAAGTAACATCTCCTTGCACTCGTCATCACTCTAAGTATCATTGTCCGATACGAAAAACATTATAAATCACAAATTTTACACTAATTTCCAAATAACCACTGATCAGATTCTAAATAAACAGTTGTAAAAAGTATAGGGATTATAGCTTTTCTATTAAACTATCGATAACACATCAACGTCAATACGTACAAACGTCAAATGTAAATACCCATTTCGCATTGACGTGACGTTGATGTCGATGACATACGAAGTGATGTTTGACGTTGACAAGAATAATAAGGGCGATTGGAATACTTATCCTTTGAATTACCAAACTTGATTTAATACTTGAAATATTGTACAACTTAACAAGGGGCAGACACACTTACTTGTAAGAATGTGCTGACACCACACTTCAACAAACACGAGCAAAGCCAGCGTAGGTAATTGATCCGATATCATATTGCGTAAGCAGACAGAATTCAATTCATGGAACAAAATGCAAGTCGTGTGATTTGCCACGCAAGCGATAAAATATTATTTTGGCCAATCGTGGGAAGTGCAGTGTCAGCAATTAAGAAATCACTTAGACTAATGTAGAAGCTTAGAGTTAGTTTAAGTTAACAATAAAATTCAGTCTGTTTTGGATAATGAACGACAATAAATGGTAAATATTCTTAAGCGGAAAATAAACAATTTTTTATCTGGATCTTTGCAGGTTGTAATGGGGCGGCGGAGCGGCCCCCAACTTTAACTTTTGGAACCCTAGTCCTTGGGGTCCTTAACTGGCGCCCGATCAGGGACCCACTGGGTCTTTCAAAAGGGACCTCCCTTAAAAAAAGAGGTCCTGAAAAAGTGATAGTGCAAAAAGCAATAAGGAATTGTGTTGTGTGGTGTATAGTGAAGAATCTAAGTGAAACCTTTTTTGGAAAAAATTCCCCAAAGGATAAAATAATTGCCCAAGAGGCGTATGAATGAACTATTGCTAAAACCGCGTTTAACCACCTTCGGCGTTACCCCACGGTTTATAAAATAAAAACTAGGAACTAAACAAAATTAAAAAATAATTTAAGGCTTGTACAGCCGATAACAAATAGTTGTGAAGCCGTGACCCTTCGGTTTATAATATGGCTTAATTCTGCGATTCCCTTCGGGACCCTCCAGGGTATAAAAGCTCCCCAGGAGAGGTTAAACCTCATACAATAAATTTGATAATTTTACTACGTCCTATCCTGATAGCTAAAGCGCTAATACAGGAATAATACGAAAATTAAGGAAAAAATGTGTAAAGTGAAACTTTTTTTTTATAACTTTACTACGTCCTATCCTGATAGCCTAAACGCTAATACAGGAATAATGCGATAACTAAATTAAACAGAAACACGTAAACAAAGAAAAAAATTAAAAACAGTGATTCTTCCTACAACCCGCTATCGCATATCCGAATGTTAAAGCACAATCGCATTGGCGGAGTGAGTCCGTATGCCTATACTCCTAGGACAGAGCTCACCATATCGAATGCCAAATCGTGGTTAACGAACCCCGTGACCGTGCAATATAAACCGAAAAATTTTGCACATTGCGTGCACCCTGCCGCTCCCTTAAGGACACGGCAGAGCTTTACCCCTTGCATCAAGTTATATCCAGCGTACACTTGAGAACACACTGGGGACGACTTCATATTTTTGCAGGCTTCCAGGGTACACATAAGAACACACTGGAAGTGGCCACTGCAATACTTCCAGTATAGCCATAAGAACATACTGCAGTTTCATGTTTATCGGCCCGGGATTGCGTTGTGGAGCAACCATGCCCAAGTAGGTTGCCTTCAATCTGATTGAGGGCGATTAAAAAGGTAAAAACACAGCCTCCCCTGACCAAAACTTTACATATAATGACTAATGTATGGTGCAACGCCCATTGGGTACATGTCGACGTTTACAATAGAGCACGGTAAAAGTTTCACCAGCCTGATCGGGGTTACTTTCTTATTTTCAGGAAATCCTAAAATTGCAAGGACCCGAATTCAAACTAAAAATTTGCAAAAAACCAAAAAAGAGTTTTGCCACAGGAAAAAACAATTATAAAAATTCTAAAGCTAAAGCTTGATTCAATCTTATCAAATAATATTAATAAAAAAATAAATTCTAATATCCTGCTGTGAAGTATCCCTCCATTTTATAAATATTCCGTGACTGTCTATATACCCTATTAAATAACGCGAATTACAGAAAGGCCACTTTGTGCAAGGTAAAATTTATTCTAAAGAAAATTTCCGTTTCGATCAAAAACCGTTTAATATTGTAGACATGGAGACCCCAACTACTTAAGTTAACGAACTCACTGGCGGTATTAATGCTCTGCTCGAGCAGATTGGGCGACTCGAGTAGCGGCTTAGTGGCATAGAAAACAACGGTGTAGCCCTCGACTCTAGGCTCATGATTTTGGAGCAGAACCTGGCCAAAGCCGACGAACGATTAGGTAGCATAGAGGAAACTAGAGGTAGGCCGCAGCCGCAGGCTGTGCCCGTATCAGTGCGAACACCGCTGTCGGAACAGGATTTAAAGGATATTGCCAGACTTCCTGATTGCGTGAAGGAGCTGCAAGTTTTCGAAGGTAGTCCTTCCCAATATAGCACTTGAGTTCATTGCGTTGAGGGTACCCTTTCGTACTACGCTGTGGTTAAAGAAAAACCCTTATATCGTGCCATTCTGCAGCACATCAGGCAAAAAATTCGTGGCGTGGCCGATTCGGCACTAGTAGCATACAATGTCTTGGGGGGAGATTGAGCAGAAATTAAAAGGGTACTTTGTTTACATTACGCAGATAAAAGGGACATAAGGACTCTGGAGCACCAGCTCAATCAGTTAGTCCAAAGAGGTGCAACGTTGGATGAATTCTACGCAACGGTCAACAACCAGTTGTCGCTGATCGTCAACAAAATCATGTCGGATGAGTATAGCCGCGAGACTATGTCAGTCCTTGGAAACGTACGGCTATAGGGCACTTGACGTTTTCATTAGGGGCCTTAGCCCGGAAATGTTGCGTATGTTAATTGTTTAGAAACCAAAAACCCTACCAGAAGCATATTCAGCATTTTTGGACATTCAAAATTTAACGCTCAGGAATACAATAGTACACAATGACTCGACAAATAGAATTGTGGTTCCCTCCAATTTCCTAACACGACAGTCACAAAGACCACCCTTCCATCCGAGAGCGCGTGCCAGCTATAACTGGGCCAATAGGAACTCCAGTCAGAGATATGAGAGAAACCCTTTCAATAGACCCCAAATTATTAGCAGGGAAAATCCTGCCCCTCCTAATAGGCCTACGGCTCCAAAACCGGCGGAGAAGGTGGAAGTGGATGAGAGTATCCAAACGAAGCAGGTGGATTATTTGAACAGGCCCACACAGCCGTAACGTGTTCAAACGTGGGCCTGAGTCGTCCTTAGGAGCAATTTTAAAACAGCAAACCGAAGCAAATTTTACGACGGCTGGACCGCCGGCGTTTTTCATTTAAAGGAGGAAGCCCAACACTCAAGCATACCGTACTTGACATGTCTATCCGCAAATAGAGTCCCTTTAAAATTCCTGGTGGATACAGGTGCCAACAAAAACTTTATTAAGCCCACACTAGCCCTAGAAACTGACCTGGTGAAGTCACCATTTCAATTCACACTGTTGCAGGCCCTATCCTTATAAAAAATCAAATTAGAGGAAAGTTCTTTCAGAATGTAGGTAATGACGCCATAGTAACGTTTTACGTGCTACCTGGCGTAGACTAATTCGATGGAATAATAGGAGATGACACCCTTAAAGCCCTAGGCGCCATTATAGACAGGAGAAATCATATCCTAACCATAGATCCCAACATAAAAATCCCTTTAAAAAACAAACCCATTGGCCACCTACATTTCTTCGAAACCAAGGATATACCCGGTGAAATTCTCCCGAACATGAAAGCCAGAGTAAAGAAGTACTCCCATTTTTTCGGTCCACTAGATGCTACAACAAACATTAAAACTTCTGTTCGGGCTGATGAGCCCATATACACAAAAAGTTATCCCTATCCTGCAAACATGAGGGCAGAGGTAGAAAACCAAATAGCCGAATTGCTTGAAGAAGGTATCATACAACCATTTAAAAGTCCTTACAATTCTCCCATTTGGGTGGTTCCAAAGAAGCCAAAGCCCTCCGGCGAAAAACAATATAGAATGGTCGTAGATTTTAAACGTTTAAATGCGGTTACCGTGTCCGACGCATATCCTATTCCGGATATCAATGCAACCCTGGCTAGTTTGGGCAACGCCAAATATTTCACAACGATCGATCTCACTTCAGGTTTTCATCAAATCGCAATGAAAGAGGCGGATATTCCCAAAACGGCGTTTTCTACCATGAATGGGAAGTACGAATTTTTGCGGCTACCCTTCGGATTGAAGAACGCACCTGCTATATTCCAACGCATCATCGATGACGTCCTTAAGAAATATATCGGAAGGATATGCTACGTATATATAGACGACATCATTGTCTTTCGGAAAAATATAAATGAACATTTAAAGAATATGGAAACAATATTTGAAAGGCTCGCAGACGCTAATTTGAGGGTGAATTTAGAGAAAACCAAATTTATGAGAACGGAAGTAGAATTCCTGGGATACATAATCACATCTAACGGAATAAAACCAGACCCGTCTAAGGTTCAGGCTATAGAGAACCTCTCGCCCCCGGAAACACTAAAAGAACTGAAATGCTTTCTGGGAATGACATCATATTACCGAAAGTTCATTCGGGACTACGCAACGGTTGCCAAACCTTTGACCAATCTAACTAGGGGTGAAAACGCACAGGCCAGGGCAAATCAGTCCAAGAAAATACGAATCTGTATGAACAACGAAGCCCTTCAGGCCTTCGATAACGTGAAACAATTGCTTGTCTCCTCAGATATTCTTGCCTTTCCAGATTTTGAAAAACCTTTTAATCTTACTACCGACGCTTCAAATTATGCCATTGGTGAGGTGCTATCCCTAGGAGAACCAGGAAAGGATCGACCCATCGCCTACATCTCAAGATCTTTATCTAGAACAGAGGAGAACTATGCCACAAACGAGAAAGAAATGCTGGCAATAGTTTGGGCCCTAGATAACCTTAGGTCTTACCTCTATGGGGCGAAAAAAATCAGAATTTTCACCGACCACCAGCCTCTCACATTTGCGTTGGGAAGTAGAAACTACAACGCTAAGTTGAAGAGGTGGAAGGCTAGAATTGAAGAGTATAACCACTCCTGGTAAATCAAATGTTGTGGCAGATGCTCTCCAGAATCCCATGTCAGGCAAACCATTTCACAGCACCGTCGGAAACCAGCGACATATTAGCGGAAGCCGGAAGCGAGGAAGGGACGGTTCACTGTGCGGACCAAGATTCGTCAGATCTTATACCACACGTGGAGGCTCCTTTAAACGTTTTCCTAAAACAGATTATCTTTACAGAGAGGAGTGCAATGACTTGTTCGGAAAATCGGCATCCGGGTTTCACTCGTCACTACGTTAGGTTGACCGCCATTGAAAAACCCAGTTTAATCGAGGCCTTAAAAGAACGCCTGAATCCATCGCTGATAAATGGAATAAAGATTCCAGAAAACCATTCAGGTCTTCTACAAGAAGTATATTTAGAGCATTTCCTTTGTACAAAATCAGGATAACACAAAAGGTAGTCGAAGATGTAGCCAACCAGGATAGAATTTGCGGAATAATATAGTCCGAGCATAGGAGGGCTCATAAAAACCCTAAGGAAAATAAGGAGCAAATCTTGGAAAGATACTATTTTCCGAAAATGGCGAGTCGAATAAAACAGTTCGCTGCCACTTGCGAAATTTGCAGGGCAAATAAATACGATAGGCACCCCGCGGTGCCGCTTATGAAGGACACACCTATCCCCAAATATCCATGTGAGATAGTACATTTGGATATCTTCGAAATGCAAGACGAAAAGTTTTTATCCTGTATAGATAAATTTTCAAAGTTTACAAAATTATTTCACATAAAAAATCGCTCAGCAGTTACTCTTCGGTCTAAATTGGCTAAGGCAATACACGATTTCACAACCCCCAAAATGATATTGACGGATAATGAAAGGAGATTCATGATCCCCTTAGTTTGCAACTATATTAGTAGCTTGGGAATAAAATTGTACCAAACACCAATCCAAAGAAGTGAGGTAAACGGCCAGATTGAGAAATTTCATTCAACCCTGATAGAAATTTTCCGATGCCTTAAAGGAGAAATTCGCAATACTAGACCAAAAGAGTTAGTTTACATAGCAGTAGACCGCTACAACACAACAGTACATTCGGTCACGAAGAGAAAGCCAAGCGATATTTTTTTTAAGAGGACGGAAAGGATAAAATATCAAATGTTATCCGATTTCAAGACAAGGGTTCGTAAAGAAATTAGGGAACAGATAAGGAAAAATCAGGAATTGAGAAATTCACGGGCAAACAAGAAAAGGAAGGGGCATAGGAAATTCCAGGAGATGAAATCTATGTAAAGGACAAACAGATAAAGGGGAAATAAAAGGCGATCTATAAAAAGGAAGTCGTAGGGAAGGATAACCGGGTAACGCTAGTGACAAGCACCGGGGAAAAAATTCACAAAGCACAAGTAAGAAATCCTTGAATCCCCTCATATAAAATCAATAATAGATAGTAATCAATGGCTTTGGCAACAACATAAGATCATTTGGCAATAACCGAGCAATAAATAAAATACAGAGAACTACAAACAAAAGAGGCAAGAAGCCTACGAGAATCCTCGAAGCAAACACAATGGCAATCACGCAAAGTCGCTTGGCAATATTCAATTGATTGATTGTACTGCGAAAAAAATGTCTTTCCACGCAGAAAAACTAACTAATAAAGAGGCCAACAGAAAAAATTAATTTAAATAAATGGCCCAAAAATTGCTTGTTACAAGTAAAAAAGGCCAAATAAAAAAAATAAAAAAATTTTTTATACTTTTTGTACTTGTAATGGGTAGAGCATCATAAGGTGGAACCATGTGTAACTCTAATTAGAACAGTTCTAACTGTATCCTTGCAATGAAAAATTCAAATTTTTTTTCCTTTCCTTTCCTCTTCGGTGAAAAGTTCTAGATGCATCATAGCCGGTTCTACCTTTAAATGCTTTTGCCATAATAAAAAAAAAAAATATTTTTTGTTTAAAATTTTTGTTACTTAAATCGTAAAAAATTGTTGTTAAAAACCAGAAAAAAGGAAGTATGATTGTAGTCATGAAAAATTTAAGAATCCAAATTACCGTCCCCCGAAACTAAAAAGTCTTAGCACTTTAAAACAAATAATCTAAACCATTATATTTTTTTATGGCAGTTTGGTATTAATATCTGGCGTTTCTGGCCTGAACATTTACGGCTATGACTCCCCGTTGATGACCATAGAGCATGGGCGTGGTTGGATCCTGAACGGACTTTTCATTTAGTCCACTTCAACACGGCTTTGGTCAAATTGATGGAGTCAACAGAGCACGACATTACAAGCAGGGCTGTGCGGACTGTGTTACAATTCCACCTAAATCAAACTAAGCTGCGTCTCAACGAACTACAAATAAGCAAATCTCGAAGGCATGGAATTGGATAGCAGGGTCTCCAGATGCAGCGGATTGGGACTCTATTCTTCGAAGCATGAATGACGTGGTAATAAACAACAATCACCAGTACCGGGTCAACGAAAAACTATTCAACGATACCCGCGAGGCAATCGAGAAAGCAAGCGAAGGAGAATATGGAGCTTCTTGACCTGAGCAAAGTCCTTATCTTGAAGGAACAGGTGTCAGAAGTCATCCAAGCTTGCCAAATCTTCTTGATCGAGACGAGATTGGAAGGCTCGTAATGCAGGAAGATTCTCTACCATATCAGAACACCATTGAAGCCATAGAGTACGGGTCGGCCTCCGTGTATTCAAACGGTAGCACACTTTTTTACGTACTATCAATGCCAAAGGTAAAACCAGATGGCTACCGACTCCTACAATAAAATGTTAATAAACGAAGTTGAAACGTTCGGATTGAACCAGGATTGCCCTTCGATCAGCAATACAACAATTTGTTCTCCCAAATCCCTGACCAAACTTCGGGAAGACGGGTACCTAGCTAGCCTAGTTAAAGGTGGCGATGCCAAATGCCACTTTGAACCAGACAACACCAAAACCGTCGAGATGATCGCAGACTCAACAATATTTGTTACAAACTTTGAAGGTCTGTTACTAGGGAGGAACTACTCCACATCCCTAAATGGAACGTACGTCATTCTTTTGAATAACGAAACAGTAACGGTGGGAAATCCAACATTTACCAGCACATCGGTACGCACAGCGCAGGCCCTGCCACCGCCCTTGGTAAACATCACGAGCGAAGGACTAAAATTGAACCTTAACTACATTCACGGCCTCAGCATGGAAAATATTAATCAGCTTAAACAACTTGGCAATAATTTTCACCTTTCGCTAATTTTTGACGCTCTTGCCGTGGTCATTCTGGCAGCCGTATGCTACATTATCTGGAAAAAACTCACTACCACAATCAACTTTCCATGACTAAATCAGACCATAGATCAGGACCAGCCAGGCCATGCAAAGAATCCTTCTGAAAAAGGAGCTCATCTGCCGGACGCAGATGTTTAAAGGGGGTACTTAACAAGGGGGCAGACACACTTACTTGTAAGAATGTGCTGACACCACACTTCAACAAACACGAGCGAAGCCAACGCAGGTAATTGATCCGATACATATTGCGTAAGCAGACAAAATGCAATTCATGGGAACTGCAGCGTAAGCAATATGATATGCGGACAAAATGCAAGTCGTGTGATTTGCCACGCAAGCGATAAAATACTATTTTGGCCAATCGTGGGAAGTGCAGTGTCAGCAATTAAGAAATCACTTAGACTAATGTAGAAGCTTAGACTTAGTTTAATTTAACAATAAAATTCAGTTGTTTTGAGGGCGGCCCCCAACTTTAATTTTTTGGAGCCCTAGACCTTGGGCTCCTTAACTTACATTACCCCGCAATTGTTAGTTGTAAGTGCTTAAATTCAATGAATGAATTCTAATTTAATTGAAATCGTCATTTACCTCATTGCGTCAAACAATACTTTTAAAATAAAATAAAATACTCAGGTAAAATGTAAACAAAATATTTTTCAGCTCGCGGCCTCTTGGCCCGGGGCGCTCTTGGGTCGGGGAGCCGTGGCATTTTGCCAGCCCTGCCACACTATTGTTACTCCACTTTGTTACAGACCAAACTACTGGCGAGCGGTAAGCAAGGACTAAGTCGCTTGGTATGGAGTTATAGCTTACATATTTATTCTCATTACATTCACACATATACGCATATGTGTAACTTTCTTATTTTGCAGTTTCTGTCTTCATTTACTTATTTGCATATAAACTTAAACATTCATTTCTATTGTTATTTACTAAAAATTAACCGTAATGTCAGGCCACTCTTTCCGGCAATAAGAATCATTTCACTTTACGTAGTAGTTACAGTCACAAAAATATAGCGAGAATACAAAAGTTTTAAAGCGCTCATGCTGTTAAAACTTTTTTTTTATTATTATAAAGTAGTTCGACTCTCGCGCTTAAGAATACGCGCAACAAAAAAATTTATAAACATTTTACGCTTTTCCAAGTTTACGAAATGACTCTTGATTAAACCCGAGAATCTTAGCTATCATGGTTAATAAAGGGAACCAAGCAACGGGCAATAATTTTCAAAAGTGTGAGGAAACGGACACAGATAGCATGGTCCATTGTGACCCCTGGTACCATTTTCAGAGTCGATTGCAATGTGGCTAACATAAGTTGGAGTTGTGAAAACTGCCAGACCCATAAACCAATCCGTTTCATCGTCATCGCCAACAACCGACCAAGGTCACCGGCACTTAAATTTTTCACAGTTGCCAACAACAGCAAGTACATCGGAATCAAGAGCTAACCTGCCACTAGTGTCAACGACCACCCCAATAATTTCTACCATCAGTGCTGGTTGTACTTCAACATCTATGTCAACAGCGCTCTCCACCTTGGGCCGTACATAATGGAATTTTAGCCTTACTAGCTCAGTACAGGCACTGCAGCCGCCATCTAACTCAATGGTTGACGACACAATATAATCAGGCAGTGCTATTGACGCAGCCACAACAAGCCACATCGACCGCCCCGCGAGCTTAGCGAGGGAACGCGACCTTATAAGACAGCTTGATCCAGGCGACCCCCAAATAAGGGATATAAACCAACGCATCAGATTGCTTGTGGACGAACACAAGCGGGCGAAATGGGAAGAGCACCTAAGAGGTTGTAACCTCTCTACCGGTGTAGGTAAACTTTGGTCCACCGTAAAGTCCCTATCGAATCCGACTAAGCACAAAGACAAAGTTTCTACCGCCTTTGGCGATAAGGTGCTGTCGGATGCGAAAAAATGCGCGAGCGCTTTCTGCCGACAATATATAATGCATCCTACGGTCGACAAAGATAGACGGAGAGCCAATAGACACGCACATAAACACAAACTCAGCGCGTCACCCATTATCATCACCGCTAGAGAGGTTGAGGACGCCATTGGTCGCGCTAAACCATCCAAAGCAGTGGGCCCAGACGGCATAGCCATGCCGATGCTTAAAAACCTAGGGAAAGAGGGTTTCAAATATTTAGCGCATGTCTTCAACCTGTCTCTTTCCACCTTTGTCATACCCGAGAAATGGAAAATGGCCAAGGTGGTCCCGCTACTAAAGCCTGGGAAACCAGCTAACGTAGGTGAGTCATATTGTCCGATATCTCTCCTATCGCCAGTGGCAAAGACGCTTGAAGCCATTTTGCTCCCTTATTTCCAAGCACATTTGCAGCTAGCCCCTCATCAGCATGGCTTCAGAAAACTTCATAGCACTACCTCCGCGCTAAATGTCATTAGCACCCAGATAAATTGCGGTTTGAATCAATATCGCCACCATAGAACAGTACTCGTAGCGTTAGACCTATCAAAAGCTTTTGATACGGTTAACCATGGCTCGTTACTGCAAGACCTGGAAGGGTCTACCCTTCCCCCATGTCTAAAAAGGTGGACCGCAAATTATCTGGGTGGTCGGCAGGCATCGGTGCAATTCAGAAACGAAACATCAAAACAAAGGAGAATTAAACAAGGGGTGCCACAGGGTGGTGTCCTATCCCCGCTTTTGTTTAATTTCTACATATCTAAGCTACCTTCACCACCGCAAGGAGTCACAATCGTTTCCTACGCCGATGACTGCACAATAATGGCCACAGACCCAGGCCCAAAGATCGATGATCTATGCAATAAAATAAACGGCTATCTCCCTGATATCTCCAGTTTTTTCGCCTCGCGAAACCTGGCATTGTCACCGACTAAATCTTCCGCGACCTTATTTACAACATGGACGCCCCAAATGTCGACCATATTGAACATCCACGTCGATGGCACTACGCTACCGACTGTCCTACACCCTAAAATCTTGGGTTTGACGTTTGATCAGGATCTACATTTTGGTGCGCACGCAACCGCAATTGTTCCAAGAATTCAGAGCCGTAATAAAATCCTCAAATCCCTTGCTGGCAGTACCTGGGGAAAAGATAAAGAAACGCTCTTGACCCCATACAAAGCAATTAGCCAGCCGATTACGTGCTACGCGTCACCCATATGGTCGCCAAGCCTAAAAACCACCCACTGGAAGAAACTACAGGCCTGCCAAAATACTGCTCTCAGAATCGCCACGGGCTGTCTTCTTATGTCCCCAGAACACCATCTGCATAATGAGGCGAGAATACTCCCCATCAGGGAGAGAAATGAGATGCTGACCAAATAGTTTCTGTTGAATACCCAGAAACCTGGGCATCCCAACAGACATCTGATTGACGAACCAGCACCGCCTAGGGGCCTAAGGAGTCATCTCCGTAAGCATTTTGAGGAAATACGGCACCTGAGAACCCAGCCGTATGAAGCGGAAAAACACAAGCAGGTCCTTGGTGAACTCCATAGACAGGCGTCGGACCTTTATGTCGGGAACTGCCCGGTGAATCCAGTACTTGAAGAAAAATATCCAGAACTCGCAGAAGAGGAACGCATACTCCCCAGGGAAACGCGTGTCACTCTTGCTCAACTTCGTTCTGGATACTGTAACAGGTTAAACTCTTACCTATCCAGAATCAACCCCGACATACAAAATGTATGCCCTGCTTGCAATGTGTCCCCAAATGACACTAACCATCTCTTTAATTGTAATGTGGAACCAACGCCTCTAACACCCCTTTCCTTATGGTCCACCCCTGTTGAAACGGCAAGTTTCCTTGGACTCCCGTTAGAGGATATTGATGACAATTTGTGATCGGTCGCGGCTATTAGGTGGGGCGAGCATTGCTACAACAACAAAAACAACAACCACCCCGCCATCTTTGCAACTCGTATATCGCACAATCAGCCAAAAGCATTCCCATTGATGCAGCACGCAGAAATGCGAAATTCTCAAGGCCTGCAAGCCCCGCTGCACACCGAAATGTTCAGGGATCCGCAGCTTGAGAGATTGGAGGAAGAAATGAAAATTCAGCAATTATACTTAGAATACAAATATAAGATTCCTTCGCAATTTTATAAGTCGCTCTCTTTAAATACTTCGAGTTCACTGCCTATCAACGAACCTACACCTGAAAAGCTGGCAGCGAGGCAGGCTATTCCCAAACAGCTCCCGGTTTTCAACAGAGAGCCCGAAGAATGGCCGCTGTTTATTAGCAGCTTCGAAAATAGCACCACTGTTGCAGGGTACAACGATGCTGAAAATGTAATTAGATTGCAATCGGGTCTTAAAGGTAGGGCATGGGAAATCATGAAATGTTAATTATTTTTACCAGCAATGGTACCCGAGATCATAACGACCTTTAGAATATGTTTTGGTAGACCTCAGTATATCTCTGAGCACTCAAAGATAAGCTGGAAAGTCTTATTTAGCTTTCACTTTCTGTCAGAAATATTTGCACGACAATGGAAGGTTGCCAAATGTATGTCCTCATCGTAATCCGCTACTGGAATAGTTAAGCGACTAGTTATACAATCTGGCCGAAGCAGCCAGTGCTGCCGTCTCTCTTGCACTTGATTTAATGCGATGTTTTTAAAAGTTTACCACTCCAGCGAAAGTGGAAGGAAGTGAAAGCAAACAACCTTTGCCGTCATTGCTTGAATCCGCATAGACGCAAATGTTCTTGAAATAAGGATTGCGGAGTAGATGGCTGCACTATAAAACACCATCACTTACTGCATAAAACGAGTGTGGATAAACCCAATGCCATGAGTATAAATGTCAATGAGCCATCTTACGGACAAATAAATACACACAGAAGTAGTCACAAAAGAATGCAACCGCTCTTCGGAATCATTCCCGTTCGAATTTATTCAAAAAGCATAGTAGGATATTGAAATTCTGCTGCGACCTATACTGTCATTTCTCGCTGTCTTTAAAATATAGTAATAATGCACCCTTATTGCCATTGTCGTCGTCGTCACTGAACCACGACGACGTGTTAAATTCGGTATTGCCATCATCGTTTTCGTTAACTATTGACGGCTATCGACACATCTTTGGTATTGGCTAAGCAAATTTGCTGTCGTCGTCGCCTTCACACGACACCATTTCTATCGACGCTGGTTTTACTGACAACAAAAGGAAAATTTGTAAGTAAAGCATTTCTTTTTTAATTAATTAAGTATAAAAATATGTAATATGCATTATTTGTTTAGATATTCAAAATGAAAATAGCGAGTGCGCAACAATTCGAGGTTCTTGTAGCTGAACTAGAAAAAATCCTTGCCTAGCAAACGGCTTCCAAAGAGGTATGGCACCAGCAACTTTGAAACAACAGTGGGGAGCGATCAATATAAAATTAAATTCTTGGGGACCACCTTTAAGAGACAAAGAGTAATTAAAGTAATTCAATTAATAGATCATAGTTTTTAATGAGAATATATTCTGAAGGTATGGCGAGATTTATTTTATTTAAGCTCCTCTTTATTATTTTAGTCACTAGAGCTCGCACTACTGTCATAATAAAACATTTTTGTAAAATCTTGAAATGAAATATTTAAACAAATCTCAAATCGCAAGAAAAAGATACAGAAATAGTAAAAAAATCTAACAGCTGATCAGTGATGGTATATTTTCATTTCGTTTAATCGATGAATTGTCGTCATCGTCTCAACAAGCTTAGCCAATACGATTTGGTGTCGAAGTGACGACGACGTCGATACGATGTGACGTCGACTGAAAAACGACGACGATTTCGACGACGACAATGACAATAAGGGTTGATATTTTATGAAATTATTAACTATTATAAGAAAATAATGAATAAACAAACAAATAATTAACATCTATATGCCTCCTGCTGTCCAAGGGTATATCGCCCTGATATCAGTACGCTACTCTGTGGCGAACACCGCCTTATCCTTGGCGATTTCAACGCTACCACGACCTCTGGCATTCCAGCTTGCCAGTCGACAGAAGAGGCAGGCAGCTAGTAGAGCAAATAGACAATACGATAGGCGATACCCCTTCTAGAATTGCAGATAATTGTCACAGCTCGTCATAATTGTTCCCTTACTCTCCATCCGCAACTGAATGCTCTCGCTGCTGGCTAATTCATAAGAGTGACACCAATGTCACTCTTACCCATGGGCCCATCGCATGTGTACCACTCACTCGGTTCGTTCACAACGTGAACGCGAGTATTGTGTACCCATTCGCCCAATGCCTCTCCCCGTCCATGACCAGCGTATCCAGGGGTCGCCCTGGATATTTTGCTATGCCATATAGGGGATACAACATTGGCATCCACACCTATGATAACTGGCGTGCTACTCGCAAGTAGTAGCACCGTATCGAGGTATTGGATATAGGGTTCCCTGGGTTCACCAAACTTGCAGTATACGCTTGCAAAGATGGCTCTTCCAAAAGAGCGCTCAATGCTCACGTATACTCCCCAATCATACGCATTCAACAACAAGCATTCATAATTAGGCCCATTAACCACAATTGCAGCATTGCCCGAAGATCGCAAAAGGACCTGATCCATCCAGGGGACTTCTCACCACACCGTTGGTGGTGTAGGTTTCCTGGAGTAGGGCAATATTGTAACTCTCCTCTGCCATATGCGCCCCCAATTCACACACGACGGAGTACGCTCCCTGATAGTTGAGTTGAAGAACTAAACCCATTGATGTCTGGCCAGCGCGTGGGCAACAACGGCAGCATACGTTGGGCATTCGGTCGACATCATAAGATTTGCGGTGGGTCTGGTCTTGAATGCACAGTTGCGGCAGTGCACTCCATTAGGGCATTTTGCCTCTATATGGCCCTCTTGCCCGCACCTCCGACAGCCCGCAGACTTCAACCACTTCAACCTACAGTCCCTCACCTGGTGATCGAAACTCAAGCATCGGTAGCAGCTATAGGTTAGGTTCTCCGGCCAAACCGGGAAGGAGAACTACTTGACGTAACAGCGGCCCACATCCAGGAGGGTGGGGACTAACTTGTCCTGTCCCTCTAGTATGACGTTGACCGTTGCTCCACCAGCGTCCGTCTTCCAAGGTCGACTGATCAGCCTAACCTCTGACTTCTGGCAATCGGGGTCGACCTTCGTGAGGTTTAGGCGATAAACCTCCTCCATGAATTCATCAGGGGAGATTTGGGCGTAAACTCCCCGAATGACCACCCTTGTGCCTTGCTTCCTATTCTCACACACTTTTACCCCACCTCTGAGAACTTCTTGTTCGCGAGGACTTTGTCCCTTTCCTCCTTGGAGGGTAGACGAATAACTACCCCCCTGCCTTAACCGCTTTCACTTGGTGCACGCGTACACCAAGTGTCCGCCCAGCCTCCTTATTAATCTTTTCAACTACCCCTTTCGAGGATACCACAGGTTTGCCGCACTTAACGACCGCGACCAGGTGTGAAGTGGCTTTGGGACAGCAGGTGCAGGTGCGATGGCAACCGGAACCGTCGTACCCGGAGGCGGCATCGTCGAACGATCTGCGGTGGCAGATCCACTGCCGCGTGTGGATGCACCCCCCAGCATGACGCCCAGTAGTGACATCGCCTCAATTTGTCCGCGAAGTAGGGCATTCTCGGCTATAGCCGTCATTAGGAGGGCCTCATACTCTGAGGAAACCTCCATCAGTCTCCAAAGACCACCTTGCTAAAGCTAGCGGTGATCTACTTAAGGGCAACAACCCAGGAGCTATCTACTCCAGAGGTAGCCCTAGAAGCACCGGCGCTGATGCCAGGTGCGGGGGATCCCCCACTCGCTGTCTTACCTCCAGCGGACTGACCGCCGGAAGGCTCGGTGCCAGCAGGGGGACCATAACTGGCAACAGCGCAAGTGCCCTTCTCCCCCGATTTATCGACAACTACTTCCCCAGGTATCTCCCCAATTCTCTCCCTCCCGGATAGCTTACCCGGCTCATTTGCGTCCTTGCCCGCAGCTATTTTACCATCGGTTGCGTCCTCACCGTCAGCAGCAGTCTCAGGCACGCCATCGGCTGCTTTACCGTCGATTGAGCGGCAAGCGACAATTATCACCTCGGGCTCCGCAGCGAAACCGGTACCCCCCGCAACATCAGTTTTGTCCCACCTGAGGGGACATGCCTCGGATGACGGCAGACTGGGTATATCCGCGTCATCATCGGATTTCGGGAGAATACTCTCCTTATAGGATCAAGGACCAGACCTTATTTTGACAGGCGAATTCAGGAGAACTACGACCCTAGCCGCTTTCCACTCATGTGGAAAGTATCCCTCCCATATGCATTTATCATAAACGGCTTCCAAGTATTCCTGGATATACTTCCAAAAACACTTGCACATTTCTCCGTTTATGCCATCCAAACTCGGAGACGGTTTAGACCTAATCAGGCCAAATGCATACTCTAACTTTTCAACTTCCTGTGCAAGAGGGGGTACCTGGACCTCAGCCCTGGGAAAGAACCCTTCAATAAGCAGCTCAGAACATTCCCTCCATGTTGATAGCGTTCTTTCGCTGACACGGAGGGAATTAACTTCTGTATGGCGGCGACCCCTACAGATCTTATAGACCTGACCCCAGGGGTCGTTCGAATTTTCAGACACGAAGTTGCGTCATTCTTCTTCTTCTTTGACTTCCACAATCATCCTCTTTTACTCACGCATTTCCATACTTAATTGACTTCTGAGCTGGGACACACCATCGGAATCAATCTGCCGGGCGCGTTGAAACTGGCGTCTCAGGCGCCTGACAGATCTCCTCTTCTGTGTTAGTTCATCCGTCCACCATCTGCTATGATGAAATCGCTGCTTCTTCCACCTTTCAAACAAGCTGTCGTTGACCCGCCAGATACAAGCATTTAGGAGGGCAATCTGCTCATCTACTGGGAACTCTGCAAATACGTCGAGCGATGTAGCAGCCACCTCCTGTTCGACGTATAACCCGTACAGAGTCCAGTTTGCCCCGGTAGTACGCCACCCCATTACAGAGGGCGTACCAAGCATAACCGATGTGGTTCGGCGAGCGATCATAATTTGTATCTGCTCAGCCATTCGCGCCCCCAATTCACACACGACGGAGTAATCTCCCTGACAATTGATTTGGAAGACTAAACCCATCAATGTCTGACGAGCGCACGGGCAACAACAGCTGCACAGTTCGGACATTCGGCCGATATCATCAAATGCGCTGCGGGTTTACCCTTGAACGCGCAATTTCGGCATTGTTCCCCATTATGGCAACTTGCCTCCCTATGCAACTCTTGCCAGTACCTCGGGTTTGCCGCACTTAACGACCGCCGACCAGGTGTGAAGCGGCTTTGAGACAGCAGGTGCAGATGCGATGGAAACCGGAACCGTCGTGCCCGGAGGCGGCATCCCCAACCGTTCCGTGGTGGCAGATCCACCGCCGCGTGGGGACGCACCCCCCAGCATGACGCCCCGTAGTTACATCGCCTCAATTTGTCCGCGAAGCCGGGCATTCTCGGCTATAGCCGTCATTAGGAGGACCTCATACTCTGAGGAGACCTCTCAGCAGACTTGAGGTCTGCACCACTGTCTCCATAGGCCACCTTGCTAAAGCTAGCAGTGATCCTTTTAAAGGCGACAACCCAGGAGCTATCCACTCAATAGGTAGCCCTAGAAGCATTGGCGCTGATGCCAGGTGCAGGCGATCCTCCACTCGCAGTCTTACCTCCAGCGGACTGACCGCCGGAAGGCTCAGTGCTAGCAGGGGACCACAGCTGGCAACAACGGAATTGCCCTTTTCCCCCGATTTATCCACAACTACTTCCCAACGTATTTCCCCAATTCTCTCCCAAGGAAACCCGACGCCCACCGGGCAAGTGCAGGCTGCACTAAGTTATAGGGCTATATCCACTCGGAAAAAGTGATCAGCAGCAAAAGTAGCCCAACCCGTCAGCTATAGAAAGACGCGGTGACTTAGCTCGTGCGGTTTTTTCAGCGAAACACTGATGTGGTCAATATGACCGCCCCGATGGACGGAACACTGTTCCCCGTATCGGGGACGAGTCGACCGGTAGGAAGGCTACCTCGAGCTGAACCGGCAGACTAAAAACGCTACAGCTGATACTACCACTAATACTAGCACACGTTTATGCAGGCAGTCCACAATTGCTCACTGAGCAAGTAGTTCAACATTGCCCCCACGGCACTTACGGTTTGCAAAACGGTACGGTTGTGTTTATTTCTGCTCCTCGAATTTTACATTTTAAAATGGTTAAACTATATACAAATACTTTTTAAGAATAAATAATGTGTGAGGCAGAGACTCGAAAAGCGGAATTAGAAGTTGGTTTCAAGAATATTATACCAAATAAAGCTTGATTTTCTAAATTTAATATATTTGCGAGAAAGTGACTCTAAATAAAGAAAGCAAAACGCATATACTTACAAAGTTTGATATATACATATACATATATTTATTCTATATAAAAAATGGAGAGTAAATGCGTCAAGTGCAAAAGTACAATACGTGGAGAAGTGTCAAAAATTCGTTGCGAAGGAGTGTGTGGGAAATATTATCATTTAGCACAAAAATGCTCTGGCATAGACCAATACAGTGTTAATAAATTAGACGAATGTCAATTGCCTAGATTTATGTGTACTGATTGTGTGCAGTATGTGCATAACGTAGATGACATTCTAAAAGATATCCAGATGGTAGTGAGCAAAAATGGCAAACAACTATCTGAGTACAAGAATGAATTTGATAATGCTCTCAAGAAACATGAAAGAGAAATAAAGCAAGTTTTAAAAGCAGTGGAAGTTGCATTTAGCGACAGAATTAAGGCAATGCAAAAAGCGCAAGAATCATGCGAAAAGAGTGTTGTAGAAGTGAACAAAATACGGGAAATTGCTGAAGACTTCAAGCGAAGCAGCGTTGAGTTGAAAACAAACAAGGATGACAATAAGAAAATGATTGAAGAAATAAGTAAAGAGAATAAAAAAATGTGCAATGAAATAAAGCATAATGTTAATAGTGTTGAAGCCAAAGTGTCATACGCAGCGATAAAAAAAAAATTATAGACAAAAAAAAGAAGTGTTGCCAGACATTAGAAATAATCATCCCTTAATTGGCAAGCCGAATAAAAGGCAAAATATAGAAATAACCAAAACTCGAAAGTTGACCCTAAAGGGCTGCAAATAACTAATATAGTAGCAAGGCAAATCGGAGTTGTTATTGGTGAAAGCGAAAATGACTCACGCTCATGACAAAATAAAAAATGCCATTGAAGACAATCTGGGAAATAACTATGAGGTTAAGATTCCCAAAAAAGTGAAACCAGCAGTCATGGTGACTGGTATAAATTTTAAATATAGCGACGAGGAACTGGTGCAAAGAATTAAACGACAAAACATTTGTTTAAGTAAAATGGACATCAAAATTGTTAAGCAATATGAAGTGAAAAATAACGCGAAAAACTACTATTATGCTGTGATAGAAATGAATGTTGAAGCGTTCGCAAATATACTAGCTGGAGAGAGGCTTAATGTAGGTTGGGAACGTTGCCGAGTATATGATGCAGTGCAGGTATTGTGTTGTTTTATATACAAAGGCTTCAATCACAAAGCGGCTGACTGCAAG
Organism: Eurosta solidaginis; assembly: GCF_040869045.1. Lineage (NCBI taxonomy): Eukaryota > Metazoa > Arthropoda > Insecta > Diptera > Tephritidae > Eurosta > Eurosta solidaginis. The sequence continues at coordinate 38,849,080 of NC_090324.1, read as the reverse complement.
GAAAAGGAAGCATGCACAAAATGCTTGGGTGAGCATAAAGGATGCAGTAAACAAGTGCATTAACTGCATAAGAGCAAACAAGGAGCTGAATCTAGGACTTCACGAAAACCATGATACTCTGGACAGAACTTGTCATATGTACCAACAAAATAGATGCAAGGAAAAGGAAAGTTGTTTATTAGCAGCCAAAGAAAATCCTTACTGCAGCGCAAAAGTCAAAATATTATTTAAATCGAGATAGCATTATATACAACTTGGAATGCATTTATCTTAATATTAGTAGTATTATAGCAAATAAAATCGAGCTGGAACGTCTTATTGAAACAAGAAGACCAAGTATTGTGTTATGTACGGAAACGTGTACAACAGAACGTATCTTCGATTTTGAACTAAATATTCCGACCTACAAATGCATTCGTTGTGACTCTCAAAGTAGGCTATGCTACTGTTACATGTTGGGAATACTATAGTGCTGAAAATCTTTTAACTTTGCTACGAACATGCGATTTCAGCTTTATGTCAATTTCCGGAGTAGAAACTAAAACTAAAGCCCTGAACGAAGTTTTAACTGAGGCTATGCAAGCACTGACTTATAAGAAATTATAAGAAATAAGTGGTACGACCGAGAATTAACAAACCTGCATAAAAGAAAAATAGAATCTTATAAAACTGCTCGAAATACTGGATTTCGGGACGAATACAACGTCATTAAGAAAATATATAAAAGGACCATAATTTATAAAAAAAAGAAATACATGGAAGATAGAGTAAATAATAACAATGGCGATATGAAAGGTATGTGGAAGTGTCTAAAAGACCTCGTCGAGCTTAATGATGTTAAAAACCATATCACTAAAATTCTAATTAACGGTGAATGCCTGGAAAATGAATATGATATGGCTAATGCCCTGAATAACTTTTTTATACTAAGTATTATTGAAATTAATGATAGCATCGACTAAATTGTAAATGGGGATGAAATAAGGGCAAATCACAGTAACCCATTTGAAACATTTAAATTTACTGACATTGTAGTGGACGATATTATTATTATCACAAAATCACTTAAAAATAAATATGGCGGCGACAAGCTTTTATCGGAGGGTGTCGTTAAAGATGCCATGGCATATACTGCTAATTTCTACATAGATATAATAAACGAATCCTTAAACAGTGGTATTGTACCTAGTTACTGGAAAATTTCAACAATAATACCTGTGGAAAAAGTAAAAAATACAAAGAACCTGATTAACTACTTCCAATTAACACGTTACCTACAGATGAAAAAATTATGGAGACAGTGGCGAAAAATCAACTTGTGGCATACAATGTGATTATCCCAGAACAATCGGGATTCAGGAAGAGCCATTCTTGCGAAACAGCGTTGAATACGGTAATTGCAGATTGGAAAGAAGACATGGCGGACAAAAAATTTACGGTGTCTGTCTTCTTGAATTTAAAACGGGCTTTTGAAACTGTCGACAGATCTGAGCTATTGGAAGTTATGTTTAAAATTGGTATAAGAGGAAAGGCATTGGAATGGTTCCGGAGTTATTTGGGTGACAGAAAACAGAGAACGATAATTGGAAAGGAGGTTTCATCAGTGGAGGATGTTAACATTGGTTTACCACAAGGCTCGGTCTTGGCGCCAATATTGTTTACATTGTATATCAATGATATCAAAAGATGCTTAAAATATTGTAAAATACGTCTATGTGCGGATGACGCATTGCTTATCATAAGTGAAAAATATGCAGAATGTGCCATGCTGAAAGTACAAGAAGACCTGGACTCGCTATACAAATGGTTATGCCTTAGAAAACTGAAACTAAATGTCGAAAAAACTAACTTCATGATATTTTGTAGAAACACTAATATCATAGGTAACAATAATTTAAATAATGTTACTCTGAAGGTAAAAAACATGGAAATCCAAAGAGTAGACAAAATTAAGTATTTAGGAGTGTTGATTGATGGTAATCTAAATTTTGGAGAGCATGTAACTTATCTGGAAAGGAAAATTGCACAGAAAATAGGCTTCATGTATAGAACATGTAAACATATCAGTCAAAGTCATAAAATATTGATTTATCGTTCAATTATTGAACCACACTTTATTTATTGTCCTACTATTCTGCTATTAACTAATGATATATATATTAAGAAACTTCAAATACAGCAAAACAAGGCAATGCTATTTGTTCGAGCGGGGCCAAATCAGGCCGGAATTCCTCGTGAATTCCGGAAACGGGGATCCTATGGGGAGCCGGTTTTTGAAACTCGGGATAATGCGAAACTTACCAGCTGTACCTAGCTGCCCAACAACAAATGAAAGATGCAAATTAACTATACAATATATTGTTATATATATATATTGCAAAACTAAGGGGTGCTGCCATCTCCAGGCCGATGCTAAGCAGTGACGTGAATTCACATCAATAATTCAATCATTATGTATCTACATAAACGAATCAATAATTGCGTCTACGCATATGTACGTATACGAGCAGCGGAGAACCAATGCACAAACACATGCATATATCTTAGCTGAGTTGTCACAAGAGAGGGCAATTATTTGTGCAAGTATTACTCAAATGAGAAGTTATAAACGTAGTTGTGGCTGGCAATTTTGTAGCTGAAACTAACTAGTAAGTTCTGGAATGGAAAAGCCTGGAAGTATGCAATGAGAAATCAAAAAGTATAAAAGGCGCAACAGTAGAGGCGAAGAGAGAGTTTCATTTGAGCTATAAATCAGTTTGGTTTTAAGCAAGCTATTCGTTGCAAAGTTTGAGTGTTATTGTGAAGTACTTTAATAAAGGCCATTTTGCATTATTAAATATTTGAGTTATTTATTCAACAGTTTTGTGATTCGAACTTAGCAGAGGGTTGCAAATAAGAGGATTTGCAAGTAAATTCGTTACAATATATATATATATATGCTAGCCTGTCGCACAGGCCTTTATTCAAAATTTAGGTAAACCACAAAGTAATGGCAAAATAAATGGTATGGTAAAACACTCATCTGGTGGTCGCTGGTAAAAGAATAAGGGAGAGCCTATAGCTGTTCGTCACTTTTATAGGGCCTAAGAAACTGATGCCATTTAACGGAACCGTTTTTAGTAGAGCAAAGTACAAAAAAGGAAAAGAAACGCAACGAGTGCTTGTAGCGAATTTCCACCAGCGACCTCTCCAGGTGAGGTTTAGGGATGATAATGCAGGCTTTAACATGCCGCCCGCCTTCAGCATCACTGCAATATAAATTCAATATTAATATATAAACTTCATTATAAATTCAATTACGTATAAACTTCGTTATAAATTCATTTTTCTTAACGCAAAATTTTTTTGCTTGCCAGCTCAGTATGGGGTTACTCCGAATATGACCCATCCAAAAATGGTGTTCTGAGCAGCCGGTCGCATCGGGCTTGCAGGACACTGCGCTTGAGCGGTAGAATGAGGGGTCTGCCAGGCGCAGGTTGTCGTAATCATCCGCGACATGCACATAAATAGTACGCTCAGGGGCGCTCCTTACGAGGCTCCCAAGGACCTTTGCCGGGATTTGCACCCTCTCATTCAGACCCTTCAAGGTAAGGCTGCAGTGTTCCCTTTCATTCCGTGGCAGCAGATGGAGTCGTTGTGCAAGGCCCCGAGATATGGTGGATATGGGTTGTCCAAGGTCGAGGATCGCGCGAGCTGCATGAGTTCGTCCCCTTGTCATTACTTTGGTCACCACGGTAGGCATAAGGACAGAAAAACCCGTAGCATTTCTGGCAGCCCATTGGATTCGCTTTCGAGCGTCTCTTAGCCCTCGGGGTGGACCTTGTTGTGCGGCGCGCCTTCGCTGGTGTCGCTGTGTCGACGCTGGTTGGGCAAAGGAAGCGGCCGAGAAACTATGGACCGGATACCCGACAGGGGTGGTCTGAGTACCGGTGTTTCGGCGGTGACTGGAAAAAGAGCATTTATCTGTTGGAGGTCTTCATCGCTGGCATCAATCTCCAGTATTTCTTCACTTGACTCCGACAGCTCTCGAGCCCGGTATGGTCGCGGTCGCTGACTTGGCCGATTTTCCACCTCGTCGAGGCCCTGTGGCACGTCATCCTCTCGCCGTGGTGTCTCCCATAGGTGGAGGAGGCTGTGATGCTGCTCATGGCATCGGTCACATCGCCCTGTTGACGGACAATTGCGCGTTACATGGCGCGGTGACAGGCAATTGGCACAATGGCGGTGGAGGAGGACGGCGCGTAGTCTCTCCTCTGGTTCCATACGGCGCAGTTGGCGACAGAAAAGAAGTCGGTGGTTTTGGTGACATAAGGGGCATCGATGGGTATTTTTAGTATTGGCTCGGACCATTTTGGTTTGAACGAGTTTTATCCGAAAGAAGAAAAAAGAAAGCTGAAAAGAGAGAATTGGTTACTTAGTGGTTTCGATAAGTAGTAGGACTAGTTTAACTATTGGCCGTGTAATCACACCACGGGCTGTGTGTATTTCTAACACCCGTACTCGATTATCTTGGCCTGGGAAAACATTCACCACTCTACCAAGTCGCCATTCATTAGCGGGTAAATTATCCTCTTTGATAATCACTAGATCGTTAACCTCAAGATTTCGTTGGGGGTGTTGCCACTTAACCCTCTTATGTAGCTCCTTGAAGTACTCTCCATTCCATCGTTGGCAGAATCCTTGATGAATAGCTTTGAGCTTTTGCCATCGGTTGAAGATTGACATCGGTGTTCCTTGAACCTCTGGTTCTTCATTCGCGAGTATGGGGCTTTCAATCAGAAAGTTTCCAGGGGTGAGGGGTTCAATGCAGTCGGGGTTGTGAGACATCGGACTGATCGGTCTCGAGTTCAGACAGGCTTCTATTTTAGCCAGTAGAGTGGATAATTCCTCCATTGTGAATCGCATGTTAGCAGAAATTTTGCGGAAATGGGTTTTGAAACTCTTCACCCCCGCTTCCCATATGTCGTCCATGTGGGGTGCTCCTGGTGGGATAAAATGCCAGTGGATTTCTTGATGGGCATATGACATAGTGATATGCAGAGCAGCTTCAGTCATAAAATTCCGAAAGTCTTGCCTTAAGGCCTTGTTTGCTCCTGCAAGGTTCGTCCCATTGTCCGAATACACCTGGTGGGGACAGCCTCGCCGAGTTATGAACCGCGCAAATGCAGCCAGAAATGTGGCTGTAGATAGATCGCTTTTTTCCTCTAAGTATATTGCTTTCGTAGCAAAGCAAACGAACACCCAGACATAACCCTTCGTTAATAGGCATGCCCTGCCCGTATAATTTTTGATGTCGAACAGACCAGTGAAATCGATTCCATTATTAGTGAAGGGTCGCGAGAGCTCCGTTCGTTCTGGCGGTAGTGCTGCCATCAACTGCTCACGTGTCCTTTTCCTGTAGATGAGACAAACTTTGCAATTATTTATTATATTTTTTATCAAATTTTTTAGCTTCACGATTCAATATCCTGATCGCAAAAGTCATAGCATTAGTTGATTTCCCCCGTGTAGGGAAATCAAATGGAAAAATGTTACTACAAGCCACGAAAATGCGCAGTCGTATGGGAGAATTATTGGACTACGTCCGTTGTAGGTTATCGTCGACAGATCCAATCTTCCTCCCACGCGCATTATTCCGTCCGCATTGAGGAAAGGGTTGAGGGTGCGGATGGAACTCTTTGAGCTCACGGCATCAGTTGAAGCTAGCATCCGATACTCTTCAGCGTAGCATCGTTTCTGCGTTAAACGAATAAGCCGGGCTTTTACCATCTTAATTTCTTCTGGTGAGATATCTGGGGTGCCCTTGCGGGGGGTTAACTTATGCACAGGATGCGTGTTGCGGTAGAACTGGAAGATCCGTGCGATGACTCTGAGGGCTCTAGAAAAGTTCAAAAATCGCTCCAGAATATCCGGAAGTTCTTGAGCGCTGGTGGTATGAGCTCGAACAGCTCGGACAGCTGTTTTGCTTGGCCACTCCGATGGGGGCGCCTTCAGCCATCTTGGGCTTTGCGACCAAAGCATGCTGTCCGCCAACTCTTGCGGAGTCACACCGCGACTGCCCAGGTCCGCTGGATTATCGCTAGATTCTACATTATTCCATCCCTCCACTCCGACGAGCTCATCAATTTTTGCGACCCGATTCGCCGCGAAGGTTGTCCAGCAGCACGGTGGCTTCCTCATCCTAGAGAGCATGATGGTCGAGTCCGTCCATTTGTAGATAGTCGGCTACGTTACGTCTAATTGCGGGAGCAAAGCGTGGATAAGTTCGGCCAGAAGCAATGCTCCACATAATTCCAACCGTGGTAAAGAGACGGTTTTAGCTGGGGCTACCTTGGTTTTACCTACCAGTAAACTGACATGAGGAGTCCCGTTTGTTGTGCGGTCGTACACTATAACATACAGGGCGGCTGCATATGCCTTTTTCGAGGTATCGTAAAAACCATGGAACTCGATTTCATGCCTCGGTGTGAAATGAATCCACTGTGGAATTTCAATTTCTGAAATGTGGGTATAATTTTTTAGAAAAGTTCCCATCGCCGGTAAGGGTCTGGAGGGAGGCTATCATCCCAATCAATCTTCGTAGGCCATATGTCTTGCATCAAAAATTTGGCTTCTACTACTATGGGTCCTAACCACCCTGCGGGGTGAAATAATTTGGCAACATAAGACAAAATCTCACGTTTGGTGTAATTTGGTTTTGTAGGGATTTCCTGGACGCTAAAATGGAACACATCGTGTACCGCATTCCACCGTATACCTAACATCCTGGCTTCGCTGAGGTCATCAATTTCCAGGAACTCCTCCTTTAGCAGGTGCTCCTTTGGTAACGCTGCCAAGGTCTCTTTCGAGTTTGACGTCCATTTCCGAAGGGGGAATCCAGCTCCTTTGAGCGCTTCTATGAGCTCGTCACGAGCTTGTAGTGCTGTCTCGCGGTGATGGGCACCTGTGAGAACGTTGTCGACTTACATATGCTGCTTCAATATCCTGGAAGCTAAAGGGAAACGAACCCTGATATCGTCAGCTAACAGGAGGAGAGTCCTGATAGCTAAGTACGGTCATAGTTTACTCCAAAAGTCACTGTGCGGAGTTCGTAGTCTACCAGCTCATCGTTCTGGGACTCCCGAAAAATTATCCTGTGAAACTGGGTGTCTTTTGGGGTGCAACAGGATCTGGCTATACATCTTCTCGATGTCTGCGTTGAACACATCCTTAAAAAAGCGCCATTTTAATAATAGGGCAGTAAGGTCGGCTTGTAGAACTGGTCCAGGGTAGAGAACATCATTCAGACTAACTCCATTCGGCGTGGGCCTAGAAGCGTTGAAGACCACGCGCACCTTCGTGGTTGTACTGTCCGCTTTGATGACTGCATGGTGAGGTAGGTAATAGGGAATTGAGGAGTTCCTGCCCTCCGTGGGCTTCACTGGACTCATATGCCCCAGCGTGATGTACTCCTGCAGCACACTATGGTACTCGTAACTCCGGTTTTCGACACATAGCGCTATCGTTTCGGATGAACTGTTGCACTGCGCTGCTTCGCGAATGTCCAATATTTATGTCGTCAGGGAACTCACGTCGAAATGGTAATGCTAACATGTACCTCCCGTCATCATTCCTGATCGTTGTCCTTACATAGTGGTTTTCGCAAAATTGCTCCTCGGGGGTAACAGACTTTTTGTTTGGAACTTGCTCTAATTCCCAAAACCGCGTTAACTGGGCGCTGGAAAATTCCGTATAGAGGGAGACGCAAGACTCTGGACTCGTTTGGTGGGGAGCGGGGCTGGGCCAGTGAGGATCCATCAAAACACTGTTTCTTGAGTTAACAAGGAGCCTAAGACATCCTTCTTTACCCCCCCTTTTATTACCGCGGGGTACAAGTCAGCACCGATAATTATGTCGACCTGCTGACTTTTTTGAAAGTTGACGTCGGCTAACTGCATCGGGTGGAGTTGACCAAGATAGGCTTGGTCGACAGAAAACTGTGGAAGACTACCTGTCAGTTGGGGGAGAACGAGGCCTCTTGCCTCGATTTGGAGCTGGGGGTCGACAGGTGATCTTAAAATGAACAGTGCTACTTTACGCACGTTTGCAGCGAACGTAGCATTGATGCCGCTTACCTTTGTATTTGCAGCGCGTGTTGGAAATTTGATGCGTCTCTAGAGGCGCTCCGTGATAAAGGTCCCTTCTGAACCCGAATCCAGAAGAGCTCTGGCTTCATATGCTACTCCATTATGACATACGTGTACCATGGCGGTTCCTAAAATAATATTCTTAAAATTCGCCGCGTATGACGCGTTTACATTCCCTGAGGTCGGTGGGCCCTGAGATGGTTGAGTCGTATTAGTTTGGGGGGAGGGACTGGCATTTGATGGAACTTGCCTGTTTCCATTGCGGTTGCGATGCAAGAGTGAATGATGACGCTGATGACAAGTCATGCAATTAAAGGTACTAGTACAATTACGTGCAACTTGTGAATGCGCGAGGCAATTCATACATAAATTGTACTTCCTTACTACCCTACAGCGCTCCTCTACCTTCATTGCTAAAAACTTGGGGTACGACTTCAGAGTATATGGAACATTGGGGCACAGCCTGCAGCCTGCCTGCGAAACATTCCCGTGATTGGCTGATACCTTCCTTTTTTCGTAGGTGGTTATCGAGGGCCGACTGATTGCTCCGCGGGAAAGTCGAACTCCTTGAATGTCCGACACTGTCTCCAAGGTTTGGAACCTGCTATTCAGGAAATTGGCCTGGCCTCCCCCGAGTTTTTTGATTTAAATGGTATAACTGTTTCACTTCACTTAACTACGTATTATTTATATATATGGCCGTAAACAGATCCCGAAAGGACGGCCATGCAGTGTAGTCACCATAGAAAATTTCGGTGTCGCACGGTGGATGTTTAACGCTGGAGCGCACCGTCAAATCAGGCTCGTGTGAGAGGTGATTTACCGTGGAGGAGGGTTGACGGATGAGGGTGAGGTTATGCATGGTCTCACCCATCAGGGCTGCGCACGTCAGATACGCTGTCTTGCAGTTTTAATATTTAACCTTCGCTTCTAGCAAGGCCGCGGCCCCGTCATCGTCGTCGGTAAGGTCTCGGGAATAGCTGCTGGAAGACTTTTTCACTGTATCCCAAAGGGCCTTAAGTTCCTCCTTTTGAATTTCAAGGGAAAACACCGTGTGATGCGCCCCTGGAGATTCGTTGAACGAATTTTCAAACTCCAAAAGGGCATCACAAGCGCGAGAGAAATCCTGTGCATTGGCCATGTTCAGGGACCCAGGATAAATAAATATTCGCAAACTGGTAAGATAGTTCGCAACTCAACCTCAGAAAAAGTCGGCCACTCTTCGTGGTCGTGTGCGTATGCAAGGGGGGTAAATTGCCTTTTAACGCTGTTGAAGGGAGTGAGCAGCGAGAAAGTGAGTACTGCGTTCGCCGCAACGTAAGGGGCTTGCTAAACTAAGTACCAATATACAACTTAAAATAGGCAAGAATTAAAAAAAACTCACCCGCTTAGTGCCTAACGTTTGGTCGACTTACTGCTTGTAGATTCCCAAACGGTGGGCCGTTCGTGTGGGCCTTGAAAATGTTGCGCTACACAATATCTTTCCAATTCGGTGGGCCGTACGTGTGGGCCTTTAAACTTGCTGCATGAATGCCAAAGCGGTGGGCCGTTCGTGTGGGCCTTTTAGGATTTGTTGCGTGAAATTATTGCGCTACACACTAGCTTTCCAATTCGGTGGGCTGTTCGTGTGGGCCTTTAAAGTGGTGCTGGTCTGCAGAACCGATTCCAAAGGCGGCGGGCCGTTCGTGTCGCCGATATCTACCCAGACAGACGTAGGAAGGTGAGTTCAATATAAATTACTTACCTGGTCAGTAACTGCCGCACGTTTTCCTTCTATCTATGCCCCTTTTATAGCTGACCGTCTGAAATTTTGGACCGTGGCCGACCTTCTGCCTTTTGATGACTCCGTATAGCTTTTACTGGAATGCAGTAGGAGGGTTGATGTTGCCTGACAGCCTTGTTTGCCGCCGAGTTGCACTAGCTTCAATTTTTAACCTAGCAAATTTCAATTTTTAAAACTGGATTATCACAAAAATGCTTCACTAGGTCAAATTTTGCTCTTGAGCGTTTTCAGTGGCTGTCACCCTCTTTTAACCACCTTTGTGGATTCACTGCCCTGCTTTTCAGACTTTGCTCACAAACACTTTTACTTTGATACTCTGCTTTTTTAGCTTTTTTAAAGCACATTTTTCAATTCACTGCCCTGCTTTTCAGGGGCTTTGGCACACATACGCAACTGGCCTAGTATGCTCTGCTTTTTTGGGGTATACTCACCTCCTTTATCGCTTCACTGCCCTGCCTTTCAGGGACTTTTCCACACACACGCAACTGGCCTAGTATGCTCTGCTTTTTTGGGGTATATTCACCCTCTTTTTAGGCAACCTATTCACTTCACTGCCCTACTTTTCAGGGACTTTTCCACACACACGCAACTGGCCTAGTATGCTCAGCGTTTTCTTTGGGGGGGGGGGGGGGGGGGGGGGGGGGGGGAGTGGGGGGGGTATATTCACCATTTCTTAAAGCACCTTTTTCAATTCACTGCCCTGCTTTTCAGGGACTTTTGCACACACACACAGCTGGCCTAGTATGCTCTGCTTTTTTGGGTTATATTCAACCTCTTTTTAGGCACCTTTTTCACTTCACTGCCCTGTTCTTCAGGGACTTTTCCACACACACGCAACTAGCCTAGTATGCTCTGCTTTTTTGGGGTATATTCACCCTCTTTTTAGGCACCCTTTTCACTTCACTACCCTGCTTTTCAGGGACTTTTCCACACACACGCAACTGGCCTAGTATGCTCAGTGTTTTCTTTGGGGGGTATATTCAACCTCTTTTAAGGCACCTTTTTAGGGGCTTTTATTACGTTACCTTTCACTTTACTGCCCTGCTACTCAGGGACTTTTAATCACTTTCACTTCTAAGGTTTGTTATGCCGTGGCCACCGGTGGGGACTGTTCGCTTAATAGCCTTATCGCACCGGTATTCTAATTGTGGTCGCTGCCACACACTTTTGTTGTATCGGAGCGCAAACTTGTCAACGCTCAACTTGTTGTTATGCTTTTCTTGTCTTTCACTGGTCTCCTTCCCGGTGGATCACACTTAGGATATGCCGTGTACGGAAGGCTGTAATGGTAATACAACCTCACAAGAAAAAATATGCGTTTTACTTTAGTTTTTTAATTTATGTACATGTAAAAGTACAATACCTACGTTCCCTTTTTCCAAGTAAAATGTTACCTTCTTTTGGTAGCTTTCCTCCAACACTTCGCTGTTGCTCCGGTGTGCTTCCTTTTCCTGGGCCGTCCTCGAAATGTGCTGGTGCTCGCGGCCGCCAAATTTCCAAAAAAAAACACGAATTTACTATGTTTTTCTCTGCCTGCCTGCTTGCTTTCCAAAATCCCTTTTTTATTTTTTCAATGGCTAACTACGAAATGTCAAAAACCAAATGTAAACAAACTGCTTTTTACTTGCAATGCTTATCCACAATGGATTTTGGTATGGTGTGTTTGTTTGGTTTCCAATGGGACATGGCAATTGTTGGTGGACAGGTTTTAAGAAAGCAACATTGTTGGAAAAGACAAAAGATATGAATTTTTGTTGTATAGGCAAAAAGAAAACCTAATGGCAGCTGGTTTTATTACCAAAAAATTAAAAAAATGTTTCAAGATCCGGCTCGAAGGACCATGTTCGAGCGGGGACAAATGAGGCCGGAATTCCTCGTGAATTCCGGAAACGGGGAACATATGGGGAGCCGGTTCTTGAAACTCGGGATAATGCGAAACTTACCAGCCATACCTAGCTGTCCAGCAACAAATGAAAGATGCAAATTAACTATGCAAAGATGTAGGTTTATATATATATATATTATATATATATATATATATATATATATATATATATATATATATATATATATATATATATATATATATAAGCTAGCCTGCACAGGCCTTTATTCCAAATTTGGGTAAATCACAAAGTAATGGCAAAATAAATGGTATGGTAAAACACTCACCTGGTGGTCGCTGGTAAAAGAATACGGGAGAGCCTATAGCTGTTCGTCCCTTTTATAGACCCTAAGGAACTGATGCCACTTAACAGAACCGTTTTTAGTCGAGCAAAGTCCAAAAAAGGAAAAGAAATGCAACGAGTGCTTGCAGCGAGTTTCCACCTGCGACCTCTCCAGGGGAGGTTTAGGGATGATAATGCAGGCTTTAACACGATTTATTTTAAAATGTCCTCCAATAACGCCAAAAATTGTAATGCTCAATAGATTCAACTGGCTTATTATTAAACAGTCAGTTAGCTATTTCGCATTGAAATTTATACACGAACTTAGGTGAGGAATGTTACCGAATTACCTGAGTAGTAAAATACATTATAGTCATGAAATCCACAATTTTGGAACTAGAAATTGCAATAATATAAGACTGCCTAGAATAAGAACTGAGTTCGCCAAAAGGTCTCTGAATATTTAGGGTATGAAATGTACACTGAGTTACCTTCTGATTTGAAAGACTGTGAAAATATTAGTAAGATCAAAGAAAAACTGTTTTTATATTGTACGTCCTTAAATGTGACATGAGTATTTATTTTAATCTCTTATTTTAACCTAAACTAGGACTTAAAGACCGTAATAATAAATAAATAAATAAAATAAAATAAAAGGAACAGTGTGTAGTCACACACAAGTTTTCCACTGGGTACTCACTCACAGCAGATAGAAGCGTGCACACACAAGTTTACCTCCACGTGCAGGCACTTTGAGGTTAGGGCGAAAATTAGTAACAACCAAATCGCACGAACAAAATTAGGGCTCCGCCGGAGATTGACCTTCGACTAACCGCTAAACTGGGCCTCCAATTGTCCAATCACTTCACTTATTACACAAACACAGGTTTTTCCGCCCTTTGTGTACGCTGCTAAAACTCTCTTAATGCACTTCAACAATTTGCTTACACCGCACACATTCGGAGTGAGCAGATAAGGACAGCGGGTGTAGGTTTTACGTGAGTACCTGTCTTAGAAGACCTAACCTCACGGATGCACCAAGTACACGATGCTCCCAAAGGGGCCTACCGCAATGAACAGAAACGGAGCGAGCTCCGCGGGCTATCTGTTGCCCGTGGTGCAACTTTAAAGCCTTGGTATGATTTCGCAGCCGACGCCACTTCCGGTTGAGTATCCACTTACTCCGGACCGGCCGCCTAATGTGAGGTGGGGTTAGAACTTCCACACATCCACGGACGCACATACAAATCAACCACCACGATCACCACCACGTCTCCTCCATTTAAACACCTCCAAGACATACCTATTGAGCAAATCAATAGTCTGACTAGTGGAGAGCGCTCCACTTAATTCAACCCTTCCCTCTTCAAAACTAATTCCCCAACTACCCATATCCCTAATGTCCGAGTACTCCGGACACTCACACAACACATGCACGCAGTCCTCCCGCAGCGCACCAAGAATGCATTAAGAGGACCATGACCCGTAAGCAGAAAGTCCAGACTCAGATTAAATCTGAAGTCTGGACTTTCCGCCACAAATGAAACGTCCCGGATATACTCGTACGTTACCCTGCCATTGGGACTATTGTCCCAACACTCCTGCCATTTCCCTGTAACCACCACTTCTAACCGACGCCTATTTTCCAACGATCCACTCTCCACATTATCGTCCACACATTATATCCACTCTCCACATTCATCCTCCAACAACGGCAAACTTGCCCTCCTTCTCATCCTGAAAAAAACAGCAAGCTGTATTACTATCAGGTCGAGAGGGGGTGAACCAAGAAGCACTTGCATCGCAGCCATGGAAACAGTACGACAAAAGGGCAAGCATATGAGCATCATGCACCTCTGTATGCTCAGAACGTGCCTCAGATCATGAGCAGTCATGACCGTTCATTACCATATGGCGGCCCCAAAAGTAGCGCAAGCTACGAATAGACCACGATATATTGTACGAACGGCACGGCGAGTCAGGCCCAGTCACTCCGAATGATACGTCGTAACTGCCCCGAAACATTCTGCATCTTATCCCTAACAGCATTCAAGTCTGGTAGGAAGTTCATTCGCTCACCCATTGTCGGCCCCAAATATTTGACTTGAGTCGCATACCTGATTCTGACCCCGCCGATGCGGACAATCGGTGGGCGGTTCCGTGACAATCTGCCTCTCAGCAGCATTATCACGGTTTTGTCCACCGACATCTCTACTCCAACGTGGGCGCCCCAGCCAGCCACAATTTCACATAGGGACCCGCTGGTGCGAGAATCCCCCTCTACTAATAAGAGGAGGTCGTCCGCATATGCGCAGAATTTGCAAAGATGCTCGAGTTGCCTTAACAGGGAGTCCATCATCATGTTCCATATATATGGACCACAGATGGATCCCTGCGGACAACCTCGATCCACCTCCCTTTCTACACTTTCAACGGTACCAATGATAGAAGCTCGTCTGTCCGAGAAATAGCTCTGCCACAAAGCTTTTTCTGGGCAGCCAAGCTCCACTAACTGTTCGACAACACTGTCCCAGCGCAGGAGGTCAAACGCCCCCTTGAATTCAATAAATATGCCTAAGATATATTTATTGGAGCTTCTCTCAACACAATCTTGGATATGCATCCAGGCGTCTTCAATGCTGCGTCCTTTCCGGAACCCAAACTGTCTATCCGACTGGTTACCCCAATTATCTCCTGAAGTCGCTCACGCGGCCACCATCTGACACGATGAAATTGTTGCCTCTTTCACCTTTTGAACATGCTGTCATTGACCCGCCAGATACAATCATTTAGGAGGGCAATCTGCTCATCTACTGGGAGCTCTGCAAATACGTCGAGCGGTGTAGCAGTTACCTCCTGCTCGACGTATAACCCGTACAGAGTCCAGTTTCCCCCGGAAGTACGCCACCCTATTACAGAGGGCGTACCAAGCATATCCGGGGTGGTTCGGGGAGCGATCACAATTTGTATTAAATTAGGGTCGCTTATCCCCTCACCCCCCCCCCCCCCCCCCCCCTTACTCTCCATCCGCAACTGAATGCTCTCGCTGCTGGCTGATTCATAAGAGCAACATCAATGTCACTCTTACCCATGGGCCCATCGAATGTGTGCCTCTAACTCGGTTCGTTCAAAACATGAACGCGAGTAGTGTGTACTCATTCGCCCAATGCCTCTCCCCGTCCATGACTAGCATATCCAGGGGTAGCCCTGGATATTTTGCTATGCCATATAGGGGATAGAGCATTGGCATCCATACTTATGATAACTGGCGTGCTACACCCAAGTAGTACCACCGTATTGAGGTATTGGATGTATGGTTCCACGGGTTCACTAAATTTACAATATAAGTTTGCAAAGATGGCTCTACTAAAAGTGCCCTCAATGCTGCATTGATAATTAGGCTCATTCACCACAATTGTAGCATTGCCCCGAAGATCGCAAAAGGACCTAAATCCACCAGGTAGACTTTTCACCACACCGTTGGTGGTGTAGGGTTCCTGGAGCAGGGTAATACTGCAACACTCCTCAGCCATACGCGCCCCCAATTCACACACGACGGAGTACACCCCGCCCCCCCCCCCCCCCCCGCAAATGAGTTGAAGAACTAAACACATTAATATCTGGCAAGCGCACGGGCGAAAACAGCAGCATAGGTCGGGCATTCAGCCGACATCATAAGATGTGCGGCGGGTCTGCCCTTAAATGCACAATTGCGACAGTGCACCTCGCCTCTATGTGCCTCTCTTGCCCGCACCTCTGACAGACTGGAGTCTTCAACCCACAGTCCCTCCAGAATGACATTGACCATTGTTTCAACAGCGTCCGTCTTCCAGGGTCGACCGATGAGCCTAACCTCTGACTTCTGGCAATCAGGGTCGACCTTCGTGAGGTTTAGGCGATAAAGCTCCTCCGTGAATACATCAGGGGAGATTTGGGCACAAACCCCCCGAATAACCACCCTGGTGCCTTGCTTCCTATTCTCACAGACTTCTAACCCCACCTCTGAGAACTTCTTATTGGCAAGGACCTTGTCCCTTTCTTCCTTGGAAGGTAGACGAATAACTACCCCCTGCCTTAACTGCTTTCACTTGGTGCACGCGTACACCAAGTGTCGGCCCAACCTCCTTATTGATTTTGTCGACTATCTCTTTCGAGGTTACTCCGGGTTTGCCGCCCTTAATGACCAGGTTTGAAGCGGCTTTGGCACAGTAGGTGCAGGTGCGATGGCAACCGGAACCGTCATGCCCGTGGGCGGAATCGCCGAACTATCCGCGGTGGCAGATCCACCGCGGAGTGGGGATGCACCCCCCAGCATGAGGCGCCGTAGTGACATCGTCTCCATTTGTCCGCGAAATCGGGCATTCTCGGCTATAGCCGTCATTAGGAGGGCCTCATACTCTGAGCAAACCTCCATCAGCCTCTCAGCACACTTGAAGTCTGCACACTATCTCCAAAGACCACCTTGCTGCAGCTAGATGTGATCTTCTTGAGGGCGAAAACCCAGGAGCTATCCACTCCAGAGGTAGCCCTAGAAGAACCTGCGCTGCTGCCAGATGCAGGAGATCCTCCACTCGCAGTCTTACCTCCAGCGGACTGACCGCCTGAAAGCTCGGTGCCAGCAGGGGGACCACAGCTGTCCACAGTGCAAGCGCCCTTCTCCCCCGATTCCCCCACGATTTTTTCTCCAGGTGTTTCCTCAATTTTATCCCCCTCTAATATCTTGCCCGGCTCGTTTGCCTCCTTGCCCGCAGCTGTTTTACCGTCGGTTGCATCCTCACCATCAGCAGCAGTCTCAGGCACGCCATCGACTGCTTTACCGTAGGTTGAGGAGCCAGCGACCGTAGTCACCACGGGCTAAGCAGCGAAACCGGCCCGCCCTTTACCCCCTGGTTCACAGTATTCGAAGTGGTTGCCATTCCCGACGTCACCCATATCCCCGACTTACCCGCTTTTCTGGCTCTTACCTCTGTTTTGCGACCTCCGGTGGGCACAGGGTTAGGCTTACCGGAGTTTACCTTCAGAAACTGCCGCGCACTCACACCTTTTTCCTCTCCCGAGGTCGACCCATCAGCGGCCGTCGAAGACCGTTTCAGAGGCAAACCAGGTTACACTTATACGACACGACTGTGGGAGTATAAACCAGTGGAAAACCGACGTCCACCGGGCAAATGCAGGCTGCTTTAAGTCAGAGGGCTATAACCACTCAGAAAAAGTGGTCAGCAGCAGTAGCAGCCCAACCCGTCAGCTATAGGAAAAGCGCGGTGACCTAGCTCGTACGCTGTTTGTCAGTAAAATACTGACGTGGTCACTACCACCTCCCCGACGGACGGAACACTTTTCCTCGTATCGGCGACGAGTCGACCGGCACGAAAGCTACGCAGAGCTGAACGGGCAGACTATAAACGCTACAGCTGATACTTCCACTAATTCGAGTACGGGCTTATCCCCATTCACGCAGGCAGTCCACAATTGCTCACTGAGCGAGTAGTCCACCACTGTTTCCAAACGGAACAGTGTGTAGTCATGCACAAGTTTTCTACTGGGTACTCACTCACAGCCGGTAGATGCGCGCACACACAAGTTTACCTCCACGTGCAGGTAATTTGAGGTCAGGGCGAAAATTGGCAGCAACCAAAATCACGCGCAAAAAATTAGGGCTCCGTCGGAGATTGACCTTCGACTGACCGCTAAATTGGGGCTCCAAATGTCTAATCACTTTACACTTTTTACACCAACAAAGGTTTTTTCCGTCATGGTTACCAAATGGAAGGTATAAAAGAGTATTTTAAAAGGGAGTGGGCCTAAGTTTTATAGGTGGACGCCTTTTCAAGATATCTCCATAAAGGTGGACCAGGAGTGACTCTAGAGTGTGTTTGTACGATACGGGTATGAAATTAAAAGTATTAATGAGGGCTTTAAAAGGGAGTGGCCCCTAGTCGTATATGTGAAGGCGTTTTCGAGATATCGACCAAAATGTATATATGATACCACGAACAGTATTTCTGCCATTCCCAAGGGCTTTTGATTTCGCCCTGCAGAACTTTTTCATTTTCTTCTACTTAATATGGTAGGTGTCACACCCATTTTACGAAGTTTTTTCTAAAGTTATATTTTGCGTCAATAAACCAACCCAATTACCATGTTTCATCCCTTTTTTCATATTTGATATAGAATTTTGACATTTTTTTCATTTTTCGTAATTTTCGATATCGATAAGATAAATGCGTGAACTAAGTTTAGTAAAGATATATCGATTTTTGCTCAAGTTATCATGTTAACGGCCAAGCCGAAGGACAGACGGTCGACTGTGTATAAAAACTGGGCGTGGCTTCGACCGATTTCGCCCATTTTCACATAAAACAGTTATTGTCATAGAGTCTATGCCCCTACCAAATTTCACAAGGATTGGTAAATTTTTGTTCGACTTATAGCATTAAAAGTATTCTAGAGGAATTAAATGAAAAAGGGCGGAGCCACGCCCATTTTGAAATTTTCTTTTATTTGTGTATTTTGTTGCACCATATCATTACTGGAGTTTAATGTTGGCATAACTTACTTATATATGTAAAGATATCAAATTTTTTGTTAAAATTTGATTAAAAATTTTTTTTTTAAAAGTGGTCGTGTTCGCCATCCGATTTGCTAATTTTTGTTTAGCACACAAATAGTAATATGAGTAACGTTTCTGCCAAGTTTCATCATGATATCTTTAACGACCGCCAAATTACAGCTTGCAAAACCTTTAAATTACCTTATTTTAAAAGTAGGCGGTGCCACGCCCATTCATTTTACTAATTTTCTATTCTACGTCATAAGGTCAACCCACCTACCAAGTTTCATCGCTTTTTCCGTCCTTGGTAATGAATTATAGCACTTTTTGTTTTTCGAAATTTTCGATATCGAAAAAGTGGGCGTGGTTGCAGTTCGATTTCGTTCATTTTAAATAGCGATCAGAGATGAGCGCCCAGGAACCCACATACCAAATTTCATCAAGATACCTCAAAATTTACTCAAGTTATCGTGTTTACGGACGGACGGACGGACATGTCTAAATGAATTTCTTTTTTCGCCTAGATCATTGTGATATATAGAAGTCTATATCTATCTCGATCAGTTTATGCCGTTACGGATTGCCGTTATGCGAACAAAGTTAATATACTCTGTGAGCTCTGCTCAGCTGAGTATAAAAATAGGTAGGTACTTCATTTCATTCATTCATTTTTATTGAGCATTTTACTTATATCTATTTATGTACAAGTTTCGCAATATTACAAACTGTTCAGCACAAAGTTTAAACATAAAATCTTACAACTTATAGATGTGTATATCTAGATATAAGAAAAGATAAGACCTTTTATATGTTATACTTAACATAGTGTCAAATGTCATCTCTATTGAATATACAGTGGGGTGGACTGTTGAATATTAAAGTTAAAAATTAATTATATGTTGAAAATAGGTAAAAATAAATATATTTATGTAAGTAACGCATTTACTTAATAGAGCTTTTGTAAAGATAAATGTAATACAAAGGAAAGCAATGAATATAAGACAAAGTTAGTTAATTAAAAACTGTTTATGAATTGATCCGCAGCAAAACTTCGATTTGTGTGAGGATGCAAAGCTTCACGTTTTTTGTGGTCTGCATATAAAAACTATGACTACGAATCACGTATTTCAACAATATATGACGTAAATGTAACTATTTGATGAAATTTGATGAATTTTGAAGCTTCTAGCCGTAAAAAAGGGGCAAAAATGACAGTTTATATGGGGTTCTTTAAGCGACTTAAACTATGAACATTTTTCGTTCGTTTGTTCCAGTAGCCATTGAGTGTGCTTGTAATTCTCAACTGGTTAGTGAAATATTCTAAAGACATAGTTTGAGTTTTTTAATTAAAACGGAGGTTCTTCGGATGGTGTGCTAATACATCAGAGCCCAGTGCTCGCCTCCATATCACACTTTGAAGGGGTTCTTCAAATAGAAGATGAGGTGGCTCATTAGAGCGAAATCTCAGAGTGCCCAACGCTCGCCCCAAATTAAATAAATAGAGGTTTTTCTTGTAGAAAATGGGGTGCCAATACCTCAGAGCCGTCCCGTGCTCGCCTCCATATCACGTTTTAAAGCGTTCTTCAAATAGAGGATGAGGTGGCTCAGTAGAGCGAAGCCTCAGAGCCCCCAGTGCTCGCCCCCAAATTAAATAAATAAAAGGTGTGTACTGATGCTATGCATCCTCCCAAGACTTAAACACACCAATAACACTAAAACTACCCAACTTAATAAACTGAATCCCTTAAAATAAACACAAATAAATAAATAAAGGTGTACTGATGCTATGCATCCGCCCATGACTTAAATACACCAATAACACTAAAACTACCCAACTCAATAAATGGAATACATTAAATCAAAAACCCCATAAACTCAATACAGTCCATTAATAATAATAATTTATAAATTAAAAAAAAAAGGGAATGCTTGGTGGGAGTTGAACCCGCAACCCTGGGCGTTTTTTCGGGTACGTCAGCCACTGTGCCACGACTCATACGCTTACAAGCACATAAAATTACTCATTTATAACTCTTATTAAACTGCTCGCCCTCAATTGCCCAAAGCTTAGACAGGGGTATATAATATATATACCACCGATCTCTATGATTTTTTCAGACAACAATATATGCTATAGGCGTAAGCATTTGGTGAAATTTGAAGCTTCTAGCTGTTAAAATGGGGCCGAAATTGCAAAAAAAAATATATATACTATATATATATATACAATATATACCATCATATACATATTATATATATCACCGATCTCTATGATTTTTTCACACAACAATATATATATACATAAGCAATCGGTGAAATTTGAAGCTTATAGCTATTAAAATGGGGTAGAAATTGCGAAAAGTTTCTTATCTAAACAATCGGTTGTATGAGATATATCCAATATATTCCACCGATCTCTATGATTTTTTCACACAACAATATATGCTATATATGTAGGCATTTGGTGAAATTTGAAGCTTCTAGCTGTTAAAATGGGGCTAAAATTGCGAATATATATATATATATATATATATATATATATATATACTATCTTTATGATTTTTTTCAGACAACAATACATGCTATATACGTAAGCATTCGTTGAAATTTGAGGCCCCTAGCTCTTAAAATAGGGCAGTAATTACGAAAAGTTTCTTATCTGAACAATTGGGGATATATACTATATATACGACCGATCTCATAATTTTTTTCAGAAAACAATATGTGCAATAAACGAAAGTATAGGGAGCGTGTCATTATTGTGTATTACAAAATTCTGTAAGTTGCAAAAAAATTCTGCTTGAACAAAATTCTGCTTTTTAAAATTCTGCTTTTTCAAAATTCTGCATGTTTAATTCTTGAAATCAAAATTCCGGAATCATGGCATGGCGTAGCCGGTGTTGGATCGGCTAAGGGTTATTATTTTAAAGTGCGGCCGAAGACCGCCTACGCAGAAGGGTATACTACGCAGAAGGAAATCACCGTGGCGGTAGCCACAGTTATACCACACACCCGGACTTGGCACGGCGTAGCCCAGGGTTATTTTATATAAGCGCGGCCGAATTACTGTGCATGGCGCACTTTTTCAAAATAATTACATGACCTCTTTAACATTGTTAACATTATATTTTAATTCAGAATTTTGTAATACAGAATTTTGTGATACAGAATTTTGTAATACAGAATTTTGAAAGCAGAATTTTAGAAAGCAGAATTTAAAAAAGCAGAATTTTGTTTTTAGAATTTTGTACATACAGAATTTCGACACCAACCCGAAAGTATATGGTGGAATTTGAAGCTTCAGTCTGATAAATTGAGGAAGATATGACAAAAGTCCACTTTTTCTGAAAAATCGGTTGTATGGAGAATATATGCTAGAGTGGTCCGATCCGGCCGGTTCCGAAAAATGTCTAATCGGACACCCAAATACACCCGCTCACCAAAGTTTATCAAGATATCTCAAAAATTGAGGGACAAGTTTGCGTACAAACAGACAGAAAAGAGTAATTTTTGTCATATCTTCCTCAATTTATCAGATTGAAGCTTCAAACTTCACCATGTGCTTTCGCATATTGCACATATTGTTGTCTGCAAAAATATATCCCCCACAACCGATTGTTCAGATAAGAAACTTTTTGTAATTACTGCCCCAATTTAAGAGCTAGAGGCATCAAATTTCAACGAATACTTACGTATATAGCATATATTGTTGTCTGAAAAAATCATAGAGTTTGGTGGTATATATAGTATACACTAGAAGACCCGTCAGACGTTGTTCTGCCCTAAATTTGGTCTATCTGCATATATTTTAATAAGCTTTTTCCGTCTACCCTGCCCCCCTCTTCACTTTTTCTTTATCCTTTTACTCTCTCCTCCCTCCGTCTTTTTCGCTTCATCTATCTCTATCTTCGACTCACTCTATCTCTTTGTCAGTCTCCTTCCCTCTTTTCTCTTCTCTGAAGTTTTTCCCATTCTTCTTCATCCCTTATTGCCAATCCCAGAGGGTGGTATGTATTTTGTTCCAGTCCCATTCCGAGTCCCAGTCCCACTCCGAGTCTCAGTCCTAGTCCTAGTCCTAATCCCAGTCCCAGCCCGTCTCTGGTCTACTTCCCGAAAAAAAGGATCGTAAATACTAATAAAGGCAAATTTATATACCAAATTTCAGGCAAATCGAATAGGACGTATGTAAATAGGTATGTGGGTATTATTAATTCGTATCTTTATTTCAGCTTCGCATGCATATTTATCAGTTTTGCCAGGTTGATGCGACTAAATCGAATATCACAATGAAAATTACTGTAAAGCTCTCAGCAACAGCTTTCATTTGATATCCATATTACAGACACATTCTGGGGGTATCTGGGTCCAGGTTTTGGCCTATATCTCGAGACCCTAGTCACCCAGGGTTATAAAGATTACTCTGTACTAAAGCACACATCAACATCTTCAATTTGATACCCATAATCTAAAACCACATCCTAGTGTTACCCTGGTCCACCTTTTGGCCTATATTTCGAGACCATAGTCACCAATAGGTATGAAAACTTCCCTGTACTAGAGCTCTCATCAACAGCTTTCATTTGTTATCCATATTCTATAAACACATTCTAGGAGCACCCGCGTCCACGTTTTGGCCTATATCTCGAGACCCTATTCACCCAGGGGTATAAAGATTACTCTGTACTAAAGCATACATCGACAGCTTCAATTTGATACCCATAATGTAAAAACACATCCTAGTGTTAGCCTGATCCACGTTTTGGCCTATATCTCGAGACCCTAGTCACAAATACATAGGTATGAAAATTATCATGTACTAAAGCACTCATCAACAAGTTTCATTTGTTATCCATAATACCACTTTCTAGGGGTACCCGGGTCCACGTTTTGGCTTCAATCTCGAGACCCTAGTCACCAATAGCTATGAAAACTACCCTGTACTAAAGCACTCGTTATCAGCTTTAATTTGTTATCCATATTCTATAAACACATTCTAGGGGTACCCGCGTCCACGTTTTGGCTTATATCTCGAGACCCAAGTAACCCACGGGTACGAAAAAGACCTCGTATCAAAGTACTCATAAACAGCTTCCATTTGATACCTATATTGGACAAACATATCCCAGGATTACCCAAGTCCACGTTTTTATCTCAAGACTCTAGCCAGAACGGGATAAAAAGTATCCATGTCTGTCTCCTGGTTCCAGGCTACCCCTCCACTAATTTTCAGCCAAATCTGTTCATCCATTCTTGAGTTATAAATAGTGTAACTAACACCACTTTCTTTATATATGGGGTATTCCATCCCATTTCGACCAATTTTGAACCCGACGCTTTAGAATTGGCTGAAAGTTTTTCTTCTTTTTCTAGCTTACGAAAGACGGTTTTCAGAAGTTTTTCAAATTTTTTCATCCAACTCAAAAAAAGTTAAGAATTTAAAAAAAAACACCGTTTTTGTCTTCAAAATGCTATAACCTTTTCAAAAATTTACCGTTTGGGATCTTTTTTTTTTAAATTTGTTTTTAAATGTACTTTTCGGTAAAAATTCAAAAAAAATTAAAAATTTTTTTTTTGTAATTTTTCAGTTTTTTGAGATTTTTCGAATTTTGCCCTTTCTTTTTTTTTCTCATAAAAAACTTCAATCAAGTCTGCAATCATCCCCACTAATCCCGGAGAGGGCCAGGGATTTTTTTTTTTATTTAATTGAAAAAAAAAACATTAAAAAAAAATGATCCCAAACGGTCAATTTTTGAAAAAGTTATAGCATTTTGAAAAAAAACACCGTTTTCCAACTCAAAATAAGTTTTAAATATTTTGAAAAAAAACGGTGTTTTTTCAAAATGCTATCCATTTTTCAAAAATTGACCGCTTGGGATCATTTCTTTTTAAATGCTTTTAAATGTACTATTCGGAAAAAATACAAAAAAAATTTTAGTTTTTTTTTCAATTAAATAAACAAAAAAAAAAATCCTCGGCCCTCTACGGGATTAGTGGGGATGATTGCAGAATTGATTGAAGTTTTTTATGAGAAAAAAAGGGCGCAATTCGAAAAATCTCGAAAAACTGAAAAATTACAAAAAAAAACTTTAAAAATTTTTTTTGATTTTTTTCCGAAAAGTATAACATTTTGAACAAAAACGGTGTTTTTTTAAAAATTCATAACTTTTTTTGAGTTGGATGAAAAAATTTGAAAAACTTCTGAAAAACGTCTTTCGTAATCTGGAAAAGAAGAAAAACTTTCAGCCAATTCTAATGGGGTCGGGTTCAAAATTGGTCGAAATGAGATGGAATACCCCATATATACATCATATTAGAAACTTCAAAAATAACAGCATTTCTCCACTATTTAATGGATGCTATTGTTACGAATATTAGCAAAACTAAGGGGTGCTGCCATCTCTAAGCCGATGCTGAGCAGCGCCTTCCATGCACATCCATAGATCAATCATTATGCCTACAAATATGTAGGTACAAGCAGCTGAGAGCAACGCACAAGCACATTCAGATATCTTATCTGAAACACTCCTAAAGGTATGCAATTGTGATTGTGGAAGTGTCGCTCACACATACAAGCGCATGGGGTATGAGAGAAGCTATAAAAATTATACATCTGTAGTTGTAGCTGAGAAATTTATAACTAACTAAGTAAAATTCTGGAAGCCCCAAGAAGATGACACGAGGAAATCACAGAGTATAAAAGCATAAGCGGTAGCAGCGCTATGAGCTGTTTCAGTTAAACACGCTATCTCTCGGGCAATAGAAGAGTTCAATTTAAGCTATCAGTCAGTTTGGTTATTAAGCCAGCTAGTTGCAAAGTATAGGTGCTATCGTGAAGTACTTTAATTAAGGCCATTTTTCCATTATTCAATATTGGAGTTATTTATTCAACAGTTTAGTGATTCGAACTTAGCAAAAGGGCAAATAAGAGGATTTGCAGTAAATTCGTTACACTATTATACATACAAACCTCCCTCTTCAATCACTCTATCTACTAAAAAAAAGCGCATCGAAATCCGTTGCGTAGTTTTAAAGGTTTGAACATTCAAAGGGACATAGGGACAGAAAAAGCGACTCTGTTTTATGCTACGTAGTGATAGTGATACATGCAAAAATACCAAAAAAAAACTTTTGTTTAAGAATTTTAATGAAATGTTCATTATTTTTAACGAAAGAGTATTTTTCGAGAGATGTATGCATTCTTAGCCATTTATTATTATTTGTGTATGTACATACATATGTATGTCAAGCTGATATGAAAACACATACATATCTATAAGCCTAAGGGCGAAGTTAAATATCGCAGCGAATGCTATGTGTATATACGTATGTGTCGCATCATGTATCACTCAAAAGTAATTTGCTCGCACAGTTGACACCGAACAATCACACACACGAATTTTTTGGTAAAAATTTACTTTTGTTTAAATAATTTGGCTGATATAAGAAAGAAATCAAGTACTTTTTTTTGATGCAGAACGAATGTAAATATTTCAAAGTTTTACTGAAAAGTAGAATTTTTCAAATGCATCCTTCCATTTATGAGTTATAGCTGTGTAAACAAAAATTTTATGATTTTTGACTACATTTTGGCAATTTGCCACGCCCCTATAATATATACCTTCAAATTATATTAACTGTACAATATCACGTAGCTAAGCTTTCAAATGCAAAAAGCCGTTTTAAAATCGGAGAATTCTGTGTGAAGTTATGTTCATACATGGCATTTAGCGACTTTATTTTATAAGATTTATAGATAGATAGATATAGATAGATAGATATACAGTATATATATATATATAGTATATATATATTTTCGCAATTTCAGCCCCATTTTAACAGCTAGGAGCTTCAAATTTCACCAAATGCTTACGCATATAGCATATATTGTTGTCTGAAAAAATCAAATCAATCAAATCAAAATCATCAGTAGCGAAAAAAAATTTTTATTGAGCCATGTCCGTCCGTCAGTTAACACAATAACTTGAGTAAATTGTGAGGTATCTTGATGAAATTTGGTATGTAGGTTCCTCATCTCAGATCGCTATTTAAAACGAACGGTATCGGACTATAACCACGCCCACTTTTTCGATATCGAAAATTTCGAAAAACCGAAAAAGTGCGATAATTCATTACCAAAGACGGATAAAGCGATGAAACTTGGTAGGTGAGTTGAACTTATGGCGCAAAATAGAAAATTAGTAAAATTTTGGACAATGGGCGTGGCACCGCCCACTTTTAAAAGAATGTAATTTTGCAAGCTGAAGATATCATGATGAAATTTGGCAGGAACGTTACTCCTATTACTATATGTATGCTTAATAAAAATTAGCAAAATCGGAGAACGACCACGGCCACTTTAAAAAAAAATTTTTTTAAGTCAAATTTTAACAAAAAATTTAATATCTTTACAGTATATAAGTAAATTATGTCAACATTCAACTCCAGTAATGATATGGTGCAACAAAATAGAAAAATAAAAGAAAATTTCAAAATGGGCTTGGCTCCGCCCTTTTTCATTTAATTTGTTTAGAATACTTTTAATGCTATAAGTCGAAGAAAAATCAACCGATCCTTGTGAAATTTGGTAGGGGCTTAGATTCTAGAACGATGACTGTTTTCTGTGAAAAAGGGCAAAATAGGTTTAAGCCACGCCCTGTTTTTATACACAGTCGACCGTCTGCCCTTCCGCTCGGCCGTTAACACGATAACTTGAGCAAAAATCGATATATATTTACTAAACTCAGTTCACGTACTTATCTGAACTCACTTTGTATTGATATAAAAAATGGCCCAAATCCGACTATGACCACGCTCACTTTTTCGATATCGAAAATCACAAAAAATTAAAAAATGCCATAATTTTATACCAAATACGAAAAAAGGGATGAAACATTGTAACTGGATTGGTTTATTGACGCAAAATATAACTTTAGAAAAAAAACCTTGCAAAAGGGGGTGACACCTTCAATATTAAGTAGAAGAAAATTAAAAATTTCTGTCCTGGTCCCTGGTCCACATTTTGGTCCATATCTCGAAAACGCCTTCACATATACAACTACCAACACTTTCTTTTAAAACCCTCATTAATACCTTTGAAAGGTTAAAATAAGAAGAATGTAGAGACTTTGGTAGTCTAATCAAGATTGCCTTTATTACAGAAATTCTTTCTCTTTTATAACTAATTACTTAACCTATACATTTATAAATATCCTAATACTAACAAACTAAAAATATGTACATATATATTACTATGCATACATGTAGATTTGTATTACTACTATGCATACATATAGATTTGTATTACTACTATGCATATATGTAGATTTGTATTGCTATGCATACATGTAGATTTGTATTAATATGCATGCATGTAGATTTGTATTACTACTATGCATACAATTAGATTTGTATTGCTATGCATACATGTAGATTTTTATTACTATTCATGCATGTATATTTGTATGCAAAGTCAGCAGATCGATATCATGGGAAATGTGAATATTTGGTTAATTCATATTATTGGTTGTATGTAAATATTTTGGTGACAAACTAACATTGCCGATAAGCATAATTTGTTATGTGTGAGCTGACAAGGGTTTCATATTCGGCATTCCATTGATGTTAGCTAACCCGCTGTGTGAGGACAATGTAATTTATGTCTTATGATATTGTAATATGATTATGCTATTACTAAAATGTATTGGCATAGAAGTTCCATGATGCGTTAGGCCGCAAATGTATTGCATAGGTGGGCATGACGCATAATGCTACACCATCCGCCTTAGGAAAAGAGTATTATATAATTGTTTGTTGAACAATTGTATAAGACCCTTTGTTCACATTTTAAATGATTTTGGTATTTTATTGTAACTTGATATTGCAGTGAAAGAGGTTGTGTAATTTGTTTCTAATTTGCTGACCTTGATACTTTTATTATTTTTATGTTTTATATATTTTTTTTTCAATATTTTGTACAAATCCTTTTTTTTTTCAAAAATTAAATTTAACGATTACAATGGACCACGAATTTCAACTTTTTTCTTTACCAGAAACGCCGTTATGAAATTCGTATGTAAAATCACCCCCCTGATTTCGAAAATTGAGTTCGTTTTTGATTCTATGGTACCGTTTTTGAGATATTTGCAATTTACCGTTATTCGAAAAAACAAAAAGGATGGCTCACTTTAATTACGTATATCTCACGAACGGGCAAGCAATTGCAAATGAGTTAACAGAATCGGAAAGACGATAAAATTTGCTATAAATGCATCATACATTATTTTTTGCTCAACCATATAGTTTTCGAGATATTAGCTCATCATTTCAGATTTTTGTTTTTTTTTTATAAAAAAATATGAAAAAAATTACTTTTTGCGAGGGAAGCATTCCAAAACCACAACTTTTTTTCCAAATATTTTTTATGTACGTAAAGCTCTGTTTAATTAGAAAAAAGATAAGCTACCATCGAAGAAAATCGATGCAAAATTACGTAAGTTATAAGCGATCAAATAAAAACACCCAGGTTGCGCAACTTCAATGTATGTATACATACCGATTACGTGTAATTCAGGACGATGGGGATTCGCTCGCACGTAACACCAAAAAAGAAATGTAAAAGAGAAGGAACTAGTTAGTGACTTATTGAAAAACAACACTTTCACTAATCTAATTAACAACAAACTTTCTTTATTCAATAATTCAGAAGTAAGGGGAAAAATTAAATTGTAAAATATTTCGGAAATCACTTTCACTTAATGGTATGGAATTTGCACTTGAAACAATGAATGCTTACCTTCGGTTTGGTTGCTGGAGCTCACTTGCTGATTTTCAAAAGAAAAGTGAAAGTGAAAGAAAAAGAAAGAGTCCATGGCACCCGCCGATTGATAACTTTCGTCGAGTTTTCCCCTACTCAATTAGTTCTCGGCTGTGCAAGGACAGTTACCGGTAATAGTTAAGTATACGGGCCGTATTAGGGTGAACTAAAAGTTATTTTAAATATTTAGGCTTGTGGCCTAAACATGCCGGCCGCCTTGCGGCGACCAAGAGAACAAACAACCAGTCCGAATTGACATCTAAGATTATACATGTAGCGATATATTGGGTGTACATAATATGAAATAAGGTAGGATTCGTACGTTGTTCTCCATCGCCTTGTGGTGATGGCTCCCATTTCTCGATAAATACTGTGGATGAGAGAAAAATGGTTAATACATAAATACGTGGTTCTATTTAGTTCAATGAACCTTATTAGATTAAAATGCGGATTCGGAGGTATCTGTAGATATGTTGTCGATATAAAATGTATTCTGGGATTGGCTTATTGTTGGTAGGCCCCCGATATGACCAGGCCAAAGATGGTAGCCTGAGCTAGTAGCCCGTTAATCGTGGACGGTGGCGTGCCGCTGATCGTAAGACTAGCATAAACATCAGCGCCGAGTGTAAGTCGCACTGGTGCGGCGCGGTAAAAATCGGGGTCTGCCAACCGCATAAATTGGAAAAGGCG
This sequence comes from Eurosta solidaginis, assembly GCF_040869045.1. Lineage (NCBI taxonomy): Eukaryota > Metazoa > Arthropoda > Insecta > Diptera > Tephritidae > Eurosta > Eurosta solidaginis. The sequence goes on along the minus strand of NC_090324.1, from coordinate 38,818,950 downwards.
TTGCGATTGTGGAGTCTACGCTAGCGATCGGGTTGAGACGGTTATGGCGTGTTATTATTGTAGCTTGGGTGATTACCCTCCCTGCTACCCCATACTTCCCGCGCAATATCAGTGTACATCTCGTTGGTGGCGTGGAATCCATGCGCTCCAGATGGAGTTCGTTCGCCAGATTGCCATCAATCACTGTGTTTGGGGAGCAGGGATCGATGAGTGCGCGTACCAGATGCAGGCGTCCTCCGGACTCGATGCGAACGACTGCCGTGGGTGCGATCGCGATAAACGATCTTATTATCGATGGTGTGGCTGGGGTTGCTATAACTCGGCCGGTCCTAAAGCGTTTGGGCACTTCTTTTCGTCGGACAAGTGCTCGCCACGGTCTTCTTCTCGGGATTCATACGGGACCGTTCTACCCGATGTGCGCCGCGATGAGCGGAAAGGACGCGTTTCCGCGTCACCACGTCTCACATGAGTAGAACGGGGGGGGGGGGTGGGGGGGGGGGGGGGGGGGGGGGGGGGGGGGGGGGGGGGGGGGGGGTGGTCGGAAAGGACGTGTTTCAGAGCCACCGACGTGTGATTTCTGCTTGCTCCCAGTTGGTCGTACAGCTTCGGTTTCTAATTGCCGTTGTTGTTCGTGCCGTAATAGCGGTCGGAAAGGACGTGTTTCAGAGCCGCTCTGTTGTCTACGAAGGGTAGCTAATGCCGCCAATCTTGCTTCTTCTTCTTCTTCGCATCCCGATCATCCATTTGTTGCGCCCAAGACTTGGTTCTTTCGGTGAGGGCCAGGGATAAGGCCCCGTCTGAGCTTTCTCCGTCATCGAGAAGGTCGCTTGTGGTTTGCCTCATTCCTTGGTTTCGTCCCGGTGAAGGGTAGTATGATGATGCTCGTTGCATCGATAGCACTTGTCCTTACTTGTGCATACCTCGTGACTGTGGAAAGGGGACAAACAGTTGATGCAATAGTTATGTTCGCGGACCGCCGGCCACCTCTCTTCAGCGGACATCCCTGCGGTATTGTGCGCAGAATCGTACGCCGTGATTTGCGGCGCAAAGGCGGCATGGTACGGAGAAACTTCTGGAACGCTCCTCTGTCTTGACGCGAGTTGCCGTGAAACGAGTCATTCTAAAAACATAATCGAGCGTTATTACATTGATTTCGTCTACATGGATGGCTAGTGGGTTTATGTATGAGGACGTTTTTTTTTTTTTAATATTTGCTATTATTATTATTAAGAAGGGGCAAGGGGAAAACCGCTAACCTGATTTTAGCACCCATCATCCCATGTAGATGGTGCTCTGGTATTTTACCTTACATATTTCAGCCTTTGGTCGGTCGATGTCGCTGAGCTGACGCGACATAATTTGTGGTGTGTTTTAATTTTACTACAAGTGGCGTGCCACCACACACTACAGATTCCGAACTTGACTGTTGTACGTGTATGAAAAATGCTTGCGCAGTTGCGATTTCATCATTCAACCTTATTGTTTCGATGTGTATTGTCGATAAAGCTAAGGCCACACTGAGCTGCACTACACTGCGCTGCAAAATATTCTTCGCATGTATTCTTATGGAACAATTCACACCTAGTGGTAGCAGCACTGCGCGGCGCGGCCATGAGCGGCACTGTTGATCAAATAGAAAAAGTGAAGCGCCGCTGCCGCTACATGTCGCACCGCTTAGTGTGCACGCACTTTAATTGCCGTCTTCCAGGGAGTTTTACAGCTCCACCTCACGCTCAACTCTCACGGGAATGCTCTGGATCATTGATAGACTTGAGAAGAGATGGCGTGAAATTTGCACACACGCGAGATGTGATAGTCAGATGCCGCCGCTGTTTTTCATTTAACTCATACGGCGAAAGGCCGTGAGAAGAAAGAGGAAAAAAACACAAGAGCTGAAGGAGAATGACGTAAAAATTGCCCTTAAAATATCGGAACTCCTGTTTACATGCGCAGTGCGCCACCTTCTGTAATTCCATCATGGTCAAGCTTTGCAAAACAGACGTTAACCTCAGGCAAAAATCACTTCGTAAACCCCCTGTCGCGCTGCCACACTACATGTCGTGTATAAAATATCTCTACCAATCATTCGCTGAAGCAGTCAAGTGTGACGTAGACGCGCAGAAAGAAGCAATATTGAGCTCGTGAATGCACAATCTTCTGTGTGTGATTTGTGATGCTTGACTGCTTGACTGTCAGAAGTGAAGTGTAGAAATTTTGACATTTACTACACTTTTCCACTTCCTGAACGAGAAAATTCCGATTAGCCCAAGTGAGACCTACTACACGTGTGTGCGCGCAAGTTTTTGATTTTCACAAGTTTCTGAAGAACAATTTTTCTTGTTTTAAAGGACCAATTTCTGCATTTATAAAATTCCGAAGTAATATCAACAAAATGGCACAAGCTATTAAGAAAATCATGCCTATGCTGGATCGCATTTTTATTAAACGCGTGGAAGCAGTTAGTACCACCTTTTTTTTTTTATAGTGTAATCGCTTTGAAAATCGTTTTTAGAATAATTCTTTATTTTAGCTTTTTTTGTGCCATGTTAATCAGTGTTTCATACTTTGTATTTTTATAAAAATTATTGTAAAATAGTACACAAATAAAAAGCTTATTAAATGGTAAGTAAAGTACAACAATCTTTTTGTAGCGAATCTTAAGGCAGGCGACAGATTATTAACAAGTGGTGCACCGCTTAATAGAAGCATCTTTAGTGATAAATATGTTGTAGGTGGTATGTTGAATGAAATCTTTACAAACTTGCTGCTCATTATTTGAAAGTAAATCGCTACCCAAAGGTTTTTGTAGATGCTTCAATTCATCTATTTGAGCACGTAAACTACTGCTCATTGGTATTGTTGCTGTAGGTGATATTTGCGATTTCATATCAATAATATTGTTTTCAGGAAACAATAGTTGATGAAGTTGTGGTTTTTCGTTTACGACGACGTCGTTTATTTGGAGTTTTTTTTTTTTTTTTTATTATGACTGCGTTGGCTTTTGAGACGCTCTGTGTATATACTTTATGCCTTTGATAACTTTAGAATGTGAGCGCTTTTTATCTCAAGCTTTTGACAATCGTGTTTTCCTTTGATTTAAATTTCGATGTTTACTTTTTTCCTTTGTTTGGAACGCGTCAACGTTGTCCAAGTTGCATGTGGTCGGCACCATTCCCTCCTTTTGACGGAGACAGGTACTGTTTATGCCTGCGGAGAGGATAAGTCAGGCCAATGTGGTATAGGTAGAACCCAGCCGGTGGTAAGTATCCCAATCCCAATAAACTACCGTGGTCCGCCAATTATTCGTATATGTTGTGGAGCCGAGTTTGACATTAGAGGTAATTTGCATACATTTGGGTTACCCGAATACGGTCAATTGGGACATAACACAGATGCAAAGTATTTCGTCCATGCGAACAAATTATCTTGTCACTTTGAAACGTCTCCAAAATAAAGGAAAAATCGTACTTTATATTGCGAAAGGCAAGAAGGACATGTAATACCTATAGAGAATGTTCAAATTGTCGACTTTGCCTGCGGTAATAATCATACGGTCGCCACTGATTCTAAGAATCGTGTGTATAGTTGGGGATGTGGCAGCTTTGGGCGCCTTGGTCATGCAGAGCCTACGGACGAGATGGTACCTCGTTTAATAAAATTTTTGGACATGCAAGGACGTGATGAACGTAATGTATATTGTGGCGCAACCTTTAGTCTTGTCCTCAACGAGCTTGGCGTACTCTTTCTATTTGGGCAAAATAAGAAGACGGGAGAAGCAAATATGTACCCAAAACCTGTTCAGGACTTATCTGGGTGGAACATTACTGATGTCGGATGCGGAAACACTTCTATTATCCTATCAGCTGATGATACCTTACTAGCCTGGGGCGCTTCTCCTACCTATGGGGAATTGGGTATTGGCTAGTTCCCAAGGTCGTCCACTGTTCCTAAGGAAGTCCTCAAAATGGATAATATGAAAATACCTCAGGTCGCTATGGGTTATTCTCATGCTATATTACTAGTAGATACTGCTCACGAGTCAACTAAGCAAAAATATGATAAGTTACTAGAATATACTATCGGTGACTGAGTAATGCAGTTGCAAAAACGTATTTATTTAAAGCTTATCCAGCATTTATTAAACATATTCAGGGTGGCGTAGAAAAATAAATAGACAGTGACGGCGAAATGTCTACGTAACATCTGGATTGAAAGGCTAATAATTTCCCCTAAAACTTGCTAGTGATTGGATCTTCACTTGCAATAGTTTCCATTGATCATTGGTTATACCAACCGAACAGGTTTCCTTTTGCCCCTGGGGAATTTTGTCCTTTTGAAATAAGGTTAAAATAAAAAAAAAATGATTCGAAACTTTTTGTGCTCCACGCACGTGCGAAAGAACTTTCGTGGACTAAGTTATCAGCTTCTAAATTTTGGGGAAAAACTTTTTTTGTCAGCCATGAAAGTCTTAGAGGAGCATGTTGAAGATATGCCATTATCATGAGTAAAATTTTGGGAACGTGTTAGTTTGGCCCCCATTTTATTTGTTTGTATGAATGTGACTCCGCCAAATAGGAGGTGTGTGAATGGCTCCGCTAAACATAGGAGCGTATAGTGCACTCATGCCAAACATAGGCAGTTGTATGAATGTGACTCCGCCAAATAGGAGGTGTGTGAATGGCTCCGCTAAACATAGGAGCGTACATTTCACTCATGCCCAAAACAAGGCCATGGGCGCATGAAAACAAGTCTTGCGCCGAGGTGAATTAGTTAAGTTGTATATATCGATATGGCCTAACCCGCGCGTTCCCATTTGAGCTCGTATTCACCTTTATCTAAACATTAGGCAATCTTAACCCAATGCCATCTGCAAAGGTGTACTACTGTTTAGATAAAATATAGGTTTGCAGACAGGAAATTCTCCTGTTGTATAATAATTTCATGGCTGATAGAAAAGCTTTTAAACCTAGATCTATTTTAAAGAGCAATGCAATTCGCCAATCGCATCGTTGGTTTGAAATTGGTTCCTAAGGAGTGTTGCATGAAGGGTTTGTTGGTCTTGGATAATTTGTAATAGTATAATAAAAAATTGTAGACAAGCTTTAGATCCCTAATTCCGTGTCACACCCTGACTAGAAAAGAATTGGAATTAGGGAGAATGAGAAGTGGGGTATTAAAGATCTCCGACCCTCTCGCAAGGAGGAAGCAAAACTAACTTTGTGATTGGCCTCGTCGTGTGCCCTCTCGCGGTTTCAAGCTCGACGACTCGAACTCGATTGCCGGCTCCATAATGGAGTTTGGTTATTCGTCCTAATCTCCATTCGTTCGGAGGTAAATTTTCCTCTTTTATGACTACCAGGTCCCCTTGTTTCAGATTGGCTTGTGGGTGTTTCCACTTGGTGCGTTTTTGCAATTCGGTGAGATATTCGGACTTCCACCGTTTGCAAAACGTTTGATGTAATGCCTTCAGCTTCTCCCAGCGGTTGACAAGTGAGGCACGATTCTCACTGACGTCAATCTCTGGTGGGGCTAGTAGATGACCGCCAATGAGGAAGTGTCCCGGAGTGGGTGGTTCCAAGCTGGACGGGTCGTTGGAGGAGGGGCTCAGAGGTCTCGAGTTGAGACAAGACTCAACTCTGCAAAGAAGGGTACTGAACTCCTCCATAGTAAATTTGTAGTCCAACGCTATCCTTTTGAAGTGGTTTTTAAAACTTTTGACTCCAGCTTCCCACAGTCCGCCCATATGAGGGGCGGCTGCAGGTATGAAGTGCCATTGAAGGGTTTGGTGATAATACTTCGATAGGGTTTGGTTACGCGCATCGGCGAGGAAAGCTTTGAGTTCGGATCGATGTGCTCGAGAGGCACCGACGAAGTTTGTTCCGTTGTCGGAGTATATGTTCTTCGGACATCCTCGCCTGGCGACAAACCGATCGAAAGCTGCTAAAAAGGCGGCGGTACTGTGGTCACTCGCGACTTCTAAATTAATCGCCTTGGTGGCAAAGCAGACAAAGAGGCAGACGTAACCCTTTGATATGCGGCATCCTCTTCCGCTATAAGATTTGATGTCAAACGGTCCGGCAAAATCTACCCCCGTATTGGTGAAAGCCCGGGAAAAGGTGGTTCGCTCTGGAGGTAGATCTCACATCAGTTGGGTTTGGGTCCGTTTGCGGAATATGGTGCAGGTTTTGCAATTATGTATGACCGATCGGATCATATTTTTACCCTAGGTATCCAATATTCTGTGCGTAGGCTACGAAACATCAGTTGGTTCTCACCATGCAGGGTATCTTTGTGGATAAACTGGACAAGAAGTCGTGTGAGCCGGCAGTCCTACGGCAGAATGATCGGGTGCCGTTCACTGTAGGGAAGATCCTTGGCCCCTGAAAGACGACCGCCCACCCTCAATATGCCCCTTTCATCGACAAGGGGGGTAAGAGGCAGGATCTCACTCTTTGATCCGATGAGTTTCCCGGATTTTAAACTCGAAAGTTCCTCCGAATAATGCTTCCGTTGGTAGAGAGTTATTAAACGATTTGTAGTGGCCTGAATTTCATCGGGTGAAATGAAGTACGATTCCGCTTTAAAGGAAGATTTTGTTTTAGTATTGGTTCTTTGCGAAAACCTTATAATATATGATATGACCCGCAAGGCTCTTGAAAGTTCTGAAAACCTTTCTAGGATATCCTCATTTCCACTTATTTTTGATGTGGTAAAGGCTTTTACGCGCTTTTGCTCAATATTTGTCTGATACTCCTTTTCTTGATTTGGCCACTTTGAATTGTCTTCTTGTAACCAAGAAGGTCCCTGCCACCACAAGGAGCTTGCGGTTAGGTCTTTTGCTGACATCCCTCTGCTGGCCAAATCTGCTGGGTTTGATGCAGACTCTATGTGGTGCCAGGCACTGTTCCCTACCTTTTCTACGATTTTGATTACTCGATGAGCAACAAATGTTGACCAAGAGCAGGGAGGTTTTTTAATCCACGCTAAAACGATCGTTGAGTCAGTCCATAGATGTGTATGGAATTTTACCAAGTTCAGGTTTTCGCGCACTGATTCTAAAGTTTCGGCTAACAAGACTGCTCCACACAGTTCTAATATGGGTAGCGAAATTGTTTTTACGGGAGCTACTCTTGTTTTCGCAATTAGTAGGCTGACGTGGACCTCTTCATTAACCCTTGCCCTAAGAAATATTGTAGCTGCATAGGCTTTTTCGGATGCATCGCAGAATCCATGTAATTCAACGTCCGCATTTAGTGTAAAATTTACCCATCTTGGTATCTGAATATTGTTAATATCCGGGTAGTCCTCCATAAAGGTTTGCCATTTATCTAGGGTACGCGTGGACACTGTCTCGTCCCAGTCAGTTCCTTCCAGCCAGATGTTTTGCATAATGATCTTGGCTACTATGATGACTGGCGCGAGCCATCCCAAAGGATCGAAGAGTTTGGCGATCGCTGAAAGTATTGCCCTTTTCGTCAGGACCTCACGATTTTCGATAGGTTTTGCGATAAAATAGAAATAATCCGAATGCGCGTTCCATCTGATGCCTAATGTTTTGACTGTACTCGCATCCTCGAATTCCAGAAAATCTTCGTTTAGCAAGTGGGATTTTGGGACTCCTTTCAGTATTCGGCTGCAGTTCGAAGTCCACTTTCGCAAAGAAAACTCTGCTGACCGTAGTGCGTGGGTGACTTCCTCCCGAGCTTTAATTGTTGACTCGATGCTGTGGCCTCCTGCTAGCACGTCATCGACGTACATGCTTGTACGCAGAATGCTGGCTGCTATGGGTGATGAAGTCTCTACATCATCTGCTAGTTGGTGCAGTGTCCTTATTGCCAGATAAGGAGCACAGTTAACTCCAAACGTTACTGTCTTTAATTCATAGACGTTGATAGGATCCCCTTGATTATTGCGAAATACTATTCTTTGAAACTGGGTTTTGTTGGGCATTACCCATATTTGGCGATACATCTTCTCTATGTCGCTGTTAAAGACATATTTGAAGAATCGCCAACGAAGGAGCAGAATTGTTAGGTCGGCCTGCAGTACGGGGCCGGTGTATAACACGTCATTCAAACTAGTGCCATTGGCAGTGGGACACGATGCGTTAAAAACTACTCTTACTTTTGTAGTCGTGCTCTCCTCTTTTATTACCGCATGATGAGGCAAAAAGTAGCAATTTGTTGAATGGGGAGGGATAATTGTGGGAACTTTTGTCATATGCCCTAATGTTTCGTATTCCGATAATACTCTGTTGTATTCAGTTCGCAGGGCTGGCGTTTTCGATAGGCGCGTCTCATTTCGGTAAAACTGAGAGCAAGCGCTTTTCAGAGAGGGCTCTAATGTGATGCTGTTTGGAAACCCCTGCTTGAATGGTAGGGCTACGATGTATTTCCCATCGGTATTCCTTTTTGTTGTCGCTTTGTAAAGTGCCTCGCAATAGACATTATCCTCAGTGAGGGACCTTTTCTTAGGGATATCTTCTAGCTCCCAAAAGGCAGTCAATTGTTTCTCGATGCTGATTTAATTAAAAAAAGATACTCGGTTATTAATTGGCTGAGTTGCTTCTGTGCGACCGGTTAATATCCAACCGAAGACGGTTTCTTGGGCGAGAAGCGTATTTAAGACGTTCTTCTGTATGCCCTCTAGAATTACTTGAGGATAAATGTCGCCTCCTAGGATTAGGTCAACTGGTTCGTTAACGAAGAACCTTTTATCCGCCAGAACAAGATCAGGGAACTCTTGTCGAGTCATTGCGTCAACTTGACATGTTGGAAGATCCCCTGTTAACTGAGGTAGGACCAGAACGACTGTATCAATGCATACTAAGGGGTCTATGAGGGAACCCAGTATTATGAAGCAGGATTCTTTCACCTGCGCAGATTGTGTATTATTAATGCCTGAAACTTGGACGTGCAATCGTTTCGATGGCATATGTATTCTGTTTTTGAGTCTTTCTGTTATAAACGAACATTCAGACCCAGAGTCTATAAGTGCTCTCGCGGAGAAATCCACTCCATTATAGTTTATTTTCACTCCTGCTGTGCCTAGTAATACCCCCTTTGTTGTATGTGCATGACAGGAACAGACGCTATTAATATTCTCTTTTCTCTTTTCAGAGTCCATCCTTGCCCTTGCCTGTTGTGAAGTGGAGGGTACGTTATCATTGTTATGTTGGTTGCCCCTTTGGGGCGTTGTTGATGTTGTTTTTGGATTAGCTGTCGGAAGGTGGAGCAAGGTGTTGTGCCTTGAGTGACATGCGTTGCAGTTGAATGGACTCGTGCATCTTGTCACTGTGTGCCCAGCCGACAAGCAGTTCAGACAACAGTTGTTGCTTTTCACATAAGCTATTTTGTCTGCCGTGGACAGCTTACGGAATTTTTGGCAGTTTCGTAATTTGTGCTCCTTACTGTTGCACATCTTACATGCCGTTTTTGGAACGCTGGCTTGGTAAACTCCAAGTTTTGTAGGCATTTCCTTTGAACTATTCGTGTGAGTTTTGGGCGGCTTGGATGGTTTGCTACCCTTTATGTCAGACACAGTTTCTAGAGTCTGAAAACGGCTTGACAAGAATTTGTCCATATCTTCCCATTTTGGGATGTCCGTTTTCTTCTCTACGGTTTGTTCCCATAGCGCCAAGGTGGATTCCGGGAGCTTTGTGGAACATAAGTATGTTTTAATTGCATCCCAGTTTGTAATGTCGATTTTGTGACATTGAAGCGCCGATATGCAATTATTTATTTCGCGTTGTAATTTTTTTATTGCTGTTCCGCATTCGTATTCGACTGCCGTAAGATTAAACAAAAGCTTCAATTGCGTGTTCACTAGGACACGCTTATTCTCATACCTGTCTTTTAAGTTTTTCCAGGCTGTTTCAAACCCTCCATTCGTCAAGGAGCACCTTTCTACTATTTCTTTTGCTTCCCCTTGAGTTTTCTGCCTTAGGTAGTAAATTTTTTCAACATCTTGCAGATCCTTGTTGAAAATATATAAGGCCGTGAACATATCTCTAAAAGCCGGCCAAGAAAGGTAATCACCTTTAAATACATCGGTATCGCAAGGGGGCAGCCGGATTTTATGTCCATGATTCGGATTGGTTTCCACTTTTGTGGCAGGGGCATTTGCAGGTGGTGCTAATTTTTCCACTTCAGCAGCGATTGTAGCCATGCATTTCATATAGCATGCGAAACAGCTTTTATTTTTCTGCTTAATGTATTGCAGGTCCTCTTTCGTTATATCTGTAGAGTTGGGGAGACCTTCATAAAGTGGCTTTGTCTTCTTCCATAGTGATTTCAGCTCCTCTTGCTGTATTGCAAGGGTGTGTTTGTTTTGTTCAGCGATTGGCTTCGCATTGAACTCCTGCTCAAACTCCACTATGGAGTCTGTCATTCTTATGTAGGTCTCCATTTTTTTTATTATTTTAAATGTCTTGTCTCTTTTAAGGAACGAGAGCGGAAGTAATGACTCTAGAGTATTGTGCTTGCAACGAAAGCGAAACTATAAGAATTGACACAGATAGAAATCTGTTTCAAGATTTAATGTGCCTATTGTTGTTGAAATTTCTAAGAGTGACACTGATAGAAATTTGGATGCAAATTTAATGTGTCAAAATTATTATTTGATGAAAAAATGAAGTGGGCTAATTGTGCCTAACCAAATTAGTATTCGAAGAAAGAAGGAATTGACTGCAATTGTGTACTTCTTCGACCGTGAAAAGCGTAATAAACTTATTTATTTTGATTTGTTTTCTTGTTTGATACATAATTTTGAAAATAACTTTATATGGACTGTAAGTAAATAGTGTCTGCTACCAGCCACTAGCCATCCAATGGTGTATATTATAAGTCGCAGTGGCTTGGATATTGTGTACAAGTGTATAAACTGAAGTGAATCTGTGACAAGTTTATAAAAACCATCAACCAGGTGGAAATAAAGGTGCTGTGTACTTCTTATCGAAATTTCGAATGAAAGGAGACTATCTCTAAGTCTTATGTTGCACAGTGCAGTGGAGGTGAGGAGAAAAAAAACAAAAAAAACAATTTTTTTGTATCACTGCCTGTCTGCCTTGAGCTGTGTCGGAGGACTCTTACCACTGGTGGGGGAGTCAACCGATAGTCAAAAGGCGATTGGTGTGTTTAAAAACACGAAATTTCCACCTACTTCGAATTACAAACCTATCACAAGTTCACTTCTATACGTTCACGTATTGCAAAAAAAAATGGTGGTGCATGAACTAATAAAACCAACGTACCTTGTGTCGTGGTGATGATGTGTTTTATGATATGTGGGTAGATGTGCGGACTGTATGAAGTGTTGAATGTATGATGTGCGGAATGTATGAAGTGTTGACTGTATGATGCGATGACTATATGATGTACGGACTGTATGATGTGATGATAATGTGATGTGCGGACTTTATGATGTGATGACTGTGTATATAGAATGCTCGCTATTACCACTCGTCGCTACTTAATGGCTGATCGCTGGTATTTCTTTTAATTCCCACTTATTTTATTGCAAATTTTCACCGTCGATTTTAAATAATTTGTTGAAAAATTTTTCACTTTAAATTTTAATGCGCTGGCTGAATATTGTGTTCACTTCGATTTTCCTGGCGCGATAGGACCAATGATTACGTGTAATTCGGGACGATGGGGATTCGCTCGCACGTAACACCAAAAAAGAAATGTAAAAGAGAAGGAACTAGTTAGTGACTTATTGAAAAACAACACTTTCACTAATCTAATTAACAACAAACTTTCTTTATTCAATAATTCATAAGTAAGGGGAAAAATTAAATTGTAAAGTATTTCGGAAATCACTTTCACTTAATGGTATGGAATTTGCACTTGAAACAATGAATGCTTACCTTCGGTTTGGTTGCTGGAGCTCACTTGCTGATGTTCAAAAGAAAAGTGAAAGTGAAAGAAAAAGAAAGAGTCCATGGCACCCGCCGATTGCTAACTTTCATCGAGTTTTCCCCTACTCAATTAGTTCTCGGCTGTGCAAGGACAGTTACCGGTAATAGTTAAGTATACGGGCCGTATTAGGGTGAACTAAAAGTTATTTTAAATATTTAGGCTGGTGGCCTAAACACATACATATATTAAAGGTATAAAGTGCAAATGAGATATTATCCGGATAAACAAATAACACCATAACAATGATAATACTTTTTCTTTAAATAAATCAAATAGTACTTTTTATACTCGAATTGTTTTATAGTAGGTAGAGTGGTTGCATCGAAAGAAGAGTGGTTGGGTTCAAAAGCTGCTGTAGGCATGTAGTTATAAACATGTATTTCCGTCACTTATGGGTAAGTATGCAGGTAGATTTTCAAAATTATAAGACACAGAAAATTTGTAAAGCCTACATCTAAAGCAGGTAGTATTTTCTTTTCCCGGCTTCGTATAAAAAGGAACATTTCTGTCTAGGTAAGATTTGATTTTTTAAATTTTATTCTTGTTCCGAGTATAAATATTAGTTAATGCGCCTTGAAACTTCATAACATCTGCAAGGCTCGCCGGAGATAGTTCAGTTCATAAGTCAAATTTCAAAACCGTGATTTAGTAAAAAAAATAAAATGAGTAAAAGGACGCGAGAATTTGAGTGTAATAACGATCCAGATATGTTCTGTTTCATGTGTGGCCAATATACTATCATAAGGCGACGACGAGTGTTCTCAGATCATATCAAAACTTTATACTCCAAGTATTTTGGCATTGAGCTTAAAAATGCTGAAAAACCATGGACACCGAACACTTTGTGTACATCGTGTCGAGTAGAATTGATTCAGTCGGAATCCGGACAACAAATAAAATTTGATACACCAATGATATGGAGAGAACCTACTTGCTATTCAATAGAGTGTTATATTTGTCAAACAAAAGTACTTGGCGTTGGAAGATCAAGAAGAGTAACCTATGCCAGCGTACCTACAGTGACATTACCAGTACTACATTCAACGGCAGTTGCGGATTCAGTTCCATTGTCAACAGTAACATCTGAGTGCGGGGAATCAAGTTGTACTGAATTACGCATGGGAAAGGAGAGAAACGTTCTATCACAAGCACAACTTAATGATTGGATAAGAGATTTGGAACTATCCAAGGAAAAGGCCGAGATCCACACTTCTCGTATGCAACAATTTAAATTTGTATCATCCGATGTTAAGGTGATATATTGTAGAACTCGTCACGAACCATTTTCCAAACACTATACCAAGAAAGACAGTATATGCTACTGCAACGACATTCCTGGTTTATTCAAAGAGTTTGGTCAAACATATGATTCAAAAGAGTGGCGATTGTTCATAGACAGCAATAAACTGAGTTTAAAGGCTGTATTATTGCATATTGGTTACAAAAAGCCTTCTATCCCGCTAGCACATGCAGTAAATACAAAGGAAACCTACGAGGAAATGCAAAAACTACTCAAATTTATCAAATATGAAGAGCATGATTGGAAAATATGTCTGATCTCAAAATCGTTGCAATGCTATGCGGTCTACAAAGTGGCTACATCAAGCACTGCTGCTTCCCCTGCAAGTGGGATAGCCGAGCTCGTAAGGACCACTACGTCAGAAAGGATTGGCCGGAAAGAGTCGAGTTTACCGTTGGTGTGGATAACATCAAATACACCCCTCTTGTCAAGAAAGAGAAAATCATACTTCCACCCTTACACATCAAGCTCGGTCTCATTAAAAACTTTGTTAAGGCTTTGGACAAAGAAGGCGAAGCATTCGACTATTTGAAAACAATTTTTCCAGATATTTCTCAAGCCAAGATAAAGGAAGGTATTTTTGTCGGACCACAAATAAAAAAGTTGATCAACAATAATCAATTCAAAGGACTACTCTCATCAGTTGAGGCAGCAGCGTGGGAATCCTTTGAAAACGTCGTTGCTTCTTTTCTCGGTAGACACAAAAGCCCTAACTACGAGCAGACAGTGAACGACTTAATCAATAATTATGCGAAAATGGGTAAATATTAAAGGCTTATTAAAATTAATTTCCCAAAATTCTATAACTTGTTTACCTAATTAATATTTTCTTTCCAGGCGTAAATATGTCATTAAAAATTCACTTTCTGTACTCACATTTGAGCTTTTTTCCGGCAAATCTTGGCGACGAAAGTGACGAACATGGTGAAAGGTTTCATCAGCAAATGAAATTAATTGAAAATCGATATCAAGGATTCTGGGACGTCGCAATGATGGGTGATTACTGCTGATTTCTCATAAGAGAAACCGATCCTAAACTGAATAAGCATCAAAGTCGAACACATAATTATTTCGACTACATAGTAAAATAAAATTAAGATAAAGATTGTTAGAATATAGTACAAACATAAATAAATTTAAAAAAAAAAGTTAAAAATATGGGTAATTTCATTCATAAATTGAACTTTTAACTAAATAGAAACAGAGCATAGCTAGATATTTCACTCTTCTTTATACCATACATACGTTTTGAGGTATACGTTGAAATTGCCCAACCAGGGTATTTTTATTTGATCGCTTATAACTTACGTAGTTTTGCATCGATTTTCTTCGATGATAGCTTATCTTTTTTCTAATTAAACAGAGCTTTACGTAAATAAAAAACATTTGGAAAAAGTTGTGGTTTTGGAATGCTGCCTTCGCAAAAATTAATTTTTTCATATTTTTTCATAAAAAAAAACAAAAATCTGAAATTATGAGCTAATATCTCGAAAACTGTATTGTTGAGCAAAAAACAATGTATGATGCATTTATAGCAAATTTTATCGTCTTTCCGATTCTGTAAACCTATTTGCAATTGCTTCACCCGTTCGTGAGATATACGTAATTAAAGGGAACCATCTTTTTGGTTTTTTCGAATAACGGTAAAATGCAAATATCTCAAAAACGGTACCATAGAATCAAAAATGAACTCGATTTTCGAAATCAGGGGGTGGTTTTACATACGAATTTCATAACCGCGTCTCTGGTAAATTTTGGCCGTCGACCAGTGTTATTTTACGTATATAAAAAAATTTTAAATTTAACAATTATTTTACTTATTTTATATATTTTATTTATTTTATAGGCGGATTTTAAATGTGTGCACCCACCTAAAATCCGCTTGTCTGAAGATATTCTTTATTATTAATGTATTTATAATAATTTGTGTAAATATGGAACTGAGAGAAAAAAATTCGTTTTCAATTTCTTAGATATTTAATATGCGATAAGTAAAGTGGAATGCTTATTTTAAGATTATTATCAAAAGGTGTTTCAGATGTGTTTAAGCCTATTCTTATGGATTATTAATTCCTTATCTTTATTGTTCCTATTACTAGTTTCTTCTCTATGTGGTATTAAAGTAAAATTGTTATTTTTGTCAATTTTCTTTACCTTATACCATCCTTTATAACTATTGTCTAGCTTATGGCTAGCTTCTTCTCTAACTAATACTAGATCGCCTAATTTTATTTCTTTACTGGTGCTACTTTTATCATAATTAACTTTCTGTTTTTCTTTACACCGGGCTTATTTTATTCTCGTTTAAGAATTCGTACGTCGGGGGATTTTTCGCAAATATAAGCTCGTAAGGACAATACCCGTGTACTGTCGATGGGTTCGCGTTGTAGCAGTACGCGAAATACCTGAGATATTCGTCCCAATCATCTTTATCACTGGATATGTATGAACGTACACATTCGTTAAACGTCCTCTGACTACGTTCTACGGTGCCCAGTGTTTGATGATGGTATGGTGTTGAGGTTTTATGCTTAATTTTTAAAAGTTTGCATAGTTCTTCGAATAATCAATTTTTGTATTCGGTTCCCATGTCTATTAGGATTGTTTTCATGCAACCATAAATCAGAATGAAGTGCTCGAATACAGCTTTAGCAACTGTTATCGCGTGTTTGCTCGGAACTGGAATTGCTATCAAATATTTAGTGAGGTCGCATATGATTGTAACTGCGTATTCGTTTCCGTTTATTGATCTCGGTAATGGTCCGACCGTATCGATCTGTACTATATCGAAAGCCTTCGGAGGTGTCTCCGTTATTGTCATTGGCTCTTTCATATGTTTATTTATTTTATTCTTCTGGCAGTGTATGCAGTTATTTACGTATTTCTTTATGTCACCTCGCATGTTTTTCCAGCTATAGCTTTGTTTGATTTTCTTTATCATACGATTTATTTCTGGGTGACCACCACTAATAGGATCGTCATGATATTTCTGCAGAATTTCTCTAATTTTCCCGGAATTAGTCGCGTACAAAACCTCTGGGGTTAGTGCAATTGTTAGTTTTTTGAGAACCCTGTTTCCTGTTTCAATAAATTTGCCTACTGGAGTATAACTAAATATAGAAGTCGTACGAAACGGAGGTGTTATTCTTCGCTCCGTGGTTGTGTGTCTTTTTCTTGCTATTCTTGCAAGTTTAATAGTTTGTGACTGTTACTATATTAAAACAGTAACTCTTCTTGGATTTTATAACCAAAGTTTTTAAATGTCCAAATGAATATAATATAATAATAACTTTGCCAAATTGTTAATACAATTTATACGTAATGCCATGTGAGTGTGGGCGTAGGGTTGAGAGAGGCCAACCGAATGTGTTGTGTGCTAAGTGCAATGACCTCTATCATCTGAAGTGTGTCAACTTGTCAGTGGACGATCTTGATTTTCTCACCGCATCAAATAAATCGTTCTTTTGTAAAGTATGTTCGGTTGTGCGTCGCACGTCTATTCGAACTCCGCCACCAATGCCCCCCCCCCCCCCGCTACCGTTGCCGATAATATGGAGTGCAATGATAATCTAAGCAACATCATTAAAGGCATTGCCGGTCTACACAGTGAAAACAGCCGTATACTCTCAACAGTTGATGATCTCAAATACGAGAACTCTCAAATTTCACAAAAGTGTGATTCTTTATCATCCGAAATTCGTTCACTACACTCAACTATTGATGATAAGAATGATGCAATTTCTATGCTGAGTGCTGAACTGAAAGATCTGCACAGTGTTGTTGCTGTCTTTACTAATGAACTCAAATCAACTCTAGCAAATGCTGTGGACAGTAATAAACAAAAAAAGTCTGCAAAAACAAAGCATCTAGTAAGTAAAAAAAATGACAATATTAATGGCAAGTTTTTGGCTGCCAAAGCAAATTCTGAGCAATCTAGCGGAACTCTTAAAGCCAACTCGCAAATTGATCCAGCTGCAATAATAAAACAGGCAGCCCATCTTAATGAAGAAATGTCATCTAGCAAACCTAGTTCCATAGATGACACGGCTCCAATAACTATAACGCCAACAGATGATCTTGGGAATAAAAGTCCGACTGCATCATCTATTCAGTGTACTTTGGATTTGTCTACATTTAGTTCATGTAATGATGCATCGAAATCACATCTTCAACAAAAACGAATTCCATTAACGTTCCGAACGCGGACTCGAGCCTGCTGCCGACGTCTGGGAATGCTGCTGCTGAATCAACTAGTATAGCTAGCAACAACTCTGCTACACCTGTTACTAACATACCTATGTATTCCGATATTGCACGTTCTGGCCATCAGGTATCAGTCGCTGCAAAATCTAGTGACAATAATAAAAATATTCGTAGTAGATGGCCTACTATTATAATAGGAAGTAACTCAAATGTGTCTGGCCATCAGATATCAGTCGCTACAAAATCTAGTGATAATAATAAAAATATTCTTAGCAAATCGCCCACTATTGTGGTAGGTAGTAACTCTAATGCTAACCTTAATTTCGCTGTTCGTCTGAAATGGTTGCATTTGTCGTCGTTTAAACCAACCGTAAACGCAAGTGATATTGTTGACTACGTCTCGAAAAATGCAAACATTTCACCCTCATTAATTCATTGTTTCAAATTGGTTAAGAAAGACGCTGATCCCAAATTGTTATCTAAATGTAATTTCAAACTTGGAGTTTCGGCTTCTATATATAATAAGCTGCTGGAATCCTCGTTATGGCCATCAGATGTCAAAATTAAACCTTTTCGTTTTTTTTTCAAAAAGCAAAGGGCTCAACTGCCAAGCCTTAGCTAAGTGTGACAATCGCATAGTTAATAAAAGTATAACCATTTATTATCAAAATATATCGGGATTGAGAACGAAGTCTAAAGAAGTATTTTTAGCCACTTCACGGTGTGATTATGATGTCTACGTTATTGTCGAGACTTGGCTCAATGATGACTTTTCAGACTCAGAATTTTTGATCAAAGGCTGTTCCACACCTATCGTAAGGATAGAGATTCCATCAAAACGGGACGTCTTAGAGGTGGTGGAGTATTAATTGCTATAAGACGTCGCCTTCTCTCTTCACTTTTTCCGCTCTCTAATAGTGACTCGCTTTTGGATCAGCTCTGTGTTTGTATTATGGGGTCGTCTGGCAAGTTATTTATTTGTGTCTCTTACATTCCGCCTTGCAGCTCAGATTCGCTGTACTGTGCTCATGTCAATAACATATTTGACCTTTACGAAAACAATATTGATAGTAATTTCTGCGTTTTGGGTGATTTCAATCTAAGTAAGGTTGTATGGTCCAAAATTATTAATGATAACGTCCTAACACCTACTAATATCAATCATCCTCATGAGATCAATTTCTTGGACACCCTTTTTGGGGCTAACTTAATTCAGATTAACCACTTCGTTAACCAGTTAAATAATATCTTGGACCTTATTTTTGTTGATGAGAATCTAATTACCCATTTGACCGAATGTACGTTTCCTATTTATAAGTCTGATATCCATCATGTACCATTATCGTTATCTATAGAATTCTTCGACCTGGTGCCGAATAACAACATTAATAATACTGTCCGCTCCTATAATTTCAAGGATGCAAATTATGATACTCTTAACTCACTCATATCTGAAACTGATTGGAACTCTATTTTCTTTGCTAAAAACCCTGCTGAATGCTTCGATGCCTTCTTGCTTGTGTTGTCAGACATCTTCAGTACGAATCTCGCTTTACTTCCGGTTAAAGTTCACAAGCTACCCTGGTACACTACTAGGTTAAAACAACTGAAAAATCAAAGAAATCAGTACCATAAATTATATAAAGCGACTCTCGACATTTCTTTTAAAGATCAGTATACCTATTATATGACTTAGTTCAATGTTCTGGATAAGTTCTTATACAGTAAAATTCCATTTCCCGATTTGAGGATGAGTTAAAAGCAAATCCTAAATCTTTTTGGAACTATGTTCGGTCTAAGAAAGGGTGTACCAATATCCCAACCTGTGTGAAATTTAACGATACCAGTTCAGAGAGCCTGGCTGTTACAGTTAACCTTTTTGCTGATTTTTTCAAATCCACATTTGTTGTTGATGCGGATGATACTAACAACATGTATTCCTTTGATACACCAAAGCCTTTAAATTTTGGGTCCCTGTTTGTATCTGAAATGGACATTATTAAGGGTATCTCCTCCTTACAGTCTTCACTGAAAAACGATATAGATGGTTTGTCCTGTTCTTTATTTAAAAAGTGTAGTAGTTCCCTTTGTGTTCCATTGCGCCATATTTTCAATACTTCTCTTTCGACCGGAGTTTTTATTGATCGCTGGCAGCTGGCGTCGATCACCCCAATCTTGAAGTCAGGCAATAAAAATGATGTAAAGAATTATAGGCCAATATCTAAATTGTCGACCTGTTCCAAACTTTTTGAAAAGGTAGTTAAGGACAAGTTATCATTCGCTATCAATAAAATAATCTATCCATGTAAAAATCACCAGCATATCTTTTTGAGAAATTGACATTCACTAGGTCTCCCAGGACGAGTAATCTATTTGTGCCTAACTTTAACTTCGTTGCTTCGACAAGGCTGTTTTTCGTCAACACCGTACGTATTTGGAACTCTATCCCAGCTGCAATTAGGAATAATGTAAACCAAAGCAACTACAAACATATTATTTTCAGTTATTTTTCTAGTCAACAAACTTAAACTGGGCATTTATTTTATTTTTATCTTATCTTAATCTAATTTAACCAAAATTTAAAATTTTAAAAATTAAAAATTTAAAGTTTTGTAGTATTGTTTTGATATGCTTGTTTTCTAGCATCTTTTATTTATTTATTTAAATGAATTATATGAATTATGTTTGTTGTACTACAAAAGACAATTTTTCTTATTGTACTAATGTATTTTTTCCGAATAAATGAAATGAAATGAAATGAAATGTCAGCATGGTTTTATTGCAGGGCGTTCGACTGTCACAAATCTAGCGGTTTTTTTCCAGTTTTGTGTCTTAGCGTTCAAGGATGGATGTCAAGTTGACACCATATATACAGATTTTTCCAAGGCCTTTGACACAGTTTCGCATAAACTACTTTTGTGGAAACTTGAAAACATGGGCTTTCATTCAAGTTTTCTGTTGTGGCTGAAGTCTTACCTAGAAAATAGGATATATTTTGTTGAAATCGAGAAAACTAAGTCCCACAAATTCTTAGCAACTTCCGGTGTACCACAAGGTAGCATCCTTGGTCCTATTTTATTCATAATTTTTGTTAATGATGTTGGCTCTTGCCTAAAATATTCTAATTATTTACTTTATGCAGACGATTTAAAACTCTTCCGTAAGATCACCAGTATTTCTGATGCTTTGCGTCTGCAGGAAGATCTGAATGCTATCAACGATTGGGCTTCACAAAATAACCTGCGACTCAACATTAGTAAATGCTGTCACATAACGTTTACTAAGTCAATGAATATCCTTTCGTCCGTGTATTCGATCTCAAACGTAACGCTTGCCTCAGTTGATGAGTTTCGTGATCTTGGCATAATTTTTGATTCATCTTTTACCTTTGCTAATCATGTTAACTTTCTTATACCAAAAGCTTATGCCAACTTAGCTTTCTTACGACGATATGCGAAGGATTTCAAAGACCCGTATACCAGAAAGATTTTGTATATTTCCTTAGTACGTTCAAAGTTAGAATATGCCTCAGTCATTTGGAATCCGAAGAATTGAACGAGTTCAGCGTAAATTCATGCGGTTTGCTCTTCAACCTCTACACTTTGATAATCCCATGCCACCCTACAATGCGAGATGCATGCTTATAAATGTATTGCCACTTGAAGTCAGGCGTTCTGTTCAAGGCTTAATGTTTATTTTTGATATAATATCTGGTGCTATTGATTGTTCCGAACTTCTGGGTCAGGTAACTTTCAATGTCCCTAACAGAGCCCTCCGCTTTCACAATACATTCCGTATTGAAGTGCTGCGTTCTAATTACTTCAGCTTTGCTCCTCTTCTAAGAGGATTTGTAGAATTAAATCACCTATGTAGGAGTCTAGATCTTGACTTTGCCATGTCTAGGTCTCCCTTCAAGGCATGCATTGAGTCTTACTATCTATCACATTAAGTCATACTTAAATTAATAATTTAGTTCTAAGTACACCTGTAATCTAGTCAGTAAGGTATGTTACCATTGACTCAATAAAGAAATGAAATGAAATGAAATAATTACTTTTAAACAAATTGTCCCCTAAAGACAACTGTATTTTTGCAAGTCGTAAATTGGCGGCTTCTTTTTCAAGCCTGATAAAGAATTGTCCTAACTCAATTTTATCATCTACAATTAGGTTGCTTGTATTTATGGTGCTACAAATTTTCTTTCCCTTTTTGAAATATAATTTCGGGGGATTGAAAACGAGCCTAAAGACAACTGTATTTTTTCAAGTCCTAAATTGGCGGCAAATTTTTTAGCATGTGTTTTTCTGAACACCCTAGTACAACTAAATCATCCATATATAGAAATGCTTGGGATGGTTTGAGGCCTGCGAATGCCATTCTCATCATTCTTTGGAATGAGTTTGGTGCTGCTTTTAATCCATAGGATAGTCTTTTGAATCTATATGTGCCATTTCCTGCTGTGAATGAGGTTATATCTCTAGAATCTTGGTGTAATTATATTTGGTGAAAACCTGACATAAGGTCAAGGCATGAAAAATATTTTGCTCTTCCAAGTTGGTCTAAAATATCATCAATTCTTGGAAGTGGGAATTTATCCGCTGCTAGTTTTTTATTTACTTGTCTGTAGTCAACTACCAGTCTCAATCTTTTTTCAGTATTACCTGGTAGTGATTTTTTTGGTACCAGTAAAATTGGGCTGTTGTATTCTGATATTGAGGGTTCTATAATGTCATCTTCGATTAATTTATTAACCTGTTTGCTTATTTCCCCTTTTTGTGTCTCGGGAAATCTATAGTTTTTTATGTATACTGGTGTATCATCTTTCATGTGTAATTTTTTCTTGTAAAAATTATTAGAGGAAATTGGTTCTGTTTCCAGTGCAAATATGTCTATGTATTCTGTGCATAATGATGTTAATTGTGAATTGACAAATTTTGGGAAATTTTTAGTTAATCTTTTTAATTTTTCTGTGTCATTACTCTGTTAACTGTGTGTTTGTTTTAATTAAATTGTAGTCATCTAAATTTTCAGTATGTATTTTGTAATTTTGAATAGTTGTGTTTTTATGTGTGGTGTTCATAATTCTGACAAAAGTTTGTTCTTTATTTGTGATGGTGTTCGCTATGAAAATGCCTTCAGATAATTGTTGATGGGGTATGAAGATGGTTTTATTATCAGTGTTTACTGTTACTTGTCTAATGGCTTCAGATCTAGCAGGGATCGTAATTGTGTTAGCAGACAGATAATTTGTTAGGTACATCGTGATTGTTTGGGGAAAATCATATGGTCTTAGGATTAGTTTATCCTCTGTTTTGCTATAATCTAGAATACAATTATATTTCTTTATAAAGTCCAAACCTATTATTCCATCGCACGGTATTAGAAAGTTGTCTTCTACGACGTGAAATTTATGATAAATTAGAAGATCAGCGCCTTTTAAATCAGCTTTAATTGTGCCTAATGTACTGGTTATACCTTGACCAATGCCTTTTTAGTCTGTTATTTGTTCTGTATTTATTTTTGTATGATTAAGTTCTTGATTCTTTTTAATTATGGAGATACCTGCTCCTGTGCCTATTAAAAAATTTGATATTGAGTTATTTAATGATGTTTTTGTAGATATATAACTATTTAAGTGTAGATTTAGTACACATATTTTTCTATCTACTGATTTTGAAGTGGAGTTTCTTGGTTTTCCTGGTGGGTACAGTTTCGCACGTTACGCGTCTGATTGTACTGTCTATTGTTATTTTGGATTTGTGATCTTCTTTGGGAATTATTATTTTTGTTATTTCCTCTAAAATTGTTATTAAATCTTGGCAGGTATCTAAATCTCCTACCTCGGTAACCTCCATAGCTGTTACTTTGGTAACATCTACGGAAATTACTCCGGTATTGGTTTTGTTGACGAATGTTTAAAATTGTATTCGAGCTGCCTGTGATTTCTGTGCAGCTGTTTGTGAATTTTGAAATTGCGTCGTTCATTGTTGTGAACGTTCCCGCTTGCATAATCATTTTCACTTTATCATTGGAGCAGTTATTACACATGGCCTTTACTGCTGCTTGCGTCGAATATCTCGTTGCTAAGTCTGGGTTAAGTCCATCCGAAATATAAGCTCCTTCCAATGATCTAGTGATTTTTTCTATTTCAGCAGTATACTGGTTTGCAGTTTTGCTGCGTTGTTGGATATTCAGGAGTTTAGCTGTTAAAACTTCTACTGATTCTCCCTTTATTGCAGTTTTTAATTTTTGTTTTATTTGTACGATTGTATTTTCGTCACTTATGAAATTCCTTGCCGTGCCTTTTAGTTTTGTCTTTATCGTGGTTATCGCTAAAGCTTCATGATTATCCTTGATTTGGTCTAGAATATCATTTCAATTATCAATTTTCAGTCTTGCCATCAAACTCTGGCAGCACTGATGAAGCAGTTTTGATAAACTCTACTACTGTTTGTGCCATTGTGACGTTTATGAGTCGATTATGCAGTGGTTTATGTTCTTCCACTGATGAGGTTTGACTAAATAATGGTGAAGGGGTACGGTTTCTTGAAGGTTCAGTTAGAACGGAGTTAAAATCAATTTCGAAACTTTCCTCTATAGTAGTTGGTATGGGGATTTCGATGATATATCTTGCTAATGAAGATACTAGTTTATCCCGTACTGTTGAAAAAATTTGTTGAGTCTATTTTTGGTGATCGTTAGTAAGTATGTGATTTACTTTACTAATCAACACTTTTATAATATTTAATGCTTCTAAAATTATGTTCAGATGTTTTGCTATCGTTTCTGTTTTTATGGTAATATTCTTGTTTATGCCCTTGTATGATTTATCGGCTTTTAATTTTTCTTCTGTTAATTTATTATGGATTTCTTACCATGTTTTCATTTCTCTTTGAAATTTCCTTTACACTCTTTGTACATTATTTAATTTTCTCAATTTGTTTTTTATACTCAGTTGAGCAGAGCTCACAGAGTATATTACGTTTGATTGGATAACGGTTGGTTGTACATATATAAAGGAATCGAGATAGATATAGACTTCCATATATCAAAATAATCAGGATCCAGAAAAAATTTGATTGAGCCATGTCCGTCCGTCCGTCCGTCCGTCCGTCCGTTAACACGATAACTTGAGTAAATTTTGAGGTATCTTGATGAAATTTGGTATGTAGGTTCCGGAGCACTCATCTCAGATCGCTATTTAAAATGAACGATATCGGACTATAACCACGCCCACTTTTTCGATATCGAAAATTTCGAAAAACCGAAAAAATGTGATAATTCATTGCCAAAGGCGGTTAAAGCGATGAGATGGGTTGACGTTATAACGCAGAATAGAAAATTAGTAAGATTTTGGACAATGGGCGTGGCACCGCCCACTTTTACAAGAAGGTAATTTAAAAGTTTTGCAAGCTGTAATTTGGCAGTCGTTGAAGATATCATGATGAAATTTGGCAGGAACGTTACTACTATTACTATATATGTGCTAAATAAAAATTAGCAAAATTGGATGAAGAACACGCCCACTTTTTAAAAAAAAATTTTTTTTAATTCAAATTTTAACAAAAAATTTAATATCTTTACTGTATATAAGTAAAGTAAGTCAAAATTCAACTCCAGTAATGATATGATGCTCCGCCCATTTTCATTTAGTGTGTCTAGAATACTTTTAATGCCATAAGTCGAACAAAAATTTACCAATCCTTTTGAAATTTGGTAGGAGCATAGATTCTATGACGTTAACTGTTCTTTGTGAAAATGGGCGAAATCGGTGGAAGCCACGCCCAGTTTTTATACACAGTCCACCGTTTGTCCTTCCGCTCGGCCGTTAACTCAATAACTTGAGCAAAAACCGATATATCTTTACTAAACTTAGCCCACGTACTTACCTGAACTCACTTTATCTTGGTATAAAAAATGGCCGAAATCCGACCATAACCACGCCCACTTTATCGATATCGAAAATTACGAAAAATTAAAAAAATGCCATAATTCTATACCAAATACGAAAAATGGGATGAAACATGGTAACTGGATTGGTTTATTGACGCAAAATATAACTTTGGAAAAAACTTTGTAAAATGTGTGTGACACCTACCATATTAAGTAGAAGAAAATGAAAAAATCAACAGCCCTTGGAATCTTGGCAGGAATACTGTTAGTGTTATTGAATATATAAATAAATTAGCAGTACCCGACAGATGATTTTCTGGATCACCTGATCCACATTTGGTCGATATCGCGAGAACGCCTTCACATATACATCTAAGGGCCACTCGCTTTTAAAACCCTCATCAATACCTTTAATTTGATATCCATATCGTACAAACACATTCTAGAGTCAACCCTGGTCCACCCTAATGGCGATATCTCGAAAAGGCGTGCACCTATAGACCTAATGCCCACTCCCTCTTAAAATCCTCAGTAACACCTTTCGTTTGATACCCATATCGTAAAAACATTCTAGAGTCACCCCTGGCCCACCCTAATGGCGATATCTCGAAAAGGCGTCCACCTATAGACCTAATGTCCACTCCCTCTTAAAATGCTCAGTAACACCTTTCCTTTGATACCCATATCGTACAAACATTCTAGAGTCACCCCTGGCCCACCCTAATGGCGATATCTCGAAAAGGCGTCCACCTATAGACCTAATGCCCACTCCCTCTTAAAATGCTCAGTAACACCTTTCGTTTGATACCCATATCGTACAAACATTCTAGAGTCACCCCTGGCCCACCCCAATGGCGATATCTCGAAAAGGCGTCCACCTATAGACCTAATGCCCACTCCCTCTTAAAATGCTCAGTAGCACCTTTCGTTTGATACCCATATCGTACAAACATTCTAGAGTCACTCTTGGTCAACCTTTATGGCGATATCTCGAAAAGGCTTCCACCTATAGAACTGAGGATTACTCCCTTTTAAAATACTCATTACCACCTTTCATTTGATACCCATATCGTACAAACACATTCTAGAGTCACCCTGGCCCACCCTAATGGCGATATCTCGAAAAGGCGCCCACCTATAGACCTAATGCCCACTTTCTCTTAAAATGCTCAGTAACACCTTTCGTTTGA
The DNA here is from genome assembly GCF_040869045.1 of Eurosta solidaginis. Classification (NCBI taxonomy): domain Eukaryota; kingdom Metazoa; phylum Arthropoda; class Insecta; order Diptera; family Tephritidae; genus Eurosta; species Eurosta solidaginis. The sequence continues at coordinate 38,792,443 of NC_090324.1, read as the reverse complement.
TACCCATATCGTACAAACATTCTAGAGTCACCCCTGGCCCACCCTAATGGCGATATCTCGAAAAGGCGTCCACCTATAGACCTAGTGCCCACTCCCTCTTAAAATGCTCAGTAACACCTTTCGTTTGATACCCATATCGTAAAAACATTCTAGAGTCACCCTTGGTCCACCTTTATGGCGATATCTCGAAAAGGCGTCCACCTATAGAACTAAGGATTGCTCACTTTTAAAATACTCACTACCACCTTTCATTTGATACCCATATCGTACAAACACATTCCTGAGTCACCCCTGGCCCACCCTAATGGCGATATCTCGAAAAGGCGTCCACCTATGGACCTAATGCCCACTCCCTCTTCAAATGCTCAGTAACACCTTTCGTTTGATACCCATATCGTACAAACACATTCTAGAGTCACCCCTGGCCTACCCTAATGGCGACATTTCGAAAAGGCGTCCACCTATAGACCTAATGCCCACTCCCTCTTAAAACGCTCAGTAACACCTTTCATTTGATTCCCTTACCGTACAACTAGAGACACCCCTGGTCCACCTTTATGGCGATATCTCGAAACGGCGTCCACCTAGGGAACTAAGGATCACTCCTTTTCAAAATACTCATTAACAGCTTTCATTTGATACCCATATCGTACAAACATATTCTAGAGTCACCCCTGGTCCACCTTTATGGGGATTTCTCGAAAAGGCGTTCACCTATAGAACTAAAGCCCATTCCCTTTTAAAATACTCATTATCACCTTTCATTTGATACCCATATCGTACAAACACATTCTAGAGTCAGCCCTGGTCCACCTTTATGGCGATATCCCTAAATGGCGTCCATCCATAAAACTATGGCCTACTCTCTCTTAAAATACTCTTTAATACCTTCCATTTGATACACATGTCATACAACCACATTCCAGGGTTACCCTAGGTTCATTTTCCTACATGGTGATTTTCCTTATTTTGTCTTCATAGCTCTCAACTGAGTATGTAATGTTCGGTTACACCCGAACTTAGCCTTCCTTACTTGTTATGTAATTTTTTATTAGTATTGCAATTGCGACAATCAAAAATGTAGTTACACAAACAAAAATAGTTAACCATTTATCGGAGATTTCTTCTATAATTGCTTTTGGTTCGTATTTGACCAATTTATTTTCGAGATTGTTTTCTGTATTTTCCTTACCCACTTCGTATCATGCAATACCTATTAGTATACCATTTAATATGGTTTTCGACCATGCTATTTTTTAAAAATTAATTAATTATTTATTTATTAATTTATTTATTTATTTGTCAACCAATATATGACTTAGTATTATGTTTTAAATCTAAAATTCGTAATTTTGTTTTAAACATTTATTTTTCATTTGGGAAGACCATTCGTAACATCCCAGCTGTTTCTTCTTCCGTTGCTGTGGGGTTTTTTATATCTTCTATTTTAGGTTCCCTAGTCATTCCTATTTTCTTCCAAAATGATTTAACCATTGCAGTTTTCTTTCATAATCTACCTTTCCCTTATCTATAATTACTTTATCTTCCCATGCAGTGGGATGTTCCCAGTATTTAGCTGGCATTCCAATTTACTCAAAAAGTTATATATATATTTTTTTATATATATATATATAATATTTATTTTTTGTTTCTCAGTTCTTTAATTTTCTTTTTTAATTTTAACCTATCCACGGTATTTGTAGTTATTTTAAATTGTTTACCTCCCCTTTTTCTTTTTCGGATTTTTGGGGTAGGTATTTTGGGTATTTCTTCTTTTTTTATAGACTGGTTCCGTCGCCAATACTCTTCTATAGTAATTGGTGTCGGACCCTGTTTGGCGGTGTTACGGGTTTTAATAACCTCAGAAATTTTTATGAATTCCTTTATAGTGTCTTCACACTTTTTAAAAATTCTGTGAAATTCTTCTTCCGTTTCTATTTCTTGCATACTAGAGAGATAACTGAGCTTTTTTATTATTTTTTTTTTTTTCTTCGTTATTTTGTTGATAACATTGCCCTCATGCTGATATTTGATTTGGTTTTATTGTATTTGTGCTGCGATAGCAGTTGTAATCCTTTGTATCAGGCTCCTTTCAACTTTTGCCCGGATGGTAAAATTATTAACTTTTTATACTTTCTTTTTTAAAGTTTCTTGGGCAGGATGTCTGAGCAGCTAAATCTTTTAAGCGATATTTGCTTGGTCAGCAAATCTTATGCTTATTGCAGATAAAACTGGCAGGATCTTTTCCTCCAGCAAGATCTTTAGCAGTTTTTGCTGATTTTTGATCAACCTGGCAGGACCGCCATGAAAGGTTAAAATAAGAAGAATGTAGAGACTTTGGTAGTCTAATCAAGATGGCCTTTATTACAGAAATTCTTTCTCTTTTATAGCTAATGACTTAACCTACACATTTATAAATATCCTAATACTAACAAACTAAAAATATGTACATTTGTATTGCTATGCATACATGTAGATTTGTATTACTATGCATGCATGTAGATTTGTATTACTACTATGCATACATGCATATTTGTATTGCTATGCATACATGTAGATTTGTATTACTATTCGCATGTAGATTTGTATGCAAAGTCAGCAGGTCGATATTCATGTGAAATGTGAATATTTGGTTAATTATAATATTATTGGTTGCATGTAAATATTTTGGTGACAAACTAACGTTGGCGATAAGCATAATTTGTTATGTGTGAACTGACAAGGGTTTCATATTCGGCATTCCATTGATGTTAGCTAACCGCTGTGTGAGGTCAATGTAATTTCTGTCTTATGATATTGTAATATGATTATGCTATTACCAAAATGTATTGGCATAGAAGCTCATGATGCGTAAGGCCGCAAATGTATTGCATATGTGGGCATGACGCATAATGCTTAATCGGATACCCATATCTTACAAACAAATTCTAGAGTCGCCCCTGGTCCACCTTTATGGCGATATCTCGAAAGGCGTCCACCCATAGAACTAAGGCACACTCCCTTTTAAAATACTAATTAACACCTTTCATTTGATACCCATATCGTACAACACACATTCTAGAGTCACCGCTGGTCCACCTTTATGGCGATATCCCTAAATGGCGTCCACGTATAGAACTATGGCACACTCCCTCTCAAAATACTCTTTAATACCTTCCATTTGATACACATGTCATACAAACACATTCCAGGGTTACCATAGGTAAATTTTCCTACATGGTGATTTTCCCTGATTTTGTCTCCATAGCTCTCAGCAGAATTTGTAATGTTCGGTTACACCCGAACTCAGCCTTCCTTACTTGTTACTTGTCGGCGGCCACCCTGGTGTGAAGGTAGCGTGCTCCGCCTACCACACCGGATGCTCTGTGTTCAAACCGCGGGCAAAGCAACATCAAAAATTTTAGAAATAAGGTTTTTCAATTAGAAGAAAATTTTTCTAAGCGGGGTCGCCCCTCGGCAGTGTTTGGCAAGCGCTCCGGGTGTATTTCTGCCATGAAAAGCTCTCAGTGAAAACTCATCTGCCTCGCAGATGCCGTTCGGAGTCGGCATAAAATCATGTAGGTCCCGTCCGGCCAATTTGTAAGGAAAATCAAGAGGAGCACGACGCAAATTGGAAGAGAAGCTCGGCCTTAGATCTCTTCGGAGGTTATCGCGCCTTACATTTATTTATTTTTATTTATTTAATATGGTAGGTGTCACACCCATTTTACTAAGTTTTTTCTAAATTTATGTATGTTTTGCGTAAAAAAACTGTCCAATCACCATGTTTTATCCCTTTTTTTTGTATTTGGTATAGAATTATGGTATTTTTTTTATTTTTCGAAATTTTCGATATTGAAATACCAAGATAAAGTGAGTTCAGATAAGCACGTGAACTAAGTTTAGTAAACATATATTAATTGTTGCTCAAGTTATCGTGTTAAAGGCGAGCGGAAGGACAGACGATCGACTGCGTATAAAAACTGGGCGCGGCTTCAACCGAGTTCGCCCATTTTCACAGAAAACAGTTACCATCATAGAATCTATGGCTTTACCAAATTTCTCTAGGATGGGTAAATCTTTGTTCGACTTATTAAAAGTATTCTAGACAAATTAAACGAAAAAGGGCGGAGCCACGCCCATTTTGAAATTTTCTTTTATTTTTGAATTTTGTTGCACCATATAATTACTGGAGTTGAATGTTGACATAATTTACTTATATACTGTAAAAATATTCAATTTATTGTAAAAATGTGACTTACAATTTTTTTTTTAAGTGGGACATAACCCCCAAATAACCTCGAGGGAGTCCCCAAAACCATTCCTGAATGACCTCGGGAGATTCCCCAAAAAGATACCGGAACGACCCCTAAATGCCGCCGGGAGGACAAGATGGAGTCCCCAAAACCATCCCGGAATGTCCCCCAAATGACCCCGAGGGACTCCCCAAAACCTCCCCGTAATGATCCCCAAATGACCCCGCCGGAGTCCCCAAAGCCATGCCAAAATTACCCCTAAACGACCCCGAGAGAGTCCCCATAAACATCCCGGAACGACCCCCAAATTACCCCTAGGGAGTCCCCAAAACTTTACCGGAATGATCCCCAAATGACCCCGAGGGAGTCCCCAAAACCGTCCCGGAATGAGGATGATTATTGCGGAAAGTACGACAAAGCCTTCGGAAGAAGTGAAGCTGTTGCAGTGCCTTGTAATGGCTTTTGCAAAAAACGTTTTCATCGCGCTTGTTGTGCGTTCCCAATATCAGAATACGATGTTAAGCTAATAAAAACAAAACTTTAACATACGCTACTTTTGTCCTGAGTGTGTTAATGCTCCTGATAAACTGTTTAAAGCTTTTGATGCAGTACTCGCCTCTCAAAAGCTTGGCCTAGAAGCTGTAGTGACTGCATTTGAGGTGAATTTTAGAGACCTGGCTGGGCAAATATATACCTTAAAAATATTATTAGTATTGGTTTCGCGCCAAAAGATACAATGCCTCCAGCCAATAACAATAACAGCGCGAAAGTGAAAAAGAATAGCAAAAACAAAAACAAACGGTTGTTAATTCGTGTGATATTAACGCGAACAGTAACAACAACGTTAATTGTCGTTCTTCTGGCGATTTATTTACATTTTCGCCCGTGCCAAGTACTTCACATTACGCCTTTAACCTCCCTAGCGTTGCAATTAACGAAGCATCTGAACAATTAAATGGTGGTTGTGTTTCGACTGCTGCAATAAAAACTACAATCACTAACTCTATAGCATCTTCGCTTTCGTCATTTGATTTCTCTGATTCTAACAGTTCTGCTGCTACTGCCAGTGCTTGCCTGAATCCAACTGAAATTCCTACCAATGCTGTTGGTGTGAGTGAAATAAATACTGCGCTTCACAAAAATAGTAGCACTCAACACACAAATAATTTGAATGTGGGCACCATAGTGAATACCGAATTAAATAACGAATGCTCTGATGCCGCTGCTTATCCTGAAGCTTCTACTGCCCCGAATTGTGTTACCTCTGAACCGGCATCTCCAAAACGTGGTGCTCCTAGGGAGGTGACTGCCGTTCGACCTCTTAGGAGCATTCTTGTATCAATGCTGCATGCATCGCTGACGGAAGCTGATATTGCTTACTACATCTGCCCCAAGCTTACTGCTACACTTAGTAAAATTTATGTATTTAATTTTTGTTATTGGGCCAATATTTTAAATTTATGTGTTGATATTTATTGAGCTTTACGGCCGATTTCAAATTATAAGGCAAAACGCTAAGTTTTCCTTTTTCTCCTATGCATTTCGGTGCTATTTTGCACCCTCTTCAGGGAGCCTAGTTTATTTGACACAACATAAAACAATCAAAAAATATTTGACAATTTCACATTAAAATTTCACTTACATTCATTTAACATTAAATTATAACATATAAAAAAACAACATTGAAAACAATTCACAATTTATTAATAAGAAGTTCCGACTATTTCGTGCGCATACATGTTTACTCTCTGAAATCGCTGTTGAATAAGCGCAATTTATGTTGTCCACATCTTCTTTAAAATTGACAGCATCTTTTATTCGTTGTTGTATCCTCAGTCCTTCCAGTGTCAGTCGGGTTTTTGTTCTTCTTTCTACGTGTAGTATTCGTACATTTGTAAAGTCCGCTGAATGTTTGTTGTTTGTAAGGTGGTCAGCTAAAGCTCTATTCGTTTTGTTATTTCTCGTGTCTGCTTTGTGCACATTGTCTCGAATTCCCAATGCACGTTTTGTTGTACCAATGTATATTTTGTTGCAGTTTTCGCCAACTTTACCATTGCATTTTATTTCGTATATGACATTGTCGTTGTTGTTGTTTTGCTGCGACCGATCACAAATTGTCATCAATATCTTTTAACGGGAGTCCAAGGAAACTTGCTGTTTCGACAGGGGTGGACCATAATGAAAGGAGTGTTAGAGGCGTTGGTTCCACATTACAATTAAAGAGATGGTTGGTGTCATGTGGGGACACATTGCAAGCGGGGCATACATTTTGTATGTCGGGGTTGATTCTGGATATGTTAGAGTTTAACCTGTTACAGTATCCAGAACGAAGTTGAGCCAGAGTGACTCGCGTTTCCCTTGGGAGTATGCGTTCCTCTTCCGCAAGTTTTGGGTATTGTTCCCTGAGTACTGGATTCACCGGGCAATTCCCGGCATAAAGGTCTGACGCCTGTTTATTGAGTTCACCAAGGGCCTGCTTGTGTTTTTTTTTTTTGCTTCATACGGCTGAGTTCTCAGGTGCGGTAATTCCTCAAAATGCTTACCGAGATGACTCCTTAAGTCCCTAGGTGGTGCTGGCTCATCAATCAGGTGACTGTTGGGATGCCCAGGTATCTGAGTATTCAACAGGAACTGTTTGGTTAGCATCTCATTTCTCTCCCTGATGGGGAGTATTCTCGCCTCATTATGTAAATGGCGTTCTGGGGACATAAGAAGACAACCCGTGGCGGTTCTGAGTGCAGTATTTTGGCAGGCCTGTAGCTTCTTCCAGTGGGAAGTTTTTAGGCTTGCCGACCATATATGGGACGCGTAGCACGCAGACAGCTGGCCAATTGCTTTGTATGTGGTGATGAGCATTTCTTTGTCTTTTCCCCAAGTACTTCCAGCAACGGATTTGAAGATTTTATTACGGCTCTGGATTTTTGAAACAATTGCGGCTGCGTGCTCACCAAAATGTAGATCCTGATCAAACGTCACACCCAAGACTTTGGGGTGTAGGAGAGTCGGTAGCGTAGTGCCGTCGACGTGGATGTTCAAAATTGTCGATATTTGCGACGTCCAAGTTGTAAATAAGGTCGCGGTTGATTTAGTCGGTGATAATGCCAGGTTTCGCGAGGCGAAAAAACTGGATAGATCAGGGAGGTAGCCGTTTATTCTGTTGCAAAGCTCATCGACCTTTGGGCCCGGGCCTGTGGCCATTATTGTGCAGTCATCGGCGTAAGAACCGATAGTAACTCCTTCTGGTGGCGAAGGTAGTTTTTGGAATATATTCTGGCAACGCTGAACTGTCAAAATTTTTACAGATGTGTATATATATGTTTATGAAATAAAACACTTGAATTATTATCGCTGAATCAAAAAGACGTGTCTCGTATATTTTATGGCGACGAGGGAAAACCCATTTTGTGCAAATTTATAGTTTACTTTTGATCAACAATTGGGCATGAAAAAAAGTGAACAATCATCACCAAACAAAGAGTGTGATAACAGTGGAAGTCCGAGTCAATTGCCTTCAGACGAATGCAAAGAAGAACGTGTCAGTGACATAACCTTAAATCATAGTAGTCATATCAAAATGTCGAATAACTTTATTGGAATGGTAGAACCATTCATTCCCGGTGGGGACTTTCCTGGCTATAAGGACAGTATGGACCAATTCTTTGTCTGCAATTCGGTTTCAGAGCAACTAAAAGCACCATTGTTCATCACTATTTGCGGTGCAGAAGTCTATGAACTGTGTAAAAAACTAACAACGCCTCAATTGCCAAGTCAAAAAACGTATGCAAAATTGATGAAAGTTTTGACTGACTATTATTAACCTAAAAGAAACAAGCGTTCAGAAAGGTACAAATTTTACAACGCCATGCAAGAAGAAGGTGAGAACATTTTCGATTATATTGTGAGGTTAAAGTTTTTGTCTCAGGAATGTGAGTTTGGCGATTTTATCACGACCGAACATGCTAAAGACGTTCCTTATTTACAACAAAAGCATTTGAATGAAGAGTTATTAGATCAGCTAATTAGAGGTCTTAAAAGTGAAAGAATCCAACAAAAACTTATGGATGACCTAACCTCAAATTTCGATGAAGCATGTGAAATAGCCCTTCAATTGGAGTTAACAAAGAAAGGTCAAATCGAAATGCATTCGAATGTAGTTTAAAAATTACACTAACACCAATAAAGAAAAAAGCTTTTCTGTCAAGTTAGATAGTAAGCTCAAAGGTCAGAAGCAAACACAAAAGTCAAAAAAGTCTTATGACAGTCAAGCGCAAAAGTTTAATAAATGCAAACGGTGTGGAAGGAAACACGAAGAAAATAAATGCCCTGCAGTCAATTGGAAATGTTTCAAGTGCAAACGTAAGGGTCACACTTCAAAAGTTTGTACATCAACCGAGTCGATAAAGAGCATCAATAATATCAACGATGTCAATGAAGCATGCTGTATTGATGTAAAAATCAACAACCTTCTGGTAAAAATGGAAGTAGATAGTGGAGCTTGCACTTCCGTCTTGTCAAAAGAGGAGTTCAATGAAAAATTGCATAATATTAAATTAGTTAAGTCTAAAAATAATTTAATTACCTTTTCAGGGCAAACAATTATAGAATGTGGATCATTTATTGCTGAGGTGACTCACCGTGACGTTGTTGTAAAGCTCAAGTTGTCAGTTGTTGACATAGGCAAAAGGTTTAAAGCATTGATGGGCAGACCATGGCTAGATAAATTATTCCATGGATGGCGTGGTAGGTTTGAAAGCAAAATATTTATCAAATCAATTGTAGAAAATGATATATTTGAAAATATTAAGAATAGATATCCCAACTCCTTAAATGTGGAAAAATTTTTTTTTTGAAATGTTTACTGATGTTTTTCCAAAATAGAAAATTTTCCTTAAGCCCAAAATGGCATAGAAACCAAAATGAAAAAAAAAGAAAATAGCATAGGAATTAATTTTTAATAATTAAATAAGAAAAAATAAACTGTATTTAACTATTCATCATTTGCAAAATGTTCAGAACAATTTGTAAGAAAAATTAGAAATGTCAAAAATGTTAAATTAAACAAAATTTTCCTTAAGAACACACATTTTTAGAAAAAACCTTTTAAATAATAACTTTTATAATGCTAACTAAATAGGGAAAAATTATAAAAGTAAAATGGAATGCTTAATATAATAAACATAAAAAACAAAGAAATAAGCATAAATTAGCATTTTTCCCACCCCCAAAGAAACAGGAATAAATTTATATTCCCTCTTTCAATCATATCATCTCTTTAAAATGTCTTCGTGGACAAAAATAGCCCAAGGCATTATGATAGGCATAGCTGGTTACGAGGTAGGAAAAGGAAACTCTGAAACATCAGAGAATAGAATATTAAAATATTAACCACCAACTGAACCAGAGCCAAAAATTAACCCAAACATTTCAGATGTTTGGTTAGCAGTTTTAACCTGTGTAATCGTGCTATTGATATAATATTCAAATTTAACACCCTAAACCATCTAAACTCAACCCAATTTCTATAAGAACAGTAAACAATTACAAATAAATCACTGCAAAATGCCTTACTCAATAGAAGAATTTATTAAGACAGCTTCATTAGCACTGTCTAAGTTCAAGAATTTGCTAACTTACAGTAGTAGTTTCCATAGAAGTTAATCAAAATAACATATATGAAGGCTGCCAAGGTAGAAGATGTATACCACAAACCTTATGAAATAATAACTTTTCGCAACATAATGCTTGACTAAAAACCTTACGTAAGTGGAAATATGCAAAATACCTAAAGTTGCCACAAGATCGGAAACTAAAAAACCAGCCAGAATGAAGGAAATAAAAAGTCACAAAGAGAATCTTATTATAAATTAAGCGCTTAATAAATAATATATTTGAAATTAGATATGTCGCGCTCGTTTTCATCCCCAAAGGATAGAAAATTTGTAGCATAATAAATACAAGCAACCGGATTGTAGAGGAAGTTATTGACTTAGGACAATATTCAACCAGGCTAAAAAGTGTCGGCAATCTAGGACTTGTAAAATAAAAACACAGTTGTCCTTAGGGACAAATTGATTGTTAATGAATGGTATTACTCGAGTAGGCAAATTTGAATAATATAAAATAGGTACCCAAGTTCTCAAGCATTAACCCCAGAAGTTATGCATGTGACAAAGGTCGACAAAAATTAAAGAAATTCTTCATAAATATCATGACGATCCCATCTGGTAAGGTCACCAAGAAACCGCATGACACATAAGATCTAATAAAAATATTGATGGAAAATATGAAAAATGGTATAAGAAAAGATATGAAAAATTTTTGCATCCACTGTGCCCATTGGTTTAACCACTTATCACTATATAACTACTTCTTGCTCTAGTAGCAACTGAATCTACCCAATCTACTGTATATAATACGCTCAGAAATCCCGTTTTTAGAACAATGTCAATTTTCAACCAATGATAACTGTAGCAATTACCTTATTATATACGTTTCAATTTTAATTGGACTACCAATACAAAAACTTTATTTAACCGTTTTCAACTAGGAAAACCTCGCCTTTTAGAGAGGTTATAATTTTAGATAATAAGATTTTTGCATCTAGATAAATAGATAGTAGATATATAGGGTCCTGTAGAATAGAAAATATCAATAGAAATTGAAAATAGGAAAAATAATTTTATTAATAACCTGCGGAATAGAAAATATTAAAAAAGAAAAATAATTATATTAATAACCTGTAGAATAGAAAATATCAACAAGAAAAATAAATTTATTAATAACCTATAGAACAGGAAAAATAATTGTATTAATAACCTGCAGGCAAAAAAAATGTCAATAGGAAAAATAATTTTATTAATAAATAACCTGCGGAAGAGAAAATATCAATAGAAAAAATAATTTTATTAATAATCTATAAGGTAGAAAATATCGATAAAGATTAATTTTTCCAAAAGGAGCTTTTCGGCCGATAAATAAAAAGACAAAAACTTTTGTCTTTTCTTATTCTCCTACGCGTTTCGAGGTTTTTTATAACATCTTCATCAGGGAGTCTGGTTAATTCTAATAAAACATAAAACGAAAAACAAACATTAAAAAGTTATTAACAACTAACATCAAGCAAAAACATATAACAGTTCACTTAAATTTAACATAATACATTTGAACTACAATTTTGTCTTTAGACGTAACATTTAACATAAAACGTTTACCTTTAACATAAAATGTTTGCTTTTTACATGTAAAATTTATTAACAAAAACGTTTATTCAACAACATACATACATATACAAACTAGCGCAATTAAAATGTTCGACTACGTCCATTGCATTTGATGGCAGTTGTGTATGCGCCGTTTATATTATTTACGTTTTCTTTGAAGTTTACCGTCTTCTCTATTTTTTGCTGTATGCATAACCCTTCGAGTGTTAGTCGCGTCCTCTCTCTCCTCTCTATATCTTAAATCTTAACATTATCGAAGTCCGCTGTATGGCATTTGCTGGTTAGGTGCACAGCAATAGCAGTAGTCGTTTTCATATTTTTCGCATCTGATTTGTGCTCACTAATTCGGATGCCTAAAGATCCCTTCGTTGTACCAATATAAACTTTTTCGCACACTTCTCCTTCCTTTCCGTTGCATTTTATTTCGTAGACTACATCATGTTGTTGTTCCTTGTTAATTTTGTCTTTTGTTTGTGTAAATATTTTATTTAGTGTTTGGTTTGGTATATGTGGTAATGTTATGTTGTTGTTTCGCATAAAATTTTCCATTGATTTGTTGTCCGTTAGTCCTGGTATGTATGTTACACCTGTATATAATCTCTTATTGTTTTCATTATTCAAATTTGCATTGTTGGTTATTGTTGTTAGTGCTGATTGTTTTTGTTGTTGCCAGCCATGTGTCTATTAATTTATTAGGGTAGGAATTTTTGTATAAAATATTTTTAAATTTTCCGTTATTTTCAGTTATGAACAACTGATCACTTAAATCGCATACTTTCTTTATAAAGTTGATTGTCGTGTTTCTTTTTTGTATCCATGGTTGATTAGAATGATAGTTAATCATTCGCGACGATGCTACAGCTTTTGCATACCAATTCGTTTTCAACTTTTTATCCGATTTTATTATTTCCATATCTAGGAAGGCATGCATTCGCCAAATGCATAAGCATTCTGAAAAAAAGGGAGATGTAGTGTTAACAGCCAACAATTTCAATGCCAAATGAGTAAACCTTTTAATATGCTACCCTGTAACAAAAAGAGTCTAAATTTTAACTAACACAAAAGGGGCATTTGCTAATTGTTGCTCACAGAGCAATTCACACGATTTAATACAGGTGTTTGTACAACGCACGACTAAACCAAATTTGCAATTAGGCAAATTTGCTGACATTGCGTTTCCCACAAACGTCACAGCTCAACACAAATGTGTAGGAACATATTTGTGTCAAGTTGTATGTAGATAGGTACGTATGTATATTAAAGTAACTATGTATGTAAGAATATGTTTGGAATAATTTAGTATAAATAAGCTAACAATATTTTAATAAAGATGCATTCACTCATTCGCCACACCTCACAAAACAGACAATTCATTTTCCACCTTTTATAGTACTCGATGTTTCTTTCTGGCCCATTTGTGCAATAGAAAGTCGAATCTTACTATAAATAATTCAGAAAGCTTGCCAGGATAATTTTGAGAGGTGGTAAAAAACTAAACAATGTTTCATCAAACAAAAACTTGACATTTAATATGTTGAACTTTAGCTGGCTCGAGGTCAATCAAATCCGTCACTTATGTACCTAATTTATCAGAACGACTAGCGAAGTCAGATTGTTATGATAAAGAAAAAGTAAGAATAGCCCATAAGCCTACCAAAACTCTGAAAACCATGTTCAACAAAACTAAGTCAAAAATACCTCAATTAGAAAAAGTTATGTAATTTATAAAATTCCATGTAACGGCAATAACCAAGAACCTTGCAAAAGTATGTATATTGGCACAACGAAATCAAAGTTAAAAACCAAACTAGCACAACACAAATGCGACGTTAAACAGTGCCATCATTCAAATACAGAAAAAACCGCACTTATGGCACACTGTGCAAATAGCGGCCACTCCCCCAAATTCGAAAAAGTAACAATATTACAACAAGAACAACACTACAACAAAAGATTTACACTAGAAATGTTACATATAATTAACACACCAACAGACATTCGGCTAAACTACAAAACGGATACCAATGGCGTTGCTCACTTGTTTCGTCATTTACTAACGATCAAATAGACAGTGTTAAGCTCCGCGTCAAGTTATAAAGACGTGCAAAGAAATGTATGTATATACAAATATTGTTTATGTTTTGACTTTGTTTTTGGTATTAAGAAAATTGTTTATATCACATTTATACACAGATCCTTGAGAACGGTTATCGCGGAATAAGCGAAATATATTGGAATAAATTAGTCAAAAAAACCTGTGGTTTTACTCAACGTAGTTTTATTGACCTCGAGCCAGCTAAAGTTCAACATATTTACATATAAAACGGTCGCTAAAAACATTCAGTTGACATTTAATATTTATTGTCAGAACGTTAGGGGTTTGAACACTAAACAAACGGAAATTTTTCTTCAGAGCCATGACATTTGTTATGATGTATTGGTATTTACCGAAACTTGGTTGAAACCAACAATGTTTAATGCCGAAATTTTATCAGACTCGTTTGAGGTTTTCAGAAAATATCGACTATCCAAAGTTGGTGGAGGTGTCTTAATAGCCGTTCACACTAGGTTTTCGGCAGAGGAGGTGCATTTTGCAGACTCCGAGGATGATGAGTTTCTTTGTGTGAGGGTAAAATTGTCCTCAACTTACAAATATTTTATTGCAAGTTATATTCCCCCACATTCTGACATTTCTTTATATATAAAGCATTCCTCAATCGTGAAATCTGTGTTCAGTACTGCCAGAACCTGCGATTCTGTCATTGTACTTGGCGATTTTAATCTGCCATGTGTGACGTGGAGTCTTATAGAAGGAATACTAGCTACTTCTTCTCGCGCTATCTTCTGCGATTTCCTGAACGACTTATCTGATGCTGGACTTTTTCAAGTGAACAATATTCAGAATAAATTTAGTAAATGCTTGGATTTAATTTTTGCAGACGATTCATCAAATTGTTTTGTAAATCAATGCGATCCCATTGCCCTACCTGAGGATGTGTATCATCCAGCTCTTGCGATTTTTACACAATCTATCTGAGCTTACCTCCGATGTATTGCGAAAGACACCTCACCGATTTCTGTTTAGAAAAGCTTACTGGCCTAAATTAATACTCGAATTTTCGAAAATAAATTGGCCTGAATACGATGGGGATATTGATGAGAGTATGTCTCATTTTTACAATGTTTTATACGAAATATTCCAAAAATGCATACCTATGTCCGAAACCACTGCAATAGCATCGTCGGCTTGGAGCACTAAGGAACTGAAGTGCCTGAAAAATTAAAAGACGCGTTCATTCAAACGATACAAACAATCTGGTTCAATGACTGCCTATGCCGCCTACTCAATTTTACGTTAAAGTATAACACGTTAAATAGAAATTGTTACAAGAACTATATCAGTAGGATTAAGAGCCAAATTTTTGACAATCCTAAGTTGGTTTACAGCTTCGTTAATTCGAAAAAGAAGATAAAAGGATTTCCTTCTACAATGAAGCTGAATGATGTCATTTCCAACGATAGCTTCGAAATTGCAAACATGTCCGCGGATTTCTTCGAATCTAATTATTCAAATACCTCTGATTACTCGCCATTGAATTATCCTTTCAAATTGTCTGTACTGAATTCCCAGGTAGTCCCATTTATACGTACTGATGATGTTTTAACGCACCTGGAAAGTCTAAAAATTTCTTACTCTGGTGGTCCGGATCAAATTCCGTCAGTTGTACTGAAATATTGTGCTCGATACTTATATATATTTGTAGACTGACAAATAAATTAAATTTAAATAAGCCCAATATAATTATGTTCAACTAACAAAATTTGAACATTTTCTTTTTATAACTTTCATGAAAATAGAATGGTATATTAATTTCGTTACGAATCCCAAAATTGTAAGTCCTTAAAGGAAAATAGATATATCCACCATTAAGTATACCGAAATAATAAGGATGAAGAGCGGAGTCGATGAAGCCATATCCGTCTGCCCGTCTGTCCGTCTGTCGGTTTGTATGGAAACTAGTCCCTCAGTTTTGGAGAAATCTTGATGAAATTTGGTGAGCGGGTGTATTTAGGTGTCCGATCGCAATTTCTGGTTCAATGACTGCCTATGCCGCCTACTCAATTTTACGTTAAAGTATAACACGTTAAATAGAAGTTGTTACAAGAACTATATCAGTAGGATTAAGAGCCAAATTTTTGACAATCCTAAGTCGGTTTTCAGCTTCGTTAATTCGAAAAAGAAGATAAAAGGGTTTCCTTCTACAATGAAGCTGAATGATGTCATTTCCAATGATAGCTTCGAAATTGCAAATATGTTCGCGGATTTCTTCGAATCTAATTATTCAAATACCTCTTATTACCCGCCATTGAATTATCCTTTCAAATTGTGTGGCCTGAATTCTCAGGTAGTCCCATTTATACGTACTGATGATGTTTTAACGCACCTGGAAAGTCTAAAATTTCTTACTCTGGTGGTCCGAATCAAATTCCGTCAGTTGTACTGAAATCTTGTGCTCGATACTTATATCGACCTCTAGCCTGTTTGTTCAATGCCTCGCTGAAGCAAGGGACATTTCCCAAGAAGTGGAAAGAATCATTCATAATACCACTGCATAAAAATGGAAGTATAACGTGTGTTATAAATTATAAAGGAATAGCTAAGCTCAACACTATTCCTAAGCTACTTGAATCGCTTATCACAAAACAACTTGCTTATAGAGTATTTTCATTAGTTAACTTTTCACAACATGCCTTTTGCAAGGATAAGTCTACGGTGTCCAACTTGCTTGAGTTTACAATCTTTGTATCCAACAGTTTTAAGACTAATTGTGATGTTGACGTTATTTATACTGACTTTAGTAAGGCCTTCGATAAAGTTTCTCATTTCATTCTTTTATTCAAACTAGATCGGTTAGGTTTTCTTCCACTGTTCCTCTTATTTAAAGGAAAGAAAACAAACAGTTATATTCAATAATTGCTGGTCTCGGTTGATAAACGTATCTTCTGGGGTTCCACAAGGCAGCCACCTTGGCCCAGTTTTGTTCCTGCAATCCATTAACGACCTTCGAAGTGTTTTGAAGCACTGCAAGCCGTTGATGTACGCTGATGATGCCAAACTTATAATGCCTATCCGCTTACCCGTGGATTGGGCATTTCTTCAGGGTGATCTGAATTATCTAGTTGATTGGTGTAATGTAAACGCCTTGTCACTAAACCTGCCGAAGTGTAAGTTCATGTGTTTTACAAGGAAGTCCTTCCAATCGCATGATTATGCTATTGGCGATTATTTAATCAAGCAAGTCACTAACTTTATTGATTTAGGCGTTACAATGGACCCAAAACTGGATTTTAAATTTCATATTGGATCTTGTGTGAATAGGGCTAAATGTGCTTTGGCTTTCGTTAAACGTTGGTCTAAAGAATTCAATGACACATACGTTACAAAAACTCTCTTTATATCGTTGGTCAGGCCTATTTTGGAATACGCTTCAATAATTTGGTATCCGCGTTATCACGTTCATTCTGACAAGCTGGAATCGGTCCAGAAACAATTTTTGCGTTTTTCTTTAAAACACTTACCATGGGATCCCTCAAAAAATGTTCCCCCCTACTGCAACCGGTTAAAACTATTACAGTTACCCACGTTACAGAGCCGCAGGGAGATGCTTGGCGTCTTATTTATTGTAAAACTAATAAGAGGGTCAATAAGTAGTCCATTTTAGGTGAAATCAAATTTATTGTGCCAATTAGGCCATCTAGACATTTTATTTCAATTTTTGTAGCTACATGCAGATCGAATTATGAAATGCACGAACCACTTCGCTGTTTATGCCATGATTTTAATAAACACTGTAAAAATTTTGACGCCTGTGACTCGTTTTTTAGTATTAAAAAATTACTTTTAACCACATTAAATTTGTAACTTGAAATGAAGCAAAGAACGCTAAACCGCGAAAATACTGTTCAACCCTCTATTTCAAATAAAAAATACCAGTTATTGAAACTTGATCATTATATTTATATGCATGTACTCAAATTTATTCTGTTTAAATTTTGTCTACTATTAATTTGCTCTATTGTTTTCAATTTCATAAATTCTCGTGTGCCCCTTCGGGGAAACAGCTTCATCATGAGTACTCTGCGTGAGGTCTTTTTGAGATACTTACAAGAATTCATTTACTACGTTTTAACTTCTGCTTACTTTCAAATTTTTAATTTGAAATTGTGAATCGTTTAATTAAATACTGTTTATATATTATTTTTAAATATTACATATGTTATTTATATCGTACATTATATCTTTAAATTAAGTGTCTGTATATTTGGTCTGTATGATTGTTTAATTTGTAGACTGACAAATAAATTAAATTAAAATAAGCCCAACTAACAAAATTTGAACATTTTCTTTTTATAACTTTCATGAAAATGGAATGGTATATTAATTTCCTTACGAATTCCAAAATTGTAAGTCCTTAAAGGAGAATAGATAGACACACCATTAAGTATACCGAAATAATCAGGATGAAGAGCGGAGTTGATGAAGCCATGTGCGTCTGTCCGTCTGTCGGTTTGTATTCAAACTAGTCCCTTAATTTTTGAGATATCATCCTAAAATTTGGTGAGCGGGTGTATTTAGGTGTCCGATTAGAGATTTGTCGGAACCGGCCGGATTGGATCACTGTAGCATACATCCTCCATACAACCGATTTTTCAGAAAAAGAGGATTTTCGTCATGTCTTCCTCAATCAGCTTCAAACGTCACGGTATGCTTTCGTATATTGCACATATTGTTGTCTGAAAAAATGGATGAGATCGGTCGTATATATAGCATATATCCCCCACAACCGATTGTTCAGATAAGAAACTTTTCGTAATTACTGCCCCAATTTAAGATCTAGAGGCATCAAGTTTCAACGAATGCTAACGTATATAGCATATATTGTTGTCTGAAAAATCATAGAGATTGGTGGTATATATAGTATATATATATTTTCGCAATTTCAGCCCAATTTTAACAGCTATAAGCTTTAAATTTCACCAAATGCTTGCGTATATAGTATATATTGTTGTCTGAAAAAATCATAGAGATCGGTGGGATATACATATAGTATATATGTATCTCCTACAACCGATTGTTCAGATAAGAAACTTTCCCAACGCTTCCCAAGGCAGTCGGTTCTATGTACCGGAGCGACTCGGGATTTTTCCCGACCAAGGTCTGTCATTTCAGTGTAACCCCATTTAATTTATTGCGTCCCTCCCACAAATTGTCATCCTCCCAGCAGCTCCTTGCAGCAGGACTGCTCCATATTCTCTTGCTACGGGAAGGTATCGAATCCAATCCGGGTCCGTCTCCTGACGCCGGTCCTGAGAAATGGTTTTGCTGCATCTGCCGGAAAAGAATCTTTTTAGGACGGTCATACTCTGTTCAGTGTGTCTCGTGTAAGGGATGGTTGCATCGGACAGGTTGTTCTGGGCTTGATCCCAAAACCCGACGTCCACGTAACTTTTATAAATCTTTTGTGGCTCCTTGCTGTTCACGCCCAAGGGCGTCCCGTAGTCTACGCCTAAGCCCCCACCCCCCACTACCTTCCAGCAGCCCCGCTGCTCAGCAAGCCACAACAAGTACCCGCTGCTGCTCGCGCCCTAAGCGCCAACAACTCAAACAGCTGCTACCACTCATAACTACTATCTTCGTAGTAGAGTCGGTAGCAATGCTGAGCATCAGCCCCTGCCCCCGTCTTCCCCCCCCCCTCTTTTCCGGCAGCAATCTTGTAGGTCAGGGAAACAGACTCTTAGTCCCTATGTCCGTTTGCACCGTTTGACAGCACAGAATATATATGTTTGCGACATCCGCCCAGTGTAGCTCCAGCCTTTGGTGGTGCCACTTTCCTAGATGTTCTGGTCTCCGCGACGGCAACCCCCGACGGGTTTCATCGTGCGATGTTGCCAGGTCGCAAACCCAAATCATCCGGGTACCCCAATGCTTGCCCAAGGACGCCCAGTCCCAGGGCCAAAACAGCAATTGCGTCCTGGCCTTCCACAACCCAGGCGTAGTCACCCGTCACTTACCCCCAGAGTGGCGGCGTCTCCCCTCATGCACTTCAGAATTCTGCAGTTAAACTGTAATGGACTATCTGGGAAGATTACGGAGATAGTCGATTTCATGAAGCGGCACAACATCCGCATTGCTGCGATTCAAGAGACTAAACTCACAGCAAGATCTGCATTACAGACCTGCTCTTGGTATAATGTCCAAAGAAAAGACCGCGAGATCGGAAATGGAGGCGGCCTCGCGCTTATCATACACCACTCTGTGCAATATTATATATTTGATCCTGGCATCGACCGCAGGGACAATGTCTTAGAACGTCAAGGCCTATCTGTCCGGTCAGCCGATGCAAACCTAGAAATCATCAACATCTACATCCCCCTGCCACCTGTTGCCCCAGTGGATACCGCCCTAATATCAGAGCCTTACTCACTGGCAACAATCGCGTTATCTTAGGCGATTTCAATGCCCATCGCGATCTATGGCATTCAAATGTGCGGGCGGACAGCAGGGGTGAGATGTTGGCGGACCAAATAGAAGAAATGACGTTCTGCACAATAAACTGAGACACCCCCACACGTATGGTAGGAAGCTGTCACAGTTCGCCAGATGTCTCAATCATGAGCGCAGAACTCGTAAGCAGCGTCCACTGGCAGCCGATGGTAACATTGGCATCCGACCACCTGCCTATACTTATTTCGCTCGAGCGTACCGCCGACTTCATCGTCACCGAAAAACGCACTTTCATAAACTTCAAAAAAGGAAAGTGGGTAGAATATAAATCTTTTACAGAAAACCTCTTTGCTGTCATCCCTATCCCGACTGATGCCCGCCAAGGGGAGCGTGCCTTCCGCAAGGTCATTGAATCCGCATCGGCACGTTTCATTCCCGCCGGGAGAATTCCCGAAATCCGGCCCCACTTCTCGGCGGAGGCCGCAAACTTAGCGAGAGAACGTGACATTATAAGACAGCTTGATCCAGCCGACCCCCAAATAAGGGATATAAACCAACGCATCAGATTGCTTGTGGATGAACACAAGCGGGCGAAATGGGAGGAGCACCTAAGAGGTTGTAACCTCTCTACCGGTGTGGGTAAACTTCGGTCCACCGTAAAGTCCCTATCGAATCCGACTAAGCACAAAGACAAAGTTTCCATCGCCTTTGGCGACAAAATGCTGTCGGATGCGCGAGCGCTTTCTGCCGACAATATATAATGCATTCTACGAAGATAGACGGAGGGCCAACGGACACGCACATAAACACAAATTCAGCGCGTCACCAATCACCATCACCGCTAAAGAGGTTGAGGACGCCATTGGTCGCGCTAAATCATCCAAAGCAGTGGGCCCAGACGGCATAGCCATGCCGATGCTTAAACGCCTAGGGAAAGAGGGTTTCAAATATTTAGCGCATGTCTTCAACCTGTCTCTTTCCACCTTTGTCATACCCAAGAAATGGAAAATGGCCAAAGTGGTCCCGCTACTAAAGCCTGGGAAACCAGCTAACATAGGAGAGTCATATCGTCCGATATCTCTCCTATCGCCAGTAGCAAAGACGCTTGAAGCCATTTTGCTCCCTTATTTCCAAGCAAATTTGCAGCTAGCCTCTCATCAGCATGGCTTCAGAAAACTCCATAGCACTACCACCGCGCTAAATGCCATTAGCACCCAGATAAATTGCGGTTTAAATCAATACCCCCACCATAGAACAGTACTCGTAGCGCTAGACCTATCAAAAGCTTTTGATACGGTCAATCATGGCTCTTTACTACAAGACCTGGAAGGGTCTACCCTTCCCCCATGTCTTAAAAGGTGGACCGCAAATTATCTGGATGGTCGGCAGGCATCGGTGCAATTTAGAAACGAAACATCAAAACCAAGGAGAATAAACAAGGGGTGCCACAGGGTGGTGTCCTATCCCCACTTTTGTTTAATTTCTACATATCTAAGCTACCTTCACCACCGGAAGGATTCACAATCGTTTCCTACGCCGATGACTGCACAATAATGGCCACAGGTCCAGGCCCAAAGATCGATGAGCTATGCAATAAAATAAACGGCTACCTCCCTGATGTCTCCAGTTTTTTCGCCTCGCGAAACCTGGCATTATCACCAACTAAATCTTCCGCGACCTTATTCACAACATGGACGTCCCAAATGTCGACCATTTTGAACATCCACGTCGATGGCACTACGCTACCGACTGTCCTACACCCCAAAATCTTGGGTGTGAAGTTTGATCAGGATCTACATTTTGGTGAGCGCGCAGCCGCAATTGTTCCGAGAATTCAGAGCCGTAACAAAATCCTCAAATCTCTCGCTGGTAGTACCTGGGGAAAAGATAAAGAAACGCTCATGACTACACACAAAGCAATTAGCCAGCCGATTACGTGCTACGCGTCACCCATATGGTCGCCAAGCCTAAAAATTACCCACTGGCGTCGGACATTTATGCCGGGAATTGCCCGGTGAATCCAGTACTCAAAGAATAGTATCCATAACTTGCGGAAGAGGAACGCATACTCCCCAGGGAAACGCGTGTCACTCTTGCTCAACTTCGTTCTGGATACTGTAACAGGTTAATCTCTTACCTATCCAGAATCAACCCCGACATACAAAATGTATGCCCGCTTGCAATTTGTCCCCACATGACACCAACCATCTCTTTAATTGTAATGTGGAACCAACGCCTCTAACACCCCTTTCCTTATGGTCCACCCCTGTTGAAACAGCAAGTTTCCTTGGACTCCCGTTAGAGGATATTGATCGGTCGCGGCTGTTAGGTGGGGCGAAGCACTGCTACAACAACAACAACATAAGAAACTTTTCGCAATTTCTGCGCCATTTTAACAGCTAGAAACTTCATATTTCACCAAATGCTTACGTATATAGCATATATTGTTGTCTGAAAAAATCATAGAGATCGCTGGTATATATATTATTTACCCCATATAAACTATCATTTTTGCTCCTTTCTTACGACTGCTTTGTTATGCAATGCTAGATATTCTGGGCATCTTTTTGTTTTATAGTCATGCCATAGTCTTTGCTTTTCTTCTCTTAACTTTAGCAGATCAGTATTCCACCACCGTAATGTGGATTTGACATATCCGGGCTTTGTTTTCGGGATAGAAATATTGGCTGCCGATCGAATGATTTTCTGCAAGTTAGCAGCTCCTCTGTTCACATGATGGGATCTGTCAGATCGGTTTGAGGAAACATTGCAGTTCTGCTGAAAGGAAGACCAGTTCGTTAAGTTTGTTTTAAACTTGATCTTGGTTTTGGTTATGTTAGTTTGAAGAGATATTTGCATGCGGATTGTTATTGGGAATTGGTCACTTCCGTGCAAATCTTCTAGTATATTGCGGTATAGCTTTGGAACTAGAGCAGGGGAACACAGTGATATATCCACGTGTGTGAATGACTTATGTGTGGAAAAATGGGTCGCAGACCCATCGTTCAAGATTATAAGATCTTCACTTAGGATATACTTTTCGACTGTTTTACCTCTTTCATTTACAGCATCCGAGCCCCATAAAGGGCTCAATGCTTTGAAGTGTCCGACAAGCAGGACTGGTGAAGTTAAGTTTTGGGAAATCGAGAACAAGTCGTTTGTAGAGAAGCTTTGATGGAGCCGGAGGTAAGCGTTAATGATAGAAAAAGTAAAGTCTAAGGTGACTTCAATTCCCACTGTTGCAATGGACGAATTTGTCTGTATAGCTTTGTGGGGGATATTCTTTTTTTTAAGAGTATTGCAATGCCGTGTTTGGCAGAGTTATTTGTTGAGAGGTTTTCAAAATAGCCTATATATGGTTTAGGCTGGAATGTAGTTTTGTTTTTGTACGAGAAGTGTGTCTCTTGCAGACATATTATATCGGGATTTAATTCGTTTATAAGCAGTTGAAGTTCGATGTAATTATTGATGTAACCTTTCATATTCCACTATAATATCTTCATACTAGGTGCGGTAAAAGGAACAGAGCAATAAAAAAATTAAGAGTGGGATGAAAGAGCTTATATGTCGCCGACATACATGTCGAGTTCGACTTGGTCGTTTGATCTTACATCTGTGTTTTCACCTGGAGAAGTGATTGTGTTGAAATCATAATTAGATGTGTTATTAGGAATATTATTTGTTTGTAGCAAAGTAAAGAGAGGGCTAGAAGAGAAATTTGACTGAGTAAGAGATGTGTGTTCGATGGTAGTTTTGGGCTCTGATGGTTGTTGTATTGTATGTAAGCTATCTTCTTTGTAGGTGGTTGTGCTCGAAAGTTGAACATTTGTGGAGTTCGAGAGAGGAGTTTTTGTGGTGCTTTGGTTGACTGAGTAAGAGATGTGTGTTCGATGGTAGTTTTGGGCTCTGATGGTTGTTGTATTGTAGGAAGCTATCTTCTTTATAGGTGGTTGTGCTCGATAGTTGAACAATTGTGGAGTTCGAGAGAGGACTGTTTGTGGTGCTTTGGTTCTCTGATGACATTATTGTAGTTGTTGATATATTTTGTTCAAAATTATTGTTGTTAGCGAATGGAGAATTTTTTGTGGCTTGTGTGCTTTCCGAAGGTGGGTTGACTTTGATTATTTTTGTTGTTGGGCCTGCTAAGGCGGACGCATATGATTGAGGAGGGCCGAAAAAATTCTATGTGATTTATGAATTTTCCTTGCTTCACGCATTGAACACTTTTCTGGTGTTTTTATTTTTAGAATTTCTTTTTGTTGAATAAATTTTGTGCATTCTTTTGATGATGCTGGATGTTTTTCAGCACAGTTTGCGCAGTATGTGCATTGGTGGATTGTGGTGCTAAGTTGCAGTTAACGCAAGCAGCTTCATTATTGCATCCTTTTGCCGTATGTCCCAATAATTGACAATTCTTGCAGCGCATGGTATTTGGAATAATTCCCTTACTTATACTGAATGCCACGATATGTCTAGTTTTTCGGGGAGATGATAGCGGTCAAAAGAGAGGAGAACTGCTCCGCTGGGGTGAGGCTTACATTCGATGAGGCCGAGACCACACCTTGCGCACTTAATTCTTGGACAATTTCCTCTTTCGAGACTTTGTTTAGATAAGGAGCTTATATGGTGCCTTTGGTTAAGTTCAATGAGTCATGGAGACTACATTTCACTTTACAAAGACCATGACG
Organism: Eurosta solidaginis; assembly: GCF_040869045.1. NCBI lineage: Eukaryota > Metazoa > Arthropoda > Insecta > Diptera > Tephritidae > Eurosta > Eurosta solidaginis. Next base: position 38,767,794 of record NC_090324.1, on the reverse strand, counting down.
CTCTTTAGCTGATTGAAATCGGTCAGCCACAGATTTATTTTGCACAAGCAGTAACAAATTACCATAACGGAGTTAGATAGAGATAACTTATTTGCTAATAAGTTGGAGTGAACTCTGAACGGCAAAGCAAGAGAATTCTGAAAGAGGTTTTTTGTAATGAGGCAATTACAACAAATCTGGGGTTGGGGGTCTGCAATTTAGAGAGTTCTGGGAAGGTAGGTAGGTTGAACTGGCCGCTCCATGAGGACCTCACATAGACTGAATGAGTCCGTAGTGTTACCAGAAGTTTGTTTTAACGACCAAACTGAAAAACCCTATGAAAAACCAGGACCTATGTTATAAAATAACTCCGTCCTCTTGGCAAATACTAGAAGCTTCCTAGGACTTAAGCCACTTGCTGCTTCTAGATCTGACAGCTGTATCACTCCTAATAGCTGGAGTCTTAGCCTGGCAAGTGCAGGGCAAGAGCACAGAACGTGCTCGATCGTTTCCTCCTCCAACCCGCACTTCCTACATCTGCTATCACTGACCAAGCCTAGTTTAAAGGCATGTGACGCCAGAAGGCAGTGTCCAGTCAGAATTCCCGTCATGAGTCTACAGTCCTCTCTTTTTAATGATAGGAGCAACTGTGTTAGTCTAAGGTTGTAAGACTTACACATAATCTTCGACACTTTACAGCCCCGCGCTTGAACCCACGCCTTTCCCGCTTGGTCGATCATGTGCACCTCTCGACTTTGCTTAATCTCGCCCAATCTAATTGGGACATCTACGGAGCAAGCTTCAAGGGATGCGCCCTTTTTAGCTAGTTCGTCCGCTTTTTTATTCCCATCTATCCCCATATGCCCTGGGACCCAATATAGATGTATGCTTCTCCCTGTCCCGATTCTCTACAGAGACTGCTTACACTCTAACACGAATTTAGATGCTGTGCTATGCGAGATTATTGCCTTAATTGAGTTCTGGGAAAGTATTTAGTAATTGTTGCTGCCAGTAAAGCAAACCGGTTATCCCCAAGATTCGGGGCCCGGGAGGCATGATCTCCAATCTATCACTGCTTATCCGCTAAATCGTGAGGCTTTTTTCAGAAAGAACACAAGATCGAATGTAATGTAGGAGAATGGAAAATATAAATGACACGCGGCTATGCGAGAAAGCGCACTAAGCAGAGAGAAAAATACACAATAAATCGAACCGATCGCTGCGAGTGTTAGTCGAAGGCATTGTAAATCTTATATATATCAGTTTAAACTAGAAGTCTTTCAATTTCATGTTTAATGGATTAAATTTGCGATTTTAATTTTGATCCATCATTTTCGCAGAAAAGTGGCGAATGTACTAGAATCGATGGATTCTGTATCAGCAGCCATAACAATTATATCGAAAAGACCACGGTTGCGCCTTTGGTGTCTTCTTTAGCTCCTTGCCCAATTTATTATAATTTAACACCTGTTGCAACAAACTGCAACAAATTGCTCCAATTTCTTTGGATATTTCGGCCCAAATATTATTTTTTCAAATACATTTTGCCGCGTGGGGTAATGCAGCCAAGTAATTTACACCTACCGACAGCAGAATTGCGCAACACTTCCCTATGCGACTTTTTACCCTCGCACAGTGCTGCTGACGCTAGATGTGAATTGCCCCATAAGCATACATGCAAAGAATATTTTGCAGTGAAATGCAATGCTGCGCAGTGCAGCGTAATGTGACCTTATGAGTCACATTCCACATTCTTCTATAGGTTTGTTCTTTAGCTACCACGGGGGTAACCAAAAAAATCCAGAAATTGTTCCTTTGTATAGTAAATGTCCTAAAAAAGACATCGGTACTGGCCTCGGGGTAGCTTAAGAGCAGATCAAATGAATGGATGAGAAAATTCATTCGATTGTTAAAATCATTCAGTAACTGACTATCGATAGTTGAATTCATTCGATAGTTCCCAACACTAATTTCCTTGCATCGGAAATGATTCTTCTGAGCTGGAACTGTGCCTCGACAGCGGCAAACCACAACTGCACTTGTTGCGTCAAAAATGGAGGTAAATCAAGTCACTCGAATTTGTCTATGTGTGCCGCCAACTGCTTCAGAAAATTCATCGGCGCCAGCTCCACTTTATAAACCTGTGTCGTCATTTTTCCCTCTGTTGCATCAGTGCTCATATTCACTTTGCTGAGCAATTATTGTTATATTTATTAAAATTGAAGGGGTCACCAATTATGTGGGGATAAATAATTTTCACATCTAATTAAACGTTTATTAATCAAATAAATTAAACTTAAAGCTATTACAAAATTTATGCGTGTTAATTCACGAAGTTCTAGAAAGTGAATGCTTGGGAACAAATACGAAAAGTCTCTTCTAATTGAATACGATTGTAATAAAAAAAGGAACTCGTGACAGTGGCGTGCAGAGTTCACTAAAGCTACTCTATTTTTGTTTACAAAGAGAGTTTGTTTCGTTTTGCTTCTTCGTCGGTTCAATGTCGCGTTTCTGTAGGCAACTGAGTGCGCTTGATTGTAGTGTTGAGAGAGTGCAGCAAAGAAAGGTAAACAATTGCTAAGGTGAGAGAAGTTAAGAGATTTGATCAAAAGTATCCATTCTCTTTTCTAATTCAGCTATATGTGCTTGGCAAATGGCGCTGAAAGAGTGATTTGAACGTGTGAGTAAGCACGTATGGTATTCTCTGAGTGGAGAAATACGAAGGCTGGAAAAGCAACTTGAAATTATTTGTACATGTATGAAGGTATGTACGTATGAATATTATAATTTTTTCTATGCTACCAGTGAAGCAAAAATGATTTGGAAGTAAGGCAAGGTCCACACGAGGCTACACGTCATAGACGTGTATTAGACGCTGCAGGCGAAATCTGTACGCTCTGATGTCGAACACATGTACTTGAATGGAGAGCTGCATACGAGGCGTAAGCTGCATGAAAGCAACAAAGCATGAACGCTTCATGTAGCTAAGCGTACAGCAATGTTGGGCGCTGAGCGTATGTACGCTTGAAAAAAAGGAAGAACAAGATATTTGTTAACATTTTTTTGTATGCAAATTTGTGTAATTAGTTAGAAAATGTCATTTTAGTTAATAAAAGTGCGTGAAAGGTATATTACCAAAGCGAAAAGAGTATTCAACACCATAAAAGCTTGGTTAGACATTGTTGAAGCGATTAAAAGGCTAAAAAGTGTAGGAAACAAGAAATCACTTTTTTCCCTAGTCCGCGGTGGTGTAATTTTGCATTTCATAATTTATAAAGGCACGGGGATGCAAACAACTTTTAATACCTATTTTTCTTTGGTTTCGGGACGGATATACCTGAAGAAATTTAATTTCATATTTTTTTTTTTTCAATAATTGTTTGCTTTTTGTAGCGATGATCGCTTTGTGTGCAGATTTTGAGGCATAGAGAAATCGTAGCTACATGTCATATGTTGTACGCGTCTATGAAGCTACGCCTCGTGTGCATCTTACCTAAGTTGGACTGTATCGCAAAGTTCAACGATCTGTGCGAACAGCGGGGTAAATTCAACTGAAGAAGAAATTTTGCTGATGTTGTTCTTGCACAGTGGGTTTGAGTAGGCAAGTAAACTGCAATTTTTGTTGGTTATATATTACTTAAAATTTGTACACATATATATATATATATAATTTTTAGATTTTGAGTATTGGTATAGCGGAATATTTCCTACCAATTTTTGGTTGAAAAAAGGTTTCCCGCAATATTCGTATACACATAAGGATATATATATATATATATATATATATATATTAGGACGGGTCGATTTAAACATCGCTCATTGCTCTGTGAAAATCGTATTCTAGGGATGAAACTAAGAAACTTTTCCGAAGGAACCATACCTCTAAAACGAATTCTTATACATTATTGATATAGCAAATGTCAAAATCGGACTTAGAACTATAGTGTATTCGGCAATTTTTCTTAGAATCATCTGTAGATTACATTTTTGCTATACTCCTGATGGAAAAAAATTTTACCTGCTCTAATATATATATATATAAATATATATATATGTGTGTGTGTGTTTCGCAGTTTACTAAAATAATGTAACTTTCGTAGAAGAAAGTTTTATTATTTTCAATATTTTTTATGAAAAATAAAAATGATGGCTACTCACCGATTCCGTTCAATTTGTTTGTTTTTTTTTTCGTTTTTTCTGGAAATCAACTAAAACTTTGTTTTTGAATATTTAGGTTTTGAGAACTAAATTTATATATTTATTTTGTCACTTCTTTTTATCTTTTAGGAGCCAGTACTGTGCATGTTAACACACACAAACGTCGTTGGCAATTAGCAGTTGTTATTAATCAAACAATTCAGCGAACAACTTTTGCACTTCTTCAACAAACAATTTTCGCACTTAATTATTTTTCTTTTTAATTTTCTTTAAATTTGGACTAACGAGAGTTCGCTTTTAATTTAATAATAATTTTATTTTATAAATTTTTTTTTTCAATTTTAAGGGTGGGCCAAGGATGGCTGCGAAGGACCATGAATAATTCAGTGGCCTCTCTTCGTTACACTCTTCATTAAATAAAAAAGTGTATGGTTTTTCTTTTTTCCACAACGTTATAATTTAAAATTTTGTACTTATATTTCAGAATTCATGAGCTTAACACCGGCTTATAATAATTGAATTTCAATTATTATGTTTTCTAAGAGAAACTGAAAAGAAAGGAACATTTACTTGCATATTGCGATGGAACCATTTCGAAAACCGCCAACGTTGCCTGATAGTTTCCGTTTCTCTTAGAAAACATAATAATTGAAATTCAATTATTATAAGCCGGTGTTAAGCACATGAATTCTTAAATATAAGTATAAACTGAACACACCATTAAACAAACATTCATTAAAAATTTTGTTTATTCTTTAATAGTTAATGAAATTAACTCCAATATTTCGTAATTGACATTCGCATGGTGATGGAGGTGGGTTAAACATGGCTACTAAGCTCTTTATTACGGTTATCAACCCCTTGAATCTTCTTACAATTCCATTAAGATCGTAGAAGGTAGAAGTATGAAAAGGGGCTCAAGGTATGAAAGTTTCCGTGCGTGTTATAACAGCGAGGACAGCAAAGTAGTCCGCTTTTTTCAAAACGCTAGCTTGCAATGCAATGACGGAGAGCAATGGGAAGAAAGTAATGGGGTTGCATTAACAAATAAATGGCACCTTCCCGAAAATAATTTCAAGGAAACTGATTTTATCAGCTGTTCGTGAGATCTGAATATTTAAAAATGTGCTCTGTTGTATCAAGGAGTTGTTTTCATTTCAATTGAACCGAGTTTTCAAGTAGGGTACAATTAAGCTAAATACCATAAATGTGTAGACCTTGGTAACTCCAACAGAAAGATCTTTTGAAAACAGTTTTCGAAAATTTTAAACATGGAAGTAAGGGTCGAACATATGCTTTATTGAAATGTTGTTGTTGTTTTAGCGATAAGGACATTCCCCGTAGGCCTTAAGGAGTGTTTTCGATGTTCATGGTCCTTTTCCTGATGCAGATCCGGTACGTTCTAGGCTACACTACGCAGCACTGCTCTTCACTGCAAAATATTCTTTGACTGTATGCTTATGGGGCAAATCACACTTAGCGTCAGCAGCACTGCGCACCCGGCACATCGCTTCAAATTTGATAAACTAGGCAAAGACGCTGGGCAGGGAAGTGTTGTGCAGTGCTGCTGTCGCTAGGTGTGAATTACCGCGCGGCAAAATATATTTCCAAAATGCAAATAAACTTGGAACAGATACTTATTTTAATAAGTAATTATCCCGAGCTTTATGGTTTAAAACATGAGCATTACATGAACAGTACGAGAAAAAGTAATATTTAGGTCGAAATATCAAAGAAAATTGGAGCAGATGGTGAGTAAACTGTTTTTTCCTTGCGTTTGCATTTATTTATTTTTTATTTATTTATTACGACTCTAAAAGCCTAGCTTATACAGGAAATTTTAGAATTAAATATATAAATTAGGAATATGTATCACAAACTAGCTAAGATCATAATATTTATTTTATCCTAATAGATTTAATGTAAGTGTATAAACCTTTTTTTAGACAAGTTACTATTACTATTTTTTATGTGTTCAGGTAATTCATTGAAGTATTTTAACCCTTTATAACAAAGATTATCCTGTTCAGATTCTGCTTTATAATTAGGTAATTTGAAATCATTTCTTTGTCTTGTATTTCTTCCATGGACATCATAATTTACTTTGATATTTGTTCTCAAGTATTCAGGTAAATTTACGGTTTTTATATTGTAAATCAACTTCATCGTCAAGAAAAGTATTTGTTGCTTCACGCTCATCCAATTTAAACTAAGTAGCATATCTTTTATTGGGGTATCATAATGTTTGTTTAAGATGAATCGCATAGTTTTATTCTGGTTTTGTCGATTTGCGAATCTTTCGTAACAAATAAAATTGTAGAGCAATATAAAAAGTAAGGTTCAACAATAGATCGATATACTTCAGTTTTATAGTAATTACTTAGGGTTTTGCATTTTAGTTGCTATTTTATTTGTTATATAAGCGATATAGGCGTCGAATTTTAATTTATTTAATAGAATCTATGTTTTCAATATCTGAATTATTCATTTTGAGAGTTCCAAGATCGGAAACATTCTTTCTAGTTATTAACATGTCTTTAGTTTTTTCGATATAATTTTGGTAGCACACAACCAAATATAAAGGGCATTTAAGTCACTTTGCAATTCATTTCTTAAATCATTTTCATTTCTACCACTTATCGAAATTAGTGCATCGTCAGCATACAATTTTATTGAACTAAATTACAAAATTGAATTAAAGTCATTAATATAAATGTAGAATAAAATTGGAGCGTTGTGAAGCCCAATCTTAAACTCCACTTCATCTGGCAACGACGAGCCAATGATTGTTCTTTGCTTCCGTTGCTTAAAAAACTTCTAAACCAGTCTAGTTCTAAATCTTGAATGCATATGCCTGATAATTTTTCTACTAATATTTTTATATCAATGGTTTCAGAATCTCTTTTAAGATCAATAAAAGCTTCTGAAATCGATTCTTTATTATTTAGATCATCTGTCCATTCAGCTAAAACCATTTTCAAGGCTGTTTCACAGTAGTGATTTTTTCTAAAGCCTGATTGACCAATTGGTTCTTTTGGTTCTTTAGCACAAGATCATCACTGGGCAATGTATTTATAGGTCGTAAACACCTCTGCTTTAATAGTGCAGTATTTTCTATGGAGACAATTGTTGAAGTTTTCCACATACTAGGCACTATGCCACTACTTAAACTTTAATTTACTACTTGAGCATAGAATAAACCTAAATAGGGGGTTGCATCTATTACCACACCATCTGACAATAATATTTTTCCACCTCTCATAGCTTTGAACTTGCTGACAAGTTCAGCGTTGTCATCTGATCCAACTTTGAATATTTTAAAAACGCAGTTTCTTTGATTATGTTGTACCATGGGTACATGAACACTTCAGCACTATCCATATTTTTCATTTAAATTTTTTTCTTTTTATGCTTTTCATTTTTGTTATTACAAGTTTCATCACTCTGTTACACTCTGTAATATCTAAAACTAGTCTAAACTAAACTTCCGTCCATCTGTCAACGCTTACATATGATTTTTGATAACAAAATACATATATCGATAATCAATAAGTCAATGATAACCATATGGGTCTTGAGCGATTTCCGGAGCTCAGCTCTTTCTTTTCCTGAGGAACTACAGTGCGGTAAACATCTGGTGCAGAAATTTAAGTCCGGGTCGGCTGTTGAATTTTAAGTAATGCCTAGTAAGGCGTCTAAATTCGCGAGTGTTTTCGTAGACGTTACCCGCGGTAGATCGAACACACCAAAATAAAATACTCAATTCCTGCAAAAGATCCGGCCAAGAAATTAGGTAAGAACGCAATGGCAACTTAAAACTTAGTGTCCGTGTAGTTTAGTGCTGACAGGTAGTGTTAGTATTTTAAATAAAGAATAGGAATTAAAATTCGGTACCCTTGCAGACAAATACCTACTGCGCATACACTGGAGAAGATTAGCGAGCGGAACACTGGAGGACGGTACAGGAGCCCCCACCGAGTTGCATGCGGCTAACCCCTCCAAACCCGATTCAACTTGTCGCTCTTAGAATACACCAATTTGTATAGTCACAAATTATAAAATCCAATCACACATAAAATAATAAATTTAATTTAGCTCCCATAGTTCAATATTCTAGCGATGCGTGGTCGCTAGAAAAGAAGATAGATAGATATGCATCTAGAAAGATGTTTAGCATGCTGATCTAAAATGATCCTAATCTAATTTAATTTAGTAATACCTACCTTTGAACCATAAACTCTGAGTTCCCTTGTGTAAAGCTAGTTAAAAAGACCTCTTATTTTGTAACTATGTTACTGCATGTTAATTACACATGTGGATAGGTACACCCACACATATATCAAAAAAAAAAAAAGGATTTATAATTTTACTTAAGCTGAAATGAATTTGAAATCAAATATAAGGTTAATACATTAGTTTAAATTTACCCTTAAGATATACAAAGTATCTTCATACTCCCAGTTAAGCTACTCCTTATACTTACCTTCAACCTAGATCTCAAATTTGCCGTCGGATATTTAGTTTGATGAAGAACATTTTTTTTTATGCAAATATGTTAAAAATGTTATTAACAGAGTTATTCTATGTACGTTTACTGATCGCTGCTAAAACTGACCTAGTTCCACAAAATGACTTTTCATTCCAATTACCCACTTTTTGCGTGCGCTAAAGTTGCACATAAGTCCATACATATATAGGCACCTCTTCTTTGCTTTTTTGGTATAATTAATTTCTTTTTGCGAATGGATTTTTGATTTGATTTGCAAACAAAGAGAGTTAGAGTTGTTTTTTTCTTCCCTTTCTATTTTTTTTCTTCGAATAAGCCCCAATTCTACGAGAGTGATAAGGTCGTTAACTTATGGAATACATTATGTATGTATTTTTGAGGTAGGTCGGTTTTGGTCAGCTGATTGATACCCCCAAACAAATAAATGCTAGTACTTTAGGAGATAAGTAAATAATTGTAATGTTAGTATTAGATTTATACCTACATAAAATCATCCCTCTTTTGCAGCTTCTATTAGAATATAAGAAAAATTGATTGAATTTTAATAAATATTTGTAATTATGGAATTTTAAACTTAATTGTGTTGGTCTGATTCCATAGTTAGTGTGGTTGGATTTATCGGGGCTTTATTAAAATCTTTAAAGCCATGGTAGGGTGGGTTATGAGCAGCCGCTCACATTCTATACGCGCTGCAAGGTATGGGGTTTTCCAGGTCGAAGTGGTGATACTCTGGCTTTCTGGTAGCTTTTCCTTAGTGTGCAAATTAAATTTCATTTTGGCCCCTAAGCTGAAGGATGATGGCTTGGTTCAGTAATAGTGTCGCGAACCTTCCCCAGGCTGAAGCTCCCGTACTAACGCCAGTGCACACACCACTTTATGTTTAATGTGGCCATGTAAATCGTTGGAGATGGTCGGGCTAGCACCTTAATGGTGCTGTGTTACCGGAGCGTACCGGATCTGTATCCGGCAAAGGACCATCACACACATTACCTGCCTCAGTCAGCCACACAAATCGAACAGTAGAAACTACCCTCAGTTCTGAATGAACACAGAGCACATACACATAACTAAATATACACAAGCATCAATTCTGACAATACCTGCTCATGTACCTACGAACTATAAATACAGGACAAACGACAACAACAGATCAGAACGAAAATCGATACTGATGATTGCACAACGCCGAAACCGTTTTGTCTCAAAATATAGACCATCACATCGATAACGCTCCCCGAAGCCTTCGGGGAGCAACCTTATCGCTACAATAACAACAACAGCAAAACCTTACTCTCCGAATCATTTGATCAAAATTACTGAAATCACATATACGCAGTTGGTTGAGAAGTGATTTGTTATTATAATACTCCTGTTCGGCCGGGGCGCGTCTGATCCTTGCGAGAGGTGGGCGCACCGGGTCGATCTCAGTGGGAAAACGGGTGGAAATGAAAATAAGAGAAGACGAGATTTCTCGTTATAATACGTGTTTTATTGAATAGAAGTACAATATTGTGGTGATAATATTACCTGACTGTATTGTAGAAACACGGCAGAGATAGTTGGCGGCAGATGCGTATGGTACGGCGGTTGAAATCCAAGAGCCGGTTGTATTGAAAGCTACAACCGTTGACCCGCAAAATCCTCCGTTTTGGAAGGGGAAGGCACCCACACATCAACCCCGAATGCATATGCATGAGTGCTGACAAAAAGCACACATACGCGTGCATGTACATGCATGCACATGCATGTGGCGGTGATGGTATGGGTGGTTATAAATTAAAACGAGTATCGAGTATCGATTTGCAGAGTTGCATTGGGGGGATCGCAATCAGATGCGGAAAAGTTAGGCATCCTGCCTAAACATGCCGGCCCCCTTTGCGATACGCAACATCGTTTTACCCCCACTGATCTCCGACCGCTGAAAAGCAACGAGAAAAACGTTTGCATTAAAACTAAACTTAACCTAAATTGCGTATTTCGCCAGCGTCGCGGGTGACCGGGAGTCCTGCCCGACTTGCGCAGCATGCCACCTAAGCTAGGATGAAAAAGAAACATTAGAAGTGGAGGAAAGTGAATATTTCTTGCCTTTGGTTATACATAATTCTTAGATATTAATAGAATCCATGAAGTGATATGACGTAGAAGGTCCATCGTGCTGGACAAAGAGGCCGAGGTCTCCGTTCCAGACTGGCAAAAAAAAATTTTTTTTTTGGACGGAGAGGCCGTGGTCTCCGTTTCAGATTCGCATTATTTTGTTTGGTTGGACGAAGAGGCCGAAGTCTCCGTTCCAGACACGCATTATTTTTGTTTAGGTTTTTCTGGGCTGGACGAAGAGGCCGAGGTCTACGTTCCAGCGTCTAGTGTATCGTGTCGCTCTCGCGGCGGCTGGCCTTTTTTTTTTTTTGTTGGATGAGGTGTAGCATCTTGTGAGGTGCCAGGGCGAGTGACCGTGAGGTTGGCTGGGTGAAACGGCGGTGTTTTATTACAAAACGTATGTTAAAAGAGATGAGTTCGTACTTAAATTTGAAAGTGTACCAACTGCCGGTGCTTGCATGCAGATTGGCGATGCGTTCTCAACAACGCGTTCTATCTGCACGTACCATTTTGAGATAGCATGCAACCCTGTCGTGTATTTGTTGGTTAGCTGACAGCTGGTATGGTGAATTTGTGGTGTGCGAGTATATATATACATATATGTATTTGCTTGCCCTTGAAAAAAAACTAGGTCACTGGGGCAGTAGCACACTAGGCCGGTAGAAACAGTTGGCTTTTTTCAATTTCGGGATTTTGTCGTGTCGGAATTCTTTTATTGTCGGGACTCGGATTGATTTTGCACCGATCCTTTATAATGACCTTTTGTGATATTTGTTGTTGAAAAACAACAAGTCCTGCCCCCCAGCCAGAAAACAGTACCCAAAAAACGGACAAGGTAAAAAAAGACGACAACATATTTCTTTGTTAAAAAAAATATGAAATTTTGTGCACGGAGAGGTTTTTTTTTTTTTTTTCCCCCTTTCTTTGAGTTCCTTTCTTGTGTATGACTGGTTGGTACTGCATGAGACGCCCACATGAGTAAAAATACAAAAACGCGTCAGTCCCGATTGTGATGTTTTGCGATTTTCGGTACTGATTTTGTCTATTTAGTGTTCGGTATCCGCCCTTAGTCTGACAGCACTAATGAGGCTGCCGTTGTTATGTTGCGGTTGCCATCCAGTTGCTTCCCCGTAACAGGAATTTTCCAGGGTACATTAATGTAGGATTGTGGTGGATAAATTACCCTTATCACATTTTTATTTGGAAAAGGATTTTCAAGCTGGTAAAACGTAAGTATGACAAATTCCTAACGGATTTTTTAATATTTTTTTTTTGTTTTTTTTTTCTAATGGGTTTTCTATTTTCTTTCTTTTTTTTCTTCTCAGTGTCAAATGGACCCGCGGCAATATATATGTTTGATATTGGAGTCTGCGGAGGAGGATGCGGAACCCATTGAGGTGGTCGCGGACATCCGCTATGCGGAGCGGCGAAGGGGCTCATGGCCATGTTTTGCACCGGTCGAGGTCCTGCAACATGCAGTGAGGGAGGAGCTACGGCGCGCCGACCCCGGGGTGCTCCGTGCTAGGCGGACGCCCATCGTCGTGAGGGTGCGCGGCAGGGCCACGAAGTGGTACTCCACATTTTACCGCGGGTGTGAAGGGGTGTTATGGGTGCGGCGGCCGCACCAGGATCTAGTGCCCCATTGGCAATTTAGTTGCCGTGTGTGCCAGCGGGCACTAAGCTCGTTCTCGTGTCTGATTGCCCATTTGAACGGGCATATGGGCTTTTTCCCGTACCGGTGCGGGGATTGTCTAAGGCGGTATGCGTCTTCGGCTGCGTTATCCCTGCACCGAAAACGGATGCATTAGGGATAGGGGTCTGGGGTTTTCACGAGATGAAATACCTTTTTTTGAATTTTAACATTTGAATTTCGGTTTTATTTGTATTTATGAATTGGATTAAGCTATGTTATTTATGGAATAAAATATAATGCTCACAAATAATGTCGATGTTCTTATTTGGATCGTGGCCTTCCTGGGTAAAGGGAAAGTGATGTGTCTGAACCCTGACAGGGGCGTTGCGAAACGGTCCATTTGGTGGTCGCGTTAGGTAACGTGGCAACTCTGCCGTTTCTCGTTTTCTTGTATGTATCATACATACATACCTACGTTGGTTGAGCATTCCAGTATAGAGAATGAAGCAGAAAAAAAAATGAATCGAAAGATTTATTTTACCGTTTCGCTTCAATTCATGTGAAATTTACGCATGGTTGGATTAAGGTGTTCGGTGGTCATTGAGGACATGGTAAATGAATTTTAACTGCATTTGATAATTTAATTTATAATTAAATTTACATTATGTTATTAATTTTCTTTCCTTATGAATTTTATTTTCTTTTTAGGTGGCTCTGGTGGAGCGTTCGAGAATGTTGAGATTATGTGAATTTGAGCAGCGTGCATCAATTGATATGCCACAAGAGCAACGTATACCCATATTTTTAACAGACATACAACATTTGCTAATGAAGGCATGAATTGGTAAGAAATCACCATGTACACCTGATCGTTGGTGTTTCTTGGAAAAAACCATTATGCTTGTCGCAGTGTTGTACTGATATTAGAAGGTCTTTCCCTATACCACTACTTATCAATTGAAAGTAAGTTCGAGCAAACAAAATATTTCAAACACGTTTAGAGATTGTGTTGCCACCATTGTAAGGTTTTATGACAGGGGAAGTGGCACAAGTGCCACTAACAAATGTGCAAGCGCATAACTTAATTGAAGAACATGGCTCATCGGATTCGGTTGTTGAAATGATTGAAGATCCCACTTTGCTAGTAAAGGCTATATTTCCAGTTATTGAAGATGGCACCCCCGCTGAAACGCAAAAAAATACATTGCCTACGGGTGAACATTTTTCTCGTACAAAACTATTGCCTTCTGCATTACAAATGATTGATGAAGGTTATCCAATGCCTTTACGTGGTGAATTGAGTGAGCGTTTTAAAGACTATGTTTTCACTAAAGATAATTACCCACCTTTCACAGATCAAAGCCCTATGTTTGGTGTTGATTGTGAAATGTGTAAGACGATAGTTGGTCATAACGAGCTTCCGCGTAGCTCTATTGTAAAGGAGAAATCTAAAACTGTATATGAAAGGTTGGTAAAGCCAACAAACAAAATTGTAGATTATTTAACCCCTTATTCTGGAATTACATCAGATATAATGAATGCGGTAACGAAAAATATCAAAGATGTACAAAATGAAGTACGTGAACTGCTGCCACCAGATGCAATTTTGGTGGGTCACTCTCTAGATTTCGACAAATTGTTGCAGACTGTAGCTTTAGTTGGCGGTTCGTCCAAGTGTCCCAGTGGTGTAGCAAAAATTGCTATCAAGAAAAATGCGATTGCAGCTGCTGCTGAAATGGCAGCAACATCACCAATTAACTTGTAAAAAATCAATCGATTAAACAATGGACGATCTTGAGTGATCTAGGAGGTTAAGAATTTGTGGTGAAATTTATTGAAAAAAATTTGCGAATGATAGGTAGTTTCTTAATTGAATATGTTAAATAAAAATATTTTTGACTTCCTCACGCGTCTCATTAACAAGTGCTTCAATACTACGCTCTTTTGATTTTGGCAATGTTTTCTCGGCATTACGGAAAAATTCACGCCGTTCTCTTACAATCGAACCAAAGGGAATACTTTGTGGCGTTGAGCCTAAAATATCCTCTTACCCATTTCGATAATTGCGATGCTGGATTAGGTTGAACAAAACGTATATCGCATAAGAGAATAGCACCATAATCATGCTGATGGCGTATGACACATCCAATAGCTTGATTACCGGCACGAGGTGCTTCTAAGCTACACCATGCTTGGCCTGATAATAATTCGTTTTCTCTGGTACGGTTATCTTCTAAATAACGTATCTTTAAGGTAATTTTTAGGGTCTTTTAGTGGCGGAAATGGTAATTCCGTAATAATAACTGTACGTCCATTACGATCAGTGAAATCTAGCCCCGCCGAGATTTTGCCGCGACATACTGCTAAGAACCAGACACCTCTTCCCTAATTAATACTCTTGTAAATGCCTCCATTGTTGTAGTGAAACTTTCTTTGTTCCATGGTTCCACATATGGTTATGTCGACAAACTTCAGCCCAAAGTCCACTAGCTTGCCATGCGTCCACACACTGATTTAACCAAGGGTAGGAAGAAAAAGACTAGCAAACCGTCAGGTACAATGCGTGATACATTAAGCATGGTTTTACCTAATGAGCTGAGATATTTTGGGTTCTCACGATTGGCAAAATTGGATATCGGCAATTATATACGAAGAAAACTCCCCATTGCGTACGCGAGTTGTTGCAGTATGGTGCCGCTGTAAATTTTCAAGGTTCGTCTGGAGATACGGCGTTGCATGATTTATGCGTACACGAGCCGCATCAATTGGATACTAATGACTTGGATTGACTGTGAGTAAAAGAAAAAAAATGTTGTTGGTGTTTATTTTTCCTTGTGGAGTCTGGCTTTAGAATTTGGCCAGTAATAGTGCGAAATATTGTCCATATAGAAGTTGGTTGAAAATTCTTAGTACGCGACAGCAAACAAAATTGTATTACATAAATCGGTTATTAAACAAAGAGAACTGGGTTATGGTAGATTAGAAAATGATTGGCGTAAAGATGGCAAGCTGGCAATAGGCAAGCTCCACCTAGCTTATTATGCCGTTTTATACAGTGTCGTTCGGTACCACCCCATGTGGCATTCTGCCAATTCTATTAGCACACCACTGATCCAAATCCGAGGCCTACCCGTATCCCAAATAATTTATTGTCGAATATATGACATTGCAGATCACCTGCACATCATTCTCTTCCTATCTGATTGCCCAAATTGAGTTTTATCAACCTTGTCATTTGTTGATAAATGCTATCTAAGCCTGGTATACGCCTATGATGTTTCGAATTGCGGCGTATCACATCTTGACAACAGGACCATTGCGAGTCTATTCGTTGTTCAACGTTTTTCATCATACATTGATTAATAGAAAAATAATTTTGCAATTCCGTCAATTGACGCTGACTAATACAGTCGTGTAATGATAAATATACCCAGGCTAATCTGTCGGCCATGCAAAACTGCGGTACAAAAAGCTTACTCTGGATTTTTATACATTTTTAATTCTGATCTACCCCTCACTATTAACATCTCAGATGATTCTGTACGCGAGTGACGCAAGTCTTGAACATCCATGACAAAATCACGTTTATTTGCTTGTTCCTTTTTCAAGATGTTTCCGGTAAAGGTAATCCCCTTTTTTCTCAGGGAATTGTAGTAGACACGTATCTTTGGGAGTATATTAGTAGCCATAAGAAATTTGTAAATGCCAATACGTCGTTTTCTGATAAATATTTCGTAAATTGATAAAAGTCACGTCGGGTAGGTCATTCTTTCAGAAATTGTTTGAAGAATGCCAGACGTTACAATTTTATTCAAAATGCACTATCTCAAATTTGTTGCCAAACCTCCTAATATGAGCATAAGTGCAATGCATTTGGTCGTAAGAAAAGGTTAATGAAAAGCATTCCGAGATGACGCGCTCTTCAATCTAACTCTAATCTGGGGCGGTTTTGTGACAAATCTTGACTCGGGAAATTTTGACAAATTCCTGTTGGCCGAGTGCATTCAAATTCTGTTCTGCGTGAGGGCTTTTCTGGTATCCTCGTTATGGGAGAACGAGTGAGTGGGATGGTTTCTGGTGTCCTCGTTATGGGAGAACGAGTGAATTTGGGTTTGCTTTGGAAGCTTAAGGGTAGAATGGGCTGAATCCCTCTAGGTTCTGTGGCAGATAGAGGATCTGCGTTAGGTTAGAGTAGATTTTTTGAAAATAGGGATGGGGAGGAAAGGAGGGATTGTTAAGAGGAGCCCGTGGTCCTCTCACAATCGATCTCCGTAGGGAGAAGGATCAGTTTGACCAAAGGTCGTCTGACTTGACCCTTCTCGGTTATGAGGTCAACTACACGTACTCGGTTATCTTCGCCGGGGTGTACGTTGACGACTCTACCTAACCTCCATTCGTTGGGAGATAAGTTGTCCTCTTTGAGGACGGCGAGATCTCCCACTTGTATGTTTTCTTTGGGATGCTTCCACTTCACTCGTTTTTGAAGTTCGGATAGATATTCCACCTTCCATCGCTTGCAGAAAGTATGATGGAGGGCTTTGAGTTTCTGCCACCGATTTATCATAGAGGCAGAGCTTTCACTAGCATCTGGTTCTGGCGGAGCCAGTAGGTAGCTGCCCGTTAGGAAATGTCCTGGGGTTAGTGGTTCCAGATCCGTTGGGTCATTCGACCCTGGACTGAGTGGGTGCGAGTTGGGGCATGCCTCAATCCTGCACAAAAGGGTTTGGAACTCCTCCATGGTGTACTTATGGGGAGACGCGTACGCTCTTCACTCCCGCCTCCCACAAGCCGCCCATATGTGGAGCAGCGGGGGGAATAAAATGCCAGCTTAATGCTTGATGATTGTACTTTGAGACTGTTTTGTCTCGGATTTCTGCCAGGAAGGCTTTAAACTCGGATCGTAAAGATCTTGACGCTCCGACAAAGTTTGTACCATTGTCGGAGTAAATGTTTTTCGGACATCCTCTTCTTGCGATAAAACGCGCAAAGGCTGCGAGAAAGCATGGAGTAGTAAGGTCACTAGTGGCTTCTAAGTGGATGGCCGCAGTGGAGAAACAGACAAAAAGGCATACGTAGCCTTTTGACAGTCGACATCCCCTACCGCGGTAGCTTTTGATGTCGAAAGGGCCCGCAAAGTCTACCCCGGTATTGGTGAACGCGCGGGTAAAAGTAGTCCGTTCGCAGGGAAGGGTACCCATAAGTTGGGACTGCGCCTGTTTTCGGTGAATAGTGCAGGTTTTGCAATTATGAATGGTTGCCCTAATCATGGTTTTGATGTTAGGTATCCAGTATTGGGTGCGTATCAGACGTAACATGAGTTGGTTTTCCCCATGCATACTTTGTTGATGAAACATTAGGACTGTAAGACGGGATAACCTGCAGTTGTATGGGAGGAGGATTGGGTGGCGTTCATTAAAAGCTAAGTCCTTTGACGCCCCTAGTCACCCTCCTACCCGAATGATGCCATCTTGGTCTAAGTAGGAATTAAGTGAGAGTATTGCACTTTTCCCTCCAATTGGTTTTCCGGCCTTTAGATCATTATTTTCGGAACTATAATGTTGTTTCTGATAGATTTTAATTAAGATTTGGGTTACTGATTTGATCTCATCCGGAGAGATTAAGGGTGACTGGACCTGAAAGGATTTTTTTGTTTTGGGGTGAGTTCTTCGGTAGAACCTCATAACGTATGAGAGCACCCGTAGAGCCCTAGGTAGGTCTGAAAAGCGTTGGAGAACATCGGTAGTATTCACTGTTGTTGTTGCGCAGGTCTTCGCCCTCTTTTCCTCTACGGAGGTGATGTAGTCACTTTCTTGTGCTGGCCATTGGGAAGTGTCTTCTTGCAGCCAAGAAGGTCCCTGCCACCACAACGAATTGTTGACCAATTCAGACGCAGGTAATCCTCTGCTACCTAAATCTGCTGGGTTAGATTCTGAGTTTACATGCAACCAGTCCTTATTTCCGACCATGTCGATGATCTTGGTGATCCGATGTGCGACGAAAGTTGACGAGGAAGAAGGCGGTTTCCTTATCCATGCGAGAACGATCGTTGAATCCGTCCATAGGTGAACTCTCACTGGTCCCAATTTAAGGTTTCTGAAAATGGATTCGGTGATTTCCGCTAACAGCACGGCTCCGCACAGTTCCAATTGTGGAAGAGAAAGAGTTTTCACTGGGGCTACTCGGGTTTTGGCTAGAAGTAGGTTTGTGCAGACATTATCATCCGTTTTGACACGCATGTAAATGACTGCTGCATAAGCCTTCTCGGATGCGTCACAAAATCCATGGATCTCGATGTCGGTTCCTGGAGAAAAGTTGACCCATCTAGGTATCCTGATTTTATCGATTTCATGGTATTGGTCGGTGAAGGTTTTCCATCGTTCTAGCGTACTGCTCGATACTGGGTCGTCCCAAGCGGTGCCTTCTAACCAAATACTCTGCATGAGTATTTTTGCCACAATGACCATTGGCGCAAGCTAGCCTAAACGGTCGAAAAGTTTAGCTATAGCGGATAGTACTGCTCGTTTGGTGATGTTTTCGCCATTTTCCAGGGTTCCTGCCTTGAAATAAAACACATCTGAGTGAGCGTTCCATCGTATTCCCAGTTCTTTTACCGAACTAGCTTCTACGAACGCTAAGAAATCCTCGCTGACAAAATCCGTTTTGGGGATGTCCTTTAGAATTTCCTTACACTTTCAAGTCCACTTGCGTAATGGAAAGCCAGCTGAGTGTAAGGCTTCGCGAATCTCGTTTCTTGCTTTGATGGTTGACGCTATTGTGTGTCCTCCAGATAAAACATCATCTACGTACATACTCTCTCTTGGTATGCTAGCCGCTGTAGGGTGTGAATTTGCGACGTCGTCAGCCAGTTGTAGGAGCGTTCTTATCGCGAGATATGGAGCGCAATTCACTCCGAAGGTAACCGTCTTTAATTCGTAAGGACTAATAGGGTCATTCGGGAAAGTGCGATGCACAATACGTTGAAATTTGGTGTGATTTTCGTTCACCCAAATTTGTCGATACATCTTTTCGATGTCGCTATTGAAGACGAAACGGTATAGTCTCCATCGTAAGATAAGGATGGGTATATCGGCTTGTAGAACTGGGCCTGGGAGTAGGATATCATTTAGGCTCTTCCCGTTGGCCGTAGGGCGCGAGGCATTGAATACTACGCGTACCTTTGTAGTGGTACTTTCCGCTTTAATAACGGCGTGGTGGGGCAGGAAGTAATGATCCGAATCGTCGGATGGGATATTTCTTTTAAATTTTTCCATATGTCCGAGCGTTTCATATTCTGACAGCACCCGAACATATTCCTTACCTAAATCTGGGTTTTTTATTAGCCGCCCCTCATTCCGGAAGAATTGAGAGCATGCACGCTTCAGGGATGGTCCTAAGTTAATATTGTTAGGGTAATCCTGCCGGAATGGTAGTGACACGGTGTACCTTCCATTCTCACTTCGCTGCGTTGTTTCTTTAAATAGTTGTTCGCAGTACCTTTCATCCTCATTTAATATTTTATTTTTGGGTAAATTTTCTACCTCCCAGAAAGCTTTGAGTTGGTTGTCTAACGCAACCCCGTTGTAGAAAGAAATAATGCTCTTCGTTGGATTCGGTGATTCGATACGACCGGTTAGTATCTAACCGAACACTGTCTCTTGGGCTAAGAGTGTGTTTAGCACATTCTTTTTTATACCGTTCATTATAATTTGGGGATATATGTCTCCGCCAAGTATGAGGTCTACGTCTTCGTTGACGTAGAACCTCTTGTCTGCCAAAACCAAGTCTGGGAATGCCTGCATAGTCATTGCGTTGATATGGCAGGATGGAAGATTCCCAGTGAGTTTCGCTAGAACTAGTACGGGTGTAGTCAGGCTGAAGCAGGGATCCACTGGTGAACGTAATTCGATGTTGGATGCTTCTTTCACCTGAGCTGTGAAATGTGATGCCTGAAACATGGGCATGCATTTTCCTACCTGGCAAATTGATTCTGCGTTTCAGTCTTTCAGTTATAAAGGAACATTCAGACCCAGAATCAATTAATGCCCGCGCGGAGAAGTCGGTACCATTATGGTGAATGTGTACGCGAGCAGTTCCTAATAGCACGCCTGTGCTGGAATTGGCATGGCAGGATTTGACATTCTGATTCGCAGAGGAAGGTGGTTGTCCCGATTCCTGTCTTTTCCTTGCCTGTGCCGAAGTTGATGGGGCATTATCCGCATCTTTGAAGGGATTTCGCACCGCCGGTTGCAGAAGTGTGTCCGCATGCAGGAGCGTGTGGTGACGAGAGTGGCATTTGGAACAGTTGTATGAACTGGTGCACCTCGTCACTGTGTGTCCTGGGGATAAACAATTCAGGCAGCCATTTGTGGATTTGACGAATTTAATCCTTTCTACCGGGTTTAAATCGCAAAAACGTGAACAGTTGCGTAATCTGTGCTCCGTATATTTGCACATTTTACACATTGATTTTGTTGTTTGCTTGGTTACTTTGGTTTGAAAAGCACCAAGTCTTTTTGTAGGGTTTTCCGTCGACTGGCGCGACGTGTTTGACTTTTGCACTTTCGAAGTGGCATTCCCTGTAAAACCAGACGGTTTCAAGTGTCTGGAAACGATTTGGCAAGAATTTGTCCATATCCTGCCACTTGGATATGTCCGTCTTGTGGTCAATGCTCTGCTCCCATAGAGCCAACGTATTTTCAGGTAATTTTGTCGAACATAAATAGGTAATAATCGCATCCCAATTTGAAACATCGATCTGATATGTTTTTAAAGATGCCAAGCAATTATTTATGTCGCGGTAAGGTTTTGATAGAGCTGCCGAACTCGCTATCTATCTTTTTTAGATTAAACAAAATTTGTAGTTGTGAGTTTACGAGAATCCGCTTATTCTCGTATCTCTCACATAGGTTTTTCCAGGCTGTTTCGAAGCCTTCATTTGTCAAAGGACATTTCTTGACAATGTGGATACTGTGCTCGCGCGCGCGTTCTCCCTCAGGTTTGACTGCCCTATCTTTTTCCTCCTTCAATTTGGCTTGAAGTTCAGCCATGTTCGACATGCATCGCAAGAATACGGCATATGCCGCTTTATGCTTGATCTTGACCGCATCAATTTTCTTTGCGTCGAGCGTGTCAGAGCCAATCTAATGTAGGAGTCCATGTTCATGGTTCAAAAGTGGAGAGCGAATTAACCAAGGGATATAAAACTTGAAAACCTGAGCGAATCACCCAACCAACAAGTATTAAAATTACGCAAAATTGATTTATTACTCTTAATTTGTTTATTTTTGTCTGACTTTGCAGATTATTTGTGCCTTAAAACAAGGAGCAGGGGGAATCAACACCAATGTGTATTGTGCGAAGTAAAGGGGGGCCACTCGCCACTTCAACCTTCAATTTTATTATAAAATAAGTGCGCGCGTTGATATAAACTCGACGAAAAGTGTGAAACCGTGAAATAAATGTTATGCAACAAAGAACAAAACTGTGTAACAAGATTAATTAGAGAAATTAGTGAAAATAATAGTGACGCAAAAGAAATAGAATTTTGCTGCAGTCGAATGGCGTGAATCTTTTTTGAAAGTGAGGTTATGTGCACCTCTTCCCTGTGCTGTGTCTGGAGAGCCTTACCGCTGGTGGGGGGACAGACCAGATAGTCACAAGGAATCTTAAGCGACGTTAATGCAACGCGTTTGTACTTATTTTCCTTTTTGGCACTACACAGTTTTTTCACACTTTTCGCGGTTAACTACAATCACGTATGGCACTTTAGATCGATTTTTCGCACTTTTATTTATTATTTTAACCAAAAAAAATGTGGCAAGAAATATTGCACTTACTGTGAACTTTTTGGTGATTTGTATGTTCTGGTGATGATGTGGCAAGATGACTTGTGGTGTTGCTGATGGCTTAAACAGGTTGTCGCTTGCTCAGTGTTTTGCACGCTGGTATTAAATAATAGACTTTCCAAATCTTGTGGTATAACTGTTGATGGGCAAATACTTTTCCGCATAAATTTTCGGGCTAATTATGTTGTGGAATGTATTGTTAAGGTGCTGTTTCCAATTCCTGGTGAGATAGGACCAAATGTTCGGCCGGGGTGCGTCTGATCCTTGCGAGAGGTGGGCGCACCGGGTCGATCTCAGTGGGAAAACGGGTGGAAATGAAAATAAGAGAAGACGAGATTTCTCGTTATAATATGTGTTTTATTGAATAGAAGTACAATATTTTGGTGACAATATTACCTGACTGTATTGTAGAAACACGGCAGAGATCGTTGGCGGCAGATGCGTATGGTACGGCGGTTGAAATCCAAGAGACCGGTTGTATTGAAAGCTACAACCGTTGACCCGCAAAATCCTCCGTTTTGGAAGGGGAAGGCACCAACACATCAACCCCGACATGCATATGCATGAGTGCTGACAAAAAGCACACATACACGTGCATGTACATGCATGCACATGCATGTGGCGGTGATGGTATGGGTGGTTATAAATTAAAACGACTATCGAGTATCGATTTGCAGAGTTGCATTGGGGGGATCGCAATCAGATGCGGAAAAGTTAGGCATCCTGCCTAAACAACTCCCATGAAGTTATTTTTCTGATACTACTCATTTTTAATTTTGGAATACTTTTGATTTTAAATTGGATTGTTTCATGATCGGTTATTTGATGTTCATCTAACCTTTCGCAAGCGATATCATTATTATCCGAAAATAGTAAATCAATTTTTGTTCTATATATATCCGCTATGCGAGTATCGAAATCAACTTTTTGATACATATAGTATGATTTAATCAGGTCAATATGTTGTGCACTATATGAACATTTATTTAAATATTTTCCTAGAACAACAATTTGGTAAAATATTTTACAGTGCTAGACAGGAATTGTATATAGTTAATTTTAAAATGAATTAATATGACAATAGAATTTCCAACAAGTAATAAACAATACAACAATAATATTAGTAAAGATAAAAATAATACTTGTAATGTAACTGCTTGGTCCGGGGCGAGAAGGGTGGCGGTTAGGCATGGTGGTAGCCCGGCTGAGGCTCGTCGGCGTTGAGGCGCTGTTCTTGCCACCTTCCTCAACCCACAGTCACAAAAAAAAAATTATAAATATCATGCCTAGGGAGAAAAACATAGGGACCTGTAGAAGAGAAGGAGAAAGAAAAGGAGAAGAGAGCAAGCGGGAGAACACCGTCCGTGTCAGGTGGAGTCATCCCACCCCTCTTGTTCATGAGGCATGAACAACCTTGAACTCCACTTTGACTCCGATAACCGAGTGGAGTTCCCTTGTCCTGACGTTCCTCCGTCTGTAATGGTCTAGTCTAAATCACCGTCCGTCAGTGGGTTGCAACACCTAACTCATTCCTAGTGTGCCACAAGGGCAACACCCACACTAACACAAAAGAAAACTTAGAGGGCCTGCATTTTTCCTAACACTGTTTCAGCCAATAAATTCGAAATAACTCATTTCCTCTGCATACAAGTTTATTTTCACAAATTCTATGTTTACTTATATCTAGTGATTTGTATTGGTAATTCTAAATTCTATTCTTTTTTATCCTGATCTACACTCAATCAAAATAACAAAGAAAAGATACTGCAATTACTGCATACAATATTCAAAGTAAAAAAATAAAATAGATAACAAGAACATAAAATAACCCTGACGGGAACACCCTTTACTTAAGATCTCTATTTCTTGCTTATATTAAGAAATAGTTAAAACGCTCACCTAAATATGTGCATACGATAACAGGTTAGGCAAAGAATCAAAAAAAAAAAAAGAGAGATTACGACAATGTTATATAAATATTACCATTCATTATATGTATATAATCATCCACTTACTCACCTCCTCACGCTCATCTGCAGTCCAGGTACCAAGGCTGTAGCAGCGGGAGCTGAAAAAAATAGAAATAAAGAGAAAAAAAAAACCATGTACTTGTACTATTATATATTATTACCTCATGGAACTTTTAGTTCCGGTTTATGAATGTTAAAATGCGCATGCACATTTTTTTCTGGTGCGCTCGTGGTAATTGATAAAGAAAAATAAAAAAAGGAAATGTTTACTAAAAAAAGTAAAAAGTTAAAAATAATCACGGGGTAAGTGCGAAGTGTACAGTGGAAATATATTGGTCGGTACGAAAACAAGTGGTTACCACGAAAAGTGGTTTACCAACGACCAAATTTCTTGGGAAAGAACAAGGAAGGTGCCACGCAGGCAGATCCTTCTTTTTTCTTATAGAAATACTTAATTAAGAAAGCGAAGTAAATAAAATTCCAAAAAAAGGTAAAAGAATATAGCAATTATCAATATATAATGAAAAAAGATTCATGTGTGCCTACGGATTAATTAGGGTGTAAGAGAAAAAAAAAAATACGGAAGAAAAAAAATCAAGCTCGCAAAAAGAGGAATTCAGAAAAAAATTAAGCGAATACTAAAATACTAAGTTAAGTAATTATGCAAAAAAATCATATATACATAAATGTGATGAAAAATGTGTGTGAAGTGAATACTATGTATGTATGTGTGTTTTTCGGTAAGTGAAATATGTTAGAAAAAAAAAAAATATGTAGGTATATAAGAATGAGAAAACTCTAAAAAAAAAACTAAACTACAATTCAACAATATTTCAGGCTTAGGAGTTACAGGGAAATTCAGGGCATAAATCTTACAATCTAAAACATGATTTTTAAACAACAAAAAACCTAAATCGATATTGTCGGTCCCCTCCGTGGTAGTTTGGTGTTGTCGTATTTGCGGCGAATTCGAATAATGTGCTGAGTGTACTTTTTACCTTTGAGATGTCTTCTCACCACCGCCCCGCTGATGTAGCAATCCACACCAGCGACCAGCTATATATAACTCACCGCTAATTGTAGTTTGTGATATGATGTGATACAACGTGAAGTGATGTGATCTGATGTGATGTGATATGTTGCGTGCTCTTGTTCGGTGTGGTGTGATGTGATGGGCAGCCCTCTCTTTGCGTGTGTTTAAGTTGTGTTTTGGGATAATAGCCTTTCACCTGCTAATAGCTTTGGTTGTGTTTGTGCTTACCGTGTATTTTGATGGATAGTTGGAATTGCTTGATGTTGGTTTTACTATTTCCGTGTTTGAATGTTTTGTATCAGAAAGTATGTACAAATGAGGTCGTGGTGTTTTTGAGTGTTGCGTGGTTATTGTTGGTGTGGTTGTGTGGTGGTCGCCGGTGTGTTTGTGATCGGCAGGTGTGGTTGCTGGTTGGATGTTTCGTGGTTAAGGTTATGCGTGTATTTCTGAGGTTGTGGTTTTGAATGTGGATCTGCGGTGTAGTAGCTTATCTATGTTTCGGTGGTTGGTTGCAAATGCGTGTGGTTGTAAATATGGATGTATGCAATCTTTTGGTGTGGATGCGATTTTTCTTATTTTCCCCTTTTTTTTTTTGTGGTTTGGACGAGTGAGTGTTTTATGTTGTACTGGTGGCTTACGTGTTCGGTGTGGGTTGTTGTAGCTATTGGTGTTTGTGACTCGGTGTGGTGTCTGTTGGTGGCTGTGACGCGGTGTGGTTTGTAGTTGGTGGTTCGGGTGCCTCGCACCGTTGCTTTAAGCGAGTCTCCTTGTGGTGATGCGTTGGTGGATTTTGGTGCCTAGCACCGACGGTGGTGATTGGTTTCCTTTGGGGATTCCTTCAATGTAAACGTTGCTGGTGGTGCTGGATCTGGTGTTGGCAGGAATACTATTTCTCTCTTGGATGCGGCACTTTTCACCGAACCGGTAGCTTGCGGTTTCGCACTTTGAAATTTTATCACTTTATACACTTTTAATTTAATTTTTTTATTTTTTTTCTTCACTTTCACTGCACTCGCGTTGTGGGTACCGTATTCAAGGCTTTGTGATCGAGAAGAACGGGATGTTGGCCCTTTTATAGACAACTTTTTCCTGTTGCCACTACCGTTTTCGGTTTACTGTCAACCCACTTTATCCCAAAGTCACTCAAAGTTTCTGGAAGGCTTCCAGCATGTTAGCTACAACGATTGGTTCTATATTCACACACATACACATATAATACGCAGTTGCTCTGCAGACAATTGGCATTGTTATTTGCAGAGACAGTGGTGCGCGTGCGTGTAGGCGCACAGGGGCGTAGATTGTTAAACGGCTGTCGTTACATACTTATAGAAATATGATTATTAGACAATAGGAGGAAACGAAAAGAGGAAACGAAAAAAGGAAACAATATGACGAGATAATACAATTTCATTAGCAAGAATACAAAACTTGTTTCGGCTTACAAATCATTGTAAAAAGTGGTTAGCTCAGCGGCGTATGGAAGTAACGAAGAACTGCCTTCCAGACGTTAGCAAACGGTATCTTATGTGCGTGAGAACTGATCTCGATGAATGAAGAAACGTAAACCTCCGATATAAATAATCAGATTCCTTTGTATATGTAATTTTGTGAAGGATAGTCAGTGTTTTAACTTTTAAAAGATTGTGAAAAGAAATATTTAGCAACCTTTCAGCGTGATGTGAAAAGTGGTCAAGTCTTTTCAACCCAAATACATATCTAGCAATGTTATTGTAAACAACATTAAGTTTATTCATACACACATAGACACAATTTGAACACATCTCACATCCATAAAGTAGTGTAGGTATTAGGTACGCTTTCGCTAGAAGTAGTCTAATATGTAGGGGAGTGAAGTATTAGCCACAGTGTACGAAGCATTCTATACACTTTTCCTACCGTGATAAAAATATGGTCTTTCCATGTTAAGGTCTTATTAAAAACTGCTCCTAGGTTTTTTGCAGCGTCAACGTATTCGATGACAGAATTGTCAATAACTATGTTGTCCAAAGCATCAGCAGAGAACGACTTTCTAATAATAACGATGCATTTCGACTTTTTGGGGTTAAGACAGAGGGCGTTCTTAGAAGCCCACACACCAATTTGGTTCAAATCATAATTCAAAGTATTTACACACAAAGCGGTACCATCACGGGGACAACATGTGTACAATTGCACATCATCAGCAAAAATATGGACGTTACAAAACTTAAACACATTTGGCAAGTCATGGATGTACAGAACAAATATCAGAGGGCCCAGAATAGAGCCTTGTGGACGCCTCCACGTAGGAAGTCAGACTTTCTACTGTCTAAACAAATCGACTGAGTCCTGCCGCCAAGATACGATCTAATAAGTGAAGTTACATGACTCGCGCAATTAAAAAACTTTTCAGCTTCTTACAGAGTAGGGTGGGGTCGACAGAGTCAAAGGCTTTAGAGTGGTCAAGAAGGGTCAGAAAAATATTATGATTATCATCAACTCGCTTTCGAATGTCTTCTATCACAGATAGAAGTGCCGTTGTACAGCTTCTCTTTGACCGGAAATTGGACTGACAGTCAGTAATGAGCTTATTGTCGTGAACATACCTCGTAATCTGCCCATGCAAAATTCGTTCAACAACCTTTGAAAGAAAAGGGAGTATGGCTATAGGTCGATACTCATTATTTTGCTTACGAATTGGGATAACCTTAGCAGCTTTCCAGCATTTACGAAAAATACCAGTGGTCAGAATAGAGTTGACACTCAGGGTAGCTATCTAGTTCGTTGATGTTAGCGTCAGCAAGATCAGAGAGTTCTCCTTTGTACTTAACGATCCCGATTTTCTTGATTTTGCTCCAGGTTTCTCTGGTACCCAAGGCAGCACTGAACTTATACTTATAATAATTTGCCTTGGCCGACTTTATAGCTTTGTTGACAGCAAGGCGAGTTGTTTTGAAGAAGATAAGCGTTTCTGCAGTTCGGTACCTTTTCCAGCGAGAGTAGACATGGTTCCGTTGATTTATTAAATGTTTTAAATAAAAAAATAAATGTAAGGCGCGATAACCTCCGAAGAGATTTTAGTCCGAGCTTCTCTTCCAATTTGCGTCTTGCTCCTTTTTTAAATTTTCATATAAAATGGCGGAAGGGGACCTACTTGTTTTGTGCCGACTCCGAACGGCATCTGCAACGCAGATGAGTTTTCACGGAGAGCTTTTCATTGCAGAAATACACTGGGAGTGCTTGCCAAATACTGCCGAGGGGCGCCCCGCTTAAAAAAATGTTCTTCTAATTGAAAAACCTTATTTGTAAAATTTTGATGTTGCTTTGCCCAGCGTTGTAGTATCGCGTGGAATTCCCCTCACTTCAATCACGCTTAACATTACAAACATACGTTCATTGACCCAGGTAACTACCATAAGTTCATTCGCGTTCACCAAGTCACCTAATGCATTAATGCGTCATACCCAAATTGCTCAAGTAGGAATCATATTGACAATATGTAAGTCAATATAATAATTCGCTAACAAAGCATTCCTCACTATGGAGTCATGCACCTATAGTTTGTAATTATTAATGTAAGAATGTATATATGTATAGGTTAAGAACTTTTGTATAAATAGGAAAGAATTTATTCAATAAAGAAGATTTATGAATCTGATGTCAGCGCTGAATATTAGCGCCAACAAAAACCATTTTATTTTAAAATCTAAAAGTATACTTTGTACATGGTGATCCTGCCATCATAATAAATACTTAAAATCCTTTTTACATGGCGATCCTACCAGTATAGTTCATAATTGTCAAAACTGCTAAAGATCTAGCTGGTCAGAATAACCTGTCGTAAAGCAGGCTTATCTGGAGGAAGGTCCTGCCAGTTCAACATTTAAGGCAAAATTGCTGATCAAGCAATGCCAAAAGGATTTCATTAACATAAATCCTGACAGTCTGAAGCAAAATATATCGAAGAAGATTTCAAAGATCCAGCCACAAAATTTAAGTCCCCACACAATTTTGAAAGCACACCAGATCGATATGGAAGACCAAAAAGGCAAACCGATTTGAATTTTAAAACGAACAAAGGCAAAAGAAGACAATATACTAGAGCAAAAGGCATAGTTCATGGCAATCAGCAAACCGCAATTACCACGTGTTTAGGCCCAATGCCTAACTTTTACCTGATTGACGGCGCCCCTCCCTAACGTTTTAATAATATTTCCAGCCACCCACACTCACGCCGCATTTGTGTGCATGCATGCACATGCATGCGTTTCAAACACATGCACGTGTGTGTGCAGGTTGTCAGCACCCATGCACGTATATGTGGGGGTCGTTGTGTGCGTGGCTTTTTTCCCCTCCTTAATACCAGAGGACCTTTTCGCGGCTTAGCGGTTGTCATCAACGGGACAACCGGCCTCTTTCTCGATTAACCGCCAAGCAGTTCACATCGCCCAGGATCACCATCGTCAAGTTATACGCAAAGGTAATAATGTATCCGCTTTATATTTCCTTACACTCTAATTAAATATTATTTTATAACGAGGGAATCCTCTTTGTGTTCTTATTTATTTCTTTGAGTGACCCATCCATTCCGAGATCGACCCGTGTGCGCCTACCCACTGCCGGTTCCAGACGCACTCAGGCCGAGCATTGGTCCTCCTCACCAGGAACTAAAAGCGCCTTTTGTTATACAGTCCACAACACAGCACATTTGCAACATAACAAAGAAGTTTGGAAGTTACAACACCATATTAGCAGCCGAAAATTTACAAGGAAAAAGTTGGAGTTATTGTACATAGGTGACCAGAGCCACAGCATATTCGCCAACCACAGCACAGCACAATCAACTTGTCTGGCACAAAAACCAATAAGAAGTAAGTGTTATATTTCTTGCCACTTTTTTTTTGAGTGTATTTAAGGGTATTTTGAGGGTATTTAAAATCAAAAAAGAAGTGAAAAAGTGAAGTTATTTAGTGAGCACCATTTTTTTTTCTTTCCAATTTCAAAAATTAAATCACTTGGTTTATTAATTTTATTTCGATCCTTGTGATTATCTGGTCTATCCCCCCACCAGTGGTAAGGTTTTCCAGACACAACACAAGGAAGAGGTTAACCTAACCTCATTTTCCGCACAATACCGAATAAGTTTGTTGTTGTTTTTTTTTGCACATCACAAACACATTAATTCCAATTAAATTAATTCAGGCGCTCACTTCTTGCAAAACATTTATTTCTTTCTTCACTTTTTTCTGGTTATTTTTCGATTTTCATTAGCAATATCGCACGCACTTTTTCATTTGTTCACAATACACTCATTTATCTGTGGATGTGGCGAGTGGTCCCCCTTTTGTTGTCGCTGCTGTGACAAAAAGTCCATAAAATAAACCCTTTTCGTTGTCGCTACCAAGACAAAAAGTCTGCAATATAAAAATAAATAATAAAGAGTCGAGTCTCAATAGTGTTTATTTACTGGGCAGGTATTTTTTACTCTAAAGCGTTCTATTTCTCTATTCGGCAATTTTCTCCTTAATAAACGTAAATAAAACAATGGAAACCTACATCCGTTTAGCAGAATCAATCGCAGAGTTTGATAAAGATTACAGCCTTATTCCGGAGAGCGACCATAGCAAACAGACCCTTGCAATACAGCAGGAAGAGTTGCGGCTCTTGTGGAAGAAGGTAAAGTCTGCGCTTGATTCGCTATTGGGATCTGGTGAGGTGTCAGCGGATGACGTTATGGCGATCAGAAAGAAGCAAAAGGCAGCATACGCAATCTACGTGCGATGTTCAGCGTCTATATCTGCTGAGGCAGAAAAATACAAGAAGGATGAAAAGAACGTCAACCCTGAGCAAGAACCTCATGGGCATAAAATTCGCCTCCCGGCTTGCGACACGGAAGTTTTTAAAGGGAATTATCTGTCTTGGCCAACTTTTCGCGACCTGTTCACGGCAATATATATAAACAATTCTAGTTTGAAAGGGGTGGAAAAGTTATTCCATCTCAACAACAAAACGCAGGACGAAGCAAAAGATATCGTAAAGAAATGCCCTCTCACAAATGAAGGTTTCGAGATGGCCTGGAAAAACTTGTGTGAAAGATACGAAAACAAACGTATCTTAGTTAACACACAACTACAAATTTTATTTAACTTAAAAAAGGTAGAAAGTGAGTGTGGCAGTTCAATAAAAAAGCTGCAAAATGATATAAATAATTGTATTTCGTCCCTCAAATGCCACAAAATTGACACTTCCAATTGGGATGCAATCCTGACCTATCTATGCTCAACCAAGTTACCAGAGAGCACGCTGGCTCTTTGGGAGCAAAGTATAGACCATAAAATGGACATATCCAAGTGGGAGGATATGGATAAATTCCTGTCTAATCGGTTTCAGACACTTGAAACAGTGTCTGGTTTTACAGGGCATGCCACTTCGAAAGTGCAAAAACCAAACGCGTCGCGACAATCGTCAGACCCCCCTACGAAAAGACTTGGTGCTTTTCAAACGAAAGTATCCAAGCAAACAATAAAATCAATTTGTAAAATGTGTAAATCCCCTGAACACAGATTACGCAACTGTTCACGCTTCGGCGAATTAACCCCAGTAGAAAGGATTAAATTTATAAAATCCACAAGTGGCTGCCTGAATTGCTTATCCCCAGGACACACCGTGACGAAGTGCACCAGTTCCTACAACTGTTCCAAATGCCACTCTCGTCACCACACGCTCCTGCATGCGGATACATCTCAGCACACGGCTGTCCGCAATCCTTTCAAAGATGCGGATAACATCCCAACAACTTCGGCACAGGCGCGACAATCTGCGAACCAGAATGTAAAATCCTGTCATGCCAATTCCAGCACAGGCGTGCTATTAGGAACTGCTCGCGTACACATTCGCCATAATGGTACCGACTTCTCCGCACGGGCATTAATTGATTCAGGGTCTGAATGTTCCTTTATAACTGAAAGACTGAAACGCAGAATCAATTTGCCAGCGAGAAAAATGCATGCCCAAGTTTCAGGCATCACAAATGCGGTGTCAGCTCAGGTGAAAGAGGCATCCAAAATTGAATTACGTTCACCAGTGGATGCCTGCTTCAGCCTGACTACACCCGTTCTAGTCCTAGCCAAACTCACTGGGAATCTTCCATCCTGCCATATCAACGCCATGACTATGCAGGCATTCCCAGACTTGGTGTTGGCAGACAAGAGGTTCTACATCAACGAAGACGGAGACCTCATACTTGGAGGAGACATATATCCCCAAATTATACTGAGCGGTCTGAAAAAGAATGTACTAAATACACTTTTGGCCAAAGAGACAGAGTCCAACGAAGAGCATCATGTCATTTTATAACGAGGTTGCATTGGACAATCAATTAAAAGCTTTCTGGGAAGTAGAAAATGTCCCCAAAAATAAAATGCTTAATGAAGAAGAAAGGTATTGTGAGCAGCTGTTTAAGGAAACGACAAAACGTGATGAAAATGGGAGGTATACCGTTTCGCTACAATTCAGGCTGCATTACCCTGAGAATATTAAATTAGGACCGTCCCTAAAGCGCGCATGTTCACAATTCTTCAGAAATGAGGGACGATTACTGAAAAACCAAGAGTTAGGGAAAGAATATGTTCGGGTGTTATCCGAATACGAAACGCTTGGACATATGAGAAAAATCAAAAACAACATTCCATCCGACGATTCCGATAGTTATTTCCTGCCCCACCACGCCGTTGTAAAAGCGGAATGTACCACTAACAAAGTGCGTGTCGTCATCAACGCGTCAAGTCCGACAGCAAATGGCATTAGTCTAAACGACATACTCCACCCAGGTCCAGTGCTCCAAGCAGACTTGCCTATTTTAATTCTACGTTGGAGACTGTACCGCTTTGTCTTTAATAGTGACATAGAAAAGATGTATAGGCAAATTTGGGTGACCGATAATCACGCCAAATTTCAAAGAATTGTCCACCGAACATCCCCCAACGAACCCATCAGTCTTTACGAACTAAAGACTGTCACCTTTGGTGTAAACTGCGCCCCCTACCTCGCGATACGGTCACTTCTACAATTGGCTGATGATGTAGAAAATACCCACCCAATAGCATCGGGTATATTACGCGAAAGTATGTATGTCGACGACGTTTTATCTGGAGGGCATACAATAGCGTCAACTATCAAAGCAAGAAACGAGATTCGCGATGCATTACACTCAGCTGGCTTTCCATTGCGCAAGTGGACATCAAATTGTGAGGAAATCCTTCAGGACATCCCCAAAACGGATCTACTCAGCGAGGACTTCCTAGCGTTCGAAGAGGCTAGCTCGGTGAAGGCGCTCGGAATACGATGGAACGCGCATTCAGACATGTTTTACTTCACCGCAGGAGTTTTAGAGAGTGGCAAGAACATCACCAAACGCGTAATCCTATCCGCTATAGCCAAACTTTTCGACCCTTTAGGCTGGCTTGCACCAATGGTCATAGTGGCAAAAATACTAATGCAGCATATCTGGTTAGAGGGCACCGGGTGGGACGAACCTGTCTCCCCAACTACCTTAGAACGGTGGGAAAATTTCACCCAACACTATAACGAAATAGATAACATTAGGATACCGCGATGGGTAAATTTTACGCCCGAGGACGACATCGAAATACATGGTTTTTGCGATGCATCGGAAAAGGCATATGCAGCAGCAATCTACATGCGCGTAAAAAGGGATGATAAAATTTTCCCAAATCTCTTGCTAGCCAAAACCCGAGTAGCCCCAGTGAAAACCATCTCACTACCACGTTTAGAACTTTGCGGCGCTGTGCTGCTCGCAGAAATCATGGAGTAAATATTCCGAAACATTCATTTGGGACCAGCAAAAGTTCACCTCTGGACGGATTCAACCATCGTACTCGCATGGATAAGAAAGCCGCCCTGCTCCTGGTCAACCTTCGTCGCACACCGCATCACTAAGATCACCGATATGGTCGGTAGCAAGGACTGGCTTCACGTGGACTCGGAATCTAATCCAGCGGATCTAGGAAGCAGAGGACTACTTGCATCAGAGTTGGTCAACAATTCGTTGTGGTGGCAGGGACCTTCTTGGCTGCAAGAAAACAATTCCCACTGGCCAGCACAAGAGACCGAAAACAAAACGTCCGTTGAGGAGAAGAGGGCACAAACATATGCCACGACAAGGGTAGATCATGTAGATATTCTCGACCGTTTTTCAAATTTACCCAGGGCTTTGAAGGTTCTATCCTATGTTAGGAGATTTTATAAACGAACTCACCCAAAAACTAAAGCAATTTTCCACGAAAGGTCGTGTATAATCTCAGCCGATGAGATTAAGGCAACGACTCAAGCATTAATACGAGTCTGCCAGAAACAATTTTACGGGACAGAATATTTAAAATTGAAAAATAGGGAACCTATCGATCGAAAGAGTGAAATACTGTCACTCAACCCATATATCGACAAAGATGATATTATTAGAAGAGGGGGGCGTCTCGGGGCTTCAAAGGACATGTCATACAATGAGCGTCATCCGATCATCTTGCCTTACAATTGTAGGCTGTCTCGCCTTACCGTTATGATGGCTCATCATGACTCCCTTCATGGCGAGAACCACCTCATGCTCCGTCTCATCCGAACCCAATACTGGATACCGAATATCAATACCATGATCAGAGCCATCATCCACAATTGCAAAACCTGCATTATTCACCGAAAGCAGGCACAGTCCCAACTTATGGGGACCCTTCCCTGCGAGCGGACTACTTTTACCCGCGCGTTCACCAATACCGGGGTAGACTTTGCAGGGCCTTTCGACATGAAAAGCTACCGCGGTAGGGGATGTCGACTGTCAAAAGGCTACGTATGCCTTTTCGTCTGTTTTTCCACTAAGGCCATCCACTTAGAAGCCACTAGTGACCTTAGTACCCCAGGCTTCCTCGCGGCCTTTTCGCGTTTTATCGCGAGAAGAGGATGTCCGAAGAACATCTACTCCGACAATGGTACGAACTTTGTCGGAGCTTCCAGATCTCTACGATCGAAATTCAAAGCCTTTCTGGCCGAAAGCCGAGACAAAACAGTCTCAAAGTACAACCATCAAGCATTAAGCTGGCATTTTATTCCCGCCGCTGCTCCACATATGGGCGGCTTGTGGGAGGCGGGAGTGAAGAGCTTCAAAAGCCACTTCAAAAAGATCGCATCTCCCCATAAGTACACCATGGAGGAGTTCCAAACCATTTTGTGCAGCATTGAGGCGTGCCTCAACTCGCGCCCACTCAGTCCAGAGCCGAATGACCCAACGGATCTGGAACCACTAACCCCAGGACATTTCCTAACGGGCAGCCACCTACTGGCTCCGCCAGAACCAGATGCTAGTGACAGCGCTGCCTCGATGATAAATCGGTGGCAGAAACCCAAAGCCCTCCATCATACTTTCTGCAAGCGATGGAAGGTGGAATATCTATCCGAACTTCAAAAACGAGTGAAGTGGAAGCATCCCAAAGAAAATATACACGTGGGAGATCTAGTTGTCATCAAAGAGGACAACTTATCTCCCAACGAATGGAGGTTAGGCAGAGTCGTCAACGTACACCCCGGCGAAGATAACCGAGTACGTGTAGTCGACCTCATAACCGAGAAGGATCAAGTCAGACGACCTTTGGTCAAACTGATCCTTCTTCCCACGGAGATAGATTGTGCGAGGACCAAAAGCTTCGCTTAACAATCCCCCCGTTCCTCCACATCCCTCCGTTCAAAAAAAAATAAAATTCTATTTTTTCATTTTTCAAAAAAAAACCATCCCACTCACTCGTTATTCCATAACGAGTATACCAGCAAAGCCTTTACGCAGACCCTCGGTCTGCCACAGAACACAAAGGCACTAGGCCCATAATCTTTTTTAAATTTTCAAAATTTCAAAACCCAGCGCTCGCCCACCGAGGCCAATCAACCACCCTAATGCAGATCCCCATCTGCCACAAAACACTTATTTTTAATTTTCAAAACCAAACCCCATTTCACTCACTCACCCCGAGCGAGGACAACAGAACCCTAACGCAGACTCAGGGTCTGCCACGGAACGCAGATGCACTCAGCCAAAGGAACGAGGCCAAGCAATAACCTAACGCAGATTCGATATCTGCCACAAATCCAAAAGAATTTAAACGCAGACAGCCATTGATTAAAGATAATCGACGGGCTGATAAAATATCCGCAGGTCCACAATCACACATACTCGAGGGTGTTACATGGGACGAAGCTAATCGTATTAACGAGGCCACCGTTTCACCAGCTGGCGATCATGTCGTGCTAATGGGCGCCGCCTCCAAGGGAATCATACAACGTGGCTATCAACATAATGCGGCCGTTTATAAAGCACCATATGCTAAGAATCCATTCGATAATGTAACCGATGATGAATTGAATGAATATAAGCGCACGGTAGAACGTAAAAAGAGCATTCATGGTGAATATACCGATACTGATTTCTCCGAATCAGAGCCACTGAGTTCGATGCCGATCTCAGCACCACAACAAACGAAACAAACAACAATCACACCTGCCGCAGTTAGTCAATCGGCACAAGAAGAGGTTTCAGAACACCAAGTAATGAGAATACAAACTCAGCAAGCGCCAATTCCAAGCCAACACGAAGTAGTGCTGAGCGATGCTACCAGCTACCAAAATTATACATTATTGGCAGCAAAAACATCAACACAAATTCATAAAAATTATAACCACCATCTTCAATCATACAAAACTTTTTCAACACAAAAATATTCTACACTGTTGAATAATTTTGAAAAGTATGGGAGATTGGCGTAAAAATATGACTTTTTTTATAATTCCACTGCAACACAGAAGAGACATGAGTTCGTCATCTTCAATGTTTGGATGATACATAAAATAGAAATATTTCCCCATTGTACATATCCACTGCCGGCAGATAGGTGTCCAGAGCAAAAATAGATCATCTTCGACTTCATCATCATCCAAGCCTTTGTCAAGCTCAAACGAAAAGCATCGAGATAAGGATAAATCTTTGTCCTCAACTTCATCATCATCGTTGTCAACAAATAAGGAAAAAGAAAAGGAGCGTGAAAAAGAAACTCAAGCTGAGAAAGATAAAGAAACTATTGCCAAGTTAGTGCCACCTTCCATAGATAAACTTGGTCCCATTCCAAAGAAACCAAAAGATGAAAATGAATCTGCTGACTCAGCGAAGCCAACTTCAATAACAATACCCTCGAAGAAGGCTTCGATGTCTATTGAAATAAGACGTGATTCAGAAAAGGCAAAAACTGTCAAAACCTATAAATCACAATTTCGTTCACATGGCTTAACTGAGGAAGCGCCACCACCACCATGGCGCAAAGGCATAAAGAAACCAATATCTGCTACATCAGCACCAGGTACGGTCATACCGGCAAGCTTACCTTCATCGCTGAAGCGGCCATCACCACCACCTACCAGTGTCGCCGATTCGCCAACACTTAAGAAATCCAAGATCGATATCAATAATCTGACTGTGGCAAATGAGAAACCTGGCGCTATCAAATTAATTGCACCAAAGAAAATTCAAACACTCGTCGAGACAAATCTCTTCTCTGATGCTCTCTCGGCGGCGACAGGACCTAAAAAAGTAACAAAACGTAAACGCTCCATTACACAATCACCTGTATAAAACAAAGACGGTGAACCAGGAACACCCACCAGTCCCGACGCTCAAAAGGTGACTCCTTTGAAATTTTATCAAGACACATTGGATGAACATTCGAAGGGAGAAGACAAATCCGATGATAGCAAAGAGCATAACAAGTCAGAAGATTCAGATGGAGCCGATAAAGGTGGAAATAGCACTGATGATGACGACGATATTCCATTAAAGAAGGTTAAAGAAGATATTGAACAAAAGGTGTTGCGTGAACAAAAGGCGGCGGATGAAAGTGCCAATAAAACAAATAGCGGTGCCGGCACCGATACGGGCACTGGCACCAATCCTGATTCTACTGACACCAGCAACACAACTACTAACGTCGTCGGCGACTCAGTCGATATCACCGGCAGTAGTGATGCGGAGGAAGATGCCACTGCCAAATCAATTAAAGTGTCCGACGGAGATGAAGTACCTAAACCACCCGGACCTGGTTGTGGTCCGAACGGACCACCAGGTGTACTAATGCTACATAGACGTAAAGGTCCAAAAAAGAAGTTAACGTGGCGCGCACAGGAGCACCTCGAGCAAATACGCTACTTTGAGCTGGACGAAAATGAGCGCGTAAATGTTACAAAGCCTCAATCTTTTATGGATATGAAGAATTTGGAACGCTAT
Source organism: Eurosta solidaginis (assembly GCF_040869045.1). Taxonomy (NCBI): domain Eukaryota; kingdom Metazoa; phylum Arthropoda; class Insecta; order Diptera; family Tephritidae; genus Eurosta; species Eurosta solidaginis. The sequence goes on along the minus strand of NC_090324.1, from coordinate 38,729,266 downwards.
AGCGAACGCGATGCCATTAATATTGCGCGACGCGGTTTCACACATGAGGATAATATGCGTCCGCAAACTGAATGGCGTCTACCGCTTATCGAAGTCGATAGTGTACCACCGCATCCAAATGGTAATCAATCGAAACAACGTAAGGTGCAAGCCGAGCGTGAACAAACAACATTGCGTGCACTATACTTCACACACAGCATGATACCTGATTCGCCCGCGGAAGCTGAACTGGAACCACATTTCTCCTACGACATACCAGTCATACCACTTGAAGATATAACTGGCAATCCAGATGCGGTAAGCGATTATACAAACATGCCATGGCCCGAGCCGAAAAGTTCACCCAAATACGCGGAAAGTAATCTCTCCAATACCGGACTTGCTGCTGGTGGCAAAATGACAAATTCACAAGTAAATTCTTCAACTGCAAACAATGTGAATCCATATCCCGGATTTATGCCACAATATGCCGGAGCTGCCACAAACAATATGCTGGCAGCGCAAATGCAAATGCCACGTCCAGTACCAGCAGTAGGAGCAGCAGCGGCTGCAGCAGCTGCTGTTGGCGGAGGACAACTGCCACCAGTTTGGCCGGGCGGCAACATCAATGGTGCTTTAGCAATGGGTGCAATGACTGCAAACGCAGTACAACAACAAAACTTATTAGGTCCATTCGGTCCACCGGCATGTAATGCGCCACCATGGCAGCTGCATTCAGGCGGCCCACAATGTGGGCCAGGGCCTGGTGCGTTCAATAATGGACCCAGCTTTGGGCCAATGGGCATGATGGGGCCGCGTGTTATGCCACCAAATATGACATCGGCAAATGCTTTTGAACGCAATAATATGAGTAATAGCAGACATCACAATAGTAACAGCAATATCAATCAAAGTCGAAACAACAATGGAGGGAATTGGCGTACAGGCTCCAGTTTTCAAGACAACAACAGTAGTAGTGGTGGTGGTGGTGGCGGCAACTTGCGCTCAGGCGGTGGTGGAAGGCACAGTCGTAAGGGAGGTGGCAGCAGAGACAGAGATTTAAACAGCGGCTTATGTAAAGCTTTTATGCGCGGTCACTGTCGTCTAGGCAAATCCTGCAAATATATACATCCAAAAAGCAAACGCATATAGGAATCGCCAGAATCTTCTGATGATGAAGATTCAGTAACGATATCGCGTAAACACTGTGTTAGCGGCAACAAATCGAAATACAAACGTACTATCTAAGGGGTCATGAATGAAATCGTGAAATTGAAAAATAAATTGCTGCGTAACGATCTGAGATCGTGGTTACCTGATTGTTGCCCGTAAGTCAAGAAGTTCTTCACAGGCTGCTCTGCACGTCGCCGGCCGCTTGAAAAGAGACCAGCTTGTATTCTCACGGCATTGGTGTGCTGCTGGTGCCTGCCAAATATGGCAAGCCCATGTAATGTAAATGGAATTAATTATTTTCTAATTTCTATGAAATATTATGGATATAATTATTAGACGTACATACATATTTATAAAATATGTATATACAATATTTTTTCACTTGCAAAAAAAATTGTGTTATCGGTAAATCCAAATGAGTTATTCATAACCGTTACCAGCAAGGCCAGGACAAATACCGGGCCCCTTACGTAAGAAACCCTTTCTCCACACTAAGTCAGCGGACCGTCTTAATGTTTGTAGACATTTTTTCTTCTTTAAAAATCAAATATGATTTAGCTAGTAAATATACTGCGCCTGGAGCACCATAACACCAATGGACCAAGCGTTTATCACGGCCACTTTTAAGATCTTCCAGTGCTACAGGGAAATTACCTTCATTGTCCTGAAGAGTTAAGAAGAAATCTATTGAGCGTTTAATATCACGCCGTTCTGCACTAGGTGCCGATATGGTGTCTGTACGAAACCACGGACTATCTAACACGGGGAACGTTTAGCTGCATTTGGATAATTACGTCTACTCATGGAAATATGCCATCCAAATTTACATCTGAAAAGAAAAAAAAAAAAAGAAGAAAAATTTATTGATTAATAAAAAGAAATATATTAATAATCAAATTCCCAATTTATGAAGCACTTACCTTTTTGTCTCGATATGCGTACGCACGCCTCGCGCTCTAGGAGATGAAAGAAAACGCAACGGGAAAAAATCGTACGATGTCATCCCGTTGTCCCAATTCATGGGAGTTTCCATTCAATATACGTATGTGTGTATGAATATTCCCGAGCATTTTTTTTTTCTCTTTTTTGTCTTTGCTGCCGGTAAATATCTACCAGTACGCGAACCTTTTAAGAGGAAAATGTTGGTAGACACAAAAAAAATGAAAATAGTAGTAGTTGGTAATTTTTACCAAGAAAACAACAGCTACCGTTCATATTTGTACCAAACAATTATTAATGTATTGTAAAACAAATAACACGCATTTCAAGGAAATGACACCTTTAAAACACGTAAACAAGACAAAATTACATGTACCTTTGTATATATCTACATAGCTTATGCCTATACGATACTCACTTTTTTCCTGTATCGTGAGTGTGAAATACTGACAAACATGTACCAAAACGTCTAATCACAGCAAGAATATTCCCAAGTACCCAAAATACTGCCACCAAATAACCGATTTCGGCATGTTATCGTTTACGTAAAACTTTTTATTTTCGTTTAAATTATTCACGAAAAAAAAAACTGAGAAAAATAGCGCAGAAAATATTTGCTATATTATCTTATCAAAAATTCATTTCTTGTTTAAAGTTGTTCACAAATTTTTTAAAAAATTGACGGATTTTAATCATTATCCCCTCCTAATGTTAGTTGGGTGGGCTTGGCAATTAGACACTTTAAAAATGATCGCCGTATACGTTTTCAGTGCGAAAATACTGAAATATTGGTAGAATCTAAATTTTGGTAGCAGAAGACGTAGACGTAGTAGAAAATGCAAAAGGGTTCAAAAAGGTAGGTCAATCTGTTGTGTTAAAGTATTTATGGCAAGTAGTAGAAAAAGGAAGTAATTCATTTTGACATTTGTTCTTAGGATCTATGAGTATATATCTACATTACAGGGTTGTAATAAATGGTACAAAGTGCATGAGTATCTAAAACTGAAATAGAGTATCGTTCCTTTACAACACCCTTCCTGAACGACTATTTTCTTTATTGCTCATGCATTTTGCATATTATATGTAATAAAGTACGAAAATTTGCGAAGTAAACCAATTTTGATAGCGAACTGCTCCAGCTTCGTAGAAGGAACGCCCTTTGTTAAGATGTCTGCGACCATCTCCTTTGTTGACAAATATTTTAGTTGAATTTGCTTAAGTTCGATTGAGTGACGAACGAATTTAGATTTTATGTCTACGTGTTTAGTTCGGGGCGAATACGAGTTATTTGATGCTACTTGGATGGCACTTTTGTTATCGCAAAACAAAATCATTGAATTCTCATGTATTGGGGTTAACTCGGCTTCTAGGCGCTTAAGCCAAATCGACTCTTGGATGGCTGCTACTATAGACATGAATTCCGCTTCTGTACTTGATAGCGCGATTGTCTTTTGCCTCTTGGTATTCCACGATATAGCAGCTGATTGAAAAATAAATGTATAACCGGTGGTAGAACGCCGGTCGTCAGTGTCCCCAGCCCAGTCTGCATCACAGTACCCTGTTATGTTATCGTCACACTTTGTGTACACTAAACCCTTTTCGATTGTGCCTTTCAGATACCGCATGACACGCTTGGCAGCTTCCCAATGAGCCCTTCCTGGATTTGTAGTATACCTGCTTAGGACATTGACAGCGTAACAAATATCCGGTCTAGTGATTTGAGCCGCAAAAAGTAAACAGCCCACTGCCTGCATGTACGGAACTTTTGACATGTCTTGTTTAGCTTTGTCGTTCGATGGCGACATATTATACGATAGTTTTTGGTTGCAATCTATTGGTGTTGAAGTTGGGTTACAGTCGCGCATGCCAAAGCGCTCCAATATATCTAATATATACTGTGCCTGATCAATTTTTACGAAATTTTCACCACGGCTTATTCTAATACCCAATATATTTGTTGCTATACCCAAATCCTTCATTTTAAATTTCTTTGAAAGATTTTCTTTGATAGATTGCAGCCTGTCTGGTGCATTTGACATAATTAATACGTCATCAACGTAAATTGCAATAAATAACATATTACCATCAGATATATTAAAATATATACATTGGTCAACATCGCTTCTAGTGAGTCCCATATTCAATAACTCTTGATTGAGAGTGTCATTCCAGACAAGCCCCGATTGTTTGAGACCATAAATTGATTTTAATAATTTACACACCTTACCTGACCCATCATTGAAACCCTGGGGCTGTTGCATGAACACCTCTTCTTTTAATGTTCCATTCAGGTAGGCGGAAACTGCGTCCATCTGATGTATAACCATATCGTATTTGACTGCCAATGCTATTAAGAACCGTATGGACTCGTATCTCACCACAGGAGCGAATGTTTCAAAATAGTCGATGCCTTCTTTTTGCGCGCAGCCTTTTGCTACCAGTCTGGCTTTTCTGCATAATGGAGCATCATTCTTTGTTTTATATACCCACATGGATTGAATTGCCTTTTTATCGGGTAGCAGATCGACGAGCGTCCATGTATTGTTTGCCAACAACGAATTTATTTCAATTTGCATTGCATCTTGCCACTCATTTGAGTTGGTAGAAGATAGTGCTTCTTTAAATGTTTCCGGATCATTTGATACGAAAGCGCATAAGTTATGCGACACTGCTTCCTTCTTTGCAATCCTTTCGGAACGACGAACTTGATCAACGTTTTGCTCTTTTTCTTCATCGTGGCTTGCGATATCAATAGAGTCATGATAATCGTCATCAGAATCCGTATCACCATCAACTGGTGTCAACTCACCACCACTTTCATCAACTGTTGTCAATTCACCACCACTTTCATCCTCTCCTGAATTGACATCGTTTACATGGCTAAGATCCAATAGATATTTGTCATTGACGTTATGTTTATTTTGTGTTTCTAAAAACACAACATCTCTGCTAATGACAATTTTTTTATTGGTTGGGTTGAACAACCTGTATGCCTTGCTTTCAGAGCTATAACCTACCATGATACATTCTATCGATTTTTGGCTTAGTTTGTGCCGTTTCTCGTTTGGAATATGAACCATAGCGGTAGATCCAAAGACTCGTAAGTGCTTTAGTACTGGCTTTCTTCCGGACCAGATCTCATTAGGGCTACGATTATCGCCTCTACACGGTACAAGATTCGTCAAATAGGCAGCGGTTACAGCGGCTTCCGCCCAAAAACGTTCATCCAAACCACTATCGATCAGCATGCAGCGAATCCGCTCTACTAACGTGCGGTTCATTCTTTCCGCCACACCATTTTGCTCTGGAGCATACGGAAAGCTAGTTTGGTGAATAATTCCGCTCTGCCTCAAAAGTTTTTTAAAATTCTCATTTACGTATTCTTTGCCATTGTCTGTACGCAGAACTTTTATATTTTTTGAGCACTGATTTTCTGCCATGGCTTTAAAACATTTAAACTTTTCAAATACATCAGATTTGTGTTTCATGGGATAAGCGAAAACCTTTCGAGAGTAATCGTCTACAAAGCAAACTAAAAAACGAGCACCAGAGAAGGATCTTATATGCAAAGGTCCCAGCACATCTGAGTGCACTACTTCCAGAAAATCATTGGATCGTGTTCCTATGTTTTTATTAGGCTTTCGTGTCTGTTTCCCTTTTATGCACACAGTACACGGTTCAGCATTAGGTTTATTAAAATTAATACCAACACTAGACTTTTGCACTTTATCCAAAGAGATATTACAGATATGCCCCATTCGGCGGTGCCATAGTTTTGGACTACTTTTTGCAAGGAACACTTTATTTTCCTTATCGTTTTCTACACAGTTTAGTCGATACAAATTATTGTGAATCGAGGCGGTTGCCATAACTTTATTGCTTTTATTATAAATTTTGCATGTTTCGCCTTCAAATAACACTTTATTGCCATTCTTTGTCATTTGACGAACCGACAATAGATTTGCACACAAATTTGGAACGTATTCCACGTTTTTGACAATTGCTTTTGTGATTTCCTTTTCTTTACAGAGAGACAAACTCACTTCCCCCGCACACTCAACAGAAAGTTCATTATTATTCGCAACGACAATTGTTTTGTCTTTAACATCATGTATTTTGCTTAATAGTGAGTAGTTGTTGGTCATATGATTGCTTGCACCACTATCAATATACCAACCTTCACAAATGTTGTTTTTGATATTCACTTTTTCTGTATGCTTTGCGCGCGATTTATTGTCAATGTAGTTGTTATTTATTTGACTGCTCGCCTTCATTGCAAACAAAACATCTCCTCTTTCGTTTGGTTTTCTGCAATTTTCTGTGTTATTCTTCTTCTTAGTTTTGTTGGGACAATTTCTAGAGTAGTGTCCAGTGGCTTTGCAACTGTGACATTGAAATTTGGCAAAGCTTTTTTTATGCTTTGAATATAGAGCTTTTTCTCTATCAACACTATCAAATTTTGCGTCTTGAAGAAGTAAATTCTTTACCATATCTATGGTTAGTTCTTCTTTAGAGTTTTCGACTGCCATTACCAATGGCCTGAAGTCGTTAGGCAATCCAGCTAACATTAATGAAGCAGCTAATTCGTCGTCGATATTTAACCCTGTATTTCTCACCTTCAGTGCAATCATGACGATGTCGTTTATATATTCCTGCATGGAATCATGACTTTCGAGCCTAATGTTAACCAACTGTTTTAGCAGCTCTACTTTTCTGGTTAGTCCAGTATCTTCATACGCGTTCATAAGTGCGGTCCACGCTTCCTTAGCTGTTTTGGCACTCGCAATGTGTCCAAAATTGCTAGGATCAACCATGAGCGTGATCTCAGCTAAAGCACGTTCGTTCAAGTCGACGTCTTTATCGCTTGCAATACCTTGTTCGACCACTTTCCAAACTCCTTTAATTACGAGACAGGATTTTGCTTGTCGCTTCCATACATCGAAATTCTCCCTGCCACGTAGCCTTTCCAAGTGAAATGACGCAGGTAAAGTCGAAGAAGACAACATTTTATCGCGAAAAACTTTTTGCTCGTATTAATTAATCACGTGGCATAAGGCCCATAACCTGTTGTGTTAAAGTATTTATTGCAAGTAGTAGAAAAAGGAAGTAATTCATTTTGACATTTGTTCTTAGGATCTATGAGTATATATCTACATTACAGGGTTGTAATAAATGGTACAAAGTGCATGAGTATCTAAAACTGAAATAGAGTATCGTTCCTTTACAACACAATCTACCAATGCGGTAAAGTCCGCGCACTGACTGCCCATATACTTGTACCAACGTATGTACATATATATGCCGAGTTTTAAATGTACATTGTATTAGGGATGCATAAAAAGATGCAAACGGGTACCCAAAAACCCGTTTCTGGCAAATCGGTATCGGAGCCAAGAACCGTGCCTTTTGCTAAAGGCCATCAATAAAACAGGACTACAAGCGTACTTGGGGAAAAGTTGAAGAGATAAGTGAAGGGCAATACAAAACAAAAAAATTATTCATTCTACAAATTCTTCTCTTCGTCCAAAACGAAGATTTTTTAATTTTTTATTTTTTCTTTACATAGCATACAATTTGCTGTCCAAACATATTTTTTTTGGAGCGGGCAGGGAAGTTGTTGATTTTTAGCATCAACAACACAAATAACAGCTACTCAAAAGAACCCACGCTACACACTTTCTACCAGGTTCGGTACCAGAATGTGCGAACTAAAAAATCGTAAATGCTCATTTTTCTGCAGCACTAGTGTGCCCGTGGCTAACTAAAACGCTAGCGGGTGACACAAAATAAACGAAATAAGGCACTAAAGACCCAGGCACATAACGTGCGTTGAAAGAGGCCATGCACATGATGTGCGCCAAATACGAACATTTTATACTGCTACAGATGGTTGCCCCCTACGCACGCGCTACTAAAATTTCTCAAATCTCAACCATACAACAAGGGGACCATTCGCCCCTGCACTTTGACAATGACCCGACCCATTGAAACCTACTTCACTCCTTTCAGGAAAATGGGTCGTTTTGCCGCTTTAAAACGTAATGCTGCCACGAACGCAGCGCGTTATTCGTCGGAATGCCGAGTGTGTCTTGAGCGACACCCTATCCGCTTGTGCCCAGCCTTTCGGGCGAAAAGGCCAGAAGAGCGCCTCTACGTAACCATTCGCGAAAGCTACTGCGGAAATTGTCTGGCGCCTGATCACCGCTCTAACGCGTGCCCGAGCCAAGGGCGATGCAAACGGTGCGACGAGAAGCACCACACGATGCTGCACATCGCCTCGATCGACGAAGAGGAGCAGCTATTACGAGAAGCCTGCTCCAAGCCATGGAGCATCCAAGTGGAAGAGGAGCTAGATTCACCCCGAGAGCGGATGGATGACTCAATCTCATTATATGCGTCGGACGCTGGAACGGAGACTGGACCTCTTCGTCCACCCCGAAACCGAGATGCCAGCCGAACCGGAGCGGAGACGCGGTCTCTTCGCCCGACCATACCGCCTACAGCCAAATCATTTCGACCACTTCTACAGCACGAGAGGAAGCGGCTCCAACAAGGGACAGCGACAGCACAGCGCCATACACATAACGGCCGAGCGGAGACCCGGTCTCTTCGCCGGCAACCCAGGAACCCCCCACGGAGACGATCTTCGCGCGACCGCAGAGCGGAGACAAGGCCTCTTCGCCTGCCACAACGACTTCACACCCATCATCAGCCGCAGGACCGCCGCAACGGATCCGGATCGTTACAACTCACCACAGTGTCCGCCTTCCGGGCAGGGCTCCTAGCCCCGCATTCAGCTGCCACCGCCACCATGATACCGACGGTAGCGGTCACCCCCACCGCGGTCGTGAAAATAGAAGCAGGGGGGCGGCTACACCTCGTCCGGGCCTTAATCGATGGATGCTCCCCCACCACAGTGATTGCGGATGAGCTCGCCCAGGAGCTCCAACTTCTACCAGCAACATTGGCGGGCAAGCAGGATGTCTGCTGCGTATCCGAGGAAGACACGGACAAAACAAAAGAATTGCCACCCATGCTGCGGTCGTATCAAATTTTCGGCGCATGACACCCACAACCAGCATCGACAGTGCCATCGCAGCCCCGTACGCACATCTCGGTCTGGCGGATCCGCAGTTCCATGCATCCGCGCCGATCCCCCTCATCCTAGGAACAGATGTATATGCGGAAATAATATTACCGGGGATTCTGCCCACCACGTTTGGCCCTTTGCTGGCTCAGAGTACCATCTTCGGTTGGGTACTCTCGGGCACAACCAAGGCCTAACGTCAAAATGTTCGGTAACGACCGAAACAAATGAATTTTTTATACTTTGTTATTTTTATTGAATTTTGGTGTACACAGTTGCAACAGACTTGCATTGTGAATTCGTACCAGCGAAAAATCGTTCGATTCCTCTATTGCCATACCTACGTGTCAAATAATAGCTGACAGGGAGAACGGCAGTCGCGAATGGCCAGATAAGGGAATAAAGGTTTGTTTTTCTTTTGCTCGCCGTTATTAAATTGAAGTGCCATGAATTGTACATTTGTTTCAAATCAGCTTTCTTTTAAATTTGTCTACCAAAAATCAGACTACATATTAATATTCATTTCTAAAATCAAGTTTATAGATTAAATTGAAGCCACCAGCTATGCAGGCATTTTAAAATATGTAAATAAAGCAATATACCACTGGTGAGCTAATGATTCAGGTAATCGAACAACGATTGAACAGGTGCTCGAAGCTGTTTACTATTGTGAACATTTCTATCAAACCTTCGCCACTTGTATGAATTCACAATGGAGGTGTGCGTTTAAAATCTTGTATCACCACAATAAGTTATTTTTTCTTGAATTTTCTTCATACAAAATTCTATGCTTGTTAATTTCCAATGAACTTGTAATAAACGGCAAGAAATATGAACACGTATATCTTCTTACTTCTTTTCGCAATCCCTAGCTCTAGGCAAACCTGGCTCAGGCCTTAAACCATAACGGGAAAATTGGCGAATGACCGAGGCAGCAGCAACCAAGCTCGCACACTACGCAAACCATTTTGCGTGCCGCCAAGCCGGCGGACTGGCCGGCGTTATGTTAAGTTAGATACAATTAGTTATAAGTTTTTAATTTTTTTTTCTTCTCTTCTTCACGGTCGGTGATCCTTGGCGGACTGTGATGTTGCGTACCGCAAGGGGGCGGCATGTTTAGGCCCAATGCCTAACTTTTACCTGATTGACGGCGCCCCTCCCTAACGTTTTAATAATATTTCTAGCCACCCACACTCACGCCGCATTTGTGTGCATGCATGCACATTCATGCGTTTCATACACATGCACGTGTGTGTGCAGGTTGTCAGCACCCATGCACGTATATGTGGGGGTCGTTGTGTGCGTGGCTTTTTTCCCCTCCTTAATACCATAGGACCTTTTCGCGGCTTAGCGGTTGTCATCAACGGGACAACCGGCCTCTTTCTCGATTAACCGCCAAGCAGTTCACATCGACCAGGATCACCATCGTCAAGTTATACGCAAAGGTAATATTGTATCCTCTTTATATTTCCTTACACTCTAATTAAATATTATTTTATAACGAGGGAATCCTCTTTGTGTTCTTATTTATTTCTTTGAGTGACCCATCCATTCCGAGATCGACCCGTGTGCGCCTACCCACTGCCGGTTCCAGACGCACTCAGGCCGAGCACCACGCATAAAAAAGGGTGGAATAAATATAATATCTAACTGACGGCCGGAGACCAACAATAGCAAATCAGCAGGACCAGATGAGCAGTAAGACTAGTAACAAGATTGGCAACGAGTTTTACGTATGTTAAATATATAAATTTTTAGAATAAATTGAGCGGCCTTAGGGACGCTTACCCATTAGCAAAAATTTAATTTTTGCTTAGGTAATTTTTTTTTTAAACAGGAATGTTAATTAAAAATTAAGAGAATATTTCAAATTTATAATGTTAAAATATTAAAAATTAATTTTTTCAACTAATAATAACATGACATTTTAAACAATTCTTTGAAAGAAATTTTTTTAAATTTTAAGAAAACTAGAAATGTTAAAAATATTAACTTTAGAAAATTCTCTTTAAGAAAATCAAAAATTTTAGAAACAAAGTTTAAACAGCATTTTCTACAATATTAATTAAATAAGGAAAAATAAAATTAATAAAATCTCTCTTAGATCTTTAAATCAAGGAGAAAATTTTTTCAATTTTAAGAAAACTAGAAATGTTAAAAATATTAACTTTAGAAAATTCTCTTTAAGAAAATCAAAAATTTTAGAAACAAATTTTAAACAGAATTTTCTACAATATTAATTAAATAAGGAAAAATAAAATTAACAAAATCTCTCTTAAATCTTTAACTCAAGGAGAAATAATAAAAGCAAAATGGCATAAAAATTAGTTTTTAAAATATTTTTGTAAATTGAAAAAAAAATGCTAAAAATTTTTAAATTAACAAATTTTGCCATTAAAAACAAAATTTTTTTTATTCTATAATAGCGTTAACTAAATAAACAAGTAAAATGGAATACATAGGATAAAGAATAAAATCAAATATTTTATTAAAAATTAAATTTAGTTCATTTCTCACAAAAGTATAGAAAATTTTGAACATGGCTTGGTGGACAAAGCTTGCGCAAGGCATCATGATAGCCATACTTAAATGAAGTAGGAAGGGAAAATTCAGAAACAGAGAACAGGATAGTTAAATATGAACCACCAACAGAAATAAATTGCTCAAGTAGGAATCATATTGACAATATGTAAGTCAATATAATAATTCGCTAACAAAGCATTCCTCACTATTGAGTCATGCACCTCTAGTATGCAATTATTAATGTAAGAATGTATATATGTATAGGTTTAGAACTTTTGTATAAATAGGAAGGAATTTATTCAATAAAGAAGATTTATGAATCTGATGTCAGCGCTGAACATTAGCGCCAACAAAAACCATTTTCTTTTAAAATCTAAAAGTATACTTTGTACATGGCGATCCTGCCATCATAATAAATACTTAAAATCCTTTTTACATGGCGATCCTGCAAGTATAGATCATAATTGGCAAAACTGCTAAAGATCTAGCTGGTCAGAACAACCTGTCGTAAAGCAGGATTATCTGGAGGAAGATCCTGCCAGTTCAACATTTAAGGCAAAATTGCTGATCAAGCAATGTCAAAAGGATTTCATTAACATAAATCCTGACAGTCTGAAGCAAAATATATCGAAGAAGATCTCAAAGATCCTGCCACAAAATTTGAGTCACACCAGAGCGATATGGAAGACCAAAAAGGCAAACCGATTTGAATTTTAAAACGAACAAAGGCAAACGAAGACAATATACTAGAACAAAGGGCATAATTCATGGCAATCAGCAACCGCAATTACCACGCATAAAAAAGGGTGGAATAGATATAATATCTGACTGACGGCCGGAGACCAACAATAGCAAATCAGCAGGACCAGATGAGCAGTAAAACTAGCAAAAAGATTGGCAACGAGTTTTACGTATGTTAAGTATATAAATTTTTAGAATAAATTGAGCGGCCTTAGGGACGCTTACCCATTAGCAAAAATTTTATTTTTGCTTAGGCAATTTTTTTTTTAAATCAGGAATGTTAATTAAAAATTAAGAAAATATTTCAAATTTATAATGTTAAAATATTAAAAATTAATTTTTTCAACTAAAATTTAAAAAAAAAACAATGATTTGGAAGAATTTTTTATTAAAAATTAAAATTCAAAATTAGGATTTTTTTTACGGTAGGATGAGCAAACTTCTTTTTACAAAAAGTTTGATGTCAGATTTGAACATGACACAAACTAATCCAAAAAATAGGGAAAAAGATTGAAGCCCAATGTGGCATAGAGAAAAAAAAACATAATAATAACATGAAATTTTATTTTAAACAATTCTTTGAAAAAAAATGTTTTCAATTTTAAGAAAACTAGAAATGTTAAAAATATTAACTTTAGAAAATTCTCTTTAAGAAAATCAAAAATTTTGGAAACAAATTTTAAACAGCAGTTTCTTAAATATTAATTAAATAAGGAAAAATAAAATTAACAAAATCCCTCTTAGATCTTTAAATCAAGGAGAAATAATAAAAGCAAAATGCATAAAAATTAATTTTTAAAATATTTTTGTAAATTGAAAAAAAATGCTAAAAATTTTTAAATTAAACAAATTTTGCCATTAAAAACAAAATTTTTTTATTCTATAATAGCGTTAACTAAATAAACAAGGATAAAGAATAAAATCAAAAATTTTATTAAAAATTAAATTTAATTAATTTCTCACAAAAGTATAGAAAATTTTGAACATGACTTGGTGGACAAAGATTGCGCAAGGCATCATGATAGCCATAGCTGGCTACGAAGTAGGAAATGAAAATTCAGAAACAGAGAACAGGATAGTTAAATATGAACCACCAACAGAAATAGATACAAAAAACTCGCCAAACGTTCCAGATGTTTGGTTAGCAGTTACAATGTGCGCATGCATGCTATTGATCGTCACAATAGCTATGACGCTAAAAAAAATATATGAAATTCATATATAGGCAACAAAAATCCGTTCAAACTCCTATCTAAAGAACTCTATTTTTAGTACCAAAACCAAAGCTGAGGAAGAGCGAAAAACAATTCAATTATTAACCCTCAAAATGTCGCAAACGACCTTAAAGGCAGCTTCATTAGACTTGCCCAAATTTAATGACAAATCAGTAATTTGCATACCTCAAAGTAATAGTTTCCATGGAAGTTATCAAAATAACATCCTTGAAGGATGTCAAAGGAAAAGATTTATAAAACAGCCCTGGTAAAATTTGCGTCAGTGGACATATGAAAAAAAAGTTTTTACAACCAGCCAATATTAACAACAAAAATGAAGAAAAGTCACAAAGAGAACCTACATATATATATATATATATATATATATATATATATATATATGTTAAAGCGCTCTATAAATTTGCATCAAAAGACTAGTCGTGCTAATTTTCATCTTAGGATAGAATTATAGTAGCGTAGAAAAATTATCAAGCAACCAGATTGTTGAGGAAGTTATTGACTTAGGACAATATTCCAGGCATACAAGAAATGCCGGCAATCCAGGACTTGAAATTTATAAGGAAAAACACAGTTGTCCTAAGGGACAGATTGGTGATTAAGAATTAAATATTTACTGCAGTAGGCAAATTTAAAAATAATAAAAAGGTACACAAGTTCTCAAAGATCAAATAATTGCATTAACCAAAGAGGTTGTGCATGTGAAAATCCCGGTAAAAACTAAAATAATTCTTCATAAAAGTCGTGACTATTCTGTCTTGGTGGCCGCCGCAGAAATCGCATGACATATAAGATCAAAGATATTGCTGGAAAATAGGAAAAATAGGGAAAAATAAGAAAAATAAATTAAAAGATCGAATAAATTTTGCATCCGCTCTACCCTCCTTCCGCTAACTAGCTAAACTGCTACCACTAATATAAACTACATTGCTCTTCCGCCAATAACAGCTCCTAAATTTCTACAAAATTAGTTACATATTTCATATTATAAATTTCTATAAATTAGCTACAGATTTTTTTTACTAAGTTTAATGTAACCCTAATGAAAAGAAATAACAATGAAAAGATGTTATCTAATAGAAATAATTAAAGAAATATATATAAGTATGAGATTCTACAGTTAGGAAACCTAGTTTTAGAGAGGTCATAATTTTAGGAAAAATATTTTTACTAATAAGAAAATATCTTTCATTCTAAATAGATTAGAAAATAGAAATAGGAAACATTTCTACTTTTAACCTACCTACAAAATAAGGAAATAATAGTCCATAAGAATATGCTTACCCAATATAAAATATGCCAATGACTCACAATAATTTAACAACACAAAAAAAACAGTTTCAACAATAGAATTCCAATTTACTCGTCAATAAGCTAAAACAAACAATTCATATTGGTATCCAGTTACCATTAATTCACATGCCGACTTTTAAGGGAGTCGACGCTCTTAAGGGTCGGCTGTGCAAAAAAAAACAAACAAAAAAAAAAGAATAATAATAAATTACTCATCATATTAAATACACAAAAAAAATAGAAAAAGTCAGCTTATTATGAAAAAGCGAGAATGAGCATAACGGGCATAATATGTAAAGCAAATGCAAACGAATAAAAGCAAAAAGAAAACATATAAACTTATAATATTAAGTTACCACAGTGACATAAATTACAACTGAATGCAAAAAATTAATTGGTAACACCAAGCAAGTTGACTGGGTCATTCAACGAAAAATGAAACAACACCGCCCACTTATCACAGTGAAATTGGAGTGACCGTCTGTAATTAAGCATAAAATTATATACGCTCACTTAAAAGGCCGATGGTGTAGTATCGCGTGGAACTCACCTCATTTCAAACACGCTTAACATTACAAACATACATTCATTGACCCAGGTAACTACCATAAGTTCATTCGCGTTCACCAAGTCACCAATGCATTAATGCATCATACCCAAATTGCCCAAGTAGGAATCATATTGACAATATGTAAGTCAATATAATAATTCGCTAACAAAGCGTTCCTCACTATTGAGTCATGCACCTCTAGTATGTAATTATTAATGTAAGAATGTATATATGTATAGGTTAATAACTTTTGTATAAATAGGAAAGAATTTATTCAATAAAGAAGATTTATGAATCTGATGTCAGCGCTGAATATTAGCGCCTACAAAAAACATTTTCTTTTAAAATCTAAAAGTGTACTTTGTACATGGCGATCCTGCCATCATCATAAATACTTAAAATACTTTTTACAGCGTGAAACCAGGATTCTCGGTGTGGTAGGCGGAGCACGCTACCATCACACAACGGTGGCATTAAACCACGGTCAACTTTTATGTTTGCATACTTTTAGTTTTACTGGAACATGATCATCAAATAGCCTATTTATGTTGTCCTGGAGGAACTCTGTCTGACGATCAACCGATGTCAAGGTACGAGTCGTGTTCCACTCGACCGACTGAACTGATTCGACAAGGGAACAATATTCAATGTTTCTAAAATCCCGATAAGTAAACGAACATGGTTTGCTTGGCGTTTGAAAGTCTTATATTAAGAATATTAAGTCGTGTTTAGAGAAGCTAGATGTGGATAGTTAGGTGTACTGAAGTTCTCTCTGAAGATAATTCACGAAGAATAAATCTAAGAGTGAGGAACTAGAGCCTATGAAATGCGTTGGTCAGTTGGTGGGAAAGAGTCCCAGGGATTCCATACTCTGTTTCAAACTGGCATCCACTAGCAAATTACTCTTAAAATCACCAGCGATGATAATATTTGCATAATTCTATAGCAACAGTTGAAGAAAATCAAAGAAAGAAGTAAGTTAACTTGGCGATTTGGTCTGTATACGCAGCCGATAAGAATCTTTTTTTATTTTAGGAAAACACATCTACGAACACATATTCAACAGAATCACCAGGACTAGAACTGCAACACAATTTACAGGACAATGCACTCTTAACATATATCGCAACACCACCACCATGACCACCTCGACCAGCCCTGAAAAGTTGGTACCAGTTTAATTTCACTAGGTCATTATTATGACATGAAGAAAACCATGTTTCAGAAATACATATGATATCAATATCGGAACCTTCACACATACATCTCAATTCATTGAGCTTTTTGAAGAGACTTTGACTTTGAAGAGACAACTCACAAGCGGAACCAAACATTATAAAGGCAATAGCGTAAATGCTTTTCACTACAATTCACTAACGGCAACATGTTCACACATTTTAAGACATTGAAAGCCATGAAAAAGACAAGAGATGAAAAGATAAAAAAGAAATAGAGTGGTATACCGAATGCGATACATAGATAGAGAGGATCAATTTGGTCCTTGGTGATATTCCTGAACGGTGTTTGGAGCCAGAGCGCCGTCTTCTCGAAAGGAGTTTTCATTCTCATTTTCGGCTGTATTTCCTCCAAGGCCATCAAGAAAATTAAGGTCCGGTACAGCTTCGGGTAGGTTGTTGGTTTTACGCTTGATATGTACCAAACCCCTTTTTGTGAAAACCGAGGAAACCTTTTTTGTTTTTTTAAGACGGATACCAGCCTTAAAGATTTCATAACTTTGCTTTGACAGCGATGCATTTACAAAGATCGGTGCATCGAAATTTATGCCCACGTGAACTAGTCGTAGCCCTTTGATATTTGTATCATTTTTGTTTTGGCGCCTGAACGTAGAAATTGTTCGCAGCAATTTATTTCTATCAGCCGGCGATTGAAATTTGATGATAACAGCTGGATCAGTTGTGCTATGATCTACCTTTCGTGGTCGAAAAATGCTTTTTAATGGGGCGGTTGCATGCTTAAATCGAAGCACATATGGTGATATATGCTGATTAAATTTTCTCCTTCCTCAAGGGGTATACTAGAACGTCGCATGCAGCATTTTGGCATTCATGCTTTGATAAGCTCAGTTTTAGGTCGGCTATCTCGCTTTCAATGCATCCGATGCGATCAAAGGCATTCTCCAAGATAGTTACTCTTCTGCTTATCTCGCTAAACACACACCTCAACTCCTCAAATTTATCATCGAGCTTCAACTCCTTAAATTTATCATCAAGCTTTTTGCAGAAAAGTTCAATCATTCCTTGTTCAGCTTCTAAAATTTTTCTTAATATCATCTCATTGTTCTTGATGAAACGTTGTTCGATACTACGGTTTAAACTTGGAGATGAACCGCTGAGACGTGGAGTTTTTTTAGGTGTTTCAGACTGTCAGGGCTGTCATGGAATCCAAGTCGGCTTTGCGTTTTGTCGGTATTACAAACCAATATTGATTTTAATTGGTGTCATAAAACCGTATTGGTTTCTAATCAGCTGTTTTGTGGTTAACCGGCAATTTTGATGTTAATTTTTTTGGCAAAATTTTATAAAATAATTGTTTTGTGCATCTAAACAGAAATAAACAAATTTATTGACATCAAATGGAATCAGCAGTTGTGGCATTTATGTTATAGGAAGAAGAAAGTTGCGAGAAGGTCAAAAGGAAAATTTTGAGAGATCGCAGCAATCCATTTGAGTTGCCAGAGACAGCGTAATTAAAAATATTTCTTAATGTGGGTTTCTAAATATTTGTAGTGTATTTGCAGTTTCAATGCATACTACCGCATAAACAAAAAGGCTTTCCGAATGGTATTGGACACCATTGAAGGACGCTTAGCTCGCTCGAACTAGGAGCTACGTTACGATTTTTAGCTGAAGGATCCTATCAAAGATGAGTTGGCAAGGATTCTAGCATGAGTGTAGGTAGAAGCACGGTGTCAACGATTTGAGATGATGTGTTGCGTGAAGGCCCTCGTACTATCTGGATGTTTCTCCATAAATTAAATCAAAATACTGATTTGCATTGAATTTTTATGCTTTCCCTATTAAGAGTGAAAATATATGTAAATTAACATGTATTTTTATAAACTAAACCTTTATATTTTTACATAATTCGAACATTAAACCGATAACATTGGATTTCATGACCGATAACATTGGATTTTATGAAACCAAGGTAATTTTTTTGTCGTTTTTAATTGCCACCGCTGTATAGCTAAATGGTTAGCGCAGCATGCCTAAAGCGTACTAATGATGAAGGCTTAGCACCCTTCGAAATGGATCTATCTGCGCAGCTATGGCAGGTTGTCTGAAAATTTTCTACTTACTATTCCAAAAACAAAATACAATTTTTCAAATTTAGAAAAATTAAAAAATAAAAATAATTATCATTAGAGGAAAATTATTGTTCTGGCCTTGAGCTCGATTCGAACCTTGAATGATTTATCAATAGGCCGATAAAAACAAAAACAATTTTATATTTATCTGAAAAATCGCTTAGGTATGTACATCTGTTCAATTTATATTTTTTAACTTATACAACCGATTATTTGGAGGTTACGAATAGGATAAGATTATTGTTCGGCCCCATATATGAAAGGTATGAAGTCTTCGGCACAGCCGAAGACAGTCCCGTACTTACTTGTTGTTTTTATAAATATCATACCACTGCACATGCAACAATTTAAATAATGAAAGTGAACAGTAATATATGAACTTCGTTAATATATTTTGTGTAAGCGGTCTAGGCAAGGAAACCTCACTTTCGTTGGTCGCTTAAAACGCATTTGTATAAATATATAGACTTTATTAGCCCAATATAATAAAGTTCATCCAACAAAATAGTAAGTAAGTATTTATTTTATATATTATAATATATTGCGCGCGGCCTAGGCAAGTATTTTACTTGTTTTCTTTGGCTGCTTAAAACACATATATATTTTTATCACCCATTTAAAGATTTATATTTTTATATATATTGTGCGCGGCCTAGGCAAGTATTTAACTTTGTTTCTTTGGTCGCTTAAAACACATACATATATATTATTTTATGTCACCTATTTAAAGTTCCATATTTGTATATATATTCTGCGCGGCGGTGGTTTGTATAGCTAAATGGTTAGCGCAGCATGTCTAAAGCGTACTGATGATGAAGGCTTAGCACCCTTCGAAATGGATCTATCTGCGCAGCTATGGCAGGTTGTCTGAAAAATTTTCTACTTACTATTCCAAAAACAAAATACAATTTTTCAAATTTAGAAAAATTAAAAAATAACAATAATTATCACTAGAGGAAAATTATTGTTCTGGCCTTGAGCTCGATTCGAACCTTGAATGATAAATATAAAATAAAACAAGTAAATAAAAAAAAATAAATAAATGTAAGGCGCGATAACCTCCGAAGAGATCTAAGGCCGGGCTTCTCTTCCAATTTGCGTCATGCTCCTCTTGATTTTCCCTACAAATTGACTGGACGGGACCTACATGATTTTATGCCGACTCCGAACGGCATCTGCAAGGCAGATGAGTTTTCACTGAGAGCTTTTCATGGCAGAAATACACCCGGAGCGCTTGCCAAACACTGCCGAGGGGCGACCCCGCTTAGAAAAATTTTCTTCTAATTGAAAAACCTTATTTCTAAAATTTTTGATGTTGCTTTGCCCGCGGTTTGAACCCAGGGCATCCGGTGTGGTAGGCGGAGCACACTACCATCACACCAGGGTGGCCGCCGACAAGTAACAAGTAAGGAAGGCTAAGTTCGGGTATAACCGAACATTACAAATTCAGCTGAGAGCTATGGAGACAAAATCAGGGAAAATCACCATGTAGGAAAATTTACCTAGGGTAACCCTGGAATGTGTTTGTATGACATGTGTATCAAATGGAAGGTATTAAAGAGTATTTTGAGAGGGAGTGTGCCATAGTTCTATAGGTGGACGCCATTTAGGGATATCGCCATAAAGGTGGACCAGCGGTGACTCTAGAATGTGTGTTGTACGATATTGGTATCAAATGAAAGGCGTTAATGAGTATTTTAAAAGGGAGTGTGCCTTAGTTCTATGGGTGGACGCCTTTCGAGATATCGCCATAAAGGTGGACCAGATGTTACTCTAGAATTTGTTTGTACGACATGGGTATCAAATGAAAGGTGTTAATGAGTATTTTAAAAGGGCGTGGGCTTAGTTCTATAGGTGGATGCCTTTTCGAGATATCGCCATAAAGGTGGACCAGGGGCGACTCTAGAATTTATTTGTACGATATGGGTATCCGATTAAGCATTATGCGTCATGCCCACATATGCAATACATTTGCGGCCTTACACATCATGAGCTTCTATGCCAATACATTTTGGTAATAGCATAATCATATTACAATATCATAAGACAGAAATTACATTGACCTCACACAGCGGTTAGCTAACATCAATGGAATGCCGAATATGAAACCCTTGTCAGTTCACACATAACAAATTATGCTTATCGGCAATGTTAGTTTGTCACCAAAATATTTACATGCAACCAATAATATGAATTAACCAAATATTCACATTTCACATGAATATCGACCTGCTGACTTTGCATACAAATCTACATGCGAATAGTAATACAAATCTACATGTATGCATAGCAGTACAAATCTGCATGTATGCATAGTCGTAATACAAATCTACATGCATGCATAGTAATACAAATCTACATGTATGCATAGCAATACAAATGTACATATTTTTAGTTTGTTAGTATTAGGATATTTATAAATGTGTATTAAGTAATTAGCTATAAAAGAGAAAGAATTTCTGTAATAAAGGCAATATTGACTAGACTACCAAAGTCTCTACATTCTTCTTATTTTAACCTTTCATGGCGGTCCTGCCAGCTTGATCAAAAATCAGCAAAAACTGCTAAAGATCTTGCTGGAGGAAAAGATCCTGCCAGTTTTATCTGCAATAAGCATAAGATTTGCTGACCAAGCAAATATCGCTTAAAAGATTTAGCTGCTCAGAGATCCTGCCCAAGAAACTTTAAAAAAGAAAGTATAAAAAAGTTAATAATTTTACCATCCGGGCAAAAGTTGAAAGGATCCTGATACAAAGGATTACAACTGCTATCGCAGCACAAATACAATAAAACCAAAAATATATCAAATATCAGCATGAGGGCAATGTTATCAACAAAATAACGAAGAAACAAATGCAGAAGGCAAATAACATTGAGGAACAAAATTAAGCAACAGCAGTGACCAAGGATGAATAAAGCACAAGGCGAAGTGGAATAAACGGATTTAAAGGACACATTTTAGAAAAACAACCAAGGATGAATACAGCATAAGGCGAAGTGGAACGGATTGAAAGGACACATTTTAAACAGCAATATTCTGCAGGACCAATTGGTTGCATGACTGGCTGAAAGCAGTACTAATAAGTATATTTAGAAATAAATTGGGCTAGGACTTGAAATTAATAAGAAAAAAAAATTATATAAAAAGCTACTTTGTTAAAATTTTAAAGAAAATTTTGTAGGAAGAATATATATATTAAATGTTGAACAAATTTTTTTTTCTTAATCCGAAAAAAAAAATAATAAAGAAGCTCAGTTATCTCTCTAGAATGCAAGAAATAGAAACGGAAGAAGAATTTCACAGAATTTTTAAAAAGTGTGAAGACACTATAAAGGAATTCATAAAAATTTCTGAGGAGGTTATTAAAGCCCGTAACACCGCCAAACAAGGTCCGACACCAATTACTATAGAAGAGTATTGGCGACGGAACCAGTCTATAAAAAAAGAAGAAATACCCAAAATACCTACCCCAAAAATCCGAAAAAGAAAAAGGGGAGGTAAACAATTTAAAATAAAGAGAGAGATAGCTGAAACCTTCAAACAATTAAATTTAACTACAAATCCCGAGGATAGGTTAAAATTAAAAAAGAAAATTAAAGAACTGAGAAACAAAAAATAAATATTATATATATATATATATATAAAAAATATATATATATAACTTTTTGAGTAAATTGGAATGCCAGCTAAATACTGGGAACATCCCAATGCATGGGAAGATAAAGTAATTATAGATAAGGGAAAGGTAGATTATGAAAGAAAACTGCAATGGTTAAATCATTTTGGAAGAAAATAGGAATGACTAGGGAACCTACAATAGAAGATGTAAAAAACCCCACAACAAAGGAAGAAGAAACAGCTGGGATGTTACGAATGGTCTTCCCAAATGAAAAATAAATTTTTAAAACAAAATTACGAATTTTAGATTTAAAACATAATACTAAGTCATATATTGGTTGACAAATAAATAAATAAATTAATAAAAACTTAATACAAATTTTCTTCATTAATTTTTAAAAAAATAGCATGGTGGAAAACCATATTAAATGGTATACTAATAGGCATTGCATGATACGAAGTGGGTAAGGAAAATACAGAAAACAATCTCGAAAATAAATTGGTCAAATACGAACCAAAAGCAATTATAGAAGAAATCTCCGATAAATGGTTAACTATTTTTGTTTGTGTAACTACATTTTTGATTGTCGCAATTGCAATACTAATAAAAAATTACATAAAAAACAAATTGAGAAAACTAAATAATGTACAAAGAGTTTAAAGGAAATTTCAAAGAGAAATGAATACATGGCAAGAAATCCATAATAAATTAACAGAAGAAAAATTAAAAGCCGATAAATCATACAAGTGCATAAACAAGAATATTACCATAAAAACAGAAACGATAGCAAAACATCTGAACATAATTTTAGAAGCATTAAATATTATAAAAGTCTTGATTAGTAAAGTAAATCACATACTTACTAACGATCACCAAAAATAGGCTCAAATATTTTTTCAACAGTACGGGATAAACTAGTATCTTCATTAGCAAGATATAACATCGAAATCCCCATACCAACTACTATAGAGGAAAGTTTCCAAATTAATTTTAACTCCGTTCTAACTAAACCTTCAAGAAACCGTACCCCTTCACCATTATTTAGTCAAACTTCATCAGTGGAAGAACATAAACCACTGCATAACCGACTCATAAACGTCACAATGGCACA
This sequence comes from Eurosta solidaginis, assembly GCF_040869045.1. Lineage (NCBI taxonomy): Eukaryota > Metazoa > Arthropoda > Insecta > Diptera > Tephritidae > Eurosta > Eurosta solidaginis. The sequence goes on along the minus strand of NC_090324.1, from coordinate 38,705,690 downwards.
AACAGTAGTAGAGTTTATCAAAACTGCTTCATCAGTGCTGCCAGAGTTTGGTGGCAAGACTGAAAATTGATAATTGAAATGATATTCTAGACCAAATCAAGGATAATCATGAAGCTTTAGCGATAACCACGATAAAGACAAAACTAAAAGGCACGGCAAGGAATTTCATAAGTGACGAAAATACAATCGTACAAATAAAACAAAAATTAAAAACTGCAATAAAGGGAGAATCAGTAGAAGTTTTAACAGCTAAACTCCTGAATATCCAACAACGCAGAAAAACTGCAAACCAGTATACTGCTGTAATAGAAAAAGTCACTAGATCATTGGAAGGAGCTTATATTTCGGATGGACTTAACCCAGACTTAGCAACGAGATATTCGACGCAAGCAGCAGTAAAGGCCATGTGTAATAACTGCTCCAACGATAAAGTGAAAATGATTATGCAAGCGGGAACGTTCACAACAATGAACGACGCAATTTCAAAATTCACAAACAGCTGCACAGAAATCACAGGCAGCTCGAATACAATTTTAAACATTCGTCAACAAAACCAATACCGGAGTAATTTCCGTGGATGTTACCAAAGTAACAGCTATGGAGGTTACCGAGGTAGGAGATTTAGATACCTGCCAAGATTTAATAACAATTTTAGAGGAAATAACAACAATAATAATTCCCAAAGAAGATCACAAATCCAAAATAACAATAGACAGTACAATCAGACGCGTAACGTGCGAAACTGTACCCACCAGGAAAACCAAGAAACTCCACTTCAAAATCAGTAGATAGAAAAATATGTGTACTAAATCTACACTTAAATAGTTATATATCTACAAAAACATCATTAAATAACTCAATATCAAATTTTTTAATAGGCACAGAGCAGATATCTCCATAATTAAAAAGAATCAAGAACTTAATCATACAAAAATAAATACAGAACAAATAACAGACTTAAAAGGCATTGGTCAAGGTATAACCAGTACATTAGGCACAATTAAAGCTGATTTAAAAGGCGCTGATCTTCTAATTTATCATAAATTTCACGTCGTAGAAGACAACTTTCTAATACCGTGCGATGGAATAATAGGTTTGGACTTTATAAAGAAATATAATTGTATTCTAGATTATAGCAAAACAGAGGATAAACTAATCCTAAGACCATATGATTTTCCCCAAACAATCACGATGTACCTAACAAATTATATGTCTGCTAACACAATTACGATCCCTGCTAGATCTGAAGTCATTAGACAAGTAACAGTAAACACTGATAATAAAACCATCTTCATACCCCATCAACAATTATCTGAAGGCATTTTCATAGCGAACACAATCACAAATAAAGAACAAACTTTTGTCAAAATTATGAACACCACACATAAAAACACAACTATTCAAAATTACAAAATACATACTGAAAATTTAGATGACTACAATTTAATTAAAACAAACACACAGTAAACAGAGTAATGACACAGAAAAATTAAAAAGATTAACTAAAAATTTCCCAAAATTTGTCAATTCACAATTAACATCATTATGCACAGAATACATAGACATATTTGCACTGGAAACAGAACCAATTTCCTCTAATAATTTTTACAAGAAAAAATTACACATGAAAGATGATACACCAGTATACATAAAAAAACTATAGATTTCCCGAGACACAAAAAGGGGAAATAAGCAAACAGGTTAATAAATTAATCGAAGATGACATTATAGAACCCTCAATATCAGAATACAACAGCCCAATTTTACTGGTACCAAAAAAATCACTACCAGGTAATACTGAAAAAAGATTGACACTGGTAGTTGACTACAGACAAGTAAATAAAAAACTAGCAGCGGATAAATTCCCACTTCCAAGAATTTATGATATTTTAGACCAACTTGGAAGAGCAAAATATTTTTCATGCCTTGACCTTATGTCAGGTTTTCACCAAATAGAATTACACCAAGATTCTAGAGATATAACCTCATTCACAGCAGAAAATGGCACATATAGATTCAAAAGACTATCCTATGGATTAAAAGCAGAACCAAACTCATTCCAAAGAATGATGAGACTGGCATTCGCAGGCCTCAAACCATCCCAAGCATTTATATATATGGATGATTTAGTTGTACCTGGGTGTTCAGAAAACACATGCTAAAAAACTTGCCGCCAATTTAGGACTTGAAAAAATACAGTTGTCTTTAGGGGACAATTTGTTTAAAATACAACTTAAAACTACATCCAGATAAATGCCTATTCTTCAGCGAAGAAGTAACTTATTTAGGACATAAATGCACAAGCGAGGGAATACTACCAGACCCAAGCAAATTTTAAAAACAATTCAAAATTACCCAACACCAAAAACAGCAGATGAAGTTAAAAGATTCGGAGCGTTCTGCAATTATTACAGAAGATTTGTACCGAATTTCGCAGAATACTCATGAAAATTAACTAGGCTTTGCAAAAAGAATGTTTCCTTCGACTGGACGAAGAATGGAAGAATATGGTGGCAAACAGTTACCAATTGCTTACGCTTGTAGATCCTTTACAAAAGGCGAAACAAACAAAGCTACAATAGAAAAAGAACTGGCAGCAATCCATTGGGCCATAACCTTCTTTAGACCATATGTTTATGGCAGAAAATTCATAATTAAAACCGACCATCGCCCTTTAACATACCTTTTCTCGATGAAGAGTCCTTCATCTAAGTTAACACGAGTAAGACTAGATTTAGAAGAATATGATTTCGAAGTGGAGTGCATTACCGGAAAAGAAAACCACGTCGCGGACGCATTGTCTCGCATTAATATAACAAACTTAAAAGAAATGTCAGTGGAAGCATGCAAAATACTGTTGAAATTAAAGAAAGTCACACTGAGAACCCCAAAATATATAAAGCGCTAAATAAATTTGAAGTAAAAAGACATGTCAGGCTCGTTTTCAATCCCCCGAAATTATATTTCAAAAAGGGAAAGAAAATTTGTGGCACCATAAATACAAGGAACCTAATTGTAGATGATAAAATTGAGTTAGGACAATTCTTTATCAGGCTTGAAAAAGAAGCCGCCAATTTACGACTTGAAAAAATACAGTTGTCTTTAGGGGAAAATTTGTTTAAAAGTAATTATTTCATTTCATTTCATTTCTTTATTGAGTCAATGGTAACATACCTTACTGACTAGATTACAGGTGTACTTAGAACTAAATTATTAATTTAAGTATGACTTAATGTGATAGATAGCAAGACTCAATGCATGCCTTGAAGGGAGACCTAGACATGGCAAAGTCAAGATCTAGACTCCTACATAGGTGATTTAATTCTACAAATCCTCTTAGAAGAGGAGCAAAGCTGAAGTAATTAGAACGCAGCGCTTCAATACGGAATGTATTGTGAAAGCGGAGGGCTCTGTTAGGGACATTGAAAGTTACCTGACCCAGAAGTTCGGAACAATCAATAGCACCAGATATTATATCAAAAATAAACATTAAGCCTTGAACAGAACGCCTGACTTCAAGTGGCAAGACATTTATAAGCATGCATCTCGCATTGTAGGGTGGCATGGGATTATCAAAATGTAGAGGTTGAAGAGCAAACCGCATGAATTTACGCTGAACTCGTTCAATTCTTAAAGAGTGTGAAGAGTATATAGGATTCCAAATGACTGAGGCATATTCTAACTTTGAACGTACTAAGGAAATATACAAAATCTTTCTTGTATACGGGTCTTTGAAATCCTTCGCATATCGTCGTAAGAAAGCTAAGTTGGCATAAGCTTTTGGTATAAGAAAGTTAACATGATTACAAAGGTAAAAGATGAATCAAAAATTACGCCAAGATCACGAAACTCATCAACTGAGGCAAGCGTTACGTTTGAGATCGAATACACGGACGAAAGGATATTCATTGACTTAGTAAACGTTATGTGACAGCATTTACTAATGTTGAGTCGCAGGTTATTTTGTGAAGCCCAATCGTTGATAGAATTCAGATCTTCCTGCAGACGCAAAGCATCAGAAATACTGGTGATCTTACGGAAGAGTTTTAAATCGTCTGCATAAAGTAAATAATTAGAATATTTTAGGCAAGAGACAACATCATTAATAAAAATTATGAATAAAATAGGACCAAGCATGCTACCTTGTGGTACACCGGAAGTTGCTAAGAATTTGTAGGACTTAGTTTTCTCGATTTCAACAAAATATATCCTATTTTCTAGGTAAGACTTCAGCCACAACAGAAAACTTGAATGAAAGCCCATGTTTTCAAGTTTCCACAAAAGTAGTTTATGCGAAACTGTGTCAAAGGCCTTGGAAAAATCTGTATAAATGGTGTCAACTTGACATCCATCCTTGAACGCTAAGACACAAAACTGGGAAAAAACCGCTAGATTTGTGACAGTCGAACGCCCTGCAATAAAACCATGCTGACATGGATCGATTATTTTATTGATAGCGAATGATAACTTGTCCTTAACTACCTTTTCAAAAAGTTTGGAACAGGTCGACAATTTAGATATTGGCCTATAATTCTTTACATCATTTTTATTGCCTGACTTCAAGATTGGGGTGATCGACGCCAGCTTCCAGCGATCAATAAAAACTCCGGTCGAAAGAGAAGTATTGAAAATATGGCGCAATGGAACACAAAGGGAACTACTACACTTTTTAAATAAAGAACAGCACAAACCATCTATATCGTTTTTCAGTGAGGACTGTAAGGAGGAGATACCCTTAATAATGTCCATTTCAGATACATACAGGGACCCAAAATTTAAAGGCTTTGGCGTATCAAAGGAATACCTGTTGTTAGTATCATCCGCATCAACAACAAATGTGGATTTGAAAAAATCATCAAAAAGGTTAACTGTAACAGCCAGGCTCTCTGAACTGGTATCGTTAAATTTCACACAGGTTGGGATATTGGTACACACTTTCTTAGACCGAACATAGTTCCAAAAAGATTTAGGATTTGCTTTTAACTCATCCTCAAATCGGGAAATGTATTTACTGTATAAGAACTTATCCAGAACATTGAACTGAGTCATATAATAGGTATACTGATCTTTAAAAGAAATGTCGAGAGTCGCTTTATATAATTTTTCATTCATTCATTCATTCATATTCATATTTATTGAGTCAATGGCAGAAACCTTACTGACTAGATTTACAAGTTTGCAAATTAACTTAAAACTAAGCAACTAAAATTAATTAATTCAAGGATGAGATAAATTTTCTCGATAGTAAGACTCAATCCGCAACTTAAACAAAGGCCTGGGCATTGCAAAGTCAAGATTTAGCATTCTGGAAATTTTATTACACTCTTCGAGACCTCTTGTGAGAGGGGCAAAGCTAAGGTAATTGGTTCTCAGAACTTCACCGTAGAATATATTATAAGAGCGTAGAGATCTACTAGGAACTAGAAAATTTAACTGCTCCAACAGAGCTGAGCAATCAATAGTACCAGAGATAATATCGTAAATAAACATTAAATGTTGTACTGAGCGTCTGACATGCAGTGGCATAACATTTATAAGCATGCACCTGTTTATATAAGGTGGTAGGGGATTAACAAAATGAAGGGGTAGGAGGGCGAATCGAATGAATTTACGTTGAACCCTTTCAATTCTAGCAGAGTAAGTGCTGTAAATGGGATTCCATATGATAGAGGCGTACTCTAATTTAGATCGCACTAATGAATTATACAATATACTCCTAGTGTATGGGTCCTTAAAATCCTTCGCATAACGCCGTAAAAACGCTAAATTAGCATACGCTTTTGGTATAAGATAGTTAACATGGTTAACGAAAGTGAACGAAGAGTCGAAAATGACACCAAGATCACGAAATTCTTTGACCGAGGCAAGATATGTATTAGCGATATAGTATGTTGACCGTTATATGCCAACATTTGCTACTGTTAAGTCTCAGATGATTATTAAAAGCCCACACATTAAGAGCATCCAAATCTCTCTGTAGGAGCAATGCATCAGATACAGTGGTGATACGCCTAAACAGTTTTAAATCATCAGCATAAAGTAAATAATTTGAATGCTTTAAATATAAGCCGACGTCATTAATGAAGATAACAAATAAGATTGGACCGAGAATACTACCTTGTGGCACCCCAGAGGTTGCCAAGAACTCATACGAGCTCATATTCTCGATTTCAACAAATAAAATTCGGTTTGTCAGGTATGACTTTAACCATGACAGAAAAGCTGAATGGAAACCAATGTACTCAAGTTTCTGAAGAAGTATCTTGTGGGACACTGTATCAAACGCCTTAGAGAAATCTGTATATATAGTATCAACTTGATACCCATCCTTAAAAGCAGAAACACAGTATTGCGAAAAAACAGCTAAGTTTGTCACTGTTGAACGACACGCAACAAACCCATGCTGACATGGATCGATTATTCCTTTAATAGCAAAAGCCAACTTCTCCTTTACTACTTTCTCAAACAGTTTTGAACAGGTTGATAGTTTAGAGATTGGCCTGTAGTTTGCTACCTCGCTCTTATTTCCAGACTTGAAGATTGGAGTAATAGAAGCCAATTTCCATCGATCAATGAAAACGCCAGTGGACAATGACACATTAAAGATATGGCACAACGGCACGCATAGCGAACTGCTACATTTTTTAACCAAAAAAGAAGACAGCCCATCAATATCTTTTTTTAAAGAAGATTGTAGGGACGAGATGCCAATAATAATATCTGATTCCGATATCAATAATGAGCCAAAGTCCAAGGAATTAGCTGTATCAGAACCAACCCTAACATCAGAAATATTAGAGTCAACAACAAAATTAGATTTGAAAAAATCAGCAAAAAGGTTCACTGTTTCCACTAAACTGTTTGAACTAATGCCATTAAAATTGACAGAGGTTGGAATATTGGAGCAACCTTTTTTTGTACGGACAAAGTTCCAAAAGGCCTTGGGATTTTGCTTTAACTCTTCTTCGAAACGGGAGATGTATTTATTATATAAAAACTCATCAAGCACATTGAACTGCTTCATGTATAATAAATATCGATCTCTAAATGAAAAGTCGTTGGTTGCTTTGTACAACTTAAAATACTTATTTCTAAGATTTTTAAGCTTTTTTAACCTGGTATTGTACCAGGGTAATTTATGTATTTTGCTTCGAAGAAGGGGGAGATTTCTACTAAATATATCAGATAACTGCAGCAGAAAAATTTCAAAGCATTCAGAGGCATTTTTAGCACAGAAAATAGACTTCCAGTCAATTTCAGCAATACTCGAATTGAGTGCATCAAAATTTGCATCTTTGAAATTGTAGGAGGGAGTATTTTGAGTGGTATTGTTGTTAGGTACAAATTCAATGAATTTTAATAATAAAGATAAGGGTACGTGATGCATGTCCGATTTGCAGATAGGAAATTGACACTCAGATAAGTGAGAAATTAAATTTTCATCGACAAAAATAAGATCCAGTATGTTATTTAGCTGGTTCACAAATGAATTAATCTGAACAAAGTTGGCACTAAAAAGAGTATCTAAAAAATATATTTCATGTTGATGATTGACATTCATAGGTGTTAATAGATTGTCATTTAGCAATTTTGACCAAACAACCCTGTTCATATTAAAATCACCCAAAACGCAAAAATGGCTGTTTACATTTTTTTCGTAAACTTCAAAAATATTATTCACATGCGCGCAGTACAGAGACTCATTACTACAAGGCGGAATATACGAAACACAAATAAACAGCTTTCCAAACAGCCCACAAATAGAGACACACATTTGGTCCAGTAGCGAGTCAGTATTGGGGAGCTGAACGAAAGAAGAAAGGAGGGTACGTCTAACGGCAATTAGTACCCCGCCACCTCTTTGGCATCCCGTTTTGATTGGATCCCTATCCTTACGATAGGTATGAAACAAAGTAGTATCAAAAAATTCTGCGTCAAAGAAATCATTGTTGAGCCAGGTCTCAACTATGACATACACATCATATTCACAGCGCGAAGTGACTAAGAAAATATCCTAAGCTTTAGTTCTCATCCCCGAGATATTTTGGTAGTAAATATTTACATTATTAAAAATTGAATTTTGCGGATTATTTACTAGGGGTTGAGCGTTTGGCCTTTGCACTTTTGAAAAAAACGAAACGGCTTTACTTTAACATCAGTTGGCCATATAGAAGGGTCTAGTAATTTACTATAGATTGAAGTCGAGACCCCAAGTTTAAAATTGCATCTTACTAACGAGCTAGAATCTGTGTTTTTCTTTACTAACTTATAACAATGAATAAGAGATGGCGAAATATTCGCATTTTTTGATACATAACTGATGATATCACTTGCATTAACTGACGGCTTGAATGAGGATAAATGTAACCATTTTAGGCGTACAGCTAGATTAAGATCAGCATTTACATTACTGCCTACAACGATAGTAGCAGCCTTCTTGGATTTGTTTGTCTTAATTTCAGAAGTTACGTCATTAGATGTAGATTGCTTATTGTTGCCTTTATCCATAATAGTGACGCCAGCACAAGTAGGCACGGTCTCACTGGCAGAAGCAACGTCATCAGATGCAGATTGTTTATTATTACCTTTCACCATAATAGTGACGTCAGCATAAGTAGGCACAGTTTCACTGGCAGACTTCAACGGCATCACATTCTTTGCAGTCATAGTGTTATTGCTTTGCATGGCAGGCGATTGAGAGTCACTACTGGTTGTGTTTGTCAAAGACAAATCAATTAGAGGCTGATTTGTTGTTGCAGCCGAATTGGTATTTGCATTTTGTTTAGCTATATTAGCTAATTGTTTAGCTTTAGAGGCCGAGACATTGTTAGTCGCCGATTTATTTACAGGCTGCGTTGTTTTTGCACCCGAGAGCATGTCATTGTCTTTGTTTTTAGTGCTTGGATGCTTTGTTTTTTTGGACAATTCAGCCTGCATTGATTTTGCACTCGCATCAGATTTATTGTCTTTGTTGTTATTGGTTGGCTTCTTTGTTTTTTCAACCAATTCTTTATTGTCATCTTTTTGAAAAGAACCAACACGAGTTGATTTTTGCCCATTGGCAAAAGCAGCAACAACACTATGCACATTCTTTAGTTCCAATGATAAAGTAGAGATTTCTGTGATTTTATCAACAATCGAAGATTTTAGAGAGCGAACTTCAGCAAATAGAGCATCTTGCTTTTGCGAAAGTTTAATGTTATCGTCTTTTAGCGCATTCATTGTAGTGAGAATGAGAGCATTTTCAGCGCGTAACGCCTCAATATTTTTAGAAAAGTCAAGCAAAAGTAGTTGTTGGTTACTTATATTTTCACTTGCACTCATATTGTTACCGATACTGTTTACGGCACTAGAGAGAGAGTTTAGTGGCGGACTACGTATAGAGGCGCGCCGCTCTGCCGTACAAGATTTACAGAAAAAATGTCTGTTTGATGCGAGAAGAAATTCGAGATCAGTCGAGGATATGTTCACACACTTTAAGTGGAAAAGGTCATTGCACTTCGCACAACATACTTTCGGCTGACCACGATCAACCTTTTGACCACACACACACGGCATAGTAAAAAATTTAATAATAAGCAAAGATTAGTTATTTTTGCATTTATCATTTGTAGATAAATTATAGTAAGTATATACTTTGGAACAAGATTCCAGTCACTAACTCAAATAATTTATTAATTGAGGATTAAAGACCATTCCCAGATCCACTTTGGAAAAAAACATAAAGATAACTAGGAATACACACAAAAACTGCGGAGCAAAAATAAACACGTCCGCACCGACCGAACTTTCTTTGTTTAATTTATGGTACTTATTTCTTTGATTTTTCAGTTTTTTAACCTAGTAGTGTACCAGGGTAGCTTGTGAACTTTAACCGGAAGTAAAGCGAGATTCGTACTGAAGATATCTGACAACACAAGCAAGAAGGCATCGAAGCATTCAGCAGGGTTTTTAGCAAAGAAAATAGAGTTCCAATCAGTTTCAGATATGAGTGAGTTAAGAGTATCATAATTTGCATACTTGAAATTATAGGAGCGGACAGTATTATTAATGTTGTTATTCGGCACCAGGTCGAAGAATTCTATAGATAACGATAATGGTACATGATGCATATCAGACTTATAAATAGGAAACGTATATTCGGTCAAATGGGTAATTAGATTCTCATCAACAAAAATAAGGTCCAAGATATTATTTAACTGGTTAACGAAGTGGTTAATCTGAATTAAGTTAGCCCCAAAAAGGGTGTCCAAGAAATTGATCTCATGAGGATGATTGATATTAGTAGGCGTTAGGACGTTATCATTAATAATTTTGGACCATACAACCTTACTTAGATTGAAATCACCCAAAACGCAGAAATGACTATCAATATTGTTTTCGTAAAGGTCAAATATGTTATTGACATGAGCACAGTACAGCGAATCTGAGCTGCAAGGCGGAATGTAAGAGACACAAATAAATAACTTGCCAGACGACCCCATAATACAAACACAGAGCTGATCCAAAAGCGAGTCACTATTAGAGAGCGGAAAAAGTGAAGAGAGAAGGCGACGTCTTATAGCAATTAATACTCCACCACCTCTAAGACGTCCCGTTTTGATGGGATCTCTATCCTTGCGATAGGTGTGGAACAACCTTTGATCAAAAAATTCTGAGTCTGAAAAGTCATCATTGAGCCAAGTCTCGACAATAACGTAGACATCATAATCACACCGTGAAGTGGCTAAAAATACTTCTTTAGACTTCGTTCTCAATCCCGATATATTTTGATAATAAATGGTTATACTTTTATTAACTATGCGATTGTCACACTTAGCTAAGGCTTGGCAGTTAAGCCCTTTGCTTTTTGAAAAAAACGAAAATGTTTAATTTTGACATCTGATGGCCATAACGAGGAGTCCAGCAGCTTATTATATATAGAAGCCGAAACTCCAAGTTTGAAATTACATTTAGATAACAATTTGGGATCAGCATCTTTCTTAACCAATTTGAAACAATGAATTAATGAGGGTGAAATGTTTGCATTTTTCGAGACGTAGTCAACAATATCGCTTGCGTTTACGGTTGGTTTAAACGACGACAAATGCAACCATTTCAGACGAATAGCTAAATTAAGGTTAGCATTAGAGTTACTACCTACCACAATAGTGGGCGATTTGCTAAGAATATTTTTATTATTATCACTAGATTTTGTAGCGACTGATATGTGATGGCCAGACACATTTGAGTTACTTCCTATTATAATAGTAGGCCATCTACTACGAATATTTTTATTATTGTCACTAGATTTTGCAGCGACTGATACCTGATGGCCAGAACGTGCAATATCGGAATACATAGGTATGTTAGTAACAGGTGTAGCAGAGTTGTTGCTAGCTATACTAGTTGATTCAGCAGCAGCATTCCCAGACGTCGGCAGCAGGCTCGAGTCCGCGTTCGGAACGTTAATGGAATTCGTTTTTGTTGAAAATGTGATTTCGATGCATCATTACATGAACTAAATGTAGACAAATCCAAAGTACACTGAATAGATGATGCAGTCGGACTTTTATTCCCAAGATCATCTGTTGGCGTTATAGTTATTGGAGCCGTGTCATCTATGGAACTAGGTTTGCTAGATGACATTTCTTCATTAAGATGGGCTGCCTGTTTTATTATTGCAGCTGGATCAATTTGCGAGTTGGCTTTAAGAGTTCCCCTAGATTGCTCAGTATTTGCTTTGGCAGCCAAAAACTTGCCATTAATATTGTCATTGTTTTTACTTACTAAAAACTTTGGTTATAAAATCCAAGAAGAGTCACGGTTTTAATATAGTAACAGTCACAAACTATTAAACTTGCAAGAATAACACGAAAAAGACACACAACCACGGAGCGAAGAATAACACGTCCGTTTCGTACGACTTCTATATTTAGTTATACTCGAGTAGGCAAATTTATTGAAACAGGAAACAGGGTTCTCAAGAAACTAACAATTGCACTAACCCCAGAGGTTTTGTACGCGATTAATTCCGGGAAAATTAGAGTAATTATGCAGAAATATCATGACGATCCTATTAGTTGTGGTCACCCAGAAATAAATCGCATGATAAAGAAAATCAAACAAAGCTATAGCTGGAAAAACATGCGAGGTGACTTAAAGAAATACGTAAATAACTGCATACACTGCCAGAAGAATAAAATAAATAAACATATGAAAGAGCCAATGACAATAACGGAGACACCTCCGAAGGCTTTCGATATAGTACAGATCGATACGGTCGGACCATTACCGAGATAAACGGAAACGAATACGCAGTTACATTCATATGCGACCTCACTAAATATTTGATAGCAATTCCAGTTCCGAGCAAACACGCGATAACAGTTGCTAAAGCTGTATTCGAGCACTTCATTCTGATTTATGGTTGCATGAAAACAATCCTAACAGACATGGGAACCGAATACAAAAATTGATTATTCGAAGAACTATGCAAACTTTTAAAAGTTAAGCATAAAACCTCAACACCATACCATCATCAAACACTGGGCACCGTAGAACGTAGTCAAAGGACGTTTAACGAATATGTACGTTCATACATATCCAGTGATAAAGATGATTGGGACGAATATCTCAGGTATTTCGCGTACTGCTACAACGCGACCCCATCGACAGAACACGGGTATTGTCCTTACGAGCTTATATTTGCGAAAAGTCCCCCGACGTACGAATTCTTAAACGAGAATAAAATAAGCCCAGTGTAAAGAAAAACAGAAAGTTAATTATGATAAAAGTAGCACCAGTAAAGAAATAAAATTAGGCGATCTAGTATTAGTTAGAGAAGAAGCTAGCCATAAGCTAGACAATAGATATAAAGGACGGTATAAGGTAAAGAAAATTGACAAAAATAACAATTTTACTTTAATACCACATAGAGAAGAAACTAGTAATAGGAACAATAAAGATAAGGAATTAATAATCCATAAGAATAGGCTTAAACACATCTGAAACACCTTTTAATAATAATCTTAAAATAAGCATTCCACTTTACTTATCGCATATTAAATATCTAAGAAATTGAAAACGAATTTTTTTTCTCTCAGTTCCATATTTACACAAATTATTATAAATACATAAATAATAAAGAATATCTTCAGACAAGCGGATTTTAGGTGGGTGCACACATTTAAAATCCGCCTATAAAATAAATAAAATATATAAAATAAGTAAAATAATTGTTAAATTTAAAATTTTTTTATATACGTAAAATAACACTGGTCGACGGCCAAAATTTACCAGAGATGCGGTTATGAAATTCGTATGTAAAACCACCCCCTGATTTCGAAAATCATTTTCATTTTTGATTCTATGGTACCGTTTTTGAGATATTTGCAATTTACCGTTATTCGAAAAAAAAGATGGCTACCTTTAATTACGTATATCTCACGAACGAGTGAAGCACTTGCAAATAGGTTTACAGAATCGGAAAGACGATAAAATTTGCTATAAATGCATCATACATTGTTTTTTGCTCAACCATATAGTTTTCGAGATATTAGCTCATCGTTTCAGATTTTTGTTTTTTTTTTATGAAAAAATATGAAAAAAATTAATTTTTGCGAGGGCAGTATTCCACAACCACAACTTTTTCCAAATGTTTTTTATTTACGTAAAGCTCTGTTTAATTAGAAAAAAGATAAGCTATCACCGAAGAAAATCGATGCAAAACTACGTAAGTTATAAGCGATCAAATAAAAATACCCTGGTTGGGCAATTTCAACGTATACCTCAAAACGTATGTATGGTATAAAGAAGAGTGAAATATCTAGCTCTGCTCTGTTTCTATTTAGTTAAAAGTTCAATTTATGAATGAAATTACCCATATTTTTAACTTTTTTTTTAAATTTATTTATGTTTGTACTATATTCTAACAATATTTATCTTAATTTTATTTTACTATGTAGTCGAAATAATTATGTGTTCGACTTTGATGCTTATTCAGTTTAGGATCGGTTTCTCTTATGAGAAATCAGCAGTAATCACCCATCATTGCGACGTCCCAGAATCCTTGATATCGATTTTCAATTAATTTCATTTGCTGATGAAACCTTTCACCATGTTCGTCACTTTCGTCGCCAAGATTTGCCGGAAAAAAACTCAAATGTGAGTGCAGAAAGTGAATTTTTAATGACATATTTACGCCTGGAAAGAAAATATTAGTTAGGTAAACAAGTTATAGAATTTTGGGAAATTAATTTTAATAAGCCTTTAATATTTACCCATTTTCGCATAATTATTGATTAAGTCGTTCACTATCTGCTCGTAGTTAGGGCTTTTGTGTCTACCGAGAAAAGAAGCAACGACGTGTTCAAAGGATTCCCACGCTGCTGCCTCAACTGATGAGAGTAGTCCTTTGAATTGATTATTGTTGATAAACTTTTTTATTTGTGGTCCGACAAAAATACCTTCCTTTATCTTGGCTTGAGAAATATCTGGAAAAATTGTTTTCAAATAGTCGAATGCTTCGCCTTCTTTGTCCAAGCCTTAACAAAGTTTTTAATGAGACCGAGCTTGATGTGTAAGGGTGGAAGTATGATTTTCTCTTTCTTGACAAGAGGGGTGTATTTGATGTTATCCACACCAACGGTAAACTCGACTCTTTCCGGCCAATCCTTTCTGACGTAGTGGTCCTTACGAGCTCGGCTATCCCACTTGCAGAGGAAGCAGCAGTGCTTGGTGTAGCCACTTTGTAGACCGCATAGCATTGCAACGACTTTGAGATCAGAACATATTTTCCAATCATGCTCTTCATATTTGATAAATTTGAGTAGTTTTTGCACTTCCTCGTAGGTTTCCTTTGTATTTACTGCATGTGCTAGCGGGATAGAAGGCTTTTTGTTACCAATATGCAATAATACAGCCTTTAAACTCAGTTTATTGCTGTCTATGAACAATCGCACTCTTTTGAATCATATGTTTGACCAAACTCTTTGAATAAACCAGGAATGTCGTTGCAGTAGCATATACTGTCTTTCTTGGTATAGTGTTTGGAAAATGGTTCGTGACGAGTTCTACAATATATCACCTTAACATCGGATGATACAAATTTAAATTGTTGCATACGAGAAGTGTGAATCTCGGCCTTTTCCTTGGATAGTTCCAAATCTCTTATCCAATCATTAAGTTGTGCTTGTGATAGAACGTTTCTCTCCTTTCCCATGCGAAATTCAGTACAACTTGATTCCCCGCACTCAGATGTTACTGTTGACAATGGAACTGGATCCGCAACTGCCGTTGAATGTAGTACTGGCAATGTCACTGTAGGTACGTTGGCATAGGTTACTCTTCTTGATCTTCCAACGCCAAGTACTTTTGTTTGACAAATATAACACTCTATTGAATGGCAAGTAGGTTCTCTCCATATCATTGGTGTATCAAATTTTATTTGTTGTCCGGATTCCGACTGAATCAATTCTACTCGACACGATGTACACAAAGTGTTCGGTGTCCATGGTTTTTCAGCATTTTTAGGCTCAATGCCAAAATACTTGGAGTATAAAGTTTTGATATGATCTGAGAACACTCGTCGTCGCCTTATGATAGTATATTGGCCACACATGAAACAAATATCTGGATCGTTATTACACTCAAATTCTCGCGTCCTTTTACTCATTTTATTTTTTTTACTAAATCACGGTTTTGAAATTTGACTTATGAACTGAACTATCTCCGGCGAGCCTTGCAGATGTTATGAAGTTTCAAGGCGCATTAACTCATATTTATACTCGGAACAAGAATAAAATTTAAAAAATCAAATCTTACCTAGACAGAAAGGTTCCTTTTTATACGAAGCCTTGAAAAGAAAATACTACCTGCTTTAGATGTAGGCTTTAAAAATTTTCTGTGTCTTATAATTTTGAAAATCTACCTGCATACTTACCCATAAGTGACGGAAATACATGTTTATAACTACATGCCTACAGCAGCTTTCGAACCCAACCACTCTTCCTTTCGATGCAACCACTCTACCTACTATAAAACAATTCGAGTATTAAAAGTACTATTTGATTTATTTAAAGAAAAAGTATTATCATTGTTATGGTGTTATTCGTTTATCCGGATAATATCCCATTTGCACTTTATACCTTTAATATATGTATGTATACATACCTTGAAGTTGCGCAACCTGGGTATTTTTATTTGATCGCTTATAACTTACGTAATTTTGCATCGATTTTCTACGATGGTAGCTTATCTTTTTCCTAATTAAACAGAGCTTTACGTAAATAAAAAATATTTGGAAAAACAGTTGTGGTTTTGGAATGCTTCCCTCGCAAAAAGTAATTTTTTTCATATTTTTTCATAAAAAAAAACAAAAATCTGAAATGATGAGCTAATATCTCGAAAACTATATGGTTGAGCAAAAAATAATGTATGATACATTTATAGCAAATTTTATCGTCTTTCCGATTCTGTAAACTTATTTGCAATTGCTTCACCCGTTCGTGAGATATACGTAATTAAATGGAGCCATCCTTTTTGTTTTTTCGAATAACGGTAAATTGCAAATATCTCAAAAACGGTACCATAGAATCACAAACGAACCCAATTTTCGAAATCAGGGGCTGATTTTACATACGAATTTCATAACGGCGTTTCTGGTAAAGAAAAAAGTTGAAATTCGTGGTCCAGTGTAATCGTTAAATTTAATTTTTTTGTCAAAAAGGATTTGTACAAAATATTGAAAAAAAATATATAAAACATAAAAATAATGAAAGTATCAAGGTCAGCAAATTAGAAACAAATTACACAACCTCTTTCACTACAATATCAAGTTACAATAAAATACCAAAATCATTTAAAATGTGAACACAGAGTCTTATACAATTGTTCACAAAACAATTATATAATACTCTTTTTCTAATGCGGATGGTGTAGCATTATGCGTCATGCCCACCTATGCAATACATTTGCGGCCTTACGCATCATGAACTTCTATGCCAATACATTTTAGTAATAGCATAATCATATTACAATATCATAAGACATAAATTACATTGACCTCACACAGCGGTTAGCTAACATCAATGTAATGCCGAATATGAAACCCTTGTCAGCTCACACATAACAAATTATGCTTATCGGCAATGTTATACTATGTTCAAACAGAAAAATAAATTGAGGCTATTTCGATTTAAATTGAGTGGTGTTCATACAACTCTATTTAGCTTACACAATAGTAATTTGATAGCTGGTTGGCTCATCTCTACAGTAACAACATATCTTTGTTGAGACTGTCAAAATGTGCGTGTTGGTATTAGGTGAATAGAATGGAATGAAAACATAAAACTTTGAAATTTTTGTGTGTTGTAAGAAAATGTGTTCAGTGTTTTGTTTTCATTTTGATTTTGCCATCTTCTTTTGACAGTCCCTACTCGAGTGAAATGAAAGACATAAAATCAGCTGATGAAATGAGCCAACCATATAGTTCAGCCATGCGTAAGTGACGTTTAAATATACTCAATAAACACACTTTACAATGTTGCATTTGCAGGTTGACACAATTTATTACGCAATTTTTTTTAAATTGGAAATTTATTATTACAATTTATTATATGACAAATTGCGTAATAAATTGCCCAAAGAGTATAAATTGCCAATTTGGTGTGTGTTTGAACCTAGTATTAGTTTGTCACCAAAATATTTACATACAACCAATAATATGAATTAACCAAATATTCACATTTCACATGAATATCGATCTGCTGACTTTGCATACAAATATACATGCATGAATAGTAATAAAAATCTACATGTATGCATAGCAATACAAATCTAATTGTATGCATAGTAGTAATACAAATCTACATGCATGCATAGTAATACAAATCTACATGTATGCATAGCAATACAAATCTACATATATGCATAGTAGTAATACAAATCTATATGTATGCACAGTAGTAATACAAATCTACATGTATGCATAGTAATATATATGTACATATTTTTAGTTTGTTAGTATTAGGATATTTATAAATGTGTAGGTTAAGTAATTAGTTATAAAAGAGAAAGAATTTCTGTAATAAAGGCAATCTTGATTAGACTACCAAAGTCTCTACATTCTTCTTATTTTAACCTTTCAAAGGTATTAATGAGGGTTTTAAAAGAAAGTGGTGGTAGTTGTATATGTGAAGGCGTTTTCGAGATATGGACCAAAATGTGGACCAGGGACCAGGACAGAAATTTTTAATTTTCTTCTACTTAATATTGAAGGTGTCACCCCCTTTTGCAAGGTTTTTTTTTCTAAAGTTATATTTTGCGTCAATAAACCAATCCAGTTACAATGTTTCATCCCTTTTTTCGTATTTGGTATAAAATTATGGCACTTTTTAATTTTTTGTGATTTTCGATATCGAAAAAGTGAGCGTGGTCATAGTCGGAGTTGGGCCATTTTTTATATCAATACAAAGTGAGTTCAGATAGGTACGTGAACTGAGTTTAGTAACTATATATCGATTTTTGCTCAAGTTATCGTGTTAACGGCCGAGCGGAAAGGCAGATGGTCGACTGTGTATAAAAACAGGGCGTGGCTTCAACCTATTTTGCCCTTTTTCACAGAAAACAGTCATCGTTCTAGAATCTAAGCCCCTACCAAATTTCACAAGGATCGGTTGATTTTTCTTCGACTTATAGCATTAAAAGTATTCTAAACAAATTAAATGAAAAAGGGCGGAGCCAAGCCCATTTTGAAATTTTCTTTTATTTTTCTATTTTGTTGCACCATATCATTACTGGAGTTGAATGTTGACATAATTTACTTATCTTTACAGTATATTAAATTTTTTGTTAAAATTTGACTTAAAAAAATTTTTTTTTAAAGTGGGCGTGGTCGTTCTCCGATTTTGCTAATTTTTATTAAGCATACATATAGTAATAGTAGTAACGTTCCTGCCAAATTTCATCATGATATCTTCAGCTTGCAAAATTACATTCTTTTAAAAGTGGGCGGTGCCACGCCCATTGTCCAAAATTTTACTAATTTTCTATTTTGCGCCATAAGTTCAACTCACCTACCAAGTTTCATCGCTTTATCCGTCTTTGGTAATGAATTATCGCACTTTTTCGGTTTTTCGAAATTTTCGATATCGAAAAAGTGGGCATGGTTATAGTCCGATACCATTCCTTTTAAATAGCGATCTGAGATGAGGAACCTACATACCAAATTTCATCAAGATACCTCACAATTTACTCAAGTTATTGTGTTGACGGACGGACGGTCATGGCTCAATAAAAATTTTTTTTCGATACTGATGATTTTGATTTGATTGATTTGAGTTTTTCAGACAACAATATATGCTATATGCGTAAGCATTTGGTGAAATTTGAAGCTCGTAGCTGTTAAAATGGGGCTGAAATTGCGAAAATATATATATACTATATATATATACTGTATATCTATCTATCTATATCTATCTATCTATAAATCTTATAAAATAAAGTCGCTAAATGCCATGTATGAACATAACTTCACACAGAATTCTCCGATTTTAAAACGGCTTTTTGCATTTGAAAGCTTAGCTACGTGATATGGTACAGTTAATATAATTTGAAGGTATATATTATAGGGGCGTGGCAAATTGCCAAAATGTAGTCAAAAATCATAAAATTTTTGTTTACACAGCTATAACTCATAAATGGAAGGATGCATTTGAAAAATTCTACTTTTCAGTAAAACATTGAAATATTTACATTCGTTCTGCATCAAAAAAAAGTACTTGATTTCTTTCTTATATCAGCCAAATTGTTTAAACAAAAGTAAATTTTTACCAAAAAATTCGTGTGTGTGATTGTTCGGTGTCAACTGTGCGAGCAAATTACTTTTGAGTGAGACATGATGCGACACATACGTATATACACATAGCATTCGCTGCGATATTTAACTTCGGCCTTAGGCTTATAGATATGTATGTGTTTTCATATCAGCTTGACATACATATGTATGTACATACACAAATAATAATAAATGGTTAAGAAAGCATACATCTCTCGAAAAATACTCTTTCCGAACCGAATACAAAAATTGATTATTCGAAGAACTATGCAAACTTTTAAAAGTTAAGCATAAAACCTCAACACCATACCATCATCAAACACTGGGCACCGTAGAACGTAGTCAAAGGACGTTTAACGAATATGTACGTTCATACATATCCAGTGATAAAGATGATTGGGACGAATATCTCAGGTATTTCGCGTACTGCTACAACGCGACCCCATCGACAGTACACGGGTATTGTCCTTACGAGCTTATATTTGCGAAAAATTCCCCCGACGTACGAATTCTTAAACGAGAATAAAATAAGCCCAGTGTAAAGAAAAACAGAAAGTTAATTATGATAAAAGTAGCACCAGTAAAGAAATAAAATTAGGCGATCTAGTATTAGTTAGAGAAGAAGCTAGCCATAAGCTAGACAATAGATATAAAGGACGGTATAAGGTAAAGAAAATTGACAAAAATAACAATTTTACTTTAATACCACATAGAGAAGAAACTAGTAATAGGAACAATAAAGATAAGGAATTAATAATCCATAAGAATAGGCTTAAACACATCTGAAACACCTTTTGATAATAATCTTAAAATAAGCATTCCACTTTACTTATCGCATATTAAATATCTAAGAAATTGAAAACGATTTTTTTTCTCTCAGTTCCATATTTACACAAATTATTATAAATACATAAATAATAAAGAATATCTTCAGACAAGCGGATTTTAGGTGGGTGCACACATTTAAAATCCGCCTATAAAATAAATAAAATATATAAAATAAGTAAAATAATTGTTAAATTTAAAATTTTTTTATATACGTAAAATAACACTGGTCGACGGCCAAAATTTACCAGAGATGCGGTTATGAAATTCGTATGTAAAACCACCCCCTGATTTCGAAAATCATTTTCATTTTTGATTCTATGGTACCGTTTTTGAGATATTTGCAATTTACCGTTATTCGAAAAAACCAAAAAGATGGCTCCCTTTAATTACGTATATCTTTAATTTGCTATAAATGCATCATACATTGTTTTTTGCTCAACCATATAGTTTTCGAGATATTAGCTCATCATTTCAGATTTTTGTTTTTTTTATGAAAAAATATGAAAAAAATTAATTTTTGCGAGGGCAGCATTCCAAAACCACAACTTTTTCCAAATGTTTTTTATTTACGTAAAGCTCTGTTTAATTAGAAAAAAGATAAGCTATCATCGAAGAAAATCGATGCAAAACTACGTAAGTTATAAGCGATCAAATAAAAATACCCTGGTTGGGCAATTTCAACGTATACCTCAAAACGTATGTATGGTATAAAGAAGAGTGAAATATCTAGCTCTGCTCTGTTTCTATTTAGTTAAAAGTTCAATTTATGAATGAAATTACCCATATTTTTAACTTTTTTTTTTAATTTATTTATGTTTGTACTATATTCTAACAATCCTTATCTTAATTTTATTTTACTATGTAGTCGAAATAATTATGTGTTCGACTTTGATGCTTATTCAGTTTAGGATCGGTTTCTCTTATGAGAAATCAGCAGTAATCACCCATCATTGCGACGTCCCAGAATCCTTGATATCGATTTTCAATTAAGTACATTTGCTGATGAAACCTTTCACCATGTTCGTCACTTTCATCGCCAAGATTTGCCGGAAAAAAGCTCAAATGTGAGTGCAGAAAGTGAATTTTTAATAACATATTTACGCCTGGAAAGAAAATATTAGTTAGGAAAACAAGTTATAGAATTTTGGGAAATTAATTTTAATAAGCCTTTAATATTTACCCATTTTCGCATAATTATTGATTAAGTCGTTCACTATCTGCTCGTAGTTAGGGCTTTTGTGTCTACCGAGAAAAGAAGCAACGACGTTTTCAAAGGATTCCCACGATGCTGCCTCAACTGATGAGAGTAGTCCTTTGAATTGATTATTGTTGATCAACTTTTTTATTTGTGGTCCGACAAAAATACCTTCCTTTAGCTTGAGAAATATCTGGAAAAATTGTTTTCAAATAGTCGAATGCTTCGCCTTCTTTGTCCAAAGCCTTAACAAAGTTTTTAATGAGACCGAGCTTGATGTGTAAGGGTGGAAGTATGATTTTCTCTTTCTTGACAAGAGGGGTGTATTTGATGTTATCCACACCAACGGTAAACTCGACTCTTTCCGGCCAATCCTTTCTGACGTAGTGGTCCTTACGAGCTTGGCTATCCCACTTGCAGAGGAAGCAGCAGTGCTTGGTGTAGCCACTTTGTAGACCGCATAGCATTGCAACGACTTTGAGATCAGAACATATTTTCCAATCATGCTCTTCATATTTGATAAATTTGAGTAGTTTTTGCACTTCCTCGTAGGTTTCCTTTGTATTTACTGCATGTGCTAGCGGGATAGAAGGCTTTTTGTTACCAATATGCAATAATACAGCCTTTAAACTCATTTTATTGCTGTCTATGAACAATCGCCACTCTTTTGAATCATATGTTTGACCAAACTCTTTGAATAAACCAGGAATGTCGTTGCAGTAGCATATACTGTCTTTCTTGGTATAGTGTTTGGAAAATGGTTCGTGACGAGTTCTACAATATATCACCTTAACATCGGATGATACAAATTTAAATTGTTGCATACGAGAAGTGTGGATCTCGGCCTTTTCCTTGGATAGTTCCAAATCTCTTATCCAATCATTAAGTTGTGCTTGTGATAGAACGTTTCTCTCCTTTCCCATGCGAAATTCAGTACAACTTGATTCCCCGCACTCAGATGTTACTGTTGACAATGGAACTGGATCCGCAACTGCCGTTGAATGTAGTACTGGTAATGTCACTGTAGGTACGTTGGCATAGGTTACTCTTCTTGATCTTCCAACGCCAAGTACTTTTGTTTGACAAATATAACACTCTATTGAATGGCAAGTAGGTTCTCTCCATATCATTGGTGTATCAAATTTTATTTGTTGTCCGGATTCCGACTGAATCAATTCTACTCGACACGATGTACACAAAGTGTTCGGTGTCCATGGTTTTTCAGCATTTTTAGGCTCAATGCCAAAATACTTGGAGTATAAAGTTTTGATATAATCTGAGAACACTCGTCGTCGCCTTATGATAGTATATTGGCCACACATGAAACAGAACATATCTGGATCGTTATTACACTCAATTTATTTTTTTTACTAAATCACGGTTTTGAAATTTGACTTATGAACTGAACTATCTCCGGCGAGCCTTGCAGATGTTATGAAGTTTCAAGGCGCATTAACTCATATTTATACTCGGAACAAGAATAAAATTTAAAAAATCAAATCTTACCTAGACAGAAAGGTTCCTTTTTATACGAAGCCTTGAAAAGAAAATACTACCTGCTTTAGATGCAGGCTTTAAAAATTTTCTGTGTCTTATAATTTTGAAAATCTACCTGCATACTTACCCATAAGTGACGGAAATACATGTTTATAACTACATGCCTACAGCAGCTTTCGAACCCAACCACTCTTCCTTTCGATGCAACCACTCTACCTACTATAAAACAATTCGAGTATTAAAAGTACTATTTGATTTATTTAAAGAAAAAGTATTATCATTGTTATGGTGTTATTCGTTTATCCGGATAATATCCCATTTGCACTTTATACCTTTAATATATGTATGTATACATACATTGAAGTTGCGCAACCTGGGTATTTTTATTTGATCGCTTATAACTTACGTAATTTTGCATCGATTTTCTTCGATGGTAGCTTATCTTTTTCCTAATTAAACAGAGCTTTACGTAGATGAAAAATATTTGGAAAAAAAGTTGTGGTTTTGGAATGCTTCCCTCGCAAAAAGTAATTTTTTTCATATTTTTTCATAAAAAAAAACAAAAATCTGAAATGATGAGCTAATATCTCGAAAACTATATGGTTGAGCAAAAAATAATGTATGATACATTTATAGCAAATTTTATCGTCTTTCCGATTGTGTAAACTTATTTGCAATTGCTTCACCCATTCATGAGATATACGTAATTAAAGGGAGCCATCCTTTTTGTTTTTTCGAATAACGGTAAATTGCAAATATCTCAAAAACGGTACCATAGAATCAAAAACGAACTCAATTTTCGAAATCAGGGGCTGATTTTACATATGAATTTCATAACGGCGTTTCTGGTAAAGAAAAAAGTTGAAATTCGTTGTCCAGTGTAATCGTTAAATTTAATTTTTTTGACAAAAAAGGATTTGTACAAAATATTGAAAAAAAATATATAAAACACAAAAATAATAAAAGTATCAAGGTCAGCAAATTAGAAACAAATTACACAACCTCTTTCACTACAATATCAAGTTACAATAAAATACCAAAATCATTTAAAATGTGAACAAAGAGTCTTATACAATTGTTCACAAAACAATTATAAAATACTCTTTTTCTAAGGCGGATGGTGTAGCATTATGCGTCATGCCCACCTATGCAATACATTTGCGGCCTTACGCATCATGAACTTCTATGCCAATACATTTTAGTAATAGCATAATCATATTACAATATCATAAGACATAAATTACATTGACCTCACACAGCGGTTAGCTAACATCAATGTAATGCCGAATATGAAACCCTTGTCAGCTCACACATAACAAATTATGCTTATCGGCAATGTTATACTATGTTCAAACAGAAAAATAAATTGAGGCTATTTCGATTTAAATTGAGTGGTGTTCATACAACTCTATTTAGCTTACACAATAGTAATTTGATAGCTGGTTGGCTCATCTCTACAGTAACAAAATATCTTTGTTGAGACTGTCAAAATGTGCGTGTTGGTATTAGGTGAATAGAATGGAATGAAAACATAAAACTTTGAAATTTTTGTGTGTTGTAAGAAAATGTGTTCAGTGTTTTGTTTTCATTTTGATTTTGACATCTTCTTTTGACAGTCCCTACTCGAGTGAAATGAAAGACATAAAATCAGCTGATGAAATGAGCCAACCATATAGTTCAGCCATGCGTAAGTGACGTTTAAATATACTCAATAAACACACTTTACAATGTTGCATTTGCAGGTTGACACAATTTATTACGCAATTTTTTTTAAATTGGCAATTTATTATTACAATTTATTATATGACAAATTGCGTAATAAATTGCCCAAAGAGTATAAATTGCCAATTTGGTGTGTGTTTGAACCTAGTATTAGTTTGTCACCAAAATATTTACATACAACCAATAATATGAATTAACCAAATATTAACATTTCACATGAATATCGATCTGCTGACTTTGCATACAAATATACATGCATGAATAGTAATAAAAATCTACATGTATGCATAGCAATACAAATCTAATTGTATGCATAGTAGTAATACAAATCTACATGCATGCATAGTAATACAAATCTACATGTATGCATAGCAATACAAATCTACATATATGCATAGTAGTAATACAAATCTATATGTATGCATAGTAGTAATACAAATCTACATGTATGCATAGTAATATATATGTACATATTTTTAGTTTGTTAGTATTAGGATATTTATAAATGTGTAGGTTAAGTAATTAGTTATAAAAGAGAAAGAATTTCTGTAATAAAGGCAATCTTGATTAGACTACCAAAGTCTCTACATTCTTCTTATTTTAACCTTTCAAAGGTATTAATGAGGGTTTTAAAAGAAAGTGGTGGTAGTTGTATATGTGAAGGCGTTTTCGAGATATGGACCAAAATGTGGACCAGGGACCAGGACAGAAATTTTTAATTTTCTTCTACTTAATATTGAAGGTGTCACCCCCTTTTGCAAGGTTTTTTTTCTAAAGTTATATTTTGCGTCAATAAACCAATCCAGTTACAATGTTTCATCCCTTTTTTCGTATTTGGTATAAAATTATGGCATTTTTAAATTTTTTGTGATTTTCGATATCGAAAAAGTGAGCGTGGTCATAGTCGGATTGGGGCCATTTTTTATATCAATACAAAGTGAGTTCAGATAAGTACGTGAACTGAGTTTAGTAAATATATATCGATTGTTGCTCAAGTTATCGTGTTAACGGCCGAGCGGAAGGGCAGACGGTCGACTGTGTATAAAAACAGGGCGTGGCTTCAACCTATTTTGCCCTTTTTCACAGAAAACAGTCATCGTTCTAGAATCTAAGCCCCTACCAAATTTCACAAGGATCGGTTGATTTTTCTTCGACTTATAGCATTAAAAGTATTCTAAACAAATTAAATGAAAAAGGGCGGAGCCAAGCCCATTTTGAAATTTTCTTTTATTTTTCTATTTTGTTGCACCATATCATTACTGGAGTTGAATGTTGACATAATTTACTTATATACTGTAAAGATATTAAATTTTTTGTTAAAATTTGACTTAAAAAAATTTTTTTTTAAAGTGGGCGTGGTCGTTCTCCGATTTTGCTAATTTTTATTAAGCATACATATAGTAATAGGAGTAACGTTCCTGCCAAATTTCATCATGATATCTTCAGCTTGCAAAATTACATTCTTTTAAAAGTGGGCGGTGCCACGCCCATTGTCCAAAATTTTACTAATTTTCTATTTTGCGCCATAAGTTCAACTCACCTACCAAGTTTCATCGCTTTATCCGTCTTTGGTAATGAATTATCGCACTTTTTCGGTTTTTCGAAATTTTCGATATCGAAAAAGTGGGCATGGTTATAGTCCGATACCGTTCGTTTTAAATAGCGATCTGAGATGAGGAACCTACATACCAAATTTCATCAAGATACCTCACAATTTACTCAAGTTATTGTGTTAACTGACGGACGGACATGGCTCAATAAAAATTTTTTTTCGCTCCTGATGATTTTGATTTGATTGATTTGATTTTTTCAGACAACAATATATGCTATATGCGTAAGCATTTGGTGAAATTTGAAGCTCCTAGCTGTTAAAATGGGGCTGAAATTGCGAAAATATATATATACTATATATATATACTGTATATCTATCTATCTATATCTATCTATCTATAAATCTTATAAAATAAAGTCGCTAAATGCCATGTATGAACATAACTTCACACAGAATTCTCCGATTTTAAAACGGCTTTTTGCATTTGAAAGCTTAGCTACGTGATATTGTACAGTTAATATAATTTGAAGGTATATATTATAGGGGCGTGGCAAATTGCCAAAATGTAGTCAAAAATCATAAAATTTTTGTTTACACAGCTATAACTCATAAATGGAAGGATGCATTTGAAAAATTCTACTTTTCAGTAAAACTTTGAAATATTTACATTCGTTCTGCATCAAAAAAACGTACTTGATTTCTTTCTTATATCAGCCAAATTATTTAAACAAAAGTAAATTTTTACCAAAAAATTCGTGTGTGTGATTGTTCGGTGTCAACTGTGCGAGCAAATTACTTTTGAGTGATACATGATGCGACACATACGTATATACACATAGCATTCGCTGCGATATTTAACTTCGGCCTTAGGCTTATAGATATGTATGTGTTTTCATATCAGCTTGACATACATATGTATGTACATACACAAATAATAATAAATGGCTAAGAATGCATACATCTCTCGAAAAATACTCTTTCGTTAAAAATAATGAACATTTCCTTAAAATTCTTAAACAAAAGTTTTTTTTTGGTATTTTTGCATGTATCACTATCACTACGTAGCATAAAACAGAGTCGCTTTTTCTGTCCCTATGTCCCTTTGAATGTTCAAACCTTTAAAACTACGCAACGGATTTCGATGCGCTTTTTTTTAGTAGATAGAGTGATTGAAGAGGGAGGTTTGTATGTATAATAGTGTAACGAATTTACTGCAAATCCTCTTATTTGCCCTTTTGCTAAGTTCGAATCACTAAACTGTTGAATAAATAACTCCAATATTGAATAATGGAAAAATGGCCTTAATTAAAGTACTTCACGATAGCACCTATACTTTGCAACTAGCTGGCTTAATAACCAAACTGACTGATAGCTTAAATTGAACTCTTCTATTGCCCGAGAGATAGCGTGTTTAACTGAAACTGCTCATAGCGCTGCTACCGCTTATGCTTTTATACTCTGTGATTTCCTCGTGTCATCTTCTAGGGGCTTCCAGAATTTAATTAGTTAGTTATAAATTTCTCAGCTACAACTACAGATGTATAATTTTTATAGCTTCTCTCATACCCCATGCGCTTGTATGTGTGAGCGACACTTCCACAATCACAATTGCATACCTTTAGGAGTGTTTCAGATAAGATATCTGAATGTGCTTGTGCGTTGCTCTCAGCTGCTTGTACCTACATATTTGTAGGCATAATAATTGATTCGTTTATGTAGATACATAATGATTGATCTATTGATGTGCATGGAAGGCGCTGCTTAGCATCGGCTTAGAGATGGCAGCACCCCTTAATTTTGCTAATATTCGTAACAATAGCATCCATTAAATAGTGGAGAAATGCTGTTATTTTTAAAGTTTCTAATATGATGTATATATGGGATATTCCATCTCATTTCGACCAATTTTGAACCCGACCCCATTAGAATTGGCTGAAAGTTTTTCTTCTTTTCCAGATTACGAAAGACGTTTTTCAGAAGTTTTTCAAATTTTTTCATCCAACTCAAAAAAAGTTAAAAAAACACCGTTTTTGTTTTCAAAATGTTATACTTTTCGGAAAAAATTTTAAAAAAAATTTTAAAGTTTTTTTTTGTAATTTTTCAGTTTTTCGAGATTTTTCGAATTGCGCCCTTTTTTCTCATAAAAAACTTCCATCAATTCTGCAATCATCCCCACTAATCCCGTAGAGGGCCGAGGATTTTTTTTTTTTATTTAATTGAAAAAAAAACTAAAATTTTTTTTGTATATTTCCGAATAGTACATTTAAAAACATTTAAAAAGAAATGATCCCAAGCGGTCAATTTTTGAAAAATGGATAGCATTTTGAAAAACACCGTTTTTTTCAAAATATTTAAAACTTATTTTGAGTTGGAAAACGGTGTTTTTTTTCAAAATGCTATAACTTTTTCAAAAATTGACCGTTTGGGATCATTTTTTTTTAATCTTTTTTTTTTTCAATTAAATAAAAAAAAAGTCCCTGGTCCTCTCCGGGATTAGTGGGGATGATTGCAGAATTGATTGAAGTTTTTTATTAGAAAAAAAAAGAAAGGGCGAAATTCGAAAAATCTCAAAAAACTGAAAAATTACAAAAAAAAAATTTTGAATTTTTTTTGAATTTTTACCGAAAAGTATATTTAAAAACAAATTTAAAAAAAAAAAGATCCCAAACGGTAAATTTTTGAAAAGGTTATAGCATTTTGAAGACAAAAACGGTGTTTTTTTAAAAATTCTTAACTTTTTTTGAGTTGGATGAAAAAATTTGAAAAACTTCTGAAAAACGTCTTTCGTAAGCTAGAAAAAGAAGAAAAACTTTCAGCCAATTCTAAAGCGTCGGGTTCAAAATTGGTCGAAATGGGATGGAATACCCCATATATAAAAGAAAGTGGTGTTAGTTACACTATTTATAACTCAAGAATGGATGAACAGATTTGGCTGAAAATTAGTGGAGGGGTAGCCTGGAACCAGGAGACAGACATAGGATACTTTTTATCCCGTTCTGGCTAGAGTCTTGAGATAAAAACGTGGACTTGGGTAATCCTGGGATATGTTTGTCCAATATAGGTATCAAATGGAAGCTGTTTATGAGTACTTTGATACGAGGTCTTTTTCGTACCCGTGGGTTACTTGGGTCTCGAGATATAAGCCAAAATGTGGACGCGGGTACCCCTAGAATGTGTTTATAGAATATGGATAACAAATTAAAGCTGTTGACGAGTGCTTTAGTACAGAGTAGTTTTCATAGCTATTGGTGACTAGGGTCTCGAGATTGAAGCCAAAACGTGGACCCGGGTACCCCTAGAAAGTGGTATTATGGATAACAAATGAAATTTGTTGATGAGTGCTTTAGTACATGATAATTTTCATACCTATGTATTTGTGACTAGGGTCTCGAGATATAGGCCAAAACGTGGATCAGGCTAACACTAGGATGTGTTTTTACATTATGGGTATCAAATTGAAGCTGTCGATGTATGCTTTAGTACAGAGTAATCTTTATACCCCTGTGTGACTAGGGTCTCGAGATATAGGCCAAAACGGGGACGCGGGTGCTCCTAGAATGTGTTTATAGAATTTGGATAACAAATGAAAGCTGTTGATGAGAGCTCTAGTACAGGGAAGTTTTCATACCTATTGGTGACTATGGTCTCGAAATATAGGCCAAAACGTGGACCAGGGTAACACTAGGATGTGGTTTTAGATTATGGGTATCAAATTGAAGATGTTGATGTGTGCTTTAGTACAGAGTAATCTCTATAAACCTGGGTGACTAGGGTCTCGAGATATAGGCCAAAACCTGGACCCGGATACCCCCAGAATGTGTCTGTAATATGGATATCAAATGAAAGCTGTTGCTGAGAGCTTTACAGTAATTTTCATTGTGATATTCGATTTAGTCGCATCAACCTGGCAAAACTGATAAATATGCATGCGAAGCTGAAATAAAGACATGAATTAATAATACCCACATACCTATTTACATACGTCCTATTCGATTTGCCTGAAATTTGGTATATAAATTTGCCTTTATTAGTATTTACGATCCTTTTCTTCAGGAAGTAGACCAGAGACGGGCTGGGACTGGGATTAGGACTAGGACTAGGACTGAGACTCGGAGTGGGACTGGGACTCGGAATGGGACTGGAACAAAATACATACCATCCTCTGGGATTGGCAATAAGGGATGAAGAAGAATGGGAAAAACTTCAGAGAAGAGAAAAGAGGGAAGGAGACTGACAAAGAGATAGAGTGAGTCGAAGATAGAGATAGATGAAGCGAAAAAAACGGAGGGAGGAGAGAGTAAAAGGATAAAGAAAAAGTGAAGAGGGGGGCAGGGTAGACGGAAAAAGCTTATTAGAATGTATGCAGATAGACCAAATTTAGGGCAGAACAACGTCTGACGGGTCTGCTAGTATATACTATATATACCACCAATCTCTATGATTTTTTCAGACAACAATATATGCTATATACGTAAGCATTCGTTGAAATTTGATGCCTCTAGCTCTTAAATTGGGGCAGTAATTACGAAAAGTTTCTTATCTGAACAATCGGTTGTGGGGGATATATGCTATATATACGACCGATTTCATCCATTTTTGCAGACAACAATATGTGCAATATTGGAAAGCACATGGTGAAGTTTGAAGCTTCAATCTGATAAATTGAGGAAGATGTGACAAAAATTACCCTTTTCTGTCTGTTTGTATGCAAACTAGTCCCTCAATTTTTGATAAACTTTGGTGCGCGGGTGTATTTGGGTGTCCGATTAGACATTTTTCGGAATCGGCCGGATCGGACCACTATAGCATATATTCTCCCTACAACCGATTTTTCAGAAAAAGTGGACTTTTGTCATATCTTCCTCAATTTATCAGACTGAAGCTTCAAATTCCACCATATACTTTCGGGTTGGTGTCGAAATTCTGTATGTACAAAATTCTAAAAACAAAAATCTGCTTTTTTAAATTCTGCTTTCTAAAATTCTGCTTTCAAAATTCTGTATTACAAAATTCTGTATCACAAAATTCTGTATTACAAAATTCTGTATTAAAATATAATGTTAACAATGTTAAAGAGGTCATGTAATTATTTTGAAAAAGTGCGCCATGCACAGTAATTCTGCGTAGAACGCCTTTCTGCATAGGCGGCCTTCGGCCGCCTTATATAAAATAACCCTGGGCTACGCCATGCCAAGTCCGGGTGTGTGGTATAACCGTGGCTTCCGCCACGGTGATTTCCTTCCCCGTAGTATATCCTTCTGCGTAGGCGGCCTTCGGCCGCACTTTAAAATAATAACCCTTAGCCGATCCAACACCGGCTACGCCATGCCATGATTCCGGAATTTTGATTTCCAGAATTAAACATGCAGAATTTTGAAAAATCAGAATTTTAAAAAGCAGAATTTTGTTCAAGCAGAATTTTTTCGCAACTTACAGAATTTTGTAATACAGAATAATGACATGCTCCATATACTTTCGTTTATTGCACATATTGTTTTCTGAAAAAAATTATGAGATCGGTCGTATATATAGTATATATCCCCAATTGTTCAGATAAGAAACTTTTCGTAATTACTGCCCTATTTTAAGAGCTAGGGGCTTCAAATTTCAACGAATGCTTACGTATATAGCATGTATTGTTGTCTGAAAAAATCATAAAGATAGGTGGTATATATAGTATATATATGGTGGTATATATAGTATATATATATAGTATATATATATATTTTCGCAATTTTAGCCCCATTTTAACAGCTAGAAGCTGCAAATTTCACCAAATGCCTACGTATATAGCATATATTGTTGTCTGAAAAAATCATAGAGATCGGTGGAATATATAGGATATATCTCATACAACCGATTGTTCAGATAAGAAACTTTTCGCAATTTCTACCCCATTTTAATAGCTATAAGCTTCAAATTTCACCGATTGCTTATATATATATATATTGTTGTGTGAAAAAATCATAGAGATCGGTGATATATATAATTATATATGATGGTATATATTGTATATATATATATATAGTATATATATTTTTTTTGCAATTTCGGCCCCATTTTAACAGCTAGAAGCTTCAAATTTCACCAAATGCTTACGTCTATAGCATATATTGTTGTCTGAAAAAATCATAGAGATCGGTGGTATATATATTATATACCCCATATAAACTGTCATTTTTGCCCCTTTTTTACGGCTAGAAGCTTCAAAATTCATCAAATTTCATCAAATAGTTACATTTACGTCATATATTGTTGAAATACGTGATTCGTAGTCATAGTTTTTATATGCAGACCACAAAAGCTTTGCATCCTCACACAAATCGAAGTTTTGCTGCGGATCAATTCATAAACAGTTTTTAATTAACTAACTTTGTCTTATATTCATTGCTTTCCTTTGTATTACATTTATCTTTACAAAAGCTCTATTAAGTAAATGCGTTACTTACATAAATATATTTATTTTTACCTATTTTCAACATATAATTAATTTTTAACTTTAATATTCAACAGTCCACCCCACTGCATATTCAATAGAGATGACATTTGACACTATGTTAAGTATAACATATAAAAGGTCTTATCTTTTCTTATATCTAGATATACACATCTATAAGTTGTAAGATTTTATGTTTAAACTTTGTGCTGAACAGTTTGTAATATTGCGAAACTTGTACATAAATAGATATAAGTAAAATGAATGAAATGAAGTACCTACCTATTTTTATACTCAGCTGAGCAGAGCTCACAGAGTATATTAACTTTGTTCGCATAACGGCAATCCGTAACGGCATAAACTGATCGAGATAGATATAGACTTCTATATATCACAATGATCTAGGCGAAAAAAGAAATTCATTTAGACATGTCCGTCCGTCCGTCCGTAAACACGATAACTTGAGTAAATTTTGAGGTATCTTGATGAAATTTGGTATGTGGGTTCCTGGGCGCTCATCTCAGATCGCTATTTAAAATGAACGAAATCGAACTGCAACCACGCCCACTTTTTCGATATCGAAAATTTCGAAAAACAAAAAGTGCTATAATTCATTACCAAGGACGGAAAAAGCGATGAAACTTGGTAGGTGGGTTGACCTTATGACGTAGAATAGAAAATTAGTAAAATGAATGGGCGTGGCACCGCCTACTTTTAAAATAAGGTAATTTAAAGGTTTTGCAAGCTGTAATTTGGCGGTCGTTAAAGATATCATGATGAAACTTGGCAGAAACGTTACTCATATTACTATTTGTGTGCTAAACAAAAATTAGCAAATCGGATGGCGAACACGACCACTTTTAAAAAAAAAATTTTTTAATCAAATTTTAACAAAAAATTTGATATCTTTACAGTATATAAGTAAGTTATGCCAACATTAAACTCCAGTAATGATATGGTGCAACAAAACA
This sequence comes from Eurosta solidaginis, assembly GCF_040869045.1. NCBI lineage: Eukaryota > Metazoa > Arthropoda > Insecta > Diptera > Tephritidae > Eurosta > Eurosta solidaginis. Next base: position 38,671,673 of record NC_090324.1, on the reverse strand, counting down.
CATAAATAAAAGAAAATTTCAAAATGGGCGTGGCTCCGCCCTTTTTCATTTAATTCCTCTAGAATACTTTTAATGCCATAAGTCGAACAAAAATTTACCAATCCTTGTGAAATTTGGTAGGGGCATAGACTCTATGACAATAACTGTTTTATGTGAAAATGGGCGAAATCGGTCGAAGCCACGCCCAGTTTTTATACACAGTCGACCGCCTGTCCTCCCGCTTGGCCGTTAACATGATAACTTGAGCAAAAATCGATATATCTTTACTAAACTTAGTTCACGCATTTATCTTATCGATATCGAAAATTACGAAAAATGAAAAAAATGCCAAAATTCTATATCAAATATGAAAAAAGGGATGAAACATGGTAATTGGAACCCCCATTAATACCTTTAATTTGATACCCATAACGTACAAACACATTCTAGAGTCACCTCTGGTCCACCTTTATGGTGATATCTCGAAGAGGCGTCCACCTATATAACTAAGGCCCATTCCTTTCAAAATACTCATTAACACCTTTCATTTGATACCCATATCGTACAAACACATTCTAGAGTCACCTCTGGTCCACCTTTATGGGGATATCTCGAAAAGCTGTCCACATATAGAACTAAGGCCCATTCCCTTTTAAAATACTCATTAACACCTTTCATTTGATACCAATATCGTACAAAGAGATTCTAGGGTCACCCCTGGTCCACCTTTATGGCGATATCTCGAAAAGACGTCCACCTATAGAACTAAGGATAACTCCCTTTTAAAATACTCATTAACACCTTTTATTTGATACCAGTATCCTACAAACACATTCTAGAGTCACCCCTGGTCCACCTTTATGGCGATATCCCGAAATGGCGTCCATCTATAGAACTATGGCCTACTCCCTTTTATAATGTTTTTTAATACCTTCCATTTGATACCCATGTCATACAAACACATTCCGGGGTTACCTTAGGTTCATTTTCCTAAATGGTGGTTTTCCCTAATTTTGTCTCCAAAGCTCTCAGCTGAGTGTGTAATGTTCGGTTACACCCGAACTTAGCCTTCCTTACTTGTTTATTTTATAATTATTTTAAAAATGGTTTAGGTGTGTACATCTGTTCACTATATATTTCTTATCTTATACATCCGATTTTGGCGGCCACCGTGGTGTGATGGTAGCGTGCTCCGCCTATCACACCGTATGCCCTGGGTTCGCACCCGGGCAAAGCAACATCAAAATTTTAGAAATAAGGTTTTTCAATTAGAAAAAAATTGTTCTAAGCGGGGTCGCCCCTCGGCAGTGTCTGGCAAGCGCTCCGGATGTATTTCTGCCATGAAAAGCTCTCAGTGAAAACTCATCTGCCTTGCAGATGCCGTTCGGAGTGGGCATAAAATATGTAGGTCCCGTCCGGCCAATTTGTAGGGAAAATCAAGAGGAGCACGACGCAAATTGGAAGAGAAGCTCGGCCTTAGATCTCTTCGGAGGTTATCGCGCCTTACATTTATTTTTTTTTATACATCCGATTATTTGGAGATTACGAACGGGATAAGATTATTGTTCATCCGCATTTATGAAAGGTATGAAGTCTTCGGCACAGCCGAAGGCAGTCCCGTACTTACTTATTTTAAAATAACTTTCGGGTCACTCTAATGCGGTGCGTACATTTAACTATTACCGGTACCTGTCCATGCACCGCCCAGAACTAATTGAGTAGGGGAAAACTCGACGAAAGTTAGTAATCGGCGGGTGCCATGGACTTTTTCCTTTCTTTTCACTGTCGCTTCTTTTCTGAACGTCCGCAAGTGAGCTCCAGCAACCAAACCGAAGGTAAGCAATACTTTTTTTAAACGGATGCGCGGCCGTTGTGAACGAAGTTTGTAATTAAAATTTAAGTAACTTCCCTATAAGCTACAAGCTTGAAACTTGAAATATAGTTCAGAACCCGATGACAATGCAATAATAAGAAAAAAACGTCGCTAGGTGGCGCAAGGATCGAGATATTCACAAAAATCGTATTTGTGGTCTGATTTGGCTCATATTTGGAACACATAATACATACAATAATAGAAAGCGACCTATGAAAAAAATGTTAATTAAATAAGATATCTACAATAAAGCACAAATAAAGTAATGCAAATGCAACATAAATATTGCTTTTTGTTGTTACAAGTGTAGTATAATACATAATTTACTACAATAAAAAATTATACAACCTCAACTCATATGGGATTACCCCCTGATTTTAAGCATATTAATGAGTGGAGGAAAAGAAACTAACAAGGCTTTTCTTAGTAGCCGCGAGCGAAAAGAAAACAGTTCAGCACTAAGTCGTTTTGGTAAGCCAATTTGAGATGCAGTGCATTGAATATCTTAATACCTAGTATGAGAAATTAGCGATCTAAGTCCTTCTTAAATGAGGCCATTTACACATAGAGGGTGCCAGGCCCGTATAACGTTAATGATTACAGAAGGATATTTCCAAAGAGTCGTGTTGCTTGATAGTGCAGCGCTAAGTGGGTGGTAAACTCCATCTTAAACAGTGGTGTCCTTTCATTTGATACCCATATCGTACAAACACATTCGAGAGTCACCCCTGGTCCACCTTTATGGCGATATCCCGAAATGGCGTCCACCTATAGAACTATGGCCCACTCCCTTTTAAAATGCTCTTTAATACCTTCCATTTGATACCCATGTCATACAAACACATTCCAGGGTTACCCTAGGATCATTTTCCTAAATGGTGATTTTCCCTTATTTTGTCTCCAAAGCTCTCAGCTGAGTATGTAATGTTCGGTTACACCCGAACTTAGCCTTCCTTACTTGTTTATTTTATATTTATCTTAAAAATGGTTTAGGTATGTACATCTGTTCACTATATATTTCTTATCTTATACATCCGATTATTTGGAGATTACGAACGGGATAAGGTTATTGTTCATCCCCATTCATGAAAGGTATGAAGTCTTCGGCAGAGCCGAAGACAGTCCCGTCCTTACTTATTTTAAAATAACTTTCGGGTCACCCTAATGCGGTGCGAATATTTAACTATTACCGGTACCTGTCCATGCACCGCCGAGAACTAATTGAGTAGGGGACAACTCGACGAAAGTTAGTAATCGGCGGGTGCCATGGACTTTTTCCTTTCTTTTCACTTTCGCTTCTTTTCTGAACGTCCGCAAGTGAGCTCCAGCAACCAAACCGAAGGTAAGCATTACTTTTTTTTAAACGGCTGCACGGCCGTTGTGAACGAATTTTGTAATTAAAATTTAAGTAACTTCCCGGTAAGCTACAAGCCTGAAACTTGAAATATAGTTCAAAACCCGATGACAGTGCAATAATAAGAAAAAAACGTCGCTAGGTAGCGCAAAGATCGAGATATTCACAAAAATCGTATTTGTGGTCCGATTTGGCTCATATTTGGAACTCATAATACATACAAGAATAGAAAACGACGGATGAAAAAAATCGTCGCTAGGTGGTGCAAGGATCGAGATATTCACAAAAATCGTATTTGCGATCCGATTTGGCTCATATTTCGAACACATAATACATACAAGAATGGAAGGAGAGCTATGAAAAAAATCGCCGCTGGGTAGCGCAAGGATCGATATATTCACAAAAATCCTATTTGTGGTCCGATTTGGCTCATATTTGGAACACATAATACATACAAGAATGGAAAGCGACCTATGAAAAAAAATCGCCGCTAGAGTATCCGTTTGTTAGTAAAAATGGGCCTTGTGCTCATCCTGGCAACAGGAACGACCATAAAGAAGCCGTCGTTCTTTCATGTTTTATAGTCGTACTACCATGGAAGTCTTTCGAAGAGAGATATGGTAGATGGACTAGAAGAGCATGACATTTATGGTGGGGTCACGCAAACTTCTCAACAGGCCGTACCGATATCCGCAGCTGGTCTCCAGGGTGAAGAGTCACTAGTCGATAGAATAATGTTGGTAAGGAAAGTCGGCAAATTAGATCCGAAACTTCGGGATACGGATTGGCTGAATTAGGAAGCAATTACATGGTTTATGTACTCGTTCTGGGTAAATAGAAAACTTTGGTTTTTGTTCCCCGGATAGTAGATACGTAGCCAATTATGGAACTTTCTTGCTAAAATTTTTAAAGTTAAATGCATTTTTTATTAAGTGTTATATTCTTTTTAAATTATAACGATTATCAATTAACAATCAATTCAGAACTGGCACGAACTTGGGAAATCCGGCTGCCTAATTAAAACAAAGCATTGTGATGGCCCTAGCGGGGTTCATACAACGAGATTTCTGCCCTAATTTTGTGCGCGTGATTTGGTTTCTCCCAATTTTCGCCCTAACCTCAAAGTGCCTGCGCGTGGAGGTAAACTTGTGTGTGCGCGCATCTATCGGCTGTGAGTGAGTACCAAGTAGAAAACTTGTGTGTGACTATACATTGTTCCCTTTGGGAACTGTGTTGGACTACTTGTTCAGTGAGCAATTGTGGACTGCCTGCGTGAGGGGGCATAAAACCGTACTCGAATTAGTGGCAGTATCAGCTGTAGCATTTTTAATCTGCCCGTTCAGCTCGACGTAGCCTTCGTGCCGGTCGACTCGTCCCCGATACGGGGAACAGTGTTCCGTCCGTCGGGGCGGTCGTAGTGACCACGTCAGTATTTTACTGACGAACAGCGCACGAGCTACGTCACCGCGCTTTTGCTATAGCTGACGGGTTGGGTTGCTACTGCTGCAGACCACTTTTTATTAGTGGTTATAGCCCTCTGACTAATTGTAGCCTGCATTTGCCCGGTGGGCGTCGGTTTTCCACTGGTATATACATCCACAGTCGTGGCCATTATTGTGCAGTCATCGGCGTAGGAAACGATAGTAACTCCTTCTGGTGGCGAAGGTAGCTTTGATATGTAGAAGTTAAACAAAAGTGGGGATAGAACACCACCCTGTGGCACCCCTTGTTTAATTCTTCTTAGTTTTGATGTTTCGTTTCTAAATTGCGCCGATGCCTGCCGATCACCCAAATAACCTGCGGTCCACCTTTTAAGAAAAGGGGGAAGGGTAGAGCCGTCCAGGTCTGGCAGTAAGGTGCCATGGTTGACCGTATCAAAAGCTTTTGATAGGTCTAGCTCAACGAGTACTGTTCTATGGTGGGGATTTTGATTTAAACCGCAATTTGTCTGGGTGCTAATGGCGTTTAGCGCGGAGATCGGGCTATGGAGCTTTCTAAAGCCATGCTGATGACAGGCTAGCTGCAAATTTGCTTTGAAGTAGGGGAGCAAAATTGCTTCAAGCGTCTTGGCTACTGGAGATAGGAGAGATATCGGGCGATATGACTCTCCTATGTTAGCTGGTTTCCCAGGCTTTAGTAGCGGAACCACATTGGCCATTTTCCATATTTCGGGATTGACAAAGGTGGAAAGAGACAGGTTGAAGACATGCGCTAAATATTTGAAACCCTCTTTCCCTAGGCTTTTAAGCATCCGCATGGCTATGCCGTCAGGGCCCACTGCTTTGGATGGTTTAGCATGACCGATGGCATCCTCAATCTCATTGGCGGTGATGGTTATTGGAGACGCGCTGAATTTATGTTTATGTGCGTGTCTGTGGGCCTCTGTCTATCTTTGTCGACCGTAGAATGCATTATATATTGTCGGCAGAAAGCGCTCGCGCATTTTTTCTCATCCGACAGAACTTACTCGCCAAAGACTATGGAAATTTTGTCATTGTGCTTAGACGGATTCTATAGGGACGTTACGGTGGACCAACGCTTACCTACGCCGGTAGAGAGGTTACAACCGCTTGGGTGCTCCTCCCATTTCGTTCGTTTTGTCTTCATCCACAAGCAATCTGATGCGTTGGTTTATAACCCTTATTTGGGGGTCGCCGGGATCGAGCTGTCTTATAAGGTCACGTTCTCTCGCTAAATTTGCGGCCTCCGCTGAAAAGTGAGGCCGAATTTCGGGAATTCTACCGGTGGGAATGAAGCGAGCCGAGGCGGATTCAATGACCTTGCGGAAAGCACGCTCCCCTTGGCGAGCATAAATCGGGATAGGGAGGGTAGCAAAGCGGCTGTCTGTAAAGGATTTGTATTCATCCCACTTTCCTTTTTTAAAGTTTATGAAAGTGCGTTTATCTGTGACGATGAAGTCGGTGCTACGCTCGAGCGAAATAAGTATAGGCAGGTGGTCGGATGCCAATGTTACCATCGGCTGCCATTTGACGCAGTTTGCGAGTCCTGCGATCACGATTGATATATCCGGCGAACTGTGACAGCTTCCTACCATACGTCTGGGGGCGTCCCCCTTTATTGTGCAGAACGTAATTTCACTTTTTACAAACATTCCCACACACTCAGCAATGCAGACGATAATGAAACAATGGACGCAGTTGGAAAGACATAGGGATATTTCAAAGAAACAATTCCAAACCATGCTAAAATTTTGCTGCGAGAAAACAATTATTTCATGTGCAATTCAAAATTGTATCAAAAAGCCTACGGAATGCCAATGGGGAATCCATTATCTCCGAATATAGCGGATATAGTACTAGACAAAATCCTTGGCGACAGCATAGCTGAATTAAAGAAAAAGGACATATACATCAAATATATCAACAAGTGTGTAGTTGATGTATTCGCAATAATTAAATCTAAAGACGCGGAAGAAATATTAAACACATTAAATTCTCAACTAACGAGTATAAAATTCACGATTGGAACGGAAAAAGACAACAAATTAGCCTTCCTAGATGTAGAAGTGAGTAGAAAAAATAAAAATTTACTAATGGATTGGCACGCAAAATCCGTTGCCTCGGCAAGATTAATAAATTACCACTCAAACCAATTATGGAAACAAAAAAATCAACACAACAACAAATTTAATAAGAAAAGTAATATTACTTAGTAATGAAGATTTCTTTACGGATAACATTAAAAATATAAAGAAAATTCCATTTAAAAATAGCTATCCAATTTCTCTTACGGATAGACTGATCCAAAATACTCTGAACAGAGTTCACCGAAAAGATAACAACATACAACAAGATTATACAAACAAGAAATATATCGGCGTAACTTACATCCCGGGCCTTACAGATAATGAAATATTACATAAATCCATAAATAACAAAAACATTAATTACGCGTATAAACCAAACTACACAATGTTCACTAGAACAACAGACCCAATTGCAAAGGAACAACAAACCGATGTTGTTTACAAAATAACTTGTAATGGTAACGAAAACGAAAAATGTAACAAATGTTATATCGGTACATCAAAACGACATAAGAAAGATGCAGAAAACAAAAAAACGTCGACCGGTCTAGCACAACACCTAACAAAGAACAACCACGTAGCGAATTTCTCAAATGTTAAAATTTTGGACATTCAGCGGAGAGAGGAAACGAGAATGACGCTGGAAAGTATACGCATTCAACAACAACTACAAAACGCGATGAACTTCAAACAAGATTTTGACAATATAAGCAGCGTCTACTCAGCTGTTATACAGAGATGCAAGAGAATGTAAAAAATAAAAAAAATAAACAAATGTCATTTTAATGTACGTGAATAATGTTGTGCACAATTTGTATTAGTACCTGAACTAAATAATTATTAATGTTAATATTAAGTACCTGGACGATCGAGCTTTGCTCGGCAATCTTCGAGTATGCCGCATAACTTACTTTGTTCTACATTGCATCATTAATCAAACTCTACTTTTTTATATGTACATATATTATATATTTTTACTTACCAATATTTGATTTCCTTAAAAATAGATTTCAAAAACATATGAAACACTAACCGGAAACTGAACTGGAATGAAAAATTTGAAATGGGTAATTCCAGCCTATAGTATAAGGGATTGTTATGACAATTAGTAAAATCTATAACTAAGTTATTTAGGTCGATTATCTTCATGCGCCGAATTATTAATTTCAACCATTTTTTGTTATACACTATGAAAGTCTCACAATTTTATTACATTCCAAAAACTTACAAATTTCACGAATGACAACTATCAGTTAATTAAATGTCAACTTACATCCCTAAGCGCCATCTGTTGGTAAGTGGTTAGATGTCGTTTTCAAATTGAACATATGCCTCTAGTGTTCAACGGTAGGAAATTACCTTGGTGAGATATCTTCTTGCTACGGTGAGAAATCTTTCTAATAGTAATCTATGAGAAATTGCAATTATTCATTTCATATTTGCCAAAAATGCATCTAAATATGTTTTGCTAGAATTTGTCACGGTGCCCTGATATTGCATTTCAATTTTATTTGCGTGTATAAAATTTAGAAAGTTAAGTCGAATCATGTGTAAGATTTTTTCAGAAGATATTTAACTTAAATGTTCTCCTTTAAAGCTTTAATAGAATATGAGTAAGTAGAGTATTATTTCGTCTAACTACCCCAACCCTAAATGGTAACCCTACCCAAAAATGTCCCTATTGTAATGCGGAGTGAAATACCTTTCGTTTGATACCCATATCGGCATAACTCATGCAATTTTTTTTCGAATAGGTGGCAACCCCACTCAAAAATGTCCCTATTGTAATGCGGAGTGAAATACCTTTCGTTTGATACCCACATCGGCATATCTCATGAAATTTTTTTTAAGTTCGAGTAGGTTGCAACCCTAAATGGCAACCCCATTCAAAAATGTCCCTATTGTAATGCGGAGTGAAATACCTTTCGCTTGATACCCATATCGGCATATCTCATGCAATTTTTTTTTAATTTCGACTAGGTGGCAACTCTAATTGGTAACCGTACTCTAAAATGTCCCTATTGTAATGAGGAGTGAAATACCTTTCGTCTGATACCCATATCGGCATATCTCATGAAATTTTTTTTTAATTTCGAATAGGTGGCAACCCTAAATGGCAACCCTACTCCAAAATGTCCCTATTGTAATGCGGAGTGAAATACTTTTCGTTTGATACCCATATCGGCATATCTCATGAAATTTTTTTTAATTTCGAATAGGTGGCAACCCTAAATGGCAACCCTACTCCAAAATGTCCCTATTGTAATGCGGAGTGAAATACTTTTCGTTTGATACCCATATCGGCATATCTCATTAGAAAAATTTGCCTATTATAATGCGAAGTGAAATACCTTTCGTTTGATACCCATATCGGCATATCTCATGAAATTTTTTTTAATTTCGAATAGGTGGCAACCCTAAATGGCAACCCTACACAAAAATGTCCTTATTGTAATGCGGAGTGAAATACCTTTCGTTTGATACCCTATCGGCATATCTCATGAAATTTGTTTTTAATTTCGAATAGGTGCCAACCCTAAATGGCAACCCTACACAAAAATGTCCTTATTGTAATGCGGAGTGAAATACCTTTCGTTTGATACCCTATCGGCATATCTCATGAAATTTGTTTTTAATTTCGAATAGGTGCCAACCCTAAATGGCAACCCTACTCCAAAATGTCCCTATTGTAATGCGGAGTGAAATACATTTCGTTTGATACCCATATCGGCATATCTCATGCAATTTTTTTTCGAATATCTGGCAACCCCACTCAAAAATGTCCCTATTGTAATGCGGAGTGAAATACCATTCGTTTGATACCCACATCGGCATATCTCATGAAATTTTTTTTAAGTTCGAGTAGGTGGCAACCCTAAATGGCAACCCTATTCACAAATGTCCCTATTGTAATGCGGAGTGAAATACCTTTCGCTTGACACCCATATCGGCATATCTCATGCAATTATTTTTTTTTATTTCGACTAGGTGGCAACCCTAAATGGCAACCCCACTCAAAAATTTGCCTATTATAATGCGGAGTGAAATACCTTTCGTTTGATACCCATATCGGCATATCTCATGCAATTTTTTTAATTTCGAATAGGTGGCAACTCTAATTGGTAACCGTACTCTAAAATGTCCCTATTGAAATGCGGAGTGAAATACCTTTCGTCTGATACCCATATCGGCATATCTCATGAAATTTTTTTTTAATTTCGAATAGGTGGCAACCCTAAATGGCAACCCTACTCCAAAATGTCCCTATTGTAATGCGGAGTGAAATACTTTTCGTTTGATACCCATATCGGCATATCTCATGAAATTTTTTTTAATTTCGAATAGGTGCCAACCCTAAATGGCAACCCTACTCCAAAATGTCCCTATTGTAATGCGGAGTGAAATACTTTTCGTTTGATACCCATATCGGCATATCTCATGCAATTTTTTTTAATTTCGAATAGGTGGCAACCTTGTGAAATATTCTGAGTGGCAACACCTAGGTAGAAAGTCTTAGAAGGGGATGTATTATCTCTGTGCCAAATTTTATTTAAATTGGTTGAGCCGTTCCCGAGATCGTTCGGCTATACAAACAAACAAGAATTGCTCGTTTAAAGTTATAAGATAAGATGTAAGTACCAAAATAAATGTTAAATGATGTGTCAGTTTTATGTTTATTGTTAGATATCCCAAAATAACGTTTAATGTATTTAATTTTATATACTTAACATTAAACAGATCCCCAAAGAAGAAGACGTAAGGTAAAAGTCGAAACGCGTCGGGAACAACAAATATACCCTTGTTTAATTTATGGCCACAAATGCTCAATTTAGCAAACCAAACATTTATAAATTGGCCCAATTAATATAATAAAGATTCTACAATCGGTGAGCAAATCCGAGATACAAAACATCTTAACTACAGTCTTACATAAACATGAAACATTTCTTTCGGCACATCAAAACTAAATACAATGAAGAAATACAACATAATCACCCCTATTATGGTTGTCAACGTCAACTGTCGCTTCGTATCAATATCAACATCACGTCGTATCAATATCAACGTCGCGTCAATACAATTCTGGTATTTAGTTCGTCAATGTATTGACGTTGACGTGTTATCGATAATTTCAAAGCAAAACTACGATCCTTATACTTTTGACAATTGTTTAATTACAATTTGTTGTGCATAAAAAGTGTTTAAGTTTTGTTTAAAGATTTAAAGATGTTTTTTTACGAAAGTTCGAGCTCAAGCGATGAGGAGAGGAAGGAGATGTTGCTCCTCAGAAGAAGCGAAATGCGCCAAAGATCTCAAATATTCAATTTGCCAGATACGAAGTGAGTGCCATAACTGCTCATTGCAATTTCTATTAGTGCACAAGCGAAAATTACACGCTAAATATAAAGAACTTCTTTCTAAACTTTTGTGAAGATATTAGTTGATGATTAAATTTCCCATTAGTACACCAAAAACGATTCTACATCCTAGAGCGGTGTGTACTAATGGAAAATATAATCGAATTGTTAGATGTTTGTTAAATTGATTCAACCACCTTTCATGTTTATGCTTAATTTATTTCAGATTTGTTGATTGTTTTCGGCTAAGCAAAGAAGCTTTCAAATTCGTTCTGGAGAAAATCGTTCCATCAATGAAAGTAGCGAAGCGAACAACAATTATTTCTAATGTTTGTTATTTTCATTTTTTTATCCATTTTCCTAAATTAAATAAAAGCTAAACAAATAAAGTGTGTAAAAAGGTATAATTCAGAATTATTTTAACAAATTTTTACAGCAGAATATTTAATTGAGCGCTTGTCGTCACCAAAAACTGTGTTGACAGATTTTATGTTGACACGCGTCAATAGAATATCAATATTGTTGTAGTCAATACCAAAAAAGCATCAACAGCTGTCAATAGTTATCGACATTGACAACGCCGATACCATTTCATGAGCGTCGACACTATTTTTGACAATATTGACTTGATATTGACAACCGTAATAGGGGTGAATATTAATAAATTTAACAAAAAATCGAAAAATATCGCGAAACAAAAAGAAAGGCTTAAAATTCTGCTCAAATACAAGAGCTATGGCATCACACCACCACACTTATGAGGTAAAATTAGATTCTTAGCAAACTCCTTTAAACACCAGTCCACCCGAAACCATCTACAAAAATTGGAAACCGATTTTCTACTAAAAATATTAAACCTAGAAATTAAGGAAACAAATATAAACATTAAAATAATTGAAGACGAACTAAAATACGTAACTAATAGACTAAAACGTAAATAAATTAAATGAACACGACTATGATAATATTGTGGAAAAACAAAAACATTTCACGAAATACTTCATCAACGCAACGGAGAAACACACCAAAAGAAGATGTAAACACAAATAACAAAAAACATCGACAAATTTGGCATACAATTCAACAACGACTGGTTAATTAACAAAACGAATATCGACGTACCTCAAGAAAGCTGTTTATTACTCTCGCTTGGCACAAAGTTTGCATTACCGATCGCAAAAGATAATTTTTCTCCAATGCATCTTATCGCGCAACTGGAACAAGGTTTACATGAGATCGAAGACGAAAAAAGTAAGGACGCAATAAGAAGCAGTATACCTGAAAAAATCACTAGCTTCCAAAGACGAATCAACCAGAACCCCAAAAATAAGCTAATTATGAGAACTTTCGAAGACATAAAGACGTTTTTACGTCAACACAAGGACAAAATAATACTGACACAGGCGGATAAAGGTAACAAAACGGTATTAGTGAATAAAACCGAGTACGGGGAAAAAATGACAGACTTACTAAGCGACAGGAAAGTCTACAAAATAAGGAAGGAACCAACGCAACAACTAATGAGGAAAAACAATACCATCATTAACGAGCTATACAAAGAAAATAAAATTAATGTAAGAGAAAAATTTCCACTATCATGTACTGCGGCTGTCGCGCCCAGATTATACGGTCTACCGAAAATCCATAAAGACAACATGCCACTGAGGCCGATCTCATCATCTACGAAAGTACCTTGCTATAGGTTAGCTAAACATATCGGTGCCATACTAAAAAACTTAATATCTGAGGATTATAATGTAAAAAATGCGTTCCAATTAAAAAAAGATTGAAAAATATTCACCCCTATTCTACATTTCGATTACGTTCCCGTTCTACGCTCCGCTTTAATCGAAGTTGGGTATTCTGCTTTACGACGGAATCGTAACGAGAAGAGGAACAGCAAATGATTTTTCGAAATCAGCTGTTTGTACGGAATGTGTGAACACTGGAACAAAATAAATTAAAGAAAATTTTTAAAAAACACTGAAAAACGTTTATATTTTATTATCCACACCATTTTGTACAAAAAAAAGCAATAGAATATATTGCCGCCGTGTTATATTTTTTTGAGTGAAGTGCTTTCATAATTTTAAGTGTGTCTTTGTCGTTCTTTTGTCCAATTCCTGCCGTGGCCATCAAGGTTTGTTAAAACGGATTCCTGCACGAATATAGCTGATATTTTATGGATGCTAATTTCATTGCACTGACCTAAAATACTTTATGAAGATTTATTCATTCTTTCCGCAAGGATTGATTAAGTTTTCGCTTCACCTTCCTCTACTCCACCAGCTTGCTTTGGCATATAACTGGACCAAACGAACCGACACAAATTATGGCTGTCTATTATACTGGAATCAATATCCGCGGCATTATTTGTGGAGTTGGAAAGCAACTCATACGAAAATGGCCAGGCGAGAATGGAAAGGCAAATATTGCGAGATTATTGTAATCCATTTGATTTGAGTGACGAATTGTAAGAAATTGAACTTAAAAGTGGTAAAGTTTAATGACTTATTTTCTGATTTAGGTTCAATAAAAACTTTCGACTTAATAAGGATGCTTTCAAGTATGTGTTGGATACTTTTACGGGGCAAATACGTCCAATGCCTTCGACATCGACATGTTGTTTTCGACTTGGACACATATAAAAAAACAATCATCATCAAGCCTTTTACGTTTCTAACAAGTTTTACTTACATTTTTGTTAAACTTCTGTTATAAATTAATAAAAAAATAAAAAGAAAATATTTTTCCGCCAACAAATTTGCAACTTAGAAAAACGGAACTACGATCGAAATGCAGAATACACAAAATCGAACGATTCGAAGTTGGATCGAAAGAGATTGGAACACAAAATACCAAAATTGCCAAATCGAAAAAATTCCAATCCAAGTCGAAATGCAAAATAGGGCTGATTAATATTGACGATGACGAAATACTTACATCACTTGACGTTGTTGTTGTTATAGCTTGTGCTATCGCCCAATCCAATAGGTGCGACCGATCACAAATTGTCATCAATATCCTCAAACGGGAGTCCAAGGAAACTTGCTGTTTCAACATGGGTGGACCATAAAGTGAGGGGTGTTATAGGCGTTGGTTCCACATTACAATTAAAGAGATGGTTGGTGTCATGTGGGGACACATTGACAGCAGGGCATACATTTTGTAAATCAGGGTTGATTCAGGATAGGTAAGAGTTTAACCTGTTACAGTATCCAAATAGAAGTTGAGCTAGAGTGACTCGCGTTTCCCTGGTGAGTGTGCGTTCCTCTTCCGCAAGTTCTTTGAGTACTGGATTCACCGGGCAATTCCTGGCATAAAGGTCCGAGCCTGTTTGTGGAGTTCACTGAGGACCTGCTTGTATTTTTTTTGCTTCATAGGGCTGAGTTCTCAGGTGCCGTATTTCCTAATTATGCTTACGAAGATGATCCCCTAAGCCCCTGGACGGTGTTGGCTCATCAATCAGATGTCTGTTGGGATGCCCAGGTTTCTGGGTATTCAACAGGAACTGTTTGGTTAGCATTTCATTTCTCTCCCTGATGGGTAGTATTCTTGCCTCATTATGTAGGTGGTGTTCTGGGGACATAAGAAGACAGCCCGTGGCGGTTCTGACAGCAGTATTTTGGCAGGCATGTAGCTTCTTCCAGTAAGTAGTTTTTAGACTTGGCGACCATATAGGGGACGCGTAGCATGCAATCGGCTGGCCAATTGCTTTGTAAGTGGTAATGAGCGTTTCTTTTTCTTTTCCCCAAGTACTGCCAGCAAGAGATTTGAGGATTTTATTACGGCTCTGGATTTTCGGTACAATTGCGGCTGCATGCTCACCAAAATGTAGATCCTGATCAAACGTCACACCCAAGATTTTGGGGCGTTGGATAGTCGGCAGCGTAGTACCATTGACCTGGATATTCAAAATGGTCGACATTTGGGACGTGCATGTTGTAAATAAGGTTGCGGAGGATTTAGTCGGTGATAATGCCAGGTTTCGCGAGGCGAAAAAACTAGAGAGATCAGGGCGGTAGCCGTTTGTTCTGTTGCAGAACTCATCGATCTGTCGGCCCGGGCCTGTGGCCATTATTGTGCAGTCATCGGCGTAAGAAACGATAGTAGTTACACATAAATTTCTACATATCAAAACTACCTTCGCCACCGCCTAGGGGCTTAAGGAGCCGTAAGCATTATGAGGATGATTATAATACAGCTAAGTAAAATAACATAAAAAAAACTATCAAGTATAAAAAGAAGAAATATATGGAAGATAGGGTGCTAGATAATCATGGAGACATGAAACGGATGTGGAAGAGCTTGAAAGATCTCGCACAGATGACTGATAACAAAAAACACTTGACCAAAATAATAATTAATGATGAATTCATTGAGAAGGAATGTGATATAGCCAATGCCCTGAACAATTCTTTATCAAGATCATAGTCAAAATTAATGAAAGTACTGAAATAATTCCTTATGCTGCCGAAATAAGCGTAAATAACCAAATTGAAGCGTTAGAATTCACAGACATAGTATTAGATGATATAATAAATATCACTAAGAAATTTAAAAACAAATATGGCGGGAAAAAACTTTTGTCGGAAGGTGTATTTAAAGATGCTATGATATACACAGCTCACTTTTACAAAGAAGTCATAAAAGATTCATTAAATAACGGCATTGTTCCTAATTTCTGGAAAATATCTACAATAGTACCTATGGAAAGTTAAAAATACAGTGAAGCCGGAGGAGCTACGTCCAATCAATACGTACATGCAGATGAAAAAATAATGGAAACAGTGATTAAATATCAACTAGTAGCTTACTTAGAAATACACGACATAATTATACCTGAGCAATCTGGGATTAGGAAAAGTTATTCTTGTGAAACAGCACTGAATATGGTAATTGCAGAATGAAAAAAGTATATAAGTAAAAAAAATTGTGTTATCGGTCTTCCTAGACTTAAAATGGGCTTGGATGTCATGTTTAAAATTGGTATAAGGGGAAAAGAGTTGGAATGGTTCCGAAGTTACTTGAACAACAGGAAGCAAAGAACGATAATTGGAAATTCAATATCATCGGTTATTGATGTATACATTGGCCTACCGCAAGGCTCAGTACTGGCACCAATATTATTCACAATATACATTAACGATATTAAATCATGCTTAAAACATTGCAAATTCGTCTATTTGCGGATGATGCATTCATTACCATCAGTGAAAGAAATACGGATTGTGTTATGTCAAAGATGCGAGAGGATTTGGAAACCGTATACAAATGGCTGTGCTGGATAAAACCAAGTTTATGGCATTTCCGAAGAACCTAGTGGACATGTTATCAATTATCCAAGCAATCATAACTTGAAAATAAGGAACAGTGAAATTCAAAGAGTCGACAAAATGAAGTATTTAGGAGTCTTGATTGATATTGAACTTTGGAGAACATATAAGTAATTTAGAAGCTAAAAGTGTAAAGAAAATATGATTCATGTATCGAACATGTAAATATATTAACCAACGTCATAAAATATTAGTATACAGATCCATCATTGAACCATATATTATCTACTGTCCTACAATTCTACTATTAGCAAACACACAGATAAAAAAAACTTCAAATACAGCAAAACTAGGCAATGCGATTAATTGTAAATTGTTCGAATAGAACACCTAAAAGCAGGCCCGACGAGAGGGGAGTGGGAATGGGGGGGGGGGGGGGGATTTCCCGGGCCCGGGGTTACTCAGGGGGCCCAAGATTTAGAGGTACTAAGACATTTTTTTTTTAATTCAGCAGAGTCTTTAGTTGTTCCATGTGTAAATTTTAAGCCGAATTTCAAAAGCAATGAATATTGATAAAGATTTTTTGCCTGGGCCTTCGTACAGTGAGGAGACAATAGAAACATCAAACAAAAATATATGTTTACATGAATCCGAAATTGTACGGTTTTCGTGGTGACACTTATGAAGATTCATCTTCAAAAAGTCTTCCAAAAATACCACCAACTCTGTATCAAAGTCCAGATTATTTAAACGACTTCGATATCGGTACCGTGAATAATGAGTTTTTGCGATCTGAAGAAGTCAACGAAAAATTCGTCGAGGTCATCAAAAGTGTCCTGTTATTTTTCCACGTAATTGCCTTGACGAGGCATTTCCTACCTCGTTGTTAAACAGAATCTTGCCAAATGGAGAGAAAGTGCAGCGTGACTGGTTAGTGTGGAGTGCCAGAAGCAATGCTTTTTATTGCCTACATGTCGTCTGTTAAGCACCAATACTTTAAATCGACCTAAATTTTGTTGTGCGGATATTCGAAATTCCAGGTATGGAAGAAGCTATACGATAAACTGCCATCATACGAAAATACTCAAGATCACATTAAGAAATTTTATATAGAATTTTGGACACTATTTTATTTTTGGGTGAAAGAGGCCTAGCTTTCAAAGGCGAAAGTATATGGGGTATTCCATCCCATTTCGACCAATTTTGAACCCAACCCCTTTAGAATTAAAAAAAAAAAATAAATAAATGTAAGGCGCGAGAACCTCCGAAGAGATCTAAGGCCGAGCTTCTCTTCCAATTTGTGTCGTGCTCCTCTTGATTTTCCCTACAAATTGGCCGGACGGGACCTACATGTTTTATGCCGACTCCGAACGGCATCTGCAAGGCAGATGGGTTTTCACTGAGAGCTTTTCATGGCAGAAATACACCCCGAGCGCTTGCCAAACACTGCCGAGCGGCGACCCCGCTTAGAAAAATTTTCTTCTAATTGAAAAACCTTATTTCTAAAATTTTGATGTTGCTTTGCCCGGGGTGCGAACCCAGGGCGTACGGTGTGGTAGGCGGAGCACGCTACCATCACACCACGGTGGCCGCCTTTAGAATTGGCTGAAAGTTTTTCTTCTTTTTCTAGCTTACGAAATTCGTTTTTCAGAATTTTTTCAAATTTTTTCATCCAACTCAAAAAAAGTTATGAATTAAAAAAAAACACCGTTTTTGTCTTCAAAATGCTATAACTTTTTTTAAAATTTTCCGTTTGTGATCTTTTTTTTTTTAATTTGTTTTTAAATGTACTTTTCGGAAAAAATACAAAAAAATTTCTAAAGTTTTTTTTGTAATTTTTCAGTTTTTCGAGATTTTTCGAATTTCGCCATTTTTTTTTCTCATAAAAAACTTCAATCAATTCTGCAATCACCCCCACTAATCCCGGAGTGGGCCGATATTTTTTTTTTTTTTTTTTATTTAATTGAAAAAAAACTAAACATTTTTTGGATTTTTTCCGAAAAGTACATTTAAAAACAAATTAAAAAAAAAAATAAGATCCCAAACGGTCAATTTTTGAAATAGTTATAGCATTTTGAAAACATAAACGGTGTTTTTTTAAAAATTCATAACTTTTTTTGAGTTGGATGAAAAAATTTGAAAAAATTCTGAAACACGTCTTTCGTAAGCTAGAAAAAGAAGAAAAACTTTCAGCCAATTCTAAAGGGGTCGGGTTCAAAATTGGTCGAAATGGGATGGAATACCCCATATATCTTTGTGAACGAAACAATGGACATTTTATGGGCATCTAAGATCTCATAAGCCATTATGATCCGATACTTAGAGATCATTTGGAGAAAGTTAGGATTTCACAACAGCAGCACAAACGTTTACAAGTTCACTATCTTTCCCCAGACATTCAGAACGAGTTTATAGAAATTTGTGCAAAGCACGTGAGGGAAACTAAATTAAATCAAGGCAAGAAAGCCAAGTATTTTGCTATTATCGTTGATGCTATGCCTGATGCTAGTCACGTTGACTACGTTCATTTTGCGCTAACTCCATTTCAATTCGAAAGCAACAAGAATTGCTGATCTAATTTGCCATACTCTAGGTAAACATGAAATCCCATTAAAAAATTGTCATTCACAAGAGTACGATAACAGCGCTAATATGAAAGGAGCTTACAAGGGAGCACTACGTCACATTCTCGACAAAAACTCGAATGCTGATTACTCGCCTTGTGCAACCTACAGTCTCAACTTATGTGATGTTGATGCTGCAGAATGTTCTACGGAGTTGTACAAAAATATTTTACTATTTTCAGCAGCACTCCACAACGATGGGACATCCTCAAAAAAAAAATTCTGAGCTCTCTTCATAGTCTTTCAGCCAAAGCCAAATTTTACTGCGCAATTATACGGATGTGTTGCCGGTATTCTCAAGTACATCAACAAGTTGGAATGTATCTTGCTGTCCTCAATTTGCTTCAAAATACTGACTACCATTAATGAAAGAAACGTGGTTCTCCAAGCTAGACCATAGATGTTGAGGTCCGACATCGAGATGCCTTATTAGCTTATTTGAAGTTGATCAGGCACCAATGGGAAACAGTTTTAAACGAATGCAAAACCGTTGCTATTCAATTGAACATCTCGCAAAAGTTTCCGGACATTCGAAAGAGAAAACCCAAAAGTCGTTTTGAAGATAATGGAAATGGGATGATTACGGATGATCCAGAGTCTGATTTTAAAAACAATACATTCTTGGTGATCATCGATTCGGTAATCACTGGCATTACTGAACGATTTGCAGCTATGAGATATTTTCCTTTTAGTGGCAATTTGAAGACATGGATGAAACTACGGTTCGGGCGAGCGCAGCAGAATTTGTCGAAAAATACAAGTCGGACATTTCTCAAAGCTTAGAATGCGAAATAATTCACTTGAAACACATTTACGAAGCAAATTTTGATAAAGGTCTGTCACCATTGGAATTGCTAAATGCCACCTAAGTTCAAAATCTGTATACAATTTTACACAACATTTGTGTTGCTTGTAACGTAGCGTTACAATAGTATGACCCCCCACTGTAACCCTTTTTCTCCTACGCCTGAGAGGGGGGAGAGGGGGGGCGCCGCCTTAGGGCTACCCGCCCCTTCCTCTCAGCTAAGGCTCCAGCCGACCCGGTTCGGCAGCTGCGTAGCGTGGTGCCTTCGGGCCCCAGTTTCTCCTCGCAGCCTACGAACCGGCAAGGACAGAGCTGGTGCACCGCCCCCCGGCAGCTAAAGGGGCTACCGCTGTGCCGTAAGGAGCACTCCCCTCAACATATGGATCGGCCTTCGGAATTCCGGCTGGTACAACTCCGCGTCCAGCCCTGAATTCGTGCGGGCATGGAGGCGATGGTGTCCAGCTGGCGGACCGGTATTAACCATAACTCTTTTATTCATTCCTCGCAGGTCCCCCCGCCGCCGCCACTGAGACAGCGTCATCACGGGAAGCCGCCACCCGCAACCGCCGCTACTGGTAACCCCTCCAAAAAGGTAACCAGAAGCCAGACCGTAGCCGAACTGCGTCGCGCGCTGAGCGCATATGTGCGAGCCAAACGTACCAGAAACTCAAGCGAAGACCTGCTGAAGGAGCTGGAGAGAGAAGTGAATGAAGAAGAGGGGGAATCCGCTATGCTACCCCAGCCAACAACAAAGCCGAGCCCTTCGATCCAGATTCATAGTCCCCAACCGCATGCGCATGAGAGAGAACGCGCACCACCGAAGCGAGACGAAATGAGCGACGGTGAGCTAATGAATACCGTTCACCGGTGGGATTTGCATTTTTTGGGTGAAGAGTCGCTTGACGAATTTCTGGAGAGGATGGAGGAGCTTGCCGAATGTTACCGCATCCCCGTCGACCGGCTCCTCCCAACGCTGCCGGAACTTCTACGTGGCAAAGCACTCCAATGGTAACGCATCCGTAAACAACAAATCAACCAATGGAGCGATTTTCGAACGGAGGTACAAAATTTTTTCCTGCCCAAGCATCATCTACGACATTTGGAAGAGGCCATCCGACAACGCAAGCAACACGGCCGTGAAAAAGCCAAAGACTACATCCTCGCATTAGAAACGCTGATCCGCCAGCACCCGACAATGTGTAAGGAAAACCATATCGAACGAATATACGATGGCCTACGCGTTGAATACCGCCTCTTCGTCAAGCGCAGCGAGTTTAAGACGATCGATGAGTTCCTGGAAATAACGGAAGAATATGAGCTGCTAAAAATTGAGGAAGCGAAACAGGGCAAAGTGGCGGTCCACAGCCTTTATCATCTTCAAACGGAGTACGATAGCAAGGAGTGCTGCTGGCGCTGCAAGGAACGCTTACACCGCCGCTTCCAATGCAGGGGCCGCTGGAGAATGTTGCTCCAGGTGTGGACAAGACAACATCCTCTTCAGGGACTGCCTATGCCATTCGACCAACCAATCCACCGACAACAACACAACCAGGATGCCTTCAAATTATGTGAGAGGAAGCCGCCAAGCATTATTTGTGCGGCCACAGAAGTATATGGAACCACCAGCCTGCAATCCCGCTGCCGAAATACAAGTAGATGACCATCTCTACATACCGATAACCATCGAGGGCATGACACATGCGTGCGCTAGTAGACACCGGCGCCCTTCTCTCATACATCGACGAGTCAATACGAAACCACCTGGAGAAAAACAACATCAAACCACATCTTCACAGACGGAGCGTCCAATTGGCAGACCAGAGGTGTGTCTATAGCTCGAATTCGTACCCAGCAAGAATTACGTACCAAGGACGAACGACTAAAACAATGATGTCCGTCATCCCGAACCTGGCAGAACGGATGATCTTAGGAATGGACTTTCTACGGGAAAGGGGAATCACCCTCACGCTAGATGGCCAGCCGTTAGAAGTCACCTTGACCAGGAGATCATCCGAGCTAGACACACTATGTGCAATGACCAGCCGGGATCAACTGAACAATGGTCAAAAACCGGAGCACCACCAGAAGCGATTGAGCAAAACCGGTAGCCCAATTACCGCAGCTGAACATTCGACCATCCGTAAACATAACCGACCGCTGAAGCAACGCGTCTACCCCCGTTACCCGGCTATACAAACATACAACGTCAATGAAGATTACCGAAAAAGAGCGCCGCACGCAATATGCAATGCACTCTCCCGCCGCCCGTTACAAAACACCGAACCAGACATAGTTTACACAATAAAAGGCGATAGAGAAGAGCCCGGTGAGATGATTGGCAACCGTACAATATCCGCAGCCATGGGAAATAGTAACCGCCGACTTCGTGCCACCACTACCACGTTCCAAACAAAGAAGCACTTACCTGCTCGCCACGATCTACAAATTCTACAAGTGGGTCGAGCTAATCCCGGCGCGCCAAGCAAAAACGGCAAACGTGCTCAAAGCGCTACAAGAAAAGGTCTTATACCGACTTGGTTGTCCGAAAACCTTCCCCACCGACAATGGGAAGCAGTTCGGCGGAAAAGCGTTATCACCGTTTTCAGCGACCACCGCACATGGGATTAGGAGACTTCACAAATGGCATTTGCAGTAAATGTAGTCGGCAAAGGGGGTACAAAAGCATCTTCAGCAGACATAAACTTCGGCGATATAAAGCGACGTTAGAGCGGGTGCACACGGAGGGAGCAGTACTAGTGGCTGGTCAACCGAGTCAAAATTCAAAGGGTACCACATTTTTTTTTCCGGCCCATATATCACCGAATACCGAATGGCATAATGCAATCACAACACGAGGTAGATGAGAACAACTCCAATGTCACAAGGATGGAAGAAGAAGAAGGATAGCAACTCATTTATAATATTCATGAATTTTGCATTATTTTAAAATTAAATATTCTGTTAGTTTTAAAAACAATGAAATTTGGAATTAACTTTGTTAGATATAAGTGGAATGACTCTGTATATTTAATGGAAAAAAAATGTTAATAAAACAATGGACGCATACACACCGGCAAAGCCGGCACAACGGCATACATGTAACAGCTAGGCCAGGCCTGGCGTGATACTCCTCTTCCTCACAGCAGCTTTCCGTCAACCGAAGTGGGAGGGGGACTGTAACTTAGCGTTACCATAGTATGACCCCCACTGTAACCCTTTTTCTCCTACTCCTGAGACCCCCACTCTAACCCTTTTTCACCTACGCCTGAGAGTATACATACATAGTACATTAACAAGTAGCCAACAGCAGCAGCTACATACCAATACATACGAATAACATTTGGCGATAACAATAATATGCACACGGCACGCCAACTCATAGTAAATGGCAAACTGAAGTACCCAATTAGCGGTTCATTTTTCACTCGCATCATAGCAGAAGCAGTATAAAAGAGAATGAATTCGCTGTTGTCACTTCATTCCTCGCAGGTTAGTCAGAGGAAGTGGTTGCTTTATTAAGCAACCCAGTCACTCCTCCTGACTAGCTGAGTTGAAGGGGCGCTGCCTTGGCACTGGTTGCGGGGGCAACGGGTCGTCGCCTTTATGGTTTTCCCGCCCGTGTCCCAGCTAAGTAAGGGTGGGCCCGCCGCCTTAGGGCTACCCCGCCCCTTCCTCTCAGCTAAGGCTCCAGCCGACCCGGTTCGGCAGCTGCGTAGCGTGGTGCTTTCGGGTCCCAGTTTCTCCTCGCAGCCTACGAACCGGCAAGGACAGAGCTGGTGCACCGCCCCCCGGCACCTTACCTTAGTGTGCAACCACGGGGTGAGCGATGTCCAGCGAACGAGCCAATCCCGCCTTATGACCACCCGGCCCTTTTCCCCTCCTCAGCTAAAGGGGATACCGCTGTGCCGTAAGGTGCACTCCCCTCAGCCCATGGAATTCCGGCTGGTACAACTCCGCGTCCAGCCCTGCATTCGTGCGGGCATGGAGGCGGTGGTGTCCAGCTGGCGGATCGGTCTTAACCATAACTCTTTTATTCATTCCTCGCAGGCCCCCCGCCGCCGCCACTGGGACAGCGTCATCACGGGAAGCCGCCACCCGCAACCGCCCCCTCCGAAAAGGTAACCAAGTAGAACGTTTGCACCGCCACCTCGCCTTGGCCACGCCACTGGTACGCGCTCCGTCACCCTATTGCTGCCGTCGCTATCCTACGCCGTTGCGCCGCTGCTACGACGACCGTCAGCCGCCCACTATCCTACCGCCGTTGCGCCGCTGCTACGACGACCGGTAGCCGCTGCTACCTTACCACCGTCCAAACAGCTCGCTGGTACCATCACTGCGTCCACACCACTACATCCATCCGTCCGCTAATACTGTCCGCCGTCCAGCCGCCGTGCTAATCCCGCCACTGCACACCGCTGTACCAATCTGTCCGCTAATACTGTCCGCCGTCCGGCCGCCGTACCGACCCCTCTGCTATTACAACGACCGTTAGCCGCCGCTTGCCTCCCTCCCCCGCCATCTTTGCACGGTAAGCTGCTGCCCTCACTACCCATCAAGCCGTGTGTGTGTGCGTGTATTCGTCATTAACACATAACAACTGTGTTCTTATTAAGTGGGGGTTTGTGGGACCTCTACTTGACCCTGGATTGACTGAGTGCTACCTCAGCCTTCGACAAAACCCACCTCATATGCTTTACATATCTCTTGCACTATACCTGTCACTGTAGCTAGTGCAGAACGTTCCTTCAGCGTCCTTTCAAGTATCAAAAACTTTCATAGATCGTGTTCATCTCAAGAACGACTTTCAGGACTTGCCACGCTTTGTGTTGAATCCGTTTTGGCAAGACAGTTAAATTTTGATATTATTATAAAAAAATGTGCAAGCATAAATGGATCATGTTAATAATTTGTCTACAAGTAAAGGCTTGTAGCGAGCAAGCTGTAAACAGTGGCATACCAAGGCTCAGGTTACCATATGATGCACGGTGTACAAAATATATGTTTGTACAAATGAATGAATGTGTCAATAGAATCTCATGCCGCACCAAAGCGAGCCAAAATATACGTATGTACAATTGTATGAATATGTATGTAAGAGTCAATATATTTTAAGACATTCCAAAACGGGTTGAAATATATGTTTGTACAAATGAATGAATAACTTAATGAGTGAATGCTACACCATCCGCCTTTGTGAATAGTTTTGAATCCGTTTATGCGTACTTTGCTTGTTGGGGTTTTTTTTTTTGTGACATTTAGCTTGATTTCCAAAGAATAGCTTACATTCATAGCATTTTCTCTTTTGTTTTGTTTTATTATTGTATTTTTCTTTTGCATAAGATAGAAATTTTCTTTGTGTTTACAAAGTTAAAGTGCTTTTATTCTATGAGTTTAAGTCTATTTTTATGTATTACAATTATTTTTGTTGTTTACGGCCTTTGAATTATAACTTTTTAAATCAAATCGAGCTCAACATATGACATATTGCATTCAACAATTCCTGATGATGACTTCAGACTGAAGTCGAAATATCGACAAATTAAATAATATAATTGTATATCAAAAATTCACGTATTGTGTTTTATTAAGAATATACAATTATTTGGCCTAGAGCTCGATTTGATTTAAAATGTATTACAATTTTCTTATTTTTATTAGTTTGGTTTATGCTTTCTATGTTTCTACTTTCTACATAGTTTTTATCGATCTTTTATACCTTATAGGGAATTAATGTAAAATTATTGTTTTCATCGATATTTACTACTCTGAAGGATCCTTTATACCTACTATCTAACTTATGCCCTGATTCATTTATAACTAACACTAAATTTCCTAAATTTATTTCTTTATATTGTGTTTTCCTATCATAACTCATTTTTTGTTTTTCCTTAATCTGTTTTACTAATTTATATGCTCTATCTTGCGCTATTTGTAACCTATACTTAATTTCTTTGTCGTAAGCCTCATAATTGTATAATGGGCTTACTGTGTTTTCTCTTAAAAATTCGTAAGTCTGGGGTTTTTTGGCAAATACTAGTTCGTATGGACAATAATTATGAAATGTAGATGTAACAATACGCAAAATATTTAAGATGTTCATCCCAATCATTTTTGTCAATGGATATGTAGGAACGTACGTATGCATTGAATGTTATATGACTACGTTTAACTGTACCTAAAGTTTGATGGTGGTAAGGTGTTGCCGTTATATGGTTTATTTTTAGAAGCTTGCATAATTCTTCAAATAAGCTATTTTTATATTCGCTTCCCATATCCGTTCTAATTGTCTTCATGCAACCATAAAATCGGATAAAATTTTCGAATATCGCTTTGGCTATAGTTTTTGCGTGTTTGCTGGGTATTGGTATTGCAACCAAATACTTAGTCAAGTCACATACTACAGTAACTGCATATTCATTTCCTTTTTTCGTTATGGGAAGAGGGCCTATCGTGTCTATTTGTACTGTGCCGAACGCTTTTGTGGGCGTTTCGGTTATAATCATAGGCTCCTTCAAATTTTTTAATATTTTATTGTTATTACAATGAGCGCATTTTTTGATATATTTTCTGATATCATTTTTCATTCCTTTCCAATAGTATTTTTGTTTTATTTTATTTGTTCTTCGATTTATTCCTGGGCGGCCACCAAAAACAGGATCGTCATGAAATTTGTGAAGAATTTCTTTAATTTTTCCATTATTTGTCACACGCATAACTTCTGGAGTTAATGCTATAATTAAATTTTTGTGAACTTTGGTACCAATTTCTTTAAATGTGTCTACCCGGGTATAATTATCTTTAAATAATTTGTCTCCTAAGAACAACTGTATTTTTCTAATTCCTAAATTGCCGACTGACGGCGGCCACCGTGGTGTGATGGCAGCGTGCTCCGCCTATCACACCGGATGCCCTGGGTTCGCACCCCGGGCAAAGCAACATCAAAATTTTGGAAATAAGGTTTTTCAATTAGAAGAAAATTTTTCTAAGCGCCTCGGCAGTGTTTGGCAAGCGCTCCGGGTGTATTTCTGCCATGAAAAGCTCTCAGTGAAAACTCATCTGCCTTGCAGATGCCGTTCGGAGTCGGCATAAAACATGAAGGTCCCGTCCGGCCAATTTGTAGGGAAAATCAAGAGGAGCACGACGCAAATTGGAGGTTATCGCGCATTACATTTATTTTTTTTATTTATTTAAATTGCCGGCTTCTTTCATAAGCCTGGCAAAGAATGGACCTAAGTCAATCTTCGCCTCAACAATTAGATTTTTTATATTAATTGCGATACAAATTGTCTTTCCTTTTTTGAAACGTAATTTAGGAGGATGGAAAACGAGCTGGACTAGTCTCTCTACTTCAAATTTATTTAGCGCTTCAAATATTATTGGGTTCTCTTTGTGACTTTTTATTTCTTCATTTTTAATACTGGACTGTTTATTGTTATGATTTTTGTTAGTTTCCGACCTAGTCGTAACTTTTAGTATTTTACACGGTTCTACCGATATTTGTTTTAGTTCTTTAAAATCTATGCCTGATAATGCGTCCGCTACATAGTTTTCTTTACCTGCGATATACTTCACCTCGAAATCATATTCTCCCAGATATAATCTGATTCGAGTTAACCTTGATGGCGGATTTTTTATCGAAAATAGGAATGTTAAGGGTCTGTGGTCTGTTTTGACAAAAAATTTTCTACCGTAAACGTATGGTCTAAAATATGTTATGGCCCTTCTCAATTGTTGCTTTATTAATTTCTCCTTTAGTAAATGATCGTGATGCATGCAATTGGCAATTGTTTTCCTTCATACTCTTGGCTTAATACTGCTCCACAATCATATCCACTTGCGTCAGTTGATATACAAAATTGTTTATTGAAATCGGGATATTGTAGGATATTAGGGCTTATTAACGCAGCTTTCAAATAGTCAAAGGATTTTTTGCAATCCTCTGTCCAGTCGAAAACTACATTTTTCTTGCAAATCTTGTTATTATTCTAGAATATTCTGCAAAATTTGGGATAAATCTTCTGTAATAATTGCAAAATTCGACGAATCTCTTCGCCTCATCCGCGTTTTTAGGTGTTGGGTAATTTTTAACTGTTTCGAATTTACTGGGATCTGGCAAAATTCCTTTGCTTGTCCATTTATGACCAAGGTAAGTTACTTCTTGGTTGAAAAATAAACATTTATCAGGATGTAATTTTAAATTATATTTTCTACAAGTTGCGAAAACATCTCGTAAATTGTTAATCATATGATTTTCGGAGCATCCTAATACGACTAAATCGTCCATGTATAGGAATGCTTGTGAAGGTTTTAAGCCTGCAAATGCTAATGTCATCATTCTTTGGAATGAGTTCGGTGCTACTTTAAGGCCATATGGTAGTCTTTTAAAACAATAAGTACCATTATCTGCTGTAAAGGATGTGATATCTCTTGACTCTTCGCTGAGTTCAATCTGGTTAAATTCAGACATTAAATCTAATCATGAAAAATATTTAGCTCTTCCTAACTGATCTAGTATGTCATCAATTCTTGGTAAAGGGAATTTATCTGCGGTTAATTTTTTATTTACCTGTCTGTAATCTACAACCATTCTTTCTTGGTTATTCGGGAGTGATTTTTTCGGTACTAATAAAATTGGACTATTGAATTCTGAAATTGAAGGTTCTATTATGTCATCTTTAACTAATTTGTTTACTTGTTTATTAATTTCACTCTTATGAGCATCTGGTATTCTATATTTTTTTACGTAGACTGGGTTATTGGCTTTCAGATGAAAAAATGTTAATGAATTCCGCACATAACGCATTAAGTGGAAAATTTTTATTTAATCTTTCTAATTTTTCCTTATTGTTGGCCTCACTTTCGAGTTTTTATTTTTAACTATTGTATAATCATTCAAATTTTCTGTACGAATATTAAAATCTTGAACTGTTGCATTTATAATTCTAACGATTGTTTGTTGTGAATTTGCTAGTGTGTTTGCAATAAAAATACCTTCAGACAATTTTTGTTGTGGGATTAGTAAATCTGAAGTGTTATTTTCTATGTGAATTTGTCGAACTACTTCTGATCGTGCGGGAATTGAAATACTATTAATTGTTGGTTTGTTAGTCATCTGAATTATTATGTTTTCTGGGTAGTCATATGGTCTTAGTATTAGAGTGTCACCTTCTGTTTGATAATCTAAAATGCAATTATATTTTTTAATGAAATCTAATCCCAATATTCCATCGCATGGGATTGGGAAGTTGTATTCTACTACGTGAAATTTGTGTCTAATTAGTAGGTAAGGTTTTATTGCCTCAATTGAGCTTTCAGTGCTTATTAGGTTTCTAGCTGTTCCTTTCAGCTTGGTTTTTATCATCGAAATCGCTACAGCTTCATGGGTATCCTTAATTTGTTCTAAGATATCCAAAGCATCCAAAAAGCTATTCAAGTTTTCAGCTTTACCATCGAATTCTGGCAAAAATGATGAAGCAGTCTTTAAAAATTCGACCATTGTTTGTGACATTTTGTTGCTTTCAGTTTGTGAGGTTTTATTAAAAATTTCAATTTTTGGGGTTTCCGCTAGATTTGGTTGAGTTTCAGGCAATAAGCTAACATACTCAATTTCTATCTCCCCTTCAAATGACGTTGGGACTAATGCCTCAATGTTATATCTACCTTATGAGGATACAAATTTATCTCTAACACCGGGAAAAATTTGTTGTGCTTCTAGTTGATAGATGGCAGTTAATTTGCTATGTACTTCTTGTATAGCTTTGCCTATATTATTCAATGACTGTAATATTGTCGTGATGTGTTTTAAAATGGTTATTCTTTGTATGCTTATATTTTTATTAATACATTTAAAAGCTTTTTCAGCTAAAATTTTTTCTTCCACAAGTGTGTGGAGAATAGTTTCCCATTTTCCCATCGAGGTAAAAAATATATATATTTTTTTCGGGTTTAGACTTTGTCTAGACCATCTGCTCGCCTCATGTATTTTTTCTTTAAAAATTTATTATGAGTTGAGTATAATTTTAGAAATAAGTTGACGCAAGCGTAGACCGTCAAAATTATCAACAAGATTTTGATAAAGTCTAATGCCTCACTGTGGTCAATTACATGAATGGAATTAATTACGTTTGCATAGGTTTCTTCTACTTTGGATTCTTTGCCTCCTGTTTTGAAATAATAATTGTTAAACAATTTTTTTTCATTGAAATAGTGCGAGAAGAAAAAAATTCTTAATTTTATTAGCAAAAATCTACTTTTTGGCCGTAAACTGGCAGCCGTTAGGTTGCCAAATGCTTTTAAAATAAACTACCTAAATAATTACATAATCTGCTATCTCCGTTTGTCTTCTTGATGTGTGTCTGCAGCCTAAGGTCTATTCCATGTCTTCTTGATGTGTGTCTGCAGCCCAAGGTCTATTTCACTTCTCTATGCCTTACGCTTCAATTCCATGTGTTCATAATAATCTGCTAGACATACCTTTACGCAAAATCGATCAACTTTAGGCATCCATGTCAAACCCAAAGTTTTGATGGTTTGACTGGCCTCATTGTCAAATTTTACATCAACTTCCTGGTCCTCCACACCAATATTTTGCAGTAATTGTGAATCATTTGGGTACCACTTTTGTAGGTTGAGGCCATGTTTCCTTAAAATGTGTATTAATTGCTGTTGAATTTCAATTGTTGTATTTAAGTTGTCTGAGCCACCAATTCCGTCATCCACATAAAAGTTGTCCTGTAGAAACTGGGCCCCAGCGGATATTGTAACATATTTTCTATTGCAATTTTTTGTAAGCACTTCGTCGCGTCCTGCTAAAGATGTTTAGCAAACTGCATTATAAACAGCAGTTTGCCTAAGCAGAATTGGCAGGATCGCCATGTAATGTTTGCGGATAAGAGAAAATCGAAATCTAGGTAGCAGTGCCCACGTAGCGGCACTAGATAGAATTTAGTGCCAATTGAAATGGCAGCAGGTTGAATTCTGTTCCTTATTCAAAAGTTGTTTTCTTTTATACAAAATTTCTATGAGCTAAAATACTTACTTACACTAATACTTACAAACTAAGTATAACACACATATACATTCAATTCAGTTCCCTGGGAACTGCATTCTAAGCATATTTAAAATTGGCTGTGGAATGTGCAACGCAAGCATAAATGAATCATGTTAATAATTTGTCCACAAGTAAAGGCTTGTCGCGAGCAAGCTGTAAACAGTGGCATACCAAGGCTCAGGTTACCATATGATGCACGGTGTACAAAATATATGTTTGTACAAATGAATGACTGTGTCAATAGAATATCATGCCCTACCAAAGCGAGCCAAAATATACGTATGTACAATTGTATGAATATGAATGTAAGAGTCAATATATTTTAAGACATTCCAAAACGGGTTGAAATATATGTTTGTACAAATGAATGAATAACTTAATGAGTGAATGCTACAGGATGCCATCGGACTTGCTAAACCATCCAAAGCAGTGGGCCCAGAAGCCATAGCCTTGTCGATGCTTAAAAGCCTAGGGAAAGAGGGTTTGTACCGTAGTACTAAGCCGCAAATATAATTTCATTTTTTTTCTTCACCTTAATTTATAGCTGCTTTTAGTTTTCATTGATATTACTCCCATTTTTTTGCTTGGCCACCACTGTTTCAACTTCAATATTCTACCTCTGGCAATGTCAAAAAAAAAAAAAAAAAAAAACATATGTTTTTAAACTGAGTTATCGACACATATGGTAAACTCGAGGGTCTAATATAACTTCCTGAAGCAACCATCGTTCCTTTTCCTGTGGATATCTGATCGAATCAACATCGTGGTCGTGGTAAAGTTTAATTAGCAAATCGGAGTGAATTTATGAATAGACTTATAAAAGTCTAAATATCTAATAAAAGTGAAGTTGTGTGATATATATAAATATCCACTAAGTTTTATTAGTTATAAGAGCTGAAATTTTTGTGTTCGATTGAATCGATAAATTCGGCAAGCCCGTACGACTTAATACACATTTTTTAATTATACTAACGTTCCTGTTGTCAGCATATCAAAGCCACCTTGAGCAGGAGTACATACATATCTGTGGTAAGTCTTTATGCTTTCAAATAGTCAAAGGATTTTTTGCAATCCTCTGTCCAGTCGAAAACTACATTTTTCTTGCAAAGTCTTGTTATTATTCTAGAATATTCTGCAAAATTTGGGATAAATCTTCTGTAATAATTGCAAAATTCGACGAATCTCTTCGCCTCATCCGCGTTTTTAGGAGTTGGGTAATTTTTAACTGTTTCGAATTTACTGGGATCTGGCAAAATTCCTTTGCTTGTCCATTTATGACCAAGGTAAGTTACTTCTTGGTTGAAAAATAAACATTTATCAGGATGTAATTTTAAATTATATTTTCTACAAGTTGCGAAAACATCTCGTAAATTGTTAATCATATGATTTTCGGAGCATCCTAATACGACTAAATCGTTCATGTATAGGAATGCTTGTGAAGGTTTTAAGCCTGCAAATGCTAATGTCATCATTCTTTGGAATGAGTTCGGTGCTACTTTAAGGCCATATGGTAGTCTTTTAAAACAATAAGTACCATTATCTGCTGTAAAGGATGTGATATCTCTTGACTCTTCGCTGAGTTCAATCTGGTGAAATTCAGACATTAAATCTAATCATGAAATATATTTAGCTCTTCCTAACTGATCTAGTATGTCATCAATTCTTGGTAAAGGGAATTTATCTGCGGTTAATTTTTTATTTACCTGTCTGTAATCTACAACCATTCTTTCTTGGTTATTCGGGAGTGATTTTTTCGGTACTAATAAAATTGGACTATTGAATTCTGAAATTGAAGGTTCTATTATGTCATCTTTAACTAATTTGTTTACTTGTTTATTAATTTCACTCTTATGAGCTTCTGGTATTCTATATTTTTTTACGTAGACTGGGTTATTGGCTTTCATATGAAAAAATGTCAATGAATTCCGCACATAACGCATTAAGTGGAAAATTTTTATTTAATCTTTCTAATTTTTCCTTATTGTTGGCCTCACTTTCGAGTTTTTATTTTTAACTATTGTATAATCATTCAAATTTTCTGTACGAATATTAAAATCTTGAACTGTTGCATTTATAATTCTAACGATTGTTTGTTGTGAATTTGCTAGTGTGTTTGCAATAAAAATACCTTCAGACAATTTTTGTTGTGGGATTAGTAAATCTGAATTGTTATTTTCTATGTGAATTTGTCGAACTACTTCTGATCGTGCGGGAATTGAAATACTATTAATTGTTGGTTTGTTAGTCATCTGAATTATTATGTTTTCTGGGTAGTCATATGGTCTTAGTATTAGAGTGTCACCTTCTGTTTGATAATCTAAAATGCAATTATATTTTTTAATGAAATCTAATCCCAATATTCCATCGCATGGGATTGGGAAATTGTATTCTACTACGTGAAATTTATGTCTAATTAGTAGGTAATCATCTTTTAAGTCCGCTTTAACCGTGCCAGTAGTGCTTGTTATCCCTTGACCAATTCCTCTTATATCTGTTTTTTGAGAATTATTTATCGTGACATTACTGTCAGTTTGACCCTTTTTTATTATTGAAATATCCGCTCCCGTATCGATTAAGAGGGTTGATATGGAATCATTCAGAGTTGTTCTGGAAGATATGTTAATAGCTACATAAATTGTAAATGTAAATTGAAAATATATAATTTTTTATTTATTGAGGTGGAGCTTGTTGGTTTTCCTGTTGTGGAACATTTCGGACATTTCTGGTGTTATTGCGGGTATTTCCTCGCGATCCGAAATTTCGACCAGATTTTTGGTTATTTTGTCTGTTATTATTATTATTGTTATAGGTATTGAAAGAATGTCTATAATTTCCTCTATAATTGTTGTTTTGGTAACTCCTGCGGTAGTTACCTCGGAAATTGGAATTTTGTTGGCGAGTATGTAAAATTGAATATGTATTTCCAGTTACTTCTGTGCAACTGTTAGTAAATTTTGATATAGCTTCGTTCATTGTTGTGAACGTTGCATAATTGTTTTTACTTTATTGCTGGAGCATTTTTTACCCATAGCTTTGACAGCTGATTGTGTAGCATACTTGGTTGCTAACTCTGGTGTTAGTCCGTCAGATATGTATGTATGCTCCTTCCAACGATTTTGTGAGCTTTTCAATTTCAGCAGTGCATTGATTTGCAGTTCTACCGCGCTGTTGGATATTAGAAGTTTTGCTGCAAAAACTTCAACTGATTCACCCTTAATTGCTGTTTTTAATTTTGGTTTTATTGCCTCAATTGAGCTTTCAGTGCTTATTAGGTTTCTAGCTGTTCCTTTCAGCTTGGTTTTTATCATCGAAATCGCTACAGCTTCATGGGTATCCTTAATTTGTTCTAAGATATCCAAAGCATCCAAAAAGCTATTCAAGTTTTCAGCTTTACCATCGAATTCTGGCAAAACTGATGAAGCAGTCTTTAAAAATTCGACCATTGTTTGTGACATTTTGTTGCTTTCAGTTTGTGAGGTTTTATTAAAAATTTCAATTTTTGGGGTTTCCGCTAGATTTGGTTGAGTTTCAGGCAATAAGCTAACATAATCAATTTCTATCTCCCCTTCAAATGACGTTGGGACTAATGCCTCAATGTTATATCTACCTTATGAGGATACAAATTTATCTCTAACACCGGGAAAAATTTGTTGTGCTTCTAGTTGATAGATGGCAGTTAATTTGCTATGTACTTCTTGTATAGCTTTGCCTATATTATTCAATGACTGTAATATTGTCGTGATGTGTTTTAAAATGGTTATTCTTTGTATGCTTATATTTTTATTAATACATTTAAAAGCTTTTTCAGCTAAAATTTTTTCTTCCACAAGTGTGTGGAGAATAGTTTCCCATTTTCCCATCGAGGTAAAAAATATATATATTTTTTTCGGGTTTAGACTTTGTCTAGACCATCTGCTCGCCTCATGTATTTTTTCTTTAAAAATTTATTATGAGTTGAGTATAATTTTAGAAATAAGTTGACGCAAGCGTAGACCGTCAAAATTATCAACAAGATTTTGATAAAGTCTAATGCCTCACTGTGGTCAATTACATGAATGGAATTAATTACGTTTGCATAGGTTTCTTCTACTTTGGATTTTTTGCCTCCTGTTTTGAAATAATAATTGTTAAACAATTTTTTTTTCATTGAAATAGTGCGAGAAGAAAAAAAATTCTTAATTTTATTAGCAAAAATCTACTTTTTGGCCGTAAACTGGCAGCCGTTAGGTTGCCAAATGCTTTTAAAATAAACTACCTAAATAATTACATAATCTGCTATCTCCGTTTGTCTTCTTGATGTGTGTCTGCAGCCTAAGGTCTATTCCATGTCTTCTTGATGTGTGTCTGCAGCCCAAGGTCTATTTCACTTCTCTATGCCTTACGCTTCAATTCCATGTGTTCATAATAATCTGCTAGACATACCTTTACGCAAAATCGATCAACTTTAGGCATCCATGTCAAACCCAAAGTTTTGATGGTTTGACTGGCCTCATTGTCAAAGTCTACATCAACTTCCTGGTCCTCCACACCAATATTTTGCAGTAATTGTGAATCATTTGGGTACCACTTTTGTAGGTTGAGGCCATGTTTCCTTAAAATGTGTATTAATTGCTGTTGAATTTCAATTGTTGTATTTAAGTTGTCTGAGCCACCAATTCCGTCATCCACATAAAAGTTGTCCTGTAGAAACTGGGCCCCAGCGGATATTGTAACATATTTTCTATTGCAATTTTTTGTAAGCACTTCGTCGCGTCCTGCTAAAGATGTTTAGCCAACTGCATTATAAACAGCAGT
Source organism: Eurosta solidaginis (assembly GCF_040869045.1). Classification (NCBI taxonomy): domain Eukaryota; kingdom Metazoa; phylum Arthropoda; class Insecta; order Diptera; family Tephritidae; genus Eurosta; species Eurosta solidaginis. The sequence continues at coordinate 38,636,013 of NC_090324.1, read as the reverse complement.
TTGCCTAAGCAGAATTGGCAGGATCGCCATGTAATGTTTGCGGATAAGAGAAAATCGAAATCTAGGTAGCAGTGCCCACGTAGCGGCACTAGATAGAATTTAGTGCCAATTGAAACGGCAGCAGGTTGAATTCTGTTCCTTATTCAAAAGTTGTTTTCTTTTATACAAAATTTCTATGAGCTAAAATACTTACTTACACTAATACTTACAAACTAAGTATAACACTCATATACATTCAATTCAGTTCCCTGGGAACTGCATTCTAAGCATATTTAAAATTGGCTGTGGAATGTGCAACGCAAGCATAAATGAATCATGTTAATAATTTTTCCACAAGTAAAGGCTTGTCGCGAGCAAGCTGTAAACAGTGGCATACCAAGGCTGAGGTTACCATATGATGCACGGTGTACAAAATATATGTTTGTACAAATGAATGAATGTGTCAATAGAATATCATGCCTTACCAAAGCGAGCCAAAATATACGTATGTACAATTGTATGAATATGAATGTAAGAGTCAATATATTTTAAGACATTCCAAAACGGGTTGAAATATATGTTTGTACAAATGAATGAATAACTTAATGAGTGAATGCTACAGGATGCCATCTGACTTGCTAAACCATCCAAAGCAGTGGGCCCAGAAGCCATAGCCTTGTCGATGCTTAAAAGCCTAGGGAAAGAGGGTTTGTACCGTAGTACTAAGCCGCAAATATAATTTCATTTTTTTTCTTCACCTTAATTTATAGCTGCTTTTAGTTTTCATTGATATTACTCCCATTTTTTTGCTTGGCCACCACTGTTTCAACTTCAATATTCTACCTCTGGCAATGTCAAAAAAAAAAAAAAAAAAAAAACATATGTTTTTAAACTGAGTTATCGACACATATGGTAAACTCGAGGGTCTAATATAACTTCCTGAAGCAACCATCGTTTAATTAGCAAATCGGAGTGAATTTATGAATAGACTTATAAAAGTCTAAATATCTAATAAAAGTGAAGTTGTGTGATATATATAAATATCCACTAAGTTTTATTAGATATAAAAGCTGAAATTTTTGTGTTCGATTGAATCGATAAATTCGGCAAGCCCGTACGACTTAATACACATTTTTTAATTATACTAACGTTCCTGTTGTCAGCATATCAAAGCCACCTTGAGCAGGAGTACATACATATCTGTGGTAAGTCTTTATGCTTTTTCTTTAAAGAATTAAACCCTTTTATCCCTTGTTTGATATTAAATTGTGTGGTGTTGAAAGTGAAAGAAAAATTTCTAATAGAGCGGTATCAGTTTCTTCCGCAGATTCTTTCTACACGAAAACAAACACCACATTTTTCCGAAAATCTACTTGCCAGCATATTTTTGCATCATATGCATGTGGGTTGCTTGTGCGAATCTCAAGCAACCCTCCCCTTTACTTCACCCGCATTCCGCTTCCACGGTGATAAGCATCAAGTCATCACCAGTTCCTGAAAATCTACATGCCCCTGACCTTCACCTAAGCCGTACATAAAATCTTGTTTTAACATACGTTTCATCATCGTTGGAGTCTTCAAAACCCCAAATCAATAAGGAAATGTAAATTATCCAACGAAAATGTAAAAATTAGATTTTTAATATACATACACATAACATATATATAATGTAAATTTTTTTAAGAGTTCTAACTCAAACGAGTTCTTCTTCTTCGATAGCTTAGGTTTAGAAACATAAAATTTGGATACATAGAATGTTGCAGAGAAATTGGAATTAATTTTAAAAAATTTAAGGAAATAACTAGTATTGTTATACTAGCAGCTAGACTTAAAGAAAGCCTTAAGAAGATTTAGGCCCTTTATTTTTACGATCCACTATAGCTTAAGTTAGCCAACTTCGAAAAGTTGGTCAAAATGCATTACTTACCAAAGTGTAGTTAGCTAAACGCAAAATATAATATTTCTGTTGTTTTTGTTGCACAGCAGACTCTCCAGCATTTTACGATCAAACACATGTTAGTGAAGTGGACATGTTTGAGAGAGCTGTATGATGCAATATTAACAAGGGTTATATGACATCATTCGAAGCAACCATTTATTATAGATATTTTTCCTAACTGAGCTCTCTTCTTAATACTTTAATATTTAACATGATTGCCAACATTTGCGGTTGGCTAATATTATTAAGTAATTTTCTTTTAACCATTTAAACAATTATATTTTGTAATTGGCTTAGGAAATGTTTTAATTCTTATTTAAGGAATGGAAACACATCTCTCCAAGCAAGAAGATCTTCGACGCTAGGTAGAAATGCTATATATATATATGAAGATGAAATTATTTGTGATTACCTAATGCTCCATATACCTAATGTAAATTTACCAGTTTATTAATATTGTATTTTTGATTATATATGCATATATGCATTTACGCACACGCCTGTACATACATATGCATGTACATTTGGACATGAATAGATATTAATATATCAAGTGAAGTTTCCTTTTCTTCAAACATACAAGCTTAGTATGAAATACATCTTTTTATTTTTTTCTTGCATATGCGTAATGATATGCGCACATTCAATATTACATACATATGTATATTCATTTTTGATGGCAAGATACAATTCAATGTACACGCAGTAATGATTATTGTTCTACCATTTAATTTTTTTTTATACTTTCTTTCATATTACTTTCTACTGTTTAAAATCAAAACCTATTTTGTGAAATAAATTCAGCTCAGCTAGGCTAAAACTAAACCAACTTGTATAATGCATTGATTTTGTGAATAATAACTAATAATGTATACATAAGTTTGTTTTCCTTTGGTTTGTGACATGGGAGGTTAGTGGTAAAATAACGGGGCCTCAATAACATCCATGAGGGCAATAGTAGGGCGGGTACAGGGGCAGCCACCCATCGTTGCAACAATGAGCTGCCATGCATAAAGGTGAGTACACGGTGTGTCATATGGCTGAAGTGTGGCATGCAAGTGCGTTTGTCGTTTTCTTATTCTTCTTATGGTAGAGTATCCCAGTGTGCAAAACAATTTATTCTGTTTTACCATTGACTGGGGAGAGTAGTGCTGTGCCGTGATCACGTTTAAAGAATCCACGAAGCTGAAGCTCCGGGCCTACACGCCAGTGCACACGCCGTATTCATTGCACCTTGCCACAAGCACTGCTGCTCTTTTGTCCGTGAATGCGCCTATCGCACACTCAGTCGATGGATATCATAACAGGTTTCAAATATTTAGGACATGTCTTTAATCTGTCTCTTTCCATACCCGAAAAATGGAAAATGGCCAAGGTCGTCCCGCTACTAAAGCCTGGGAAATCAGCTAACATTGGAGAGTCGTATCGCCCGATATCTCTCCTATCGCCAGTAGCAAAGACGCTTGAAATCATTTTGTTCCCCTACTTCAAAGCAAATTTGCAGCTAGCCTGTCATCAGCATGGCTTCAGAAAACTCCATAGCAGCACCACCGCGCTAAATGCAATCAGCACCCATATAAATTGCGGCTTAGATCAAAACCCCCACGATAGAACAGTACTCGTTGCGCTAGACCTATCAAAAGCTTTTGATACGGTCAACTATGGCACGTTACTGCAAGTCCTGGAAGGGTTTACCCTTCCCCCATGTCTTAAAAGGTGGACCGCAAATTATCTCGGTGGCCGGCAGGCATCGGTGCAATTTAGAAATGAAACACCAAAACCAAGAAGAATTAAACAAGGGGTGCCACAGGGTGGTGTCCTATCCCCACTTTTGTTTAATTTCTACATATCTAAGCTACCTTCGCCACGAGAAGTAATAACTATCATTTCCTACGCCGGTGAATGCACAATAATGGCCACAGGCCCAGGCTCACAGATCGATAAGCTTTTCAACAGAATAAACGGCTACCTCCCTGATCTCTCCAGTTTTTTCGCCTCGCGAAACCTGGCATTATCACCGAATAAATTCTTCGCGACCTTTTTTACAACATGGACGTCACAAATGTCGACCATTTTGAACATCCACGTTGATGGCACTACGCTACCAACTGTCCTACACCCCAAAATCTTGGGTGTGACGTTTGATCAGAATCTACATTTTGGTGAGTGCGCAGCCGCAATTGTTCCGAAAATCCAGAGCCGTAATAAAATCCTCAAATCTCTTGCTGGCAGTACTTGGATAAAGACAAAGAAACGCTCATTACCTCATACAAAGCAATTGGCCAGCCGATTGCGTGCTACGCATCCCCTATATGGTCGCCAAGCCAAAAAATTACCCACTGGAAGAAGCTACAGTCCTGCCAAAATACTGCTCTCAGAATCGCCACGGGCTGTCTTCTTATGTCACCAGAACACCATCTACATAATGAGGCGAGAAGACTCCCCATCAAGGAGAGAAATGAGATGCTAACCAAACAGTTCCTGTTGAATACCAAGAAACCTGAGCATCCCAACAGACATCTGATTGATGAGCCAACACCGCCTAGGGGCTTAAGGAGTCATCTCCGTAAGCATTTTGAGGAAATACGGCACCTGAGAACTCAGCCGTATGAAGCAAAAAAAAAAAACACAAGCAGGTCCTTGGTGAACTCCACAAACAGGCGTCGGACCTTTATGCCAGGAATTGCCCGGTGGATCCAGTGCTCAAAGAACAGTACCCAAAACTTGCGGCAGAGGGACGCATACTCCCCAGGTAAACGCGTGTCACTCTAGCTCAACTTCGTTCTAGATACTGTAACAGGTTAAACTCTTACCTATCCAGAATCAACCCCGACATACAAGATGTATCCCCGCTTGCAATGTGTCCCCACATTACACCAACCATCTCTTTAATTTTAATGTGGAACCAACGCCTCTAACACCTCTTTCATTATGGTCCACCCCTGTTGAAACAGCAAGTTTCCTTGGACACCCGTTAGGGGATATTGATGACAATTTGTGATCGGTCGCAGCTGTTAGGTGGGGCGAAGCACTGCTACAACAACAACAACAACCGAGGATGCAATGCAGTTGTCCGAGTTTTACGAATGCCCAATGTCTTACACATTTCTTGGAACACAGCTGATTCAAACTTCCTGCCTTAGTCGTACACCATATCTTGCAAACCAATTGCTTGTAAACACCTCTGCTACTGTTTCCACTTCCTGATTTGGAATTGGGCATACCTCTGGCCATTGCTGAAATAATCCATAACCACCAGTACGTATTTGCTTCCGCGGTTGCTAGTAGGAAATGGACCTGCGCTATACACGGCGATCCTATCAAAGGGTGCACTTGAAATATATTACTTCATCTGGCCATGACTGCGAGTTTTGGGCCCCTTTGCTCTGCTGCAAACCTCGCAGTTGGCAATACACTCAGTGACCGACTGACGGCAACCAACCCAATAGAATCTCTGCTTAATTTTCTCAAGCGTCTTCCTGAATTCAAGATGACCTCTACTTGGGCCGTTATGTAGCTCACTGCGAACGGCAGGAAAACTTTTCTTGGAACAACTATCAGTTTCCTCTTACATTGACCTTCCTCACTCTCCTATATTCGATGCAGGAAACCGGATATCAATTGCAAAATGTTTCACAGTGCCCAAAATGACTACGCGATATGACTCTCTGCTGACATCTCCTCTTTATTCGGTCTTTCGTTTCGTTCGAACCCTTGTATAACATGTGAGAGATATTTGCCTTCGAGCTGATACCTCCTTAGCTGTTCCATGTCCCGTTCATCCGTACACGTTATAGTCGTAAGCCGGACATCTATGATGTCTTCCTTAGCCTCAGCTTTTGAACACACACAAATGACATGGTCTTCATTACATTGCATCAGCAATACCATGTGTACTACCTTTTCTATGCTCAACGGAAGTCATAGCTTTGTATTCCCCGCTTGCAATGTGTCCCCAAATGCACCAACCATCTCTTTAATTGTAATGTGGAACCAACGCCTCTGACACCTCTTTCATTATGGTCCACCCCTGTTGAAACAGCAAGTTTCCTTGGACTCCCGTTAGGGGATATTGATGGCAATTTGTGATCGGTCGCAACTGTTAGGTGGGGCGAAGCACTGCTACAACAACAACCGAGGATGCAATGCAGTTGTCCGAGTTTTACGAATGCCCAATGTCTTACACATTTCTTGGAACACAGCTGATTCAAACTTCCTGCTTTGGTCGTACACCATATCTTGCAAACCAATTGTTTGTAAACACCTCTGCTACTGTTTCCGCTTCCTGATTTGGAATTGGGCATACCTCTGGCCATTTGCTGAAATAATCCATAACCACCAATACGTATTTGTTTCCGCGGTTGCTAGTAGGAAATGGACCTGCGATATACACGGCGAATGTTCGGCAGTGGCATAAGAACACAAATATATTAAAAACGACAGTTTATATACACTTCTAAAATTTGTTGTGTTTTAATATCTGGAAGAATGTTATTGATTAATACAATATAATTTGACAAAATCTCCCTCTTACTTATTCGTGCTTCTCTTCCTCCGTTCGTTTTTAAAGAGAACCGGAAACGGCCAATATTACAAAGAATCGAATTATACAATATTCACAGTGGTATAAGAATTCAAGTCACAATAAATAATAATAATAAGAGTTACCATACAAATAAAAAAAAGGAACTTAAATTTTGTTTGGCTCAGTTGGCTCCGTAATATTCCGCCCCCGTGAATCGAAGGAGCATCAGTGATTTGAGGTTCACTCCTTACGTCCAGCACCGCTAGTTTTGTGGCAGGTCTGCGTAGATTCCCACCTTTTGTTTTAACCAGCGCCGATCTAACTTGACCATCAGGAGAAGGATACACCTCCAGAACTATTCCACGTTTCCATTCGCCTCTGCTTTCCTTGTCGTCGCAGATAATAACCACGTTCCCGACCTCTATCGGCTTAACTGGTTGTTGCCATTTGGTGCACCTAGTTAGAGTTGGCAAATATTCCAACATCCACCTGCGCCAGAATGTTTGTTTCAACCGTTGCACAATTTGCCATTGTTTTTGAAGACACACATGTTTTGAGAAATCAGATGTTTGAATGTAGTTTGGGCAACCTAGAATAAAGTGGTTAGGAGTTATCGGATCCGAGTCAGCGCTATTGATGGATAAATGTGTGAGCGGCCTAGAGTTTACCAGGTTTTCAGCTTCAATAAGCAAACTTTGTAATGTTTCTATTTGTGGCGCTACTTCCATTAAGGTAAATGATAAAACTCTCTTTACACTGCGTACCATACGCTCCATGACCCTCCAGCCGATGGATTAGCTGGTGAGTTAAATATCCACTCAATTCCCCGCCGACTGCACTCTGCTTCCAAGCCATTTTCAACGCAAACCCATTCAATTTTACTTGCCCCAACGAAGTTTGTGCCTCTGTCGCTGCGTATACGTACAGGTATGTCTCTGCGATTCACGAAATTCTTTAAGCATACAATTACTGCGTCAGAAGATAGATCTCGTTCTATTTCCAAGTGTATAGCCCGAACTGTCAAGCACGTAAATAGCGCAACCCATCTTTTTTCACGCCGGCGGCCTATAGATACCAGGCCCAAAATAATCTAGACCAGTGTAAGAAAATGGTCTAACATACGGCGTAAGTCGATCTATGGGGATTTGTCACATTAGTGGCGGAATCGGAGCTGCTGACTTGTTTTTACAAAGCTGGCATTCATGCTGTACTGACCGTAGGAGGTTTCGTATATTGGGTATCCAATATTTGCTTCTAATAGCTCAAATGATGGCTTCTTGATTTTGATGATAGAACATCTCATGATAATGACGAGTAATTAACCGTGCCATCGCATGATTTTTTGGCATTATAATTGGCCGTCTTGTATACATTGGAAGTGACTCAGCATTGTCGATTCGGCCACCCAGTCGCAGTACTCCTTCGTCATCAATCACCGGTGTGAGACTAAAAAGTGAACTATTCTTTGGCAGGGTCTTGTTATTTCGGAGTAAAACAATATCCTCAGAAAATCCTGCTTCCTGCACGAACCGAACTAACATATACTCCGTCTTTTTTAACTCATATGCATTGATTTTGCAATCTTCTCGCGTAGTTATATTATTCCGTAAATATGTCTTGAACTTGGAAATTGCAAATCTTACACAGCTCATAACTCTCAAAAATTTATAATAATTGGAGTATTTCATAAATGGTATTACGTCTATATCAGCTTTGATGGTGAAGAGCTGCTTTGTCCGTTTCTCTTCTTCTTTTGAAATAATCGGTACTTCTTCTGGCATAACGGGCCAATTTTTTTCTGGGCACTCGAGGAATGAGGGCCCGAGAATCCACCTGGAGTTCGATGAAAGCTTAACTTCCTTCTGCGGTCTGGTCGCATCATCAGCTGGGTTTTGAGATCCAGGAACCCACCTCCACTGTAAGACTTCAGACGAGTGAAGAATTTCAGATATTCTATTGGACACAAATTGCTTATAACGTCGCGCATCGGAACGAATCCATTGGATTAGGGTCTTTGAATCTGACCAGAAGACTATTTTTGTGGCTTTACGGTGTGACTGCTTAAAATAACGTCTTTAATTCGCGTTCCCAGAACTGCAGACTGAAGCTCCAAACGTGGGATCGATAACGGCTTCAGTGGGCTGCAACGGGATTTCCCAACAACAAAACTAACTCGTACTTGGTTTGAGTGGCAAATGCGCCAGTATGCAACGGCTGCGTAAGCAAGACCGCTCGCATCGACAAATAAATGCAGCTGAATATCGGTTGAGGGATCACCGAAATCTAAGTGATAACATCTGGGTATATTAAGTGCTGTTAGCGCTGTGAGAGACCTGTACCAATGATACCAGGTTTCGTTAATTTCATTCGGTATGGGTTCATGCCAGTCAATATTTAACTGCCATAACTTTTGCAGCAAAATTTTTGGTGTTAACGTTATATTAGATAAAATCCCAAACGGCTCAAAGATTGACATTGTGAGGCCCAACAGTTCCGCTTTAGTCGGACGCCGTTTACCGTCCAAAACCTGCTTTGGTATTCTTGAAAACATTAGCTTAAACGTGAATATATCGCTATTTGCATCCCAGTGCATGCCTAGCACTTTCTCGCAAACTTATTCTCCACTACACATATATTTCGTAGTATTAGTGTATTCCTCCGGCTTTGGTTTTTTGTAAATTGCTCGCAGAAGTTCGTTTGAGTTCGACACAAAGCCTCGAAGTTCGAACCCAGCTTTTTGGTGAATGTCAGTTACCTGCTCTGTAACGCGTATAGCTTCGTTTACACTAGAAAAGCTGTCTACATAATCGTTTACATAATCAACAATCGCTTCTACAGCACGCGGATACTCTTCTTTGAATCTACCCGCATTCAGGTTTTTACGTACTGGGCTGAGCATGGAGAACAAGCGGAGCCGAAAATCATTGCAACCATAACGTACACATCAGGCTGTCTACCATGATCACCTTCTCGCCAAAGGAATCGCTGATAATTTTGATCTGGCTTGCATATATTCACGCGGTGGAACATTTCGCAAATATCTCCACAAACGGCAATCTTGCCTTCGCGAAATTTAAAAAGAATCGACTGCAATGACTTTGGCTGATAAGAATCGGGCTCTTTCATGAGAACTGAATTTAGCAAAGCTCCATTTATTTTTGCAGCAGCATCGAAAACGAGTCTAGGTTTCTTACTTTTATTCATATTGTACACAGCGAAATGCGGTAAATACCATGTTCGCTGATCTACATGACCGGCTTCAGCTGAACTCAGCTTTCTAGCATAACCCTTATCTACGTACTCGTTTATTTTTTCATTATACCATTTGGCATACCTTTCATCAAGCATCATTTTTCTTTCTACTATTTGGAGACGTTTTAACGCCATATTGTAACTTTCAGGAAGCGACACGTCATCATCTTCCACAAAAGTCCGGTCTCATACCTACCATCAATTAACTTGGTTGTTTCCTCAAGTATTTTTTCGGCCCTAACATCACTAGCAGATTTTATTTCAGGCAAATCATTTGTTTGGTAATTCTCAAACATAAGGCAATCAGATATATGTTTTTGTAGCTTACACATATAATTTTCTTCAATATGCACATGACAAACGGTAGTGTTATCCTCCCTATCCTCATTGGAACCAAAAAGTGTCCATCCTAGCTTTGTCTCGTGAGCCGTATAACCTTCAGCAAAGTTTATAACACGCAGGGGTCTAACTAAATTGGTATGTGACACACCTATTAAAATATGCGGTACAGCGTTTTTATAGCTCTCAATAGGAATATTGCTTAAATCTTCATAGGTTTGCTTAAACTCCTCGGCACATAAACTCTGTGGTGGTAGAAGAAGTTGCTTTATTGTACGTACATCTTTCATGTGAAATCGCGTTGACTCGTGTGCACTAGAAACTTCCACTCGCTTTGATACTTCTGTTGTCGTTTGGTTATCGAACCACTTTAAGTGCAACAAATTACTTGCACCTCTCAAACCTATACGATTGGCTATGGGTTCCTCTAATAGTGTAACCTTCGACCCATCGTCTATAAAGGCCATTACTTCCAAGCTGCCTTTTGGTCCATGCAGTTTTATCGGCAAAAATTTAAGCAAAGTACCACATTCATTGCCTTTTTGCAAGTTTTGTTTGTTTATTTTGCGATTATTGTTTTGATGATTGTTCTTTTGACATTCGCTAACAGTTGCCACAGCTTGTTCTGTGTGAGCGGCGTTGCCAGCATGTAGGGTTGCTGTTATGTGGTTATGGAGTAATTTATGGTGGTATTTACCGCAAGCTGATACACCACATTCACGCCGGCGAGGACAATTTTACATGTTGTGGCTTGTAGAAAGGCAAGAAAAACATAATCTATTCTTTTTTACAACTTCCCAACGTTTATTATAATCGGCATCTTTGAAATTAGTACACTGGTACAATTTATGATTCGAATTACAAAACTGGCATCTTTGTTTTTCTTCTCCTATCGTTAACACTGGTCTTGAAATTCTATTACTTTTTGTGCAAGCTGATCTTTGTTTGTTTTTGACGTATTAACTTCAGTAGCCATAGCGATATATAAAGACATTTGTTGCAACCAGATGCTAAATTCTTGTATAGTTGGATATGGTTTATTTATGGCGAATATGTGACGAGCCCATTCTTCTCTTTTATTTTGCGGCAGTTTGCTTACAAGCTCTTCAAGCAGCATTGGATTTGAGAGGTGGGGCGAGGCACCAGCATTCTCGAGAAAGGCAACAAGATTTGAAACCATTGTGGACAAATTAACAATTTCGCTGATATTTTTGAAGCTGATAGCAGGAAAGGCTCGTGCCTTAGAGAGTTGACTCCTAACTAGCAACTCAGGGCGGCCAAAGTGAAATTGGAGCGTTGACATGATTGCGTTAGCGCTCGAAGGGTGAATCAATAAAGATTCTACCCTACTACGGGCGTCTCCTTTTAGACATTTTTGGAGGCGTTATAAATTTTCGAAATTTGAGTAGCCAAATGCGCTTGTAGTTTCTTTAAATGCAACCGAGAACATTGGCCACTCTTCTGCGGCACCGGAAAACTCTGGCAAATCTCGCAATTTTCGCATTGGCGGCTGATTATACGACGGTGTCCACGTTATTTGATTGTTTAATGGCAAATTATGTGGGGTGTTTGTAGGGGCGTTTACTTCGGCAGAACTACCGTTGGGCAAGTAAAATGAAAGAAAATTACCTGTTGTACGATGAGCAGCGTTGGTAGTGAAAATACTGGCTGAGACTGGTAACTCGGCGAAAGAGGCGGCGTTGTTGTAAGTAGAAATTTTTACTTCATTTAGATTGGCGGTACAATTTATCATTCGTATGGAGCTTTCGTCGGCACGATTGACGTAGGCGTTATTTATGGGAGTATTTGATTGTATTGTACGATCGGCAAAATTATCAATAGCGGCTGGCAAATATGCGGAGTAGCCTATTGCGCTACTGTAGCTTCTAGTGGCGGCGGCTGTGTTGGCATGGCTCATGTCGGCAAGAGAGACAGTGGCCTTTGATGTGCTGGCAGGTGCACCTAATTGTGTCAATGAAAGTGTTTGTTTCAAACATAACCTCTCATTCTCAGAAGCAGCAAGAGAAAATTGAAAATTCTTTATTTGTTCCTGTAGTTTGGAAATTGCATCCTCTTGGTCGATTACGGTGCGATCCACCTCCTCCTCATTTTCTGAGCTATGTTCGGAATTTGTCATGTCTATGCTTGCACTATCGGTTGACCAAATTATTCTGTTTCGCAAATTGTATCGTGACATGCGTCACCAGAATAAATATTAAAAATAATGTTCGGCAGTGGCATAAGAACACAAATATATTAAAAACGACAGTTTATATACACTTCTAAAATTTGCTGCGTTTTAATATCTGGAAGAATGTTATTGATTAATACAATATAATTTGACAAAATCTCCCTCTTACTTATTCGTGCTTCTTTTCCTCCGTTCGTTTTTAAAGAGAACCGGAAACGGCCAATATTACAAAGACTCGAATTATACAACATTCACAGTGGTATAAGAATTCAAGTCACAATAAATAATAATAATAAGAGTTACCATACGAATAAAAAAAAGGAAAGGAAAATTTTGTTTGGCTCAGTTGGCTCCGTAACAGCGATCCTATCAAAGGGTGCACTTGAAATATATTACTTCATCTGGCCATAACTGCGAGTTTTGGGCCCCTTTGCTCTGCTGCAAACCTCGCAGTTGGCAATACACTCAGTGAACGACTGACGGCAACCAACCCAATAGAATCTCTGCTTAATTTTCTCGAGCGTCTTCGTGAATTCAAGATGACCTCCACTTGGGCCGTTATGTAGCTCACTGCGAACGGCAGGAAACCTTTTTCTTGGAACAACTATCAGTTTCCTCTTACATTGACCCTCCTCACTCTCCTATATTCGATGCAGGAAACCGGATATCAATTGCAAGATGTTTCACAGTGCCCAATATGACTTCGCGATAGGACTCTCTGCTGACATCTCCTCTCTATTCGGTCTTTCCTTTCGTTCGAACCTTTGCATAACATGTGACAGATCTTTGTCTTCGAGCTGATACCTCCTTAGCTGTTCCATGTCCCGTTCATCCGTACACGTTATAGTCGTAAGCCGGACATCTATGATGTCTTCCGTAGCCTCAGCTTTTGAACACACACAAATGACATGGTCTTCATGACATTGCATCAGCAATACCATGGGTACTACCTTTCCTATGCTCAACGGAAGTCATAGCTTTGTATTCGCTCGATCCGCAGGGCCAATCTGTCCTGACGCGGAATCGCTGACCGCAGAGGTACTTGTGAAAATGCCAACAGCTCTCTCCGTGTAACGCAATAGTTCCTCTCTAGTTTTCCAATTGATCGGCTGTATTAGGCAACTCCCTTCGACCAGTTGCGAAAAACGCCTCCTATAGCATATCCACCTGCATCTGTATGTAGAATAAAAGTTGCTCTTGCATTGGGATATGGCAAAATTGGGGCAGTGCACAAACGCTCTTTCAATGTTTGAGAAGCCACTTCTTGCTCCTTCATCCATTCGAAAGCTTCATTTTTTTAAGCTACGCTGGCAAAGTTTGGTAAAAATCTGCGGTAATATGTCCACAGCACAAGGAAACATATTAACTCACGCAGATTATGTGGCCTTGGTCAATCCTTTGCTGCTTCTATCTTTTAATTTGCGGTGCATATGCCCTCCGCTGTTACTTTATGACCCTAGTAACTAACTTCCCTCTTGAACTGAGAACACTTTTTGGGACTAAGATTCAGACCAGCACCAGCTATTATTTGGAAAACCTCGTCCAAGTTCTTCAGATGTTCTTTACCAATACGATGATGTCGTATAGGTACACTAAGCTAGGTACACTAAGTAGTCCTTTTAGTACCCGATGCATGAGTCTTTCAAAAGTAGCTGGTGCATTACATAGTCCAAAGGTCATTACTGTAAACTTCCTCCTTCACCTCCACGTGCCAGTAGCCACTTTTTAAGTCCAGTGTGGAAAACTATTTTGTACCAGATAGCGAGTCCAGAGTGTCGTCAATTCTTGGCAATGGGCAAGCTAGAAGTTGTTTTGCCTTACTCTGATAGTCTTCCTTTAGCCCCTCCGTCCAAGGCGTGATGTCATTTGAAATATTAGTCTTGCCAGTTGAAACGTGTTCCTGGAGCTGTTCATTGATCAACTGATTACTACTTCAGCTTCTTGGCATCTACCCAATATAGTTCCTCTGGTCAGTTTGAGTGGTGACTTGAACTCATTGAGTACTCTTACCGGAATACGACCACCTTGTTTTGTCAGAGCCAGGGTTTTTCCTACTAGTACATTCGGTGTTGATTTGCTTGCTGCCTCGACAACCCACAAGGATGGTTGCATCGGACAGGTTGTTCTGGGCTTGACCCCAAAATCCGACGTCCACATAACTTTTATAAATCTTTTGTGGCTCCTTGCTGTTCACGTCCAAGGGCGTCCCGTAGTGTACGCCTTAGCACCCCCCCTTCCCCTACCTTCCAGCAGCCCCGTTGCTCAGCAAGCCACAACTAGTAACCGCTGATGCTCGCGCCCCACGGCGCCAACAACTCAAACAGCTGCTACCACTCATAACTACTATCTCCGTAGTAGAGTCGATAGCAATGCTGAGCATCAGCCCCTAACCCCGTCTTCTCCCCCGTCTTTTTCGGCAGCAATCGTGTAGGTCAGGGAAACAGACTCTTAGTCCCTACCTTCGTTTGCACCGTTTGCCAGCACAGAATATATATGTTTGCAACATCCGCCCAATGCAGCTCCTGCTCGGCTTTCTGCCGTCAATATGTAATGCATTCTACGGTCGACAAAGATAGACGGAGGGCCAACAGACACGTGCATAACCATAAATTCTGCGCGTCACCAACTACCATCACCGCCAGAGAGGTTGAAGATGCCATCGGTCACGCTAAACCATCCAAATCCGTGGGCCCAGACGGCATAGCCATGCCGATGCTTAAAAGCCTAGGGAAAGAGGGTTCCAAATACTTAGCTCATGTCTTCAACCTGTCTCTTTCCACCTTTGTCATACCCGAAAAATGGAAAATGGCCAAGGTGGTCCCGCTACTAAAGCCTGGAAAACCAGCTAACATAGGAGAGTCGTATCGTCCGATATCTCTCCTATCGCCAGTAGCAAAGACGCTTGAACCCATTTTGCTCCCCTACTTCCAAGCAAATTTGCAGCTAGCCTGTCATCAGCATGGCTTCAGAAAACTCCATAGCCCCACCACTGCGCTAAAGGCCATCAGCACCTAGATAAATTGCGGTTTAAATCAAAACCCCCACCATAGAACGGTACTTGTAGCGCTAGACCGTCAACCATGGCTCGTTACTGCAAGACCTGGAAGGGTCTACCCTTCCCCCATGTCTTAAAAGGTGGACCGCAAATTATCTGGGTGGTCGGCAGGCAACGGTGCAATTTAGAAACTAAACTTCAAAACCAAGAAGAATTAAACAAGGGGTGCCACAGGGTGGTGTCCTATCCCCACTTTTGTTTAATTTCTACATATCTAAGCTACCTTCACCACCAGAAGGAGTCACTATCGTTTCCTACGCCGATAACTGCACAATAATGGCCACAGGCCCAGGCCCACAGATCGATGAACTCTGCAACAGAATAAGCGGCTACCTCCCTGATCTCTCCAGTTTTTTTGCCTCGCGAAACCTGGCATTATCACCGACTAAATCTTCCTTCTAAAAATTACCCACTGGAAGAAGCTACAGGCCTACCAAAATACTGCTCTCAGAATCGCCACGGGCTGTCTTCTTATGTCCCCAGCACACCATTTACATAATGAGGCGAGAATACTCCCCATCAGGGAGAGAAATGATATGCTAACCAAACAGTTCCTGTTGAATACCCAGAAACCTGAGCATCCAAACAGACATCTGATTGATGAGCCAACACCGCCTAGGGGCTTAAGGAGTCATCTCCGTCAGCATTTTGAGGAAATACGGCACCTGATAACCCAGCCGTATGAAGCAAAAAAACACAAGCAGGTCATTGGTGAACTCCACAAACAGGCGTCGGACCTTTATGCCGGGAATTGCCCGGTGGATCCAGTACTCAAAGAAAAGTACCCAAAACTTGTGGAAGAGGAACGCATACTCCCCAGGGAAACACGTGTTACTCTTGCTCAACTTCGTTCTGGATACTGTAACAGGTTAAACTCTTACCTATCCAGAATCAACCCCGACATATAAAATGTATGCCCCGCTTGCAATGTGTCCCACATGACACCAATCAACATTGTAATGTGGAACCAACGCCTCTAACACCCCTTTCATTATGGTCCACCCCTGTTAAAACAGCAAGTTTCCTTGGACTCCCGTTAGAGGATATTGATGACAATTTGTGATCCGTCGCGGCTGTTAGGTGGGGCGAAGCACTGCTACAACAACAACAACAACCCACAGTTTATGTTTTCCACAATCTCCATCAACCTTTGCCCAGATTACTGCCTCCAATTTTGGTGGTACATGCTGATTCTCCTCCACCAGAACTCGTTTACTGCTGTAGCCTTTCTCGTAGTCGAAATTAAGTGGCACATGCATTTTCTTATATCGCATTGTCTTGCTTTGCATATCGATCTTGATGCCTTGGTCGATTAAGAAGCCCACTCAAATTATTATTTCATCAACAATCTCTGCCACTATAAAACTGTGTAGTACCGTGACGTTCCCAATTGCGACTTCACACGCTACTTCTCCAATTACATAGGTGCCTTCTCCAGTGGCCGTACGCAATCTTGCTCCATGCAATGGTCTTGTCTTCTTGTTGACTAAATCCGATCGAATGATGGAATGAGATGCACCCGTATCCACAGTCAGTAATCGTTCCTTACCATCCACATGCCCTCCGACCGTAAGATTGCTCGACCTTCTTCCTTGCGGGAGCCACCTGTCGCCCTTTGCGGCTGACTCGCTTTAGTTTAACGATTGAGTGGTGGTGGTTGTTGTTGTTGTTATTGTTGTTGTTGTTGTTGTAGCGATAAGGTTGCTCCCCGAAAGCTTTGGGGAGTGTTATCGATGTGATGGTTCTTTGCCGGATAAAGATCCGGTACGCTCCGGTACCACAGCACCATTAAGGTGCTAGCCCGACCATCTCGGGTACGATTTATGTGGCCACATTAAACCTTCAGGCCATTCCCCCCTCCCCACCCCCAAGTTCCTTGAGGAGCTTGTGGTCGCCAGAGCCTCGTCTGTTAGTGAACCAGGATTCTCTTCGGGAAGGTGAGGTTGACAATTGGGTTCGGAGAAGCTATATATTGCGCTGGCAACCTGAAGGGTGGCGTTACACAACCCCTTGAATCTGGTATTTTAGTCGCCTCTTACGACAGGCATACCTACCGCGGGTATATTCTGATCCCCTAACCCGCTGGGGCACGATTGAGTGTTCTTGGAGGTTTGCTGTTGTTGTTGTTGTAGCAATGCTCGCCCCACCCAATAGCCGCGACCGATCAGAAATTGTCATCAATATCCTCTAACGGGAGTCCAAGGAAACTTGCCGTTTCAACAGGGGTGAACCATAAGGAAAGGGGTGTTAGAGGCGTTGGTTCCACATTACAGTTAAAGAGATAGTTGGTGTCATGTGGGGACACATTGCAAGCCGGGCATACATTTTGTATGTCGGGGTTGATTCTGGATAGGTAAGAGTTTAACCTGTTACAGTATCCAGAACGAAGTTGAGCAAGAGTGACACGCGTTTCCCTGGGGAGTATGCGTTCCTCTTCCGCGAGTTTTGGATACTTTTCTTTAAGTACTGGATTCACCGGGCAATTCCCGGCATAAAGGTCCGACGCCTGTTTATGGAGTTCACCAAGGACCTGCTTGTGTTTTTTCACTTCATACGGCTGGGTTCTCAGGTGCCGTTTTTCCTCAAAATGCTTACGGAGATTACTCCTTAAGCCCCTAGGCGGTGCTGGTTAATCAATCAGATGTCTGTTGGGATCCCCCGGTTTCTGGGTATTCAACAGGAACTGTTTGGTCAGCATCTCATTTCTCTCCCTGATGGGAGTATTCTCGCCTCATTATGCAAATGGTATTCTGGGGACATAAGAAACAGCCCGTGGCGATTCTGAGAGCAGTATTTTGACAGGCCTGTAGTTTCTTCCAGTGGGTAATTTTTAGGCTTGGCGACCATATGGGTGACGCGTAGCACGTCATCCGCTGGCTAATTGCTTTGTATGTAGTCATGAGCGTTTCTTTATCTTTTCCCCAGGTACTGCCAGCGAGGGATTTGAGGATTTTGTTACGGCTCTGAATTCTCGGAACAATTGCGGCTGCGTGCTCACCAAAATGTAGATCCTGATCAAACGTCACACCCAAGATTTTGGGGTGTAGGACAGTCGGTAACGTAGTGCCATCGACGTGGATGTTCAAAATGGTCGACATTTCGGACGTCCATGTTGTAAATAAGGTCGCGGAAGATTTAGTCGGTGATAATGCCAGGTTTCGCGAGGCGAAAAAACTGGAAAGATCAGGGAGGTAGCCATTTATTTTATTGCATAGCGCACCGATCTTTGGGCCTGGGCCTGTGGTCATTATTGTGCAGTCATCGGCGTAGGAAACGATTGTGACTCCTTCCCGTGGTGAAGGTAGCTTAGATATGTAGAAATTAAACAAAAGTGGGGGGGAGGAGGAAGAGGTGGTTTTGATGTTTCGTTTCTAAACTGCACCGATGCCTGCCGACCACCCAGATAACTTGCGGTCCACCTTTTAAGACATGGGGGAAGGGTAGACCCTTCCAGGTCTTGCAGGAACGAGCCATGGTTGACCGTATCAAAAGCTTTTTATAGGGGTAGCGCTACGAGTACTGTTCTATGGTTGGGGTATTGATTTAAACCGCAATTTATCTGGGTGCTAATGGCATTTGGCGCGGTGGTAGTGCTATGGAGTTTTCTAAAGCCATGCTGGGCCAGCTGCAAATTTGCTTGTAAATAAGCGAGCAAAATGGCTTCAAGCGTCTGTGCCACTGGCGATTGGAGAGATATCAGACGATACGACTCACCTATGTTAGCAGGTTTCCCAGGCTTTAGTAGCGGGACCACCTTGGCCATTTTCCATTTCTCGGGTATGACAAAGGTGGAAAGAGACAGGTTGAAGAAATGCGCTAAATATTTGAAACCCTCTTTCCCTAGGCTTTTAAGCATCGGCATGGCTATGCCGTCTGGGCCCACTGCTTTGGATGGTTTAGCGCGACCAATGGCGTCCTCAACCTCTTTAGCGGTGATGGTGATTAGTGACGCGCTGAATTTGTGTTTATGTGCGTATCTATTGGCTCTCCGTCTATCTTTGTCGACCGTAGGATGCATTATATATTGTCGGCAGAAAGCGCTCGCGCATTTTTTCGCATCCGACAGCACTTTGTCGCCAAAGGCGATGGAAGCTTTGTCTTTGTGCTTATTCAGATTCGATAGGGACTTTACGGTGGACCAAAGTTTACCCACACCGGTAGAGGTTACAACCTATTAGGTGCTACTCCCATTTCACCCGCTTGTGTTCATCCACAAGCAATCTGATGCGTTGGTTTATATCCCTTATTTGGGGGTCGCCTGGATCAAGCTGTCTTATAAGGTCACGTTCTCTCGCTAAGTTTGCGGCCTCCGCCGGGAAGTGGGCCGGATTTCGGGAATTCTCCCGGCGGGAATGAAACGTGCCGAGGCGGATTCAATGACCTTACGGAAGGCACGCTCCCCTTGGCGGGCATCAGTCGGGATAGGGAGGGCAGCAAAGCGGTTGTCTGTAAAGGATTTATATTCTTCCCACTTTCCTTTTTTGAAGTTTATGAAAGTGCGTTTTTCGGCGACGATGAAGTCGGCGGTACGCTCGAGCGAAATAAGTATGGGCAGGTGGTCGGATGCCAACGTCACCATCGGTTGCCAGTTGACGCAGTTTACGAGTTCTGCGCTCACGATTGAGATATCTGGCGAGCTGTGACAGCTTCCTACCATACGTGTGGGGGCGTCTCCGTTTATTGTACAGAACGTCGTTTCTTCTATTTGATCCGCCAACATCACAGCCCTACAGTCCGCCCGCAAGTTTGAATGCCATAGATCATGATGGGCATTGAAATCGCCTAAGATAATGCCATTGTTGCCAGTGAGTAAGGCCCTGATATTAGGGCGGTATCCGCTGGGGCAACAGGTGGCAGGAGGGATGTAGATGTTGATGATTTCTAGATTTGCATCGCCTGACCGGACAGATAAGCCTTGGCGTTCTAAGACATTGTCCCTGCGGTCGATGCCAGGATCAAATATATAATATTGCACAGAGTGGTGTACGATAAACGCGAGGCCGCCTCCATTTCCGCTCTCGCGGTCATTCCTGTGGACATTATACCCAGAGCAGGTCTGCAATGCAGATCTTGCTGTGAGTTTAGTCTCTTGAATCGCAGCAATGCGGATGTTGTGCCGCTTCATGAAATCGACTACCTCCGTAATCTTCCCAGTTAGTCCATTACAGTTTAACTGCAGAAATCTGAAGTGCATAAGGAGAGAAGCCGCCACTCTGGGAGTAAGTGACGGGTGACTACGCCTGGGTTTTGTGGAAGGCCAGGACGCAATTGCTGTTGTGGCCCTGGGACTGGGCGTCCTTGGGCAAGCATTGGGGTACCCGGATGATTTGGGTTTGCGACCTGGCAACATGGCGCGATGATACCCGCGTCACCCATATGGTCGCCAACTCCAAAAAGCACCCACTGGAAGAAACTACAGGCCTGCGAAAATACTGCTCTCAGAATCGCCACGGGCTGTCTTCTTATGTCCCCAGAACACCATCTGCATAATGAGGCGAGAATACTCCCCATCAGGGAGAGAAATGAGATGCTGACCAAACAGTTCCTGTTGAATACCCAGAAACCTGGGCATCCCAACAGACATCTGATTGATGAACCAGCACCGCCTAGGGGCTTAAGGAGTCATCTCCGTAAGCATTTTGAGGAAATACGGCACCTGAGAACCCAGCCGTATGAAGTGAAAAAACACAAGCAGGTCTTTGGTGAGCTCCATAAACAGGCGTCGGACCTTTATGCCGGGAATTACCCGGTGAATCCCACTCCCCAGGGAAACGCGTGTCACTCTTGCTCAACTTCGTTCTGGATACTGTAACAGGTTAAACTCTTACCTATCCAGAATCAACCCCGACATACAAAATGTATGCCCCGCTTGCAATGTGTCCCCACATGACACCAACCATCTCTTCAATTGTAATGTGGAACCAACGCCTCTAACACCCCTGCCTTATGGTCCACCCCTGTTGAAACGGCAAGTTTCCTTGGACTCCCGTTAGAGGATATTGATGACAATTTGTGATCGGTCGCGGCTATTAGGTGGGGCGAGCATTGCTACAACAACAACAACAACAAACCCGTCGGGAGGTTGCCGTCGCGGAGACCAGAAGATCTAGGAAAGTGGCACCACCCAAGGCAAGAGCTGCATTGGGCGGACGTCGCAAACCTATATATTCTGTGCTGGCAGATGGTTGCAAACGGAGGTAGGGACTAAGAGAGTGTTTCCCTGACCTACACGATTGCTGCCGGAAAAGAGGGGGAGAGAAGACGGGGGCAGGGGCTGATGCTCAGCATTGCTACCGACTCTACTACGAAGGTAGTAGTTATGAGTGGTAGCAGCTGTTTGAGTTGTTGGCGCCGTGGGGCGTGACCAGCAGCGGGAACTTGTTGTGGCTTGCTGAGCAGCGGGGCTGCTGGAAGGTAGCGGGGGGGGCGCTTAGGCGTGGACGACCTTGGGCGTGAACAGCAAGGAGCCACAAAAGATTTATAAAAGTTACGTGGACGTCGAGTTTTGGGATCAAGCCCAAAACAACCTGTCCGATGCAACCATCCCTTGCACGAGACGCACTGAACAGAGTATGACCGTCCTAAAAAGATTCTTTTCCGGCAGATGCAGCAAAACCATTTCTCAGTACCGGGGTCAGGAGACGGACCCGGATTGGATTCGATGCCTTCCCGGAGTAAGAGAATATGGAGCAGCCCTGCTGCAAGGAGCTGCTGGGAGGATGACAATTTGTGGGAGGGACGAAACAAATTAAATGGGGTCACACTGAAATGACAGTCCTTGGTCGGGAAAAATCCCGAGTCACTCCGTTACATAGAACCGACTGCCTTGGGAAGCGTTGGAGGTTTGCTCATCTCCTTCAGCTCTGCATTTACGACCACCCACATTGTTGGAACTATTAGGGTTGGTGCTGCAATAACGCGCAATATGTCCTGGCTTTCCACACTTGAAGCATTTCACGGCAGCATCGTTTTTCTGCTGCGTTCTTTTTAATGCTTCCAAAATTGTGCCTACCCAGTCTGGCCTTTCCACTTCCACGCCGTGAGCTTTGTATGCGAGCTTGCTCAAAAGTGACGCTGTTTCCTGAGTTAGTGCATGGGATACCGTTTCAGCAAATGTTGGTTTTGGATTCGCATATGTAGCTCGTTTCGTTTCGACACCCCATATTCCATTTATAAAGCTTTGAATTTTAACCCTCTCGGTGTATTCCACGGGTGCGTCCGCATTTGCGAGATGAGCCAATCTTTCAACATCCGAAGCAAACTCCTGCAAAGTCTCATTAGCTTTTTGTTAGCGGTTTTGCAACTCTATTTTGGAACCCTGCTTTCTGTGTTCGCTTCCGTATCGCCTCTATAGACCGATCATCAATTTTTCTGTAGGATTTCAGCAGCCTTTCAATGCCACGAATAGTGCAGCAACTTTATCTTCAGCACTCCAGCTGCGGTCTTCTCAAACTGAATGTTAAACACCTGGAAAGGAACATAACCGTCAAAGGAATGTGTTTTTACCTTTGGATTACTCGCTGGAACAGTTGGGCGATTTAGTTGTAAGTGCTCCATACGACCTTTCAAATCATCGACTTCTGCCAGAAATTCAGCGATTTTTGCATCCTGCGCTTCCAGTTTTGATGATACTCTTGCCTCCTGACAGTTGCGAGGATATGCGAGTTTCTTGTGCTTTCAACTGCTCAGCCATATATGTATTCTGTTCTTCTAACTGTGTTTCCATCTTGGTTGTTATACGAGTCTCCTGCGATTCCAGTTGAGATTTTATACGTGCCTTCTGTGATTCCAGTTGGGATGCCATATTTGTGGATATTTGTGATGACATTTCTGTTATGCGTGTTTCCTGGGTTTCCATTTTTGCCGATATCTGTGATAATAAAGTCAATATCGCATTAGTCTCGCCGCTTGCGACTGGACTCGGACTTCCATTCTTTTCTTCCACTTTTGTTAATATCTCGTCCACATCAGGATGAAAGACATACTCGTACACATTAATTCCTTCCGACTCCACAACCTGTCGTAGTCGTGCTTGAAGTTCTGTTTTATTACCGGTTGTAGTCAACCAACGGTTCTCCATCTCCTTTTTCAGTTGCTGGATCCTTAATTCACTTAACTTTGCCATGTCCATGTTGTATTCGAAATCTTCGGAATTTATTCAACAATTCCTCTTCTGGCACCAATTGTAACGAATTTTGGGAAATTTCACTTATTTGAAACCTTCTGCTAACGTTCGAATCGTTAACTGTTGAATAAATCACTCCAATATTGTGTATTGGAAAATTGTATTTATAAGACTACTTTGGGAGTAGTACAATTATACTTCACTTCGCAAGTGATACCGTGTTTAAATCAAACTGATTAGTCATTCCTCAGCTTGCGCTCCTTTTATACTATCTGTTGCCTCGTCATCATATTTCTCCAAAGGTCTAGACGTTTCACCTTCCTGAATCTGCTGCTTGGTTACAAGCGATATAGATGTATATTTGTAGTTTATGCGTTTCCCATAGTCATGAGCGTGTGTATGTGTGAGTAACTACTTCGGCTGATGACTACACGTGTGTGTGTGTGTGTGAGATATCTCTTCGTCGCCTTCTATGTATGTGTATAAATGATGATTTATGTGTTCATTTCATTTCATTCTATTTTCATTTCATTTATTTAAGAGTTCGTGTTCATGTACACCAGTGAGGCTCGCTTTAATGTTTTTGTTGTTGCATTTTCGCCAAAAAATTTTAGCGCAAATTTGTTAAAATGAGTGTTCTTTCTTAAAACAACCAATTTACTTCAACTATTTTGATGCATTTCCTTTAACAAGTGAAAAAACTCCTAAGAAACCTCCTCACACTCACATCCATAATACCTACTTTTCTCCCATAACCGGTTTCCGCTTTTGGAACATTGTTCAGAATAAGAGAAAAGTGAGAAGGGAAAATCTCACAAGGAATTTTTGTTTAGAATTGGGCTGAATATCTATGAAATGATATAACATATTTTACTTCTTTTTTTCTAACTTCATACTTAGTAGATATAAGTACAGTTGTTTTCTTATGCCTTTGTTTATTTAATAGAACTGGATTTTTCTTTTAATGAATTCATCTTAGACATATCTTAGTTAGCATTAGGGTGTATAGTGTAATAGACATTAACAATTTGTGTAAATAAAAGCAAACAAATGAATGTACGGAGAAAAAATTAAGTTTCGCGTTATAGCGATTGCATTATCAAGGCTTAAGGTTAAATATTTAGCGTAGGTGCTGCACTTGTATGCGGCATGGTACAGTGAAGGTAAATGAATAAATAAAAAATAAATGTAAGGCGCGATAACCTCCGAAGAGATCTAAGGCCGAGCTTCTCTTCCAATTTGCGTCGTGCTCCTCTTGATTTTTCCCTACAAATTGGCCGGACGGGACCTACATGTTTTATGCCGACTCCGAACGGCATCTGCAAGGCAGATGAGTTTTCACTGAGAGCTTTTCATGGCAGAAATACAATCGGAGCGCTTGCCAGACACTGCCGAGGGGCGACCCCGCTTAGAAAAATTTTCTTCTAATTGAAAAATCTTATTTCTAAAATTTTGATGTTGCTTTGCCCGGGAGTTGAACCCAGGGCATACGGTGTGATAGGCGGAGCACGCTACCATCACACCACGGTGGCCGACAGTGAAGGTAAGTGATAGGGAAATGCCTGATCGTCGGACGGACAGACCAACAGGAGTCAGCACAGTACCCACGGCTTCACAACAGTTGCGCTGAAGAGGGTGGGAGGACTTCAACAGTCAAGACAATCCTCGTCTTTCTTTTCAGCCCTGTTGTTTTTGTTGTTGTAGCAGTGCTTCGCCCCACCTAAAAGCCGCGACCGATCACAGATTGTCATCAATATCCTCTAACGGGAGTCCAAGGAAACTTGCTGTTTCAACAGGGGTGGACCATAAGGAAAGGGGTGTTAGAGGCGTTGGTTCCACATTACAATTAAAGAGATAGTTGGTGTCATGTGGGGACACATTGCAAGCGGGGCATACATTTTGTATGTCGGGATTGATTCTGGATAGGTAAGAGTTTAACCTGTTACAGGATCCAGAACGAAGTTGAGCAAGAGTGACACGCGTTTCCCTGGGGAGTATGCGTTCCTCTTGCGCGAGTTTGGGATACTTTTCTTTAAGTACTGGATTCACCGGGCAATTCCCGGCATAAAGGTCCGACGCCTGTTTATGGAGTTCACCAAGGACCTGCTTGTGTTTTTTCACTTCATACGGCTGGGTTCTCAGGTGCCGTATTTCCTCAAAATGCTTATGGAGCTGACTCCTTAAGCCCCTAGGCGGTGCTGGTTCATCAATCAGATGTCTGTTGGGATGCCCAGGTTTCTGTGTATTCAACAGGAACTGTTTGGTCAGCATCTCATTTCTCTCCCTGATGGGGAGTATTCTCGCCTCATTATGCAGATGGTGTTCTGGGGACATAAGAAACAGCCCGTGGCAATTCTGAGAGCAGTATTTTGGCAGGCCTGTAGCTTCTTCCAGTGGGTAATTTTTAGGCTTGGCGACCATATGGGTGACGCGTAGCATGTAATCGGCTGGCTAATTGCTTTGTATGTAGTCATGAGCGTTTCGTTATCTTTTCTCCAGGTACTGCCAGCAAGGGATTTGAGGATTTTGTTCCGGCCCTGAATTCTCGGAACAATTGCGGCTGCGTGCTCACCGAAATGTAGATCCTGATCAAACGTCACCCCCAAGATTTTGGGGTGTAGGACAGTCGGTAGCGTAGAGCAATCGACGTGGATGTTCAAAATGGTCGACATTTGGGACGTCCATGTTGTAAATAAGGTCGGGGAAGATTTAGTCGGTGATAATGCCAGGTTTCGCGAGGCGAAAAAACTGGAGTGATCAGGGAGGTAGCCGTTTATTTTATTGCATAGCTCATCGATCTGTGGGCTTGGGCCTGTGGCCATTACTGTGCAGTCATCGGCGTAGGAAACGATTGTGACTCCTTCCGGTGATGAAGGTAGCCTAGATATGTAGAAATTAAACAAAAGTGGGGATAGGACACCACCCTGTGGCACCCCTTGTTTAATTCTCCTTGGTTTTGATGTTTCGTTTCTAAATTGCACCGATGCCTGCCGACCACCCAGATAATTTGCGGTCCACCTTTTAAGGGGAAGGGTAGACCCTTCCAGGTCTTGCACTAACGAGCCATGGTTGACCGTATCAAAAGCTTTTGATAGGTCTAGCGCTACGAGTACTGTTCTATGGGGGGGATTTTGATTTAAACCGCAATTTATCTGGGTGCTAATGGCATTTAGCGCGGAGGTAGTGCTATGGAGTTTTCTGAAGCCATGCTGATGAGAGGCTAGCTGCAAATTTGCTTGGAAGTAAGGGAGCAAAATGGCTTCGAGCGTCTTTGCAACAGGCGATAGGAGAGATATCGGACGATACGACTCTCCTATGTTAGCTGGTTTACCAGGCTTTAGTAGCGGGACCACCTTGGCCATTTTCCATTTCTCGGGTATGACAAAGGTGGAAAGAGACAGGTTGAAGACCTGCGCTAAATATTTGAAACCCTCTTTCCGTAGGCTTTTAAGCATCGGCATGGCTATGCCGTCTGGGCCCACTGCTTTGGATGGTTTAGCGCGACCAATGGCGTCCTCAACCTCTTTAGCGGTGATGGTGATTGGTGACGCGCTGAATTTGTGTTTATGTGCGTGTCTGTTAGCCCTCCGTCTACCTTTGTCGACCGTAGAATGCATTATATATTGTCGGCAGAAAACGCTCGCGCATTTTTTCGCATCCGACAGCACTTTGTCGCCAAAGGCGATGGAAACTTTGTCTTTGTGCTTAGTCGGATTCGATAGGGAATTTACGGTGGACCAAAGTTTACCCACACCAGTAGAGAGGTTACAACCTCTTAGGTGCTCCTCCCATTTCCCCCGCTTGTGTTCATCCACAAGTAATCTGATGCGTTGGTTTATATCCCTTATTTGGGGGTCGCCTGGATCAAGCTGCCTTATTAGGTCACGTTCTCTCGCTAAGTTTGCGGCCTTCGCCGGGAAGTGGGCCGGATTTCGGGAATTCTCCCGGCGGAAATGAAACGTGCCGAGGCGGATTCAGTGCCCTAGCGGAAGGCACGCTCCCCTTGGCGGGCATCAGTCGGAATAGGGAGGGCAGCAAAGAGGTTGTCTGTAAAAGAATATAAATTCTTCCCACTTTCCTTTTTTAAAGTTTATGAAAGTGCGTTTTTCGGTGACGAAGAAGTCGGCGGTACGCTCGAGCGAAATAAGTATAGGCAGGTGGTCGGATGCCAATGTTACCATCGGCTGCCAGTTGACGCAGTTTACGAGTTCTGCGCTCACGATTGTGATATCTGGCGAACTGTGACAGCTTCCTACCATACGTGTGGGGGCGTCTCCGTTTATTGTGCAGAACGTCGTTTCTTCTATTTAATCCGCCAACATCTCACCCCTACTGTCCGCCCGCAAGTTTGAATGCCATAGATCGTGGTGGGCATTGAAGTCGCCTAAGATAATGCGATTGTTGCCAGTGAGTAAGTCTCTGATATTAGGGCGGTATCCACTGGGGCAACAGGTGGCAGGGGGATGTAGATGTTGATGATTTCTAGGTTTGCATCGCCGGACCGGACAGATAGGCCTTGACGTTCTAAGACATTGTCCCTGCGGTCGATGCCAGAATCAAATATATAATATTGCACAGAGTGGTGTATTATAAACGCGAGGCCGCCTCCATTTCCGCTCTCGCGATCTTTTCTGTGGACATTATACCCAGAGCAGGTCTGCAATGCAGATCGTGCTGTGAGTTTAGTCTCTTGAATCGCAGCAATGCGGATGTTGTGCCGCTTCATGAAATCGACTTTCTCCGTAATCTTCCCATTTAATACATTACAGTTTAACTGCAGAATTCTGAAATGCATGGGGGGAGACGTCGCCACTCTGGGGGTAAGTGACGGGTGACTACGCCTGGGTTGAGGAAGGCCAGGACGCAATTGCTGTTGTGGCCCTGGGACTGGGCGTCCTTGGGCAAGCATTGGGGTACCCGGATGATTTGGGTTTGCGACCTGGCAACATGGCGCGATTATACCCGTCGGGGTTGCCATCGCGGAGACCAGAACATCTAGGAAAGTGGCACCACCCATGGCAGGAGCTGCATTGGGCGGATGTCGCAAACATATATATTCTGTGCAGGCAAACGGTGCAAACGGAGGTAGGGACTAAGAGTCTGTTTCCCTGACCTGCACGATTGCTGCCGAAAAAGAGGGGGGAGAAGACGGGGGCAGGGGCTGTTGCTCAGCATTACTTCCGACTCTACTACGAAGATTGTAGTTATGAGTGGTAGCAGGTGTTTGAGTTGTTGGCGCCGTGGGCGCGAGCAGCAGCGGGTACTTGTTGGGGCTTGCTGAGCTGCTGGCTTGGGCGCTTAGGCGTAGACTACGGGACGCCCTTGGGCGTAAACAGCAAGGAGCCACAAAAGATTTATAAAAGTTACGTGGACGTCGGGTTTTGGGATCAAGCCCAGAACAACCTGTCCGATGTAACCATCCCTTACACGAGACACACTGAACAGAGTATGACCGTCCTAAAAAGATTCTTTTCCGACAGATGCAGCAAAACCATTTCTCAGGACCGGGGTCAGACCCGGATTGGATTCGATACCTTCCCGGAGCAAGAGAATATGGAGCAGTCCTGCTGCAAGGAGCTGCTGGGAGGATGACAATTTGTGGGAGGGACGCAACAAATTAAATGGGGTTACACTGAGATGACAGTCATTGGTCGGGAAAAATCCCGAGTCGCTCCGGTACATTGAACCGACTGCCTTGGGAAGCGAATAGCCTTTATATCTCCCCATCACGTCTATTTCTATCTTCTCTCGCACATATGCAGGTATGAAGCCTCTTTTTGTTCTTGGGGCTGTGGGTGAGAACAGCGGGGAAATAGCCCGCCCAAGGCGACGAGTTAGCTTGTGATGCAAGCATACTTGCTCTTCGTCACCCAACCAGTCAGCCAAGTGGCAAAATTATTAAGAAATTATGACGATGAAGAGTTTAGCTATCTAACTCA
Organism: Eurosta solidaginis; assembly: GCF_040869045.1. Taxonomy (NCBI): domain Eukaryota; kingdom Metazoa; phylum Arthropoda; class Insecta; order Diptera; family Tephritidae; genus Eurosta; species Eurosta solidaginis. The sequence continues at coordinate 38,606,669 of NC_090324.1, read as the reverse complement.
TGTTTATTACACGACACCGCTTTGCCGAAATGTTACTCCGCCAATCTTATACTATACAAAGCACCCAGATAAACTGCGGACTTAATCAAACACAGGGATATAATAGGACATAGCTGCGTGCACTCGACCAATTGGGTTTATATACCGAAACAGCTTGCGTTCGGGACGTTATGGCAGCCCTACACTACAAACACTTTAATACCGCTATTTCTCTGGTGCATTCTTCTTCAGATTATCGTAACATGATCTGATGTCAATTTAATCATGGTTGTATCGCTGATTAAGAGTTAATGTTCCAACAACAGCGGAGTTAAAATAGTGTTTATTCAAAAATTAGTTGTAACCAGTTAAAATCTAATTCTATATATGTAATGAGTACGAGCTATCCTATTTATCCCTATATTTTTATACTTCATGGTGGTAAATTAATTTTTTAATCTGTATATACGATATAGGATGAGTTTGAATCCACCTCATTAATTTCAACCTTTATAAGGTTATGTGTAGTTATTTGCACCTGATTGTTATTGCTGATGTTACTGCGGGCCCCACCCATTGAGTTTCGCCTGGAATGTTATAATTAAAAGGATAAGTGCAATCTTAATAAATGAGATACTTACTTGGTTTTCGCGTGTGTCAAAATATGTGACTTCAGGTTGGTGGACTGCGCAAATTTTTTATTGCAACCATCGAAAGGGCAAACGTATGGCCGATCTCCTGTGTGAATCCGTACGTGCGTTCTTGAAAAATATTAAATAAAATATTTATAATTTAGCCTCTAATAAAAAAGTACAACTAACCAACCTCAAATTAAAGTCTAAAGAGAACCGCTTTCCACAACCCTCAAAAGTACACTGAAATGGTTTTTCTCCTGTGTGTACTAATTGATGACGTTTTAGTTTTGAACTTTCAACAAATGCTTTACCGCATTCAGCGCAAACATGAACACGGGGACCGTGGGTATGCAGATGTTTGCGCATAGCCGAATTATCACGAAAAAATTTGTAACATCCCTTTTGAGGACAAGCAATTCGTTTTTCTCCAGGCCCATTGCAATTCGATTCTGTTGCCACAGTATTCATTTTGTTGCTATAGCTCAAAGGCGGTGGTGAAGAAGATATATTACGTGTATTTTGTAACACAACACCCACCGGCAAAGCTGCGGCTGATAAACTACCGTCATCAATATTAGCCATTGTAATCACAGCAGTGTCAGCAGAATGGATTAACGGCGTGGATAGTACAGTTGCCCCTGAAACTGGCAAAACAGTAGTTCTTGCCCTATTTTTATCAGATGATATACGTGTTAGAGTTGAGTTATTTGATACTGTCTTTTTTGGACGTGGCTTTTTGTCTATAGAACATATATCTGATAGCTCCTGGCGATTAGGTGTATCTTCAACAATTAAAGAAGAAAGAATTGAAGGGCTGCTAGTATCCGCAGTTGTCGATAAATTGTCAACATCAACTATTTCCTCTACTATAAGATGGGATTGTAATTGTTTTTGATGTAAAATTATTTGTCGCTGTAACACAAATTCTTGCTGCTCAATATTATTTGTACTGATGTCATGCAAAAGTCCTTGAGTTGTATCAACAATGCCACATTCGTTGTTTACATTATGTTCGTCGCAGTTTATTAAATCTGGAAATACTGCCCTTTGTTCGGGATTTGAACTTTCGTCATCTGAGTTACCAGAAGCCCACATTGTCACACTGAATTCGCCCTCCATTGTTTTAATTTGGACTTGCTTTTGTTCCCAACGACGAGGTTTAATAGGCTCCTCTTTTGTTTCAAAAGACTTGTAACAATTTGTATTATTCGCATCAAAGATTCCGGTGCCAATAGTCTGCAGTTGAAAAAGTTCGGCTTTGCTGTTACATTTTTTGCGCTGGCGCTGCAGACTAAAAGGTACTGCATTACTACTAAATGCAGACGGCATATGTTGAGCTCCTTGCTTATCGAATACAACATTTCGAATTTGACCTACCATATCTGCATTCATAACGTTTGTAGCGCCAACAGTCACTTTCTATACAGTTTGCTTATAGTTTCTGGAATCCCAAATTTTAAATTAGGGTGACAATTTGTAATTGGCAACTAACGAACTCGACGTTGTGGTTATTGGCAATGTAAAATCAAAAAAAGGATCACCGTTAAAAGCTCTTACTAGCATATGTGAAAAAGTATTTACCATTAGATTTTATATTTGCAAACTATATGCTCCGACTGAAAGGAGAAAAATAAAACTTAGTCCATATCAAAAATATTCACTATTTTTCAAAAGCCAAAAATACAATTTTTCGTTTTTATAAATATCTTTAACTTTAATTCGACTTCCCACCTTGCAAGGAATTTGTGAATTCTTTAATGTGAACTTGGCCATAACATCTGCTTTTAAATCAGCTTTTCGCAGTTTTAGATGCAAGTGTATCAAATGCTCGATCAATTGCGCATCTTTAACAATAAGCCAAGGCAGCCGGTTCTATGTAAAGGAGCGACTCGAGATTTTTTTCGACCAAGGGCTGTCCTTTCAGGGTAAACCCATTTAATTTGTTGCCATAACATCTGCTTTTAAATCAGCTTTTCGCAGTTTTAGATGCAAGTTTATCAAATGCTCGATGAACTTGCGCATCTTTAACAATAAGCCAAGGCAGAAGGTTCTATGTACAGGAGCGACTCGAGATTTTTCTCGACCAAGGGCTGTCCTAAAATAGGTGTCGTGGCACTTAACCACATCCCACGTACATGGAAAATATCTAAAGTGGTATTTATTTCCAAGGCAGGCAAAGCGTGCCACACGAAACCAAAAGACTTCAGACCCATCAGTCTATCTTCGTTTCAACTAAAGGTGATGTAGAGGCTGATGGAAACATATATCAGGGAGGCAGTGAATGACCAACTCTCTGAAGCACAACACGTCTATATGAAGGGTAAATGAACGGAAGCGGCAGGGGTATCGGTGAGCAGGTTCGTCAGTAGGGGTACTCCCCAAGTTGGAGTCCTAACCCCTCTGCTGTGGGTCTTGTTGGCGATCAGCTGCTAAGGGGCATGCCTTAGTGATAAGTGCGAAGTTTCCACAAACTCTCTGCGATATGATGCAGGTGGAATAAAGAAGGGTCGAAGCATGTGCCGCTGATAATGGTCTGGGCGTGAACCCAAATAAAACGGAGATGGTGCTCTTTACGAGGAAGTATAAGATACCACCTCTCTCAACTCCGGTGCTGGCAAACACAGTACTTAAGTTAAGTGAGTCCGCGTACTATCTAGGGCCCACACTTGATAAGAAATTGAACTGGACACAAAACACCACGGAAAGTGTGCGTAAAGCCACGGTTGCCCTTTACACATGTAAAGGGGCAATTGGACGGAAATGGGTATGATATACATGATACATGCCCAGAATTAGGCCAATATTGCTATACGCGGTGGCGGTATGGTGCCCGCCCTGAATAAATCCACGACGGTTCTTGCTCTTCAAAAGGTACAAAGATCTACACTACTATGCATAAGCGGAGCCATCCGCATAACGCCAACGGAGGCTATGAATGTAATACTGAACCTACTACCCTTAGATATTGGAAGCAAAAAATACGCAGCATGTGCAGGTATTAGGCTGAGGAAACTGACCACATGGTCTCACTGCAACCATACTGAAATTTTTGACAGATTCTGCATACCAGAATGGACAGATTTCTGCAAACCACATACCAACTTTAACAAGGGATACGAGATATTAATCCCTGAGAGGGAACAGTGCGTGAATGACCCAGATTGGCCCACTAACAGCATTCAGATCTACACAGATGTATCTAAACTGGATAACAGGGTCGGAGGGGTTCGGAACGATTAGACATACAAAGATAGTTTCGCCTTACGGATCACTGTAGCGTATTTCAGGCCGAGATTGCGGCCATACAAGACGCTGTGGACTGCCTTAGGCAGAAGTCAGTCTGTCAGAAGCACATTTATTATTATTATTATTTATTAACATTATTAAAACAAATTAACAAGTTAATATGTCAAATGAGCATTAGCTGCCAAGGCTATCCGCTCGATGGGAATTAGTTATATCGAATATTTTTTTTTTTTTTTTGTAAGTTTTTAAAGTAATGTTAGATGTCTGCTTTAATGGCTTTGACGAAGTTATTGATTGAAGTTATGTTCGCTTTCGTGGGTATTTTTAGTAGCTGAATCCAGTTGCTTTTTAGGTAGCGTCTTCTGGTTTCTTCGAGGTCGGGACATTCGGTGAATATATGTTTTAGTGTTAGATCCGTTTGACAAAATGGGCAAGACGGTTTTGGTTCTCCAGATAGGAGGTGAAAAGGTTTTTATGTGCCCTTTGGGAATATCTGTTGGATAATTTGGGGTTTCCGATATTAGGTTAATGCTGATGTAGTGGTGGTGGTGGTAGTGTTGCAATTCTTGCGTGCGTTTATGGCGTAGATGATTTAAGATGAATCGCCGGCTATCTCCTTTCTCTATGATGTTGCATGTCGTTACAGGTGCCATAAGTACTGATTTAGCGGATAGGTCTGCTGCATCGTTGCCGGGGATACCTGCATGTCCAGGTATCCATAATAGCCTGATTTTTTGCTCATTATCGATTAGCATATGTATTATTTTGTTTATTGTCTTTGAGCTAGGGATTGGATTTTGGACTGCTTTAAGAACCGAAGCACTGTCGGTACAAATAAGGTTCTTAGAGGCTTTTTCTTGCGCAATCGTAATTGCGTTATAGATAGCGATGGCTTCTGCTGTGAACGAAGATGAGGTTTCTGAAAGGGTTTGCATCTTGAAAATGAGACCTTTTGTGTCGACGACGGCATAACTGGCCGGAGTGTTGTTAGTTTTGGAACCGTCTGTATACCAGAGAATCCATTCATCCGCTTGATAATAGGCTTTGCGTTCTTGGAATTTTTGGCGGAATTCGGCGTCGGTGGTGCAACTCTTTTTTTGTGCAGATAAACTAAGATCGCAGGATATTTTTTTAATGGCCCAAGGAGGGTTTGCTGCTTGGTAATTTTCACCAATACAGGATAGTCCCAGTTTGCTTGCGGTGTCAAGGACTAAATACAAGGTAGACGGTATTCTCGGCGTTTTATTGTTAAGAATTATGGAAGATATGTCGTCATCGATGACCGAGTTTGAACAGAAAGTTACCTTTGGTACCAGCCTAGTATGAATATCGTTTGTTCTATCCTCTAATGAGGGTAAACCAGCTTCTATCAGGATGTTTTTTATTGGTGTTGTTCGGAAGGCGAAGACGCATGCCCTTGCTGCCTGGTGATAAATGGAGCTAAAGATATTCAGCGTTGATTTTGGAGACTTGCCATATAGATACAATCCATAGTCTATCTTACATAATACTAAAATTTTTGTTACGTATCTAAGAGTGTTTATGTGTACTTGACATCTTGTACTTGAGAGGTATGTTATTAAATTTACCCTGGCAGCTAATGATTTCTTTAGTTCAATACAGTGATCTTTCCAACGGTAATCATGGGAGAATATGACACCTAATATTTTTAATTTTTTAACGTTCTCAATTTCTGAGTTGTTAACAGATATTTTGTAGTTGTGATAATCACATCTACGTCTTCTACAAACATGAAAATTTTTTGTTTTACCAAAAGATATTTTGACTCCAGAGAGGTCAGACCATTCTGATATGTTTTTTAAAATATCTTCGAATATTATTTTTTCTCATCTGCTTTATTCCTCTTACATAGAATATACAGATCGTCTGCGTACAGACAGTGATCTACCGAGTTGTGAAGTTTTATGATTTTGCTTATCTCGTTGAATGCTATGGAGAATAGAATAACTGACAGGGGGGAGCCTTGAGGAACTCCATTGTGTAAGGGGTAAATATTGGAGAGTGAGTTTCCAACTCGAATTCTGAAACGTCTGTTCGATAGAAAAGATTTTACAAAGTTGAAGATTTTTGGCCCTACTTTCCAGTTGTGGAGACATTTTAATACCACGTGTGAACCGATACGGTCAAATGCCTTTTCGAAATCCACTGAGAGAATTGATACATGTTGACGTGCTGATAGAGCTTTGCATATGTAGTGGTCGATGTGGAGAAGAGCGTCGGTGCACCCTTTCCCTGGCTTGAAGGCGACTTGGCAATGGTCGGTAAGTTGGAGTGTTTCTAAAAACCATGCAATGCGGTTAGCTATTATACGCTCTAAAACTTTGGATAAGCAAGGGAGCAGGGATATTGGCCTGTATCCGTTTGTGGAGAGGGGGTTATTATTTAGTTTAGGTATTGGGATTATTGTTGAAACCTTCCAGCTTTGCGGTATGACGCTGGAGTCAAAAATGGAGTTATAGAGGCTTAACAACCGGGATTTAGAATAAGGAGATAAAGACTTTATCATCTTATAGGATACACAGGTTTGCAAGGTTTTTGTTCCACCAAGCCACGTTTTTTCTTTTTGAATTAGTTGCTTGTGGGATAAAGTGATTTGCAGCCACTTTAATAGATTTGGCTATGCTGGCGGCATCGTGGTTGGGGGAGTTTGTGGGCGTACGAGCTTCTAGTCCGAGATCAACGAGTTTAGCAAAATTAGGCCAATCCCCGTGTTGTAATAGAAATTTTGGCTGAGATTTATCACTTTGGCCAGTGTTTCTGCCTATCGATAAAGTTAAAAGAATAGGGAAATGGTCGCTATTGTATAAGTCATCTAGAATTCCCCATGAGATGAGCGGGAAGATTGAGGGAGAACAGAGGGATATAAATAGACATAGGGGTGTAATAGACATTATGGTAAATTTTATATCCATATCTATCTCGAGTGCTATTACTTGGAGGGGGAGGGAATGTGTATTCTTTTATGTGGTATGTGAGCTTTTATCAGAATGCCGGCGCCTTGTTTTGATTGAGTATTTGTTGTTGAGTTGCAAAAGTAGCCGTAGAAATTTTTTGGGAGTATTGGAGTGAAATTATTGGTGCAATGGGTTTCTTGTAGGGCGATACAGTGTGGGTTGTGTTGATTTATGAGGATATGAAGTTCAGAATAGTTATTTATGAGACCTTTAATATTCCACTGAAGAATACTGAGGTTCATGTTAACAGAAGTACTTAATACAATTTTTTGTAAAACCGGTTTTACCGGTTACCGGTTGGAGTTATGGATATAGTAATTATTGCTCTTGAGCAATTTTTGTGTGAATTGAGAAATAGGAGATGAATACGATACGTTAGTGTTGGAGTAGGCTATGCTCGTGGTGGTTGGTTTGGAATGTGGTGCACTAGTAGTTGACGTTGAGATATATGTGGACGTTGAGGAACTTGGTGTATTATTATTTGATGTGTTTATTGAAATCTGATTTTCAGTAGTTGTGGTATTGTTATATACGTTCGGTGTAAAGGTAGTTGAGGATAATTCTTTAGAATGTCTTTTGTTTAAAGAGTTTGCTGGGAGTGTGTTGTTAGTTATGTTGCTATTTGTTTCCGCTCGTGGAGTAGAAGGGGGGATTCTTGTTGTATTGGCGTAGGATGCTGCTAAATGGTAAAACGGCAGTCTTTCTCTCTGTCTACGACGAGCTTCACTAATGCTGCATTTTTCTAGAGTAGTAATTTTAAGTACTTCTTTCGCTTGAATGAATTTTGGGCAGTTTCTATCAGAGGCTGGGTGTTCACCTGAGCAATTGACACAGAATGTTCTGCTACATATATCAGGAGTGTGTGGGGGAAGGTTGCAGTTGCAGCAAGATGGATTATTCGAACATCTTTTCAGGGTATGGCCTAGTCGCTGACAATTCTTGCAGCGCATGGGATTGGGGACATAAGGCTGGACTTTGACCTTGTACCAGGCAACATCTACCGACTCTGGGAGGCGATATAGGTCGAATGTGAGTACCATGAGACCGGTGGGGGTTGGTTTGCCGTCAATTTGGCGGGAAAACTTGTAAACTGCGGTGACATTTTGGTTTTCCATTTCGCTTACAATCTCGTTTTCGGGCACGTGTTTAAGACAGGGCGCGTATATTACGCCTTTCACAGAATTTAGATTTTCATGTAGTTTAACATTAATTGGACACAAGTTGGACAGGGCTTTGGTTTTAAGGAATTTTTCGGCAACACGGGCATTTCGTGCTAGAATTAATAGACTTCCGTCTCTTATTTGCGAAATAGAGTTTACTTCAGTCGATATAGCCTCAATGCATTTTTTGATAGCGAAGGGGCTTAGTTGTGAAAGGGAAATATTGCTGTCAGCACATGAAATTAATATGAACTTTGGGTTGTTGGTTGGAGCGGATTTTTGGGGAAGAAGGGGAAAGTCGTTTGATTTAGAATTTGGTTTTTTCTTTTTTTGTGGGTTTGCGTCGAAGACCTCCAATTCAGAGAATCTGTTTGGAGGCCTATCTGGCCACGGCATGTTGAAAAAGAAAATGCACTTTACTCTAAATAACTATTTTCTTTGTTTTTAAATTATATAAATGATCAGATCCACGTGGATAGCAAAAAAGAAACGAATATAGTGTAATAGTGTATTGTTTAAGGTAACGGAACTTTTCTCACTGAGTATCACTTTTTGACAAAACACGTCTGATTGCTTTGAATGATAGTCGGCGACTAGCACATTTATATTTTCTCAGACAGTCAAGCAGCACTGAAAGCCCTTGACTCTGTCACAACTAATTCTCAAACTATAGTAGGCTGTCGCAGATCACTTAACGTGATGGCTGAACAGTTTACTCTGCATCTGGAATGGGTTCCGGGACATAAGGCATACCAGGTAATGAGATGGCGCATTCCAATGCAGTCGGTTCTATGTACCGGAGCGACCCGGGATTTTTCCCGACCAAGGACTGTCATTTCAGTGTGACCCCATTTAATTTCTTTCGTCCCTCCCACAAATTGTCATCCTCCCAGCAGCTCCTTGCAGCAGGACTGCTCCATACTTTCTTACTCCGGGAAGGCATCGAATCCAATCCGGGTCCGTCTCCTGACCCCGGTCCTGAGAAATGGTTTTGCTACATCTGCCGGAAAAGAATCTTTTTAGGATGGTCGCACTCTGTTCAGTGTGTCTCGTGCAAGGGATGCTTGCATCGGACAGGTTGTTCTGGGCTGGATCCCAAAACCCGACGTCCACGTAACTTTTATAAATCTTTTGTGGCTCCTTGCTGTTCACGCGCAAGGGCATCCCGTAGTCTACGCCTAAGCGCCGCCCCACTACCTTCCAGCAGCCCCGCTGCTCATCAAGCCACAACAAGTACCCGCTGCTGCTCGCGCCCCACGGCGCCAACAACTCAAACAGCTGATACCACTCATAACTACTACGTTCGTAGTAGAGTTGGTAGCAATTCTGAGCATCAGCACCTGCCCCCGTCTTCTCCCCCCCCCTCTTTTCCGGCAACAATCGTGCAAGTCAGCGAAACAGACTCTTAGTCCCTACCTCCGTTTGCACCGTCTGCCATATATAGGTTTGCGACATACGCCCAATGCAGCTCCTGCCTTGGGTGGTGCCACTTTCCTAGATCTTCTGGTCTCCGCGACGGCAACCCCCCGACGAGTTTCATCGCGCCATGTTGCCAGTTCGCAAACCCAAATCATCCGGGTACCCCAATGCTTGCCCAAGGACGCCCAGTCCCAGGGCCACAGGAAAGACCGCGAGAGCGGAAATGGAGGCGGCCTCGCGTTTATCATACACCACTCTGTGCAATATTATATATTTGATCCTGGCATCGACGGCAGGGACAATGTCTTCGAACGTCAAGACCTATCTGTCCGGTGAGGTGATGCAAACCTAGAAATCATCAACATCTACATCCCCCTGCCACCTGTTGCCCCAGTGGATACCGCCCTAATATCAGAGCCTTACTCACTGGCAACAATGCATTATCTTAGGCGATTTAAATGCCCACCACGATCTATGGCATTCAAACTTGCGGGCGGACAGTAGGGGTGAGATGTTGGCGGATCAAATAGAAGAAACGACGTTCTGCACAATAAACGGATACGCCCCCACACTTATGGTAGGAAGCTGTCACAGTTCGCCAGATATCTCAATCGTGAGCGCAGAACTCGTCGCGTCAACTGGCAGCCGATGGTAACATTGGCATCCGACCACCTGCCTATACTTATTTCACTCGAGCGTTCCACCGACTTCTTCGTCACCGAAACACGCACTTTCATAAACTTTAAAAAAGGAAAGTGGGAAGAATATAAATCTTTTACAGACAACCTCTTTGCTGCACTCCCTATCCCGACTGATGCCCGCCAAGGGGAGCGTGCATTCCGCAAGGTCATTGAATCCGTCTCGGCACGTTTCATTCCCGCCGGGAGAATTCCCTTATAAAACAGCTTGATCCAGGCGACCCCCAAATAAGGGATATAAAGCAACGCATCAGATTGCGTGGACGAACACAAGCGGGCGAAATGGGAGGAGCACCTAAGAGGTTGTAACCTCTCTACCGGTGTGGGTAAACTTTGGTCCACCGTAAAGTTCCTATCGAATTCGACTAAGCACAAAGACAAAGTTTCCATCGCCTTTGGCGGCAAAGTGCTGTCGGATGCGAAAAAATGCGCTAGCGCTTTCTGCCGACAATATATAATGCATCCTACGGTCGACAAAGATAGACGGAGAGCCAATAGACATGCACATAAACACAAATTCAGCGCGTCACCAATCACAATCACCGCTAAAGAGCTTGAGGACGCCATTGGTCGCGCTAAACCATCCAAAGCAGTGGGCCCAGACGGCATAGCCATGCCGATGCTTAAAAGCCTAGGGAAAGAGGGTTCCAAATATTTAGCGCATGTCTTCAACCTGTCTCTTTCCACCTTTGTCATACCCGAGAAATGGAAGATGGCCAAGGTGGTCCCGCTACTAAATCCTGGGAAACCAGCTAACATAGGTATCGTCCGATATCTCTCCTATCGCCAGTGGCAAAGACGCTTGAAGCCATTTTGCTCCCTTCTTTCCAAGCAAATTTGCAGCTAGCCCCTCATCAGCATGGCTTCAGAAAACTCCATAGCACTACCACCGCGCTAAATGCCATTAGCACCCAGATAAATTGCGGTTTAAATCAATACCCCCACCATAGAACAGTACTCGTAGCGCTAGACCTATCAAAAGCTTTTGATACGGTCAACCATGGCTCGTTACTGCAAGACCTGTGTCAGGAACACACCTATCATCGGTTCAGGAACACACATACAATCGATTCACAATACACATTCCTATATATACATATTACTGCACAACCACTTTATTATTGTACACACTTGAATATACATATTATTAAAGATTGTTCTAGACACGAACTACAATAAAACACGTGCCTTCTCAATCGTTCTATTTTATTTAACAAAAGTAATATGTACCAAAGTTAAGGTACATTACATGGTGCCTAAACCCGAATTAAAGCGAAAAAATGCCAGAATTAGCAACTAATAGCGAAAAACCGGACCACAATATTAGACCACCAAAAAGTTGTGTCATCAACAATTACCAAAATGTGGCAAACGAGTGGAAATTGTGGCTTCAACAATTCGAGTGGTACGCGATCGCGACAGAACTGGATACTAAGAAACCAGAAGTGCAAGTCGCAGTATTCACGTCGTCGGTAGGAAATGACGCAGCAGTAATTTACAATACTTTTAATTTAACAGAAAGTGATAAAAAAGCGTCAGCACAATCGAAAGGCGATTTACAGAATATTTTACACCCCAAATCAACGAAACGTACGAAAGATATGTATTCAACACCATCGTACAAAAGGAGTGTCAAACATTTGATGAATTCGTTACAGATCTAAGAAGCAAAATTAAAAATTGTGGCTACGGGACGTTATAAGACACTTTATTTCGCGACAGAATAGTAGTAGGTATAACAAATGATACAACAAGAGAAAAACTACTAGCGGAAAGCAAATTAACCCTGGAAAAAGCAATAGATATACGTCACTCTGCAGATCAAGTTAAGATGCAGGTAACAACAATGAAGCAAGCGGCCACAGTTGACGCAGCTACGTGGAACAAAAAGGAAACTAAAAGAGACATCAAAGAAACTAACAAAAAAGATGAACCCTCTCACTGCAATAGGTGTGATACCACGCATGGTCGCCGTAACTGTCCGGCCTTCAAAAAGGTTTGCCTAAAATGCAAAAGAAAAGGCCACCTTACCAAATGTTGCAAAAGCAAAACGGTCAACGAACTGGTCCAAGACCGAGAAAGCAACGAGTACATTTTTTTAGTGTCTACGGTAGGTGCGGATTTAGACAGTGTGGACGGCTGTGTCACCCATGGTCGTAGTAAAAAAAAATAATAAAATTAGACTCTGTTTAGATCCATCGGAGATAAATAAAATTCTCAAAAGACGTTATTATCCACTTACTACGCTAGAAGAAATTACAGCCCGCATCCACGGCTCTAAGTGGTTCACGTTACTCGATTGTAAAAAAGGCTTTTGGCAACTGCAAGTAACACCCCGTACTTCAGAATATCTGACATTCAGTACCCATTCGGAAGATACTCTTGCTTAAGAATGCCATTTGGCTTAGCATCGGCTCCGGAAGTTTTCCAACAAGTAATGAGTTCGTTGATAGCGGACGTAAAGAACGCGGAGGTGTCTATGAATGATGTCCTCTTGCATGCCACAAGCAAACTAGAACTAGAGAGGATCACTCAAGAGGTACTTGAGAAATTCAGAAAAGCAGGCCTTAAGCTTAATAAAGAAAAATTCATTTTTAATACACATGAAGTAAAGTTTCTGGGACATATAGTCTCCGCTGAAGGGATAGAACCTGATCCTGAAAAAATAGAAATTATAACGAAAATTAAGCAACCGGAAAACGTGAAAGAGTTGCAAAGATTCTTGGGTATGGTAACATACGTGTCGAAATTTATAAAAAATTTGGCAGATATCACCTAACCACTAAGACAATTATTGCGAAAAGATGTTGAGTGGGTGTGGGATACGCAACACAATGAAGCATTCAATAAATTAAAAAATCTGTAGAAGAATCCACCAGTACTAGGGTATTATGACACTAAAGCGCCAATTTTGCTGTCAGTAGATGCCAGTAGTTATGCATGTGGCGGAGTACTAATACAAAAACAGAAGCCGATCGCTTACTGTGCGAAATCGTTCACAAAAACTGAACAGGGCTATAGCCAATTAGAAAAAGAAGCAAACGCCATTCGAGTTGCATGTAAAAAATTTCACATGTACATTTGGGGTTGTAAAGATTTAACGATTGAATCTGACCATAAGCCTCTTGAGACACTATTTAAAAAGCCAATTACAGATGCACCACCGAGATTGCAAAGAATCATGTATCAAATCCTGCCTTATAATCAAAAAGTCACTTATAATAAAGGTACGGAATTGTATGTAGCAGATTTACCGAGTAGATACTGCGAAAACTTAGATAGTGAAGATTTAAATACAGAAAATTTACAAATATGTGCTATTGTACCATTCACGAAAACGCGAAAAAACGAACTTAAAGCAGAGACCTCAAAAAGTAAAGAACTTAATTATTTAAAGTCAACCATATTAAAAGGATGGCCAGAGACCATCAATAAAGTGCCGGTAAATCTCAAAAAATATTGGTACTACAGAGGGGCTCTCAGCGTTTACGAGGACATAATTTTTAAAGATCACAGAGTATTGGTTCCAAACTCAATGGTGCCATTAGTAATGATACATTGCCATCTTAGTCATAAAGGACTACAAGGGACGATAAAACTGGCCCGTGACAATGTATTATGGCCAACAATGACCAAAGATTTAACTGTGTACATAAAAACTTGCAGTGCATGCAGCAAAACACAAAAAGATAATCAGATGGAACAAATAAATTTACAAGCAGCACCGAAACGGCCATGGAGTATTGTCGCTTCGGACATATATCCACTTAAGAGGAAAGGATTATATCCTCATTGCAGACAGCTCTCAGGATACTTTGACTTTAAACAACTAAACAATATCATCAGCTTCAACATCATTAAAGAACTTAAGACATTGTTTGCTACCGTCGGCATCCCGGAAGTACTATTATCAGATGGTGGTAAACAATTTGATTGCAGCGATTTCAGGGCTTTTCAGAAAGAATGGAACTTTGAACATAGTTTCGAGCCCTCATTTTCCACGTTCAAATGGTCTAGCCGAACGCTATGTACAAGAGGCAAAAAACCTGATGAAAAAGTGCCTCGAAGACAACACGGACATACAGCTAGCGCTGCTACATCATCGGAATACTCCACGCATGGACCCAGGGTCTCCAGTTCAACGGTTAATGAACAGAAGAACCAGAACGCTATTACCTACCAATGAAAAGCTACTCAATCCAAAAATAATAAAAAACGTAAGCAAAAAACGAACAAAACTCAAGGAAGGTGAGAAATAAACAGCAGATAGAAATAAAAAACAGAGTAGAGAATACACAACGCAAGAGAAAGTACTGCTTAGACAAAGCCATAATAACTGGGTTCCAGCTTATATAGTGAGACCAGAAGGACACCGCTCGTACAGAGTACAAACCGAGGATGACGCCATGTACAGAAGAAACACATGGCATCTTAAGCCAGCCACTTCATCCCTCGACGTTGATCCTAACTCGTCCACAGATCGTCCTACTGTTGAACCAAAAAACCAAAGTTCTTCGAGTCCAACACAGCCACCGACAAAAACCACAACACAACAGTGTTCGCCAGATGACGTGCCTCGTGAAGCTGAACCTTCCACGCCCGCTGCACCACAGGACGCAGCTAGCCTCAATCATCCACCCCGCACTCGCTCTGGACGTGTAATTAAGACACCCGCAAGGTACCGCTGAAAAGGAGGGATGTCAGGAACACACCTATCATCGGTTCAGGAACACACATACAATCGATTCACAATACACATTCCTATATATACATATTACTGCACAACCACTTTTATTGTACACACTTTGAATATACATATTATTGAAGATTGTTCTAGACACGAACTATAATAAAACACGTGCCTTCTCAATCGTTCTATTTTATTTAACAAAAGTATTATTATTTATTTATTTATTATCGCTAACTCATAATTAAAATTATAGGCTAATGGAAAAAACAGCTATAGCAACGCAGGCCATCAGCTGACTGTTGGGTTTAAAAGTTTGTATGTGTATGTGCTTAATTTCTTATGTATAGTTATAATGTTTTTAAAATAAGTAATTATGTTGCATGTTAGCTTAACTCTTTAGATTTCGAAGTACATGTGTGATGATTTTAAAAATCTCAAGATTGTGGATATGCTTTGAGGGCTGGGATTTTATTATTATTATTATTATTTTATTTATTACGGCCAAAAAGCCTAATTCATTGTATAGTACAATTTACAGAATTCATAATTGTTTCTTAAAACTATTTCATTAAAAAGAAATGAGTAAATTTATTGTTTAACTAGTATTAAATATTTAAATTTTTACAATATAGAAATAGCTTTTCTTTAAACTTAACAACGTTTTCACAGTCTTTTATCTCTGCTGGTAGTTCATTATGCATTTTATAGCCTACGTATTCTAAGGTCTTTTTTGCGAACTCGGTTCTTACTTTGGGCAGTCTTAAATTTCTGCTACTCCTAGTTCCATAGTTATGGATCTCATGATTGTACTGTATCCTATCACTCAGATAATTTGGTAACATTCCCTGTGTTATGTAATGTATAAACTTCAAAGAGTAATAACAGATTAATTGCTTAATACTAAGCCAATTTAACATAGGAAGCATAATACTTTTTGATGTTCTATAAGAGCATTTTAGTATCAAACGCATTGCTTTGTTTTGCTGTATTTGGAGCTTATTAATTAACGTATCATTTGTTACTAGTAGTATTGATGGGCAGTAAATAAAATGTGGTTCTACAATTGATCTATATACTAATATTTTATGATGTTGGCTAATATGCTTACATGTTCGATACATAAATCCTATTTTCTGTGCAATTTTCTTCTCTAAATGATTCATGTGTTCTGAGAAACTTTGTTTCTCATCAATTATTACACCTAGGTACTTCGTTTGATCTACTCTTTCAACAGCATAGGTTTTTATTTTCAGACTAGACTGGATTAAGTTATTATGGTTCTTGTTAAATATCATATACTTAGTTTTATCAATATTAAGTTTTAGCTTTCTACTGCATAGCCACTTAAATAAATTATTTAAGTCTTCTTGTATTTTCATGACAGCGCAATCTACATTTTTGTCACTAATGCTAACTAATGCATCATCCGCAAAAAGACTTATTTTACAATTTCTCAAGCAAGTTTTTATATCATTGATGTAAATTATAAACAATATCGGAGCAAGTACTGAGCCTTGTGGCAGCCCAATGTTAACATCAACAACCGATGAAACTGCGTCTCCAATTACCGTCCTCTGCTTTCTGTTACTGAGGTAACTACGAAACCATTCCAAAGCTTTTCCCTTGATCCCAATTTTATCCAAAAACTTCAGCAATTCATTTCGATCGATTGTTTCAAACGCCCTCTTTAAGTCTAAGAAGCAAGATACTCTACCTTTTTATCAGCAACAGCCTCTTTCCACTTTGCAATTACCAAATTCAATGCTGTTTCGCAGGAGTGGCCTTTCCTGAAGCCTGATTGCTCTGGTATGATTATATTATGATCGTCTAGGTATGCTACTAGTTGCTTTTTCACCACTGTTTCCATAATTTTTTCATCAATAGGTAGGGTATTAATCGGACGCAGCTCGTCAGGTTTCATTGTATTTTTTACTTTTGCCACTGGTATTATTGTGGATATCTTCCAGCAGCTGGAAACAATGCCACTATCAAACGATTCGTTTATAATGTCCTTATACAAGTGTGCAATGTACACCATAGAGTCCTTGATAACACCCTCTGACAATAGGTTTTTACCGCCATATTTGTTTTTAAATGCTTTTGTTATGTTCATTATATCTTCTAACTCGATACTGGCGAGCTCAAATGTTGCTACCGAGTTGGTTGTTTCACTTTCATCAACAAGTTCAATTGTTTCAATACTATCATTGATTTGAATTATGCTCTGAACAAAGTAACAATTCAAGACATTAGCTATATCGTTGCTATTTTCTAGACATTCACCGTTAAATACTATTTTTTTAATATGCTCTTTATTATCTGCAAGTTCCACAGGAACTTTCAAACATTTCCACATGTATTTCATATTTCCTTTATTAATAATCACTTGATCTTCCATGTATTTCTTCTTTTTAAGTATTATAGTTTTTTTATATATTTTTAACGGCATTATAATCATCCCAGTGACCTGTGCTAATCGCAATTTTATATAATTCAAATTTTCTTTTATGCAGTACTGTTAGTTCACGGTCGTACCACTTATTTCGCAATTTTATATTGATCCTCTTCTCGTACGTCAACGTATGCATGGCTTCAGACAAGATATCATTCAAAGCCTTAACCCTATTTTCTAACACTATATTAGATATAGAACTTATATCACATATCCGCAGCAGATTTATCAGGTTCTCCGCGCTGTAGTTCTCCCAACAGACGGCATTAGCATATTTGATAGCAGGGAATTTGGATTTTGGGTGAGTATAGTTGTGCGTTGGGCATGGAACATCCTGCAGTCTTTTAGGATGTGCTCGACATTAATTAATGTGGTGCTATTGCAGTAGGGACATGTTTGAGATAACTTGTTGTCGAATCTGTGCTGGTGTGTTAGTTTGGTGTGACCTAATCTGAGGCGAATGATTTTAGTTAGATCTAGTCTGTGCGGGTTATCTTTGTGGGTGAAGTTAAGGTATGTTTGGATGCATGGTTGTTTAACGGTCATATTTTTATACCAGGCGGTTGTGTTGTGCATTTGTGATCTGTGTATTTTAGTGAAGTGCGTTTTTATAAAGTTCTTGATGTCGTTGTGATTGTAATTTGCGGTCACAGTTAAAGGTGAGGAGGTAGCTTCTCTCGCTGTTTGGTCGGCAAATTCATTGCCAGGAATTTTAACGTGTCCTGGTATCCAGATAAGTTTCAGTCTAGGATGGAAGTCTATAAGAGTACTTCTGATCAAGGAGGCAAAGTGATTATGGTTGTTTGTCTTTGAGATAGCGTCGAGTGCTGAGAGTGAGTCGCTACAGACGGCGAAGCGTCCTCGTCTTTGTTTTGCTATGTTAAGGGCTTCTGCTATAGCGATTATTTCAGCTGTGAAAACTGAGGTGTAGTCCGGAAGGAGAGACGTTTTTAAGATTTCAGAAGAGGTTGGTATGCTGTAGGATACGCCACTGCGAGTTTTAGATCCGTCGGTATACAAAAATTTGTTGTTACCGAGTTTGCTTTGTATATCGAGGAAACTACATCGGTATACTTCGGGGGCGGTGGTTAATTTATTGAATATACGAAGACTGGTATTTATTGATGTAGGATTTAAGAACCATGGCGGGCGTCTTTCTGCAGTAGTGTTTATCGGTAGAAATGGGATTCCTAAAGATTGGGCTATATTAACAGTTTTATATAGTGCTGATTGTATTTTAGGAGCTCGTTTGGCTTTATTGAGACGTTTGGTAATAGCAGAAATGGGACTATTTCTGTTACTTAGTATTTGCTTACTTAATTTTGCAATTGTTAAATCTCGGCGAATTTCTAGTGGTTTGATGTTGGCTTCGTGTAGTAGACTAGTCACTGGAGTAGTTCGAAAGGCACCTAACGAGGTTCGTATCGCCGAATGGTATATAGATTTAATTTTGTTTGTTTGAGATTTTGCGCTGTATCCATATAAAAATAGGGCGTAATCTATCTTCGACATGAGAAGGGCATTGACTACATTTATAAGTGTTGACGGGTTGGCATTGAATTTGTTGCTAGCCAGACATTTTATTATGTTGAGTCTTTTTGATAGTGACGCTTGCAGATTTTCTATGTGATTTAACCAAGTGTATCGATTGTTGACGAGTACACCTAAAATGTTTAGGATGTTACTGGTGTTAAAGTTAAAGTTATTGGCTATTAGTGTGCAAGTACAGTTTTTCTCCCGGCATATGTGATGTTTGCACTTTTCTGTAGACAGGACTGCACCTGAGTAATTACACCAATTTTGAATGTCGCTAATTATATCATCAAAATTCACGACTGTTTTTGTTTTTGTTTAATTTGCGTATTATTTGGAAATCATCTGCATATGCACAGAACTCTACTTCTTTGTGAAGCGTGATAACATCGCATAATTTGTTGTAAGCTATTAGAAACAGCACGAGTGAGAGGGGGAGCCTTTTGGTATACCGTTATATAGGGGGCGGCTGTCTGAATATTGGTTGTTCACTTTGACTATTATTTTTCTATTTTCCATGTAGTGTATAATATAGTTGATGATTTTGTGACCAGCTCTCCATTCTACTAGTTGGTCGACGACGGTATGAATTCCCACATTGTCGAATGCTTTCACGAAGTCTAGCGAAAGTATTGAAATGTGGCCTTTTTTGGATAGGGTGCTTGTTATTTGGTGGTCCAGGTAGAGCAAGACGTCAGTTGTGGATTTACCTTTTTGAAGCCGAACTGTCGACTATTGAATAGGTTGTTCTTCGAAGCAAACCACCATAGTCTGTTGGCTATAATTTTGTCTAATAATTTTGAACAGCAGGGATTGAGTGATATGGGTCTGTAGGAAGCTATGTTAGTTTTGTTGCTATTTGGTTTTAATATACGGATTATGGTACTATTTTTATACATCTGAGGGATATAGTTGTTAAAAATTTTGTTATATAGTTTTAAAAGTCTCAGTTTGACGGAATGGGCAGAGTTTTTAATCATGGGATATGATATTCTGTCGGATCCAGGAGTTTTCCCTTTTGGTTGGTTGAGTGCTGTTGTAAATTCGAGAAAGTTAATTTCTTTATTAATTATTTGGGTAGGCTCGCTGGTTTGTGTGGGACTTGTAGGAGGGAGAATGGTAATTCTAGATTTGGCTTGTAAAAACGCCACCAGGTATTTTTCATCACTGGACAAGTTTGACCAGTATTTACAGAATTCGTTTGCCATTGCTGGCTTGTCTAAAATTTGCTGATCGGGGTTGTTGGCTGGGTTAATGCTATGTATGCTGTGGTGTATCTTTAGTCCGCAAAATGTCTGGATGTTTTTCCAGATTTTGCCGGGGGCGACGTAGGGTTGAGTAAATTGGTTTATTGATTTTCTTTTTTCTTTTTTAACTTCTCGTTTAAATATTGCCTTAGCTCTTTTGTAGTTTAATAAGTTTTGTTGTGTAATGTTACGTTTGAAGGTGTGCCAAAGTTGGTTTTTTGTTTTGCGTAGTTCTTGTAATTGTGAATTCCACCAGGAAACTTGTCGTTTGCGTGTGTATGTCGTCTGAGAGATGGATTGGTTGGCTGATTTTAAAAGGATCTTGTGTGGGTTTCTTGCTTCTTTGTTAATGTTGTTGCTGATTGTTGTTTCGCTGTTGTGTTGGTCTGTGAGTGTTTGGTACAAGGGCCAGTTCGCTTTGTTCAAGTTGAATCGAGGTCTTTGTTTTTGTAGAGGTATTCCTGCCGTTGGGAAAAGGGTTGTTATTATGGGGTAATGCTCGCTACTATATAAAGTGGTCTCTAAATCCCATTTTGCTTCGACCGCTATTGAGGGTGGGCAAAAGGTTAAATCAAGGTGGCTGAACGTACCGTGTGTGCTCAGATGAGTAGGCGAGCCGTCATTGAGCAACACAAACTGTGATTGATTAATAAATTTCGATATAATTTTACCTCTTTTGTTGTTTTTGGGAGAACCCCAGTCGTTATGCCAGCTGTTAAAGTCGCCTGCTGCTATGCATGCGGAATGGCAGTTGTGGAATACATCCTCAAGGTTTCTTAGATTGAAAGGTTTTTTTGGTGGTATATATATAGAAAACACTGTGAATTTTATTTTCGAAAAGACTGTGGCAGCGACTGTATCAATTGCGCCGTGAATGTGTAGTGGGGTGCAGGAATTAGAAGCGTGGATATTGTAGTTAATTGGTATTGGTATATTCGAGACGTTTTGCAAATGTGTCTCTTGGAGTGCAATGATTGTTGGAGAATGAGTCTTTATTAGTATAAGGAGTTCGTTATAGTTATTGCTATAGCCTCGTATGTTCCATTGAATAAATTTTAATGACATTTGCTGAAAAGATGGGACTTGGAGAGGGTTAAGGGTAATGGAGTAGGATTTGTGTTTAGTTTCTTATAAATCTAAATAGCTTCAGTTAAAGTACCTCCATGTCGGAGGATTATGTGCTATCGAAGTTGTGTGTATTGGTCTTTGATTTGTTATTCTTAAAACTATCATGAGTTTTCTGTTTTGCCTTGAGTTGCCTCTTTAGCCTATTTGAGGCGGTTCTCGGGAAAATTTGAGCGGCTTTTGGTGCGTTTTGAGTTATTTTATTTGTAATTGATTTTTTTGTTGACGGTTTACAGTCTTCGTTGGAGATTATATGAGTTGTTGGTTTGCTAGGCTGTGCGTTACTTGTTTCTCTCTGAGTAGCCGTTGATTGACAGGGTTTTGTGTTTTCGTCTTCGTATGTTATTTGATTGCGGTCAGCTGAATAGCTTGTGGTTTTTGCATTAGTTGCTGATGCGTATGTAACGGAGTCGTGTTGATGGCGCTCGTAATAAATTTGTTTTGCTGTTTTGGTATCCACTCTTTGGAGTGTTTTTATGGCTTGTAATTCTTTTTGTGTGATGAATATTGGACAGCTTTTGTTGAGTACAAAGTGTTTAGTGTCGTTCCATTGGTGTTTTTCACAGTTGAAGCAAACTGTTGTGTTGTTGCACTTTTCTTTGAGTTCTTCATTGGTATGAGCCGTGAGACCGCAGTTAATGCAACGCTTGGTGTTTTTACAAAACTTTGCGGTGTGTTCGAATTCCAAACAATTTGTACAACGAAGTGGGAGAGGAATGTATGGCCTTATGTTTATTGATTGGTAGCCAATATTGATGCGTTCGGGTAAGTTTATGGTGGAAAAAGTTAGGATTATAAGGCCTGTTTCCATTAGGATGTCATTAGACTTCTTCATAATTTTGTTTACTTCAATGACATTTTGTTGTTGGAGTTGGCTTTGAATTTCTTCTTCGCTTATTCCTCGGAGATCGCTAGAGTAAATGACACCTTTGCTAAAATTGAGCGATGTGTGCACACTAACCTCGACTCTTATATTTTCATTAATTGCTGATAGCTTAATAAGTTTCTCAGCTTGTTGTTGTGTTTTTGTTTTAACTAGAAGTGTACCGTTTCGAAGTTTTTTCAAGTTTCTATTTCTCCTCCACATACACTGTCTATTGTTTTCTTTAATAGGAATGGTGACACATATGTTAAGGTTTGTTCGGAATGTATTATGTTGATAATTAGATATTTAGGTCCGAGAGAGGCGATGTCTAATATTGACGTCGTTTGACACCTCTCTCGATATTTTTGGTAGCTTATTAGCAGTCACCCCCAACTAGACTTTTACCATCCTAGTTGTTGTTGTTGTTTTAGCAGTGCTCCGCCCCATCCAATAGGTGCGACCAATCACAAATTGTCATCAATGTCCTCTAACGGGAGTCCAAGGAACCGTTAATAGTCTAGTTGAGGGGACTGCTAATAAGCTACCAAAAATATCGAGAGAGGTGTCAAACGACGCGTCTTGACATCAGTATTGATAATCCGAAAGGCGGAAAATAAAAATTTTCACTCGTTCAAAAGAGATTAACGAAAAACCGAAACAAGACCCGCGGGTACCTCCGAAACCGGGGGTAGGATCCATAGTATTTTTTGGGCAGAACACCTTCCTGCGTTGGCGGCCTTCGGCCGCGCTTATAAAAAATAACGCTGAGCTACGCCATGCCAAGTCCGGGTGTGTGGTATAACCGTGGCTACCGCCACAAACACAACAACAACCACATGAAAATCGCCAACTCCAACTGCAAATATCTCCGGACAGAGATACAATTTTCCTTTTCCGCCTTCGGATTGTTGTTCTCGATATTAATACGCGTCTTTTGACATTTCTCTCGATATTTTTTGACGGGGTGTTAGCAGTCGACCCCTCAACTAGACTATTACCAAAGCAGTTAGTGGGCGTCTTGACATCAGTATTAATAATCCGTAGGCGGAAAATAAAAATTTTAAGTCGTTCAAAATATATTAAGGAAAAACCGACTGCTAATACGCTACGAAGAATATCGAGAGAGGTGTCAAACGACGCATCTTGACATCAGTATAAATAACCCGAAGGCGGAAAACAAAATAAAAGGGTAGACCCTTCCAGGTCTTGCAGTAACATGCCATGTGTCATAATACAAAACATCTATAGAAAAAAGCCTTGACATCAAATTCAGACTTTTACAAATCGTTACTAATCTGGAGAAACACACCAAACAAAATCGGCTCCAGTCCAGCAAAACGCCTATGCTGCAGATGGCTAAAATGCGACATTCCCACAGCAAACCTAATAAAGGAAGTAATACCGGACGTACCGAATCAAATAAAACACCAACGCATAAAGAATAAAAAATACTTCGACAGAGGAACACAAGAAGAAAAAGATCTAAAAACAGGGGATGAAGTATACATAAAGATAAATCCAAAAGAAAATTGGGTAAAAGGCAAAATTGAACAAAAGGTATCGGAGAGATCCTTCATCATAAAAGCAAAAAACAAACAATACAGACGGAACACTATCCACATAAGGAAACCAAATACAAACAAACAGAAAAAAAAGAATGAATACCATCATGTCATTCAGACGCCAAATAACAAACCGATCGATTCACCGCAACAATAAAATCAAGAGACGCAATCACCGTCGCAAACACCGAACGAAGAACCCTGCAAAGTATCGCAAGAAACAGAACAAACTAACCAACCGCCGATACAAACAAGCCAACCAACGGAACCACAACCAAGCCAGGAAAATAGCACACGAAACATTCAAGCTAAAGAAAGTGACATCCGCCAGCAAACAATATCCGCAAATCGTCACCAAGATAACCAACCAAATCAGGGACCACGTAGAGAACGTAAAGTGCCAACAAAACTAAAGGACTACGTAATCGACTGAAAAAAAAAAAAATTTATTAAAAAAAAGGGGATGTCATAATATAAACAATCTGGCAACCCGAAAATATAACATGAAAGATGCAGTGACAGAAAAGAAGAACGAAAAGCAAGAACAGTTCGAGGACATTCCAAGACACGACACAGATGAGAAAAGGCGCGTGAAAATATATACACGTGATTTTGTGAAATTTATTGGGTTCGATACCTTCCCGGAGCAAGAGAATATGGAGCAGTCCCGCTGCAAGGAGCTGCTGGGAGGATGACAATTTGTGGGAGGGACGCAACAAATTAAATGGGGTTACACTGAAATGGCAGTCCTTGGTCGGGAAAAATCCCGAGTCACTCCGGTACATAGAACCGAAGGCTTTGGGAAGCGAAACACTTGTGTTCACAATTTTGTTTGTGGTACTACAACATTACAACAAACACATTAAATTCGTAACTTCAACTGCAAATATCTCCGGTAATTCTATACGACAGCATGACACTGCTAATACGCGTCCAAAAATATCGAAAGAGGTGTCAAAAGACGTATTAGCAGTCACCCCTCAACTAGACTTTTACCATCCTAGTTGTTGTTGTTGTTTTAGCAGTGCTCCGCCCCATCCAATAATTAATAATAATAATAATAATAAATTGTCATCAATGTCCTCTAACGGGAGTCCAAGGAACCGGTAATAGTCTAGTTGAGGGGACTGCTAATAAGCTACCAAAAATATTGAGAGAGGTGTCAAACGACGCGTCTTGACATCAGTATTGATAATCCGAAAGGCGGAAAATAAAAATTTTAACTCGTTCAAAAGATATTAACGAAAAACCGAAACAAGACCCGCGGGTACCTCCGAAACCGGGGGTGGGATCCATAGTATTTTTGCGCAGAACACCTTTCTGCGTTGGCGGCCTTCGGCCGCGCTTATAAAAAATAACGCTGAGCTACGCCATGCCAAGTCCGGGTGTGTGGTATAACCGTGGCTACCGCCACAAACTGTTATGGCATCACATTTACAGTGGAAGCAGTAAGGAAGGCGGTCGGCATGATGTGGTGGTGCACAGTGACTAGTCATTGTCGGCTGGGGCGGGTCCTCGCCAACCTTACTGTTCCTGCGCCATAAACAGAAAAAAGTTCCTATCATGCCTATTCAAAACTCAACTCTCAAATTCAAAACAACCGACAGAAGCGCAGAGACCGACTCAAAACGCTTATCAATACAAATTAAAACGACATCCGGTCGAACCGGATGCCACGGACAGACCGTTGACATATTCAAAATTTTAAAATTCCGGACATGACCGGTTACTACTCTGAAATCAAAATTCAAAAAAAAACTGCTGAAAATAAAATAAAAGAACCAAAAGGAAAATAAACATAAAGGGCAGAATATATAGAGGGGCGCTGCGGGTGTTGTTGCGACGCCCGGTGCTTAGCCCACCTTCAAAAACATGGCCACCGACGTACCTAAATTTTGGTGGCCCCTTACCTGGTAACCCTACGTGCCTTCTAAATGAGCCAGAACACCAGCATTCCCATTTTAATTACAAAATTTTACGGTAGTACAGGTTTCTTAACCAAGGCTACCGCCTAGGCTCCAAAGCCAAAACAAGGCTGCTTATAGCATCGTCCCAAGACAACTTCAGAACAAAAAACAAATTTTGAACTACTAGCAGCTATTTACGCTATGAAAATGTATGTAAGGGAGAGAAAAAAAATGATCCAACAGTTTCCCATTTTATTGGGCCGAAATTGAAAACGAAATCTAATATGAATATTTAAGTCTGGCTAAGTTTGTCCTGTTGGGGGTTCCTTTCTTTTCTCTTACTTTTGCTGGTAATATTTCAAGCTATACCTATATTTATGTCACCTCCTTTTTTTTGATAAGGGTTATAAACGCTTGGTGTGAGGGGAAAAAAAATGTAATTAAATGTGTGTTATGGATAGTAAATATACTACATACAAAGTAAAAATTTGGTTTAATGCCCTTTTTTTTCTTGTTATTCACAAAACATATTTTAGGGCTATAAAGTTTGGATACAAATTCCGATAATTGGGGCCCCCTTACAAAATTATTATGTTATTGTAGTAGAACTTATTTTGAGTTTAACAAAATAGCAAATTGGTATAACGCATAGTATAATGACACTAATATGTAATATGTACTAAGAAAATTTGTTATAAAAGCAATTAAGATTAAATTTGGGGTAAATCATACTCCTCGAAGAAATCGTTTCACATATTCAGGTAAAACGTAAACTTTTAAATTCATAGTAAATCATACTCATCAACGAAATCGTTTTACATATTCGAGTAAAACGTAAACTTTTAAATTTATGGTAAATTTAACGGAATCGTTTTACATGCTCATGTAAAACGTGAACTTTTAAATTTATAGTAAAATTAACGAAATCGTTTTACATGTTCAAGTCAAACGTGAACTTTTAAATTTATAGTAAAATTAACGAAATCGTTTTACATGTTCAAGTAAAACGTAAACTGTTTTGCATTTGCCAGTCAGTGCTGGTATTGTTTTGTTTTTTTTTCTTGCTTCTAAGTTAATTAAACCTCTTTAACTTAACATTACGTTACGTCTACTTTTTTTAACTTTACTACAAGTGGATGCTGCTTGCTCTCTTTAACTTAGGTATATGCATGTATGTATGTATTACATGTTAAGATTCTATACTAGGGTTGTAGCCTTAAATATAAATATGTTGGTATATTAATACTATATGTTGTTGCAGAGTCATAAAAAAAATGAAAGAACAAGGTTGAGGCTGCAAATACGTATATTTAGTCATTATCGGAACGAACTCACCGCTTTAACCGCTGATATTCGTGGTCGTAATCGGGATGGCCGCAGGCCTAGGTTCGCTGCCCGGCGATTGTTGTTGTAGCTGGTATTGTTACGCTGGTATCGTTGTAGCCTGAATGGTCGTGGCTGATAAGGTTGCGGCTAGTATTGTTGTAGCCGGTATGGTCGTAGCTGATAATGTTGCGGCTAGTATTGTTGTAGCCGGTATGGTCATAGCTGGTAAGGTTGCGGCTAGTATTGTTGTCGGTGGTACCGCCTGCTGTTGGTGTTAACATTAGTGGCCGCAGGCCTATCGTCGCGGCCCCGCTACGTGCGTTGCAACTGGTGTGGCGGTACGTCTAGTGGTTGTTGCGCTCGTGGTTGGCGCTAATGAAGGGGTTGGGGGAGGCACTACCGATGGTGATGCCCGTGGTAATAGTAGGCGCCGTTGGTGGTGGTTGGCGCTTTGGTCCGAGGTAACCGCATGACCCGGGTGGCGATAAAGCTTCGTGCTGGTCTTTGCGAGTCGGATGACTTGGCCATTTTGACGTTAGTTGTATTACGCGGCAGCGTACTGCTGGCCCTGGAGGCGGAGGTGGTGTCGGACGCTTTTCCGCAGGTGGTAGTGTTCTTCGTAAACGTAGAGGAAGGGGTTTATCTCACTAGGTGTGACTGTGAACGCCGACCTACTTCAACTGGATCTTGGGTCAACACAACACAGCCGGTGTAAGGTTTATTACCACCCAAAATTAGACGCGTAGAAGCGAGGTTTGTCGGAATGACTTTGCGCTATCGACTCCTTCCTAGTTTCTGGGCATTTACCTGTTTACGCGCACAGCCGGCGATTAGTTGAGTATCGTTGGGGAGGCGCAGTTGAAGTGAGCAATAAAGTTACTGAAGCAGTATATTAACTGAGCTTGACGCCTTTGCTGTTGAAGTTGTGTCCCTAAGCGTTATATGATCCCTTTAATATAATTGCAGGGCCGCCAAAAATTTTTCTCAAGCAATTTACCAACCTTTCTCCCTTTTTTCTTGCCGGAAACTCGTGGCTTTTTTTCGCTAGTGATCGCCGAATTTTTCTTTTCTTTATTTCGATACTTTTGTATCGCAACTTTCGCCCCATCCCCAGTCACTAGGTGTGTTCGCACGAAAACGCTCCCAAGTGGACCGTAACCGTAGACCATAACAGCAGACCGTAACAAACCTGCTTCGCTTTGAAGACCTGACGATGAAGCGAACAGGAAACCGGATCCGCTTTGGGAAGCCACTGCCAGGGGCCTCTGATGCCAATCAACGTGGGGCACGACTCACCCCTGAGATAAGAGTCTCAAAGTCCTACTACGAAGCTAGCCGGGCAACATAGGTCCATCAAAAAAAAAAAAAAAGGGTTAAGTCAAGTTGGGAATTAATTCTGTTTCCTAGTTTAAAAGGGCTTTGCGGCAATTAGACATTTGTTATGGAGAACTCGTCAAAACTCCGAAAGATGATTTCTAGTGGTTATCGCGCCCACAGAAAGGCAAAACAAAAAAAAAAGGTGTAGACATTTTGATATGGAGAACTCGTCCAAACTCCGAAAGGCTAGTGGTTATCGCCCCCACAGAAGGCCAAAAAAAAATATTTGGGTAGACATTTTGGTAAAGGAGAACTCGTCCAAACTCCGAAAGGCTAGTGGTTATCGCTCCCACAGAAGGCCAAAAAAAAATATTTGGGTAGTCAATGGGAACTGACATCGCATTCCCCGAAGGCACTCGGGCTACAGAAAGAAAAAACAAAAACAACACAAACTCATTCATACGCGTCCCTAGTGCTCCTAACCGCAACGCATAAGGGGGTCTTAAGGGCCTGCCTCTGGGACTGGTTGGGGCCACTAGGGTTAATTTCCTACACACACAGGTTGGTCCCAACACACCCAGCCGCTACGCAGAGGCGGTCTCTGGGGACGCGCTAGTGGGACTGGCTGGGGGTGTTGAGGCCTCCCGTCATTCACCCTGGACACCCCTCCTGCCTCCACCGCTATGTTGTTGTTGTTGTTGTAGCAATGCTCGCCCCATCTAATAGCCGCGACCGATAACAAATTGTCATCAATATCCTCTAACGGGAGTCCAAGGAAACTTGCCGTTTCAACAGGGTTGGTGTCATGTGGGGACACATTGCAAGCGGGGCATACATTTTGTATGTCGGGGTTGATTCTGGATAGGTAAGAGCTTAACCTGTTACAGTATCCAGAACGAAGTTGAGCAAAAGTGACACGCGTTTCCCTGGGAAGTATGCGTTCCTCTTCCGCAAATTTTGGATAATTTTCGTTAAGTACTGGATTCACCGGGCAATTCCCGGCATAAAGGTCCGACGCCTGTTTATGGAGTTCACCAAGGACCTGCTTGTGTTTTTTCACTTCATACGGCTGGGTTCTCAGGTGCCGTATTTCCTCAAAATGCTTACGGAGATGACTCCTTAAGCCCCTAGGCGGTGCTGGTTCATCAATCAGATGTCTGTTGGGATGCCCAGGTTTCTGGGTATTCAACAGGAACTGTTTGGTCAGCATCTCATTTCTCTCCCTGATGGGGAGTATTCTCGCCTCATTATGCAGATGATGTTCTGGGGACATAAGAAGACAGCCCGTGACGATTCTGAGAGCAGTATTTTGGCAGGCCTGTAGTTTTTTCCAGTGGGTGATTTTTAGGCGTGGCGACCATATGGGTGACGCGTAGCACGTAATCGGCTGGCTAATTGCTTTGTATGTAGTCATGAGCGTTTCTTTATCTTTTCCCCAAGTACTGCCAGCGAGGGATTTGAGGATTTTGTTACGGCTCTGAATTCTCGGAACAATAGCGGCTGCGTGCTCACCAAAATGTAGATCCTGATCAAACGTCACACCCAAGATTTTGGGGTGTCGAACAGTCGGTAGCGTAGTGCCATCGACGTGGATGTTCAAAATGGTCGACATTTGGGGCGTCCATGTTGTAAATAAGGTCGCGGAAGATTTAGTCGGTGATAATGCCAGGTTTCGCGAGGCGAAAAAACTGGAGAGATCAGGGAGGTAGCCGTTTATTTTATTGCATAGCGCATCGATCTTTGGGCCTGGGCCTGTGGCCATTATTGTGCAGCCATCGGCGTAGGAAACGATTGTGACTCCTTCCGGTGGTGAAGTTAGCTTAGATATGTACCCTACAAGAATACTGACTATCATATGACTATCATCTGATTGTCAGCAATGTCAACCTAACGATCAGCGCCTCATACAAACTTTCTATCACAAACTTAAGGGGACTTGCGCAAATGTGATGTAAACAACTGTGTACGTGTGAGTTTTTGTCTCCTTCTTATACACCAACGTGGCCTACTGATTAAGTATATAGCCGTACTGCTCACTCTCATTCATTTTCCTGGATCAGTGCTGACACTCTAACTATCAAAAAGTGTCATAAAGGATAGTTTACTGTAGATATCAGGTTTGACTGTTATACTATCATAAATGCCCATTGTTATATTCCGCCAAAAATGAAACAATGCTTTTTGCTTTTTATTTACTTTATTTCATTACGTTTTTAATTTTGTACGTGATAAAAGCATACGTGTTTCTTATATGTTTAAAATAAATAGTTTTATAAGAATTAGAGTTCAGAATGTTCAATTTAAATTCAGAATATAGCAAAACAACAGAAGAGCGCTTTTCTCATGCGGAAACACGTTTAGAAATGAACCACCACTAACCACTATTATTTTTCGCGTATCAATTTTTTGAGTGCGCCCCACACATTCCGACAGCTTTTGGTATTTTTTAATATTATTTTAGATTTTTTTCTTTTAGCATGGAGCTTTGAAATGCTCTCTTTTTCATTTTTTAAATTTATTTTTTATATGGTTTTCGTCGGTTGAAAATGGCGGAATTTAAAAAATAACAAAACAACCGTGATAATCATTTGATTGTCATATGACATTCAGTAGTGACAACATGATTAAATCGGATAAACTGTTCTCGCATACATAAAATTCCGTTGAGAATTATGTATCTGTCTCACATGCATAATGGTATCTGCTGTATGTTCTTTTGTTCTGTACCAGGTGTCCGAAGCTTTCCCAGTTTGAGTTCTTTTTCATAATTATAGGCTGTCGTTGGGTACATGCGGACATGCGTGAGCGAACAAAGGAACATACATAAATTTGAGTATCAATGTTTACGTCATCGCAGGATCAGCATTGTCAATTACAAGTGTGAGTGTATTAGTAAAACTATCAGCGTTTCTTGTAATGTAGAAATTAAACAAAAGTGGGGATAGGACACCACCCTGTGGCACCCCCTGTCTAATTCTCCTTGGTTTTGATGTTTCGTTTCTAAATTGCACCGATGCCTGCCGACCACCCAGATCATTTGCGGCCACCTTTTAAGACATGGGGGAAGGGTAGACCCTTCCAGGTCCTGCAGTAACGAGCCATGGTTGACCGTATCAAAAGCTTTTGATGTGTCTAGCGCTACGAGTACTGTTCTATGGTGGGGGTAGTGATTTAAACCGCAATTTATCTGGGTGCTAATGGCATTTAGCGCGGTGGTAGTGCTATGGAGTTTTCTGAAACCATGCTGATGAGGGGCTAGCTGCAAATTTGCTTGGAAATAAGGGAGCAAAATGGCTTCAAGCGTCTTTGCCACTGGCGATAGGAGAGATATCGGACGATACGACTCACCTATGTTAGCTGGTTTCCCAGGCTTTAGTAGCGGGACCACCTTGGCCATTTTCCATTTCCCAGGTATGACAAAGGTGGAAAGAGACAGATGTAAGACATGCCCTAAATATTTGAACCCCTCTTTCCCTAGGTTTTTAAGCAACGGCATGGCTATGCCGTCTGGGCCCACTGCTTTGGATGGTTTAGCACGACCAATGGCGTCCTCAGCCTCTTTAGCGGTGATGGTGATTGGTGACGCGCTGAATTTGTGTTTATGTGCGCGTCTATTGGCTCTCTGTCTATCTTTGTCGACCGTAGGATGCATTATATATTGTCGGCAGAAAGCGCTCGCGCATTTTTTCGCGTCCGACAGCACTTTGTCGCCAAAGGCGATGGAAACTTTGTCTTTGTGCTTAGTCGGATTCGATAGGGACTTTACGGTGGACCAAAGTTTACCCACACCGGTACAGAGGTTACAACCTCTTAGGTGATCCTCCCATTTCGCCCGCTTGTGTTCATCTACAAGCAATCTGATGCGTTGGTTTATATCCCTTATTTGGGGGTCGCCTGGATCAAGCTGTCTTATAAGGTCACGTTTTCTCGCTAAGTTTGCGGCCTCCGCCGGGAAGTGGGGCCGGATTTCAGGAATCCTCCCGGCGGGAATGGAATGTGCCGAGGCGGATTTAATGACCTTACGGAAGGCACGCTCCCCTTGGCGGGCATCAGTCGGGATAGGGAGGGCAGCTAGGCGGCTGTCTGTAAAGGATTTATATTCTTCCCACTTTCCTTTTTTGAAGTTTATGAAAGTGCGTTTTTCAGTGACGATGAAGTCGGCGTTACGCTCAAGCGAAATAAGTATGGGCAGGTGGTCGGATGCCAATGTTACCATCGGCTGCCAGTTGACGCAGTTTACGAGTTCTGCGCTTACGATTGAGATATCTGGCGAGCTGTGACAGCTTCCTACCATACGTGTGGGGGCGTCTCCGTTTATTGTGCAGAACGTCGTTTCTTCTATTTGAACCGCCAACATCTCACCCCTACTGTCCGCCCGCAAGTTTGAATGCCATAGATCATGATGAGCATTGAAATTGTATTGTATTGTATTGTATAGTCTTTATTTTCTCGTAAATATTTACAATTTCTAGAGTATTACAATATGAAATAAAAATACAAATAAGAAAATAGATAATGACATTAGATGCTCATTCAAAGAGCAGAGGAAATGCCATTTAACAAATTATAACTAATTGCTTACAATTGAAAAGATATAAATATGTATAAGGAAAACAAAAAATTCAAAAATTAGAGATGTCAAGGTACTTTCATTGAATGGAAAAAGAAAAAAGAAAAAAAAAACCTCGATGCTAATGGACACAGGTACTTATATTATAGGTCTCAAAAGAGTTTCAATGCCCTCAAGGCGCGAGCAGCAGCGGGTACTTGTTGTGGCTTGCTGAGCAGCGGGGCTGCTGGAAGGTAGTGGGGGCGCTTAGACGTAGACTACGGGACGCCCTTGGGCGTGTACAGTAAGGAGCCACAAAAGATTTATAAAAGTTACGTGAACGTCGGCTTTTGGGATCAAGCCCAGAACAACCTGTCCGATGCAACCATCCCTTGCACGAGACACACTGAACAGAGTATGACCGTCCTAAAAAGATTCTTTTCCAGCAGATGCAGCAAAACCATTTCTCAGGACCGGGGTCAGGAGACGGACCCGGATTGGATTCGATTCCTTCCCGGAGTAAGAGAATATGGAGCAGTCCTGCTGCAAGGAGCTGCTGGGAGGATGACAATTTGTGGGAGGGACGAAACAAATTAGATGGGGTCACACTGAAATGACAGTCCTTGGTCGGGAAAAATCCCGAGTCGCTCCGGTACATAGAACCGACTGCCTTGGGAAGCGCCTCCACCGCTATAGGTGGAGCGGCTTCAATGCCCGCTCCCCAGACTGGTGGGACAGGTAAGGGTGCCGCTTGGGATCCCAGCTCAACCCGTCACAATCCAGGTGGTATTCTGTGGTACCACCTGAGACGTGGGATGAGCTGGGGTCTTTCTAATACACACACACTCTCACACCGGACAACGCAAATTCGGCAGATAAACTAAAAAAAAAATTACTTTACAAAAAAAACCAATTTAGCGGACAAAATTATTCCAAGCCGACTACGGACAACATTCCGGCAAACTAAAATCCCCAATTACAAAAAAAAAACTAAGTGCGTTTAGCACTGCCTCACCGGGTGAATACAAAATCCGAAGACTGACGTGTAGTCACATGGCGCCTTCGACTACTGCCCCCCATGACCAGTCCGGACAACCTGATCTGTCTAACCATCCCACCGCAACGTAGGTGGCAGCTCCTGTGGCTGTTCACTCGGACTGGTGGGACGGTCAACTTCACAGGTTGACCCGACTGACCCCCGCGACCAGCGCCTCAGGTGCCACGTTGGGCGCCATCTGTTATGGCGCCCTCAGCAACTGTCATCGATGATCATTCTGGACAACTTGATCCGTCCAACCATCCCACCGCAACGCAGGTGGCTGCTCCTGCGGCTGCACACCTCGGACTGATGGGATGGTCAACTTCACAAGTTGACCAAAATGACCAGCGCGACAGCGCCTCGGGCACCAAATCCCGTTGGGCGCCATCTGTTATGGCATCGCATTTACAGTGGAAGCAGTGAGGAAGGCGGTCGGCATGATGTGGTGGTGCACAGTGGCTAGTTATTGTCGGCTGGGGCGGGTCCTTGCCAACCTTACTGTTCCTGCGCCATAAACAGAAAAAAGTTCCTATCATGCCTATTCAAAACTCAACTGTCAAATTAAAAACAATCGACAGAAGCGCAGAGATCGACTCAAAACGCTTATCAATACAAATTAAAACGACATCCGGTCGAACCGGATGCCACGGACAGACCGTTGACATATTCAAAAATTTAAAATTCGAAAAAAAACTAACGCCAAAAAAAATTACCGAACCGGACATGACCGGTTACTACTCTGAAATCAAAATTCAAAAAAAAACTGCTGAAAATAAAATAAAAGAACGAAAAGGAAAATAAACATAAAGGGCCGAATATATAGAGGGGCGCTGCGGGTGTTGTTGCGACGCCCGGTGCTTAGCCCACCCTCAAAAACCATGGCCACCGACGCACCTAAATTTTGGTGGCCCCTTACCTGGTAACCCTACGTGCCTTCTAAATGAGCCAGGACACCAGCATTCCCATTTTAATTACAAAGTTTATTCAAATTTCATTATTATTAACGTATGTATGCTACAAAAAAAATTTTTACGGTAGTAAATGTAATTAAATGTGCTTATGGATAGTAAATATACTACATACAAAGTAAAAATTTGGTTTAATGCCCTTTTTTTCTTGTTATTCACAAAACATATTTTAGGGCTATAAAGTTTGGATACAAATTCCGATAATTGGGGCCCCCTTACAAAATTATTATGTTATTGTAGTAGAACTTATTTTGAGTTTAACAAAATAGCAAATTGGTATAACGCATAGTATAATGACACTAATATGTAATATGTACTAAGAAAATTTGTTATAAAAGCAATTAAGATTAAATTTGGGGTAAATCATACTCCTCGAAGAAATCGTTTCACATATTAAGGTAAAACGTAAACTTTTAAATTCATAGTAAATCATACTCATCAACGAAATCGTTTTACATATTCGAGTAAAACGTAAACTTTTAAATTTATAGCAAATTTAACGGAATCGTTTTACATGCTCAGGTAAAACGTGAACTTTTAAATTTATTGTAAAATTAACGAAATCGTTTTACATGTTCAAGTAAAACGTGAACTTTTAAATTTATAGTAAAAATAACGAAATCGTTTTACATGTTCAAGTAAAACGTAAACTGTTTTGCATTTACCATTCAGTGCTGGTATTGTTTTGTTTTTTTTCTTGCTTCTAAGTTAATTAAACCTCTTTAACTTAACATTACGTTACGTCTACTTTTTTTAACTTTACTACAAGTGGATGCTGCTTGCTCTCTTTAACTTAGGTATATGCATGTATGTATGTATTACATGTTAAGATTCTATACTAGGGTTGTAGCCTTAAATTTGAATGTGTTGGTATATTAATACTATATGTTGTTGCAGTCATAAAAAAAATGAAAGAACAAGGTTGAGGCTACAAATACGTATATTTAGTCAGTATCGGAACGAACTCACCGCTTTAACCGCTGATATTCGTGGTCGTAATCGGGATGGCCGCAGGCTGCCCGGCGGTTGTTGTTGTAGCTGGTATTGTTACGCTGGTATCGTTGTAGCCTGAATGGTCGTGGCTGATAAGGTTGCGGCTAGTATTGTTGTAGCCGGTATGGTCGTAGCTGATAATGTTGCGGCTAGTATTGTTGTAGCCGGTATGGTCGTAGCTGATAATGTTGCGGCTAGTATTGTTGTAGCCGGTATGATCGTAGCTGCTAAGGTTGCGGCTAGTATTGTTGTCGGTGGTACCGCCTGCTGTTGGTGTTAACATTAGTGGCCGCAGGCCTATCGTCGCGGCCCCGCTACGTGCGTTGCAACTGGTGTGGCGGTACGTCTAGTGGTTGTTGCGCTCGTGGTTGGCGCTAATGAAGGGGTTGGGGGAGGCACTACCGATGGTGATGCCCGTGGTAATAGTAGGCGCCGTTGGTGGTGGTTGGCGCTTTAGTCCGAGGTAACCAAATGACCCGGGTGGCGATAAAGCTTCGTGTTGGCCTTTACGAGCCGGATGACTTGGCTATTTTGACGTTAGTTGTATTACGCGGCAGCGTACTGCTGGCCCTGGAGGCGGAGGTGGTGTCGGACGCTTTTCCGCAGGTGGTAGTGTTCTTCGTAAACGTAGAGGAGGGGTTTATCTCACTAGGTGTGACTGTGAACGCCGACCTACTTCAACTGGATCTTGGGCCAACACAACACAACCGGTGTAAGGTTTATTACCACCCAAAATTAGACGCGTAGAAGCGAGGTTTGTCGGAATGACTTTGCGCTATCGACTCCTTCCTAGTTTCTGGGCATTTACCTGTTTACGCGCACAGCCGGCGAGGGTGTTTTGTGATTAGTTGAGTATCGTTGGGGAGGCGCAGTTGAAGTGAGCAATAAAGTTACTGAAGCAGTATATTAACTGAGCTTGACGCCTTTGCTGTTGAAGTTGTGTCCCTAAGCGTTATATGATCCCTTATATATAATTGCAGGACCGCCAAATATTTTGCTCAAGCAATTTACCAACCTTCCTCCCTTTTTCTTGCCGGAAACTCGTGGCTTTTTTCGCTAGTGATCGCCGAATTTTTCTTTTCTTTGTTTCGATACTTTTGTATCGCAACTTTCGCCCCATCCCCAGTCACTAGGTGTGTTCGCACGAAAACGCTCCCAAGTGGACCGTAACCGTAGACCATAACAGCAGACCGTAACAAAACACAACAACAACCACATGAAAATCGCCAACTTCAACTGCAAATATCTCCGGACAGAAATACAATTTTCCTTTTCCGCCTTCGGATTATTGTTGTCGAGATTAATACGCGTCTTTTGACACTTCTCTGGATATTTTTTGACGGGGTATTAGCAGTCGACCCCTTATCTAGACTATTACCAAAGCAGTTTCAACAGTGGTGGGCGTCTTGACATATCAGTATTAATAATCCGAAGGCGGAAAATAAAAATTTTAAGTCGTTCAAAATATATTAACGAAAACCCGACTGCTAATACGCTACGAAGAATATCGAGAGAGGTGTCAAACGACGCGTCTTGACATCAGTATAAATAACCCGAAGGCGGAAAATAAAATAAAACGGTAGACCCTTCCAGGTCTTGCAGTAACGTGCCATGTGTCATAATACAAAACATCTATTGAAAAAAGCCTTGACATTGTTGAGTACGGCTTCGCTAGCCGCACGAAACTCACCCTCGATTGCCTCCACACTATTCTTGGAGGGCGCCGCCTCCATGTAGTCGCCATTGATGCCTTATTACCTACGATCGCGTGGCGGTCTCCTACGCCAGATATGGTGCCGCATTAAAAAAACGTCGACTACACTTTTTAATTGAAATTTAAAATACTTTTTATTAAAGGAACAATTCGTTTAATAAAACACGTACAAACTTGAGCACGTCTTGCTCGTCAAGTTGCTAGAAAAATTATGCTGGCGGTGAAACATGAAAAATGCCGATGTCATCATTGCCAGTCCGTTTTCGTGTTTCACCCCACATTATCTTGTTCTCTCTTACATACTATATTACAATGGATCATGCCATAATGTGTTGTGTTGTATTCATTTTATTTGTAACATTCACAATTAAATATCATTGTGAGCAACAATGTTACGATGTTGCCAGATGATTATTGAAAAGTTAATTTGGGGAATTTTATCCTCACATCACCCTTTTTGGGGAAAAGAAGAATTGACAAAGTGATCAATTTTGTCACATTCTTCTTTTGTCATAACTTATAAAAATTGTTGCGAACAAACGAATATATATTTATATTAGGGTGTACCTCCCTTTTTTTATTCGTTGGTTCGGAACCATTTTTATTAATAATTGAAAAAAAAAATTTATACATTGAATATTTAAATTTTAGTTACATTTTTATGGTTCATTGTAAATTAAATAAAAGGTATAAATAATAATAATGTTTTAATTTACGGCAAAATATGTTGAATGTTTGTTTTCTAAATAGTTACATTGTAATGTATATTAGATTTGTTAAAGTTTTACATTTTTAGTCTTTGCTGTTTTAAATATTTTTTGAATATACAAAATTCGTATTTTCTCTTTTTGTTTTTTTGGTGTAACAGTTTTTAAGCCTTCATGGCTGCTTAAGTGCTAGTAGATAAATTTTGGATTTGCTTTTTAATCAAATTTAAAGTTTAGTGAGAGTATTAAAGTAATGTTAATTTACTTTACTAAGGCGGTTTTTATGTACCACTTTTTCTTTGTTTTTGACTTCATCGAAAATAGTTACACTGGGTTCGTTAATTTTGGTTATTGTAAACGGACCTTGATAAATATTTTCGTGCTTATGATGCGGTTGTTTTTGTAAAAGCACTCTATCTCCGATTTTTATAATTAAAGGTCGTGCCGTTTTATCGTACAGATTTTTACTTTGTAATTTATTTTTATTAATTAGATTTTGTGCCATTTTGTGCGTTTTCTGCATCCTAAACTTAACTTCTTTGGCATAGTTTTCGACCTTATAGATCGGGTCGATTTTGTCTTTTGTCAATTCATTATGCAAAGTTGCCTTTTTTCCAAAAACTAACTCGTAAGGCGAAAATTGATTGTCGAAAACTGTGCTACTCGTAGTGTTGTGTAGGAAGGTAAAATATTTTAAATAAACATCCCAATCAGAAAAAGTGTCTTTTAGATATGCACGTAAGTATTCATTAAACACTATGATTACGTTCAATCGTGCCAACAGTTTCATGATGGTATGCAGTTGAAAAATTATGGTTAATGTTTAAAAGCTTTGTTAATTCTTCGAATAATTCATTTTTAAATTCAGTACCTAAATCTGATTTTATGGCATTCATTGTGCCGTAAGTTAAAATGAATCTTTCAAAAATAGCTGAAGCGATTGTTTTTGCCGATTTGTCTGGTACAGCGACTGTTACCAGATATTTAGTCATGTCCCAAATCATGGTAAGTGCGAACTTGTTACCATATTTGGACTCAGGTAGGGGTCCTATTGTGTCAATTACTAGTATATCAAATGGTATACAAGGAGTTGGTGTTAAAACAAGTTTTTCTTTTGTTTTAGGTTTAACCTTGTTTAAAAGACAATCCTTACAATCTTTGATATATTTCGATATATCACGAGTCATGTTCTTCCAATAAAATTTTGTTTGCAATTTTGCGTATAGTCTTTTCATTCCGCAATGTCCGCCGGAAATGGGATCATTATGGTAAATTTTCATAAGTTTTAATTTTGTATCTTCATCTGTAACTGTCTTCACTGGATCTGTCAGTATAATTTCTAATGATTTTAAAATTTTATTTCCAATATTTTTGAAATTCGTAATAGTATAATGTTCGAACATAATATCGTTTTTAGGCCATTCAATCTTCTTAATTTTGCGTTTGCCGGCTTCTGATTCAAGCCTCGAAAGTAATTTCTCTAAAGTCATTATTTCGTTAACAAGCTCAAAACTAAGTAACTCGAGTTTCTTATGTTTAATATGCGCAAAGATTCTTAAATTTGTTGTTTTATTATTTTTATCGTACGTAATTGCAGATCTTATTCGTGGGACTTTTTTTGAAAAATTAAATGAAAATTTGTCGTAGACATGTAAAGTAAGTTGCTTTTCGTCAGTTTTGTCTGTTTTTCTATGTAAATTTTTGTCGATTGCCTTTTTGCCATGACTCTTGTCTGTACTGCCAAAATTTGTTTGTTAGCTTCTTTAATCTCATCGATTGTTATACGCGATAGTGCATCAGCACAAACGTTTGATTTACCTTTTATATATACAATAGTAAAGTTATATTCAGATAGTTCCAGTCTTATTCTGGAAAGTTTTGAAGATGGGTCTTTCATGTTGAATAAGTATACTAGAGGTCTATGGTCTGATTTTACAATAAAATGGGTACCATACTGTTGGATACAAATACAACCCTGCAAGTTATCATACTATCATATACACACATGAACACTGAACGGTTTTGACAGTTGAAAGAATGTTGGTCGAGAACGCGTTTTGCACATCTTTTATATCGTAACCTTTATACTTTTCATTTTTTATAATTATTGTAATTAGTTAACTTAATAAAGTGTGAATTGAATTCTAAATGGTAGAAACACAACATCTGGCGACGAGGTAAAGTTACGTAAGTAATATTCGTTTGCAAAGACAACTAATCAAGCTTTGCAATAATACGAGTACAAAAGCAATGGAGGAACAAATGAAAGCATTTTTCAAGCTAATGCAGCAGCAGCGGGAGCAAGAGAGCACATCCATGCAAGACCTGATCAAGCAACTCCTTGGAGGTAACCAATCAGCGGGAAGCGTAAAGCCTCCAGAAAACTCTATAGAATTTCGTATCGAGGCACTGTCCACAAGTATTTCTGAATTTTCTCTCAACCCTGAAGATAACCTCACATTCGACATGTGGTATGCACGATATGAAGATTTATTCGAAGTTGACGCAACAAATCTCGATGACGCAGCAAAAGTCCGCCTACTTTTGCGCAAACTTAGCACGTCAGAACATACCAAATACGTTAATTTTATTTTGCCGAAACACCCACGAAATCTAACCTTCAAAGAAACCGTGGAAACACTTACCAAATTGTTTAGTCTACAGAAATCTTTGTTCAACATTCGATACCAATGCTTACAGCTAACGAAAGACATGAACATAGATTTTACGACGTATGCAGGTAAAGTAAATAAAGAATGCGAGAAATTTCAGCTCAACAAATTAACATTGGATCAGTTTAAATGCTTAATTTTCATGATGGGTTTAAAGTCCCATGACGATTTTGAAATAAGAACCAAATTGTTGACACGCCTAGATAGTGACGATACTCTTACACTCGAAAAGTTATCAGCAGAATGCAAGCGGCTGTTGAACCTAAAAGCAGATACAGCATTAGTTGAAACAAAAAGAGAAGTAACGTCAGTCAACAAAGTGCAAGCGTCCAAGACAAACAACAAGAGGGTACCAAAATCACCGTGTTGGTTTTGTGGGGGCATGCATTACGCATCTGAATGCTCATTCAGCAAACACAAATGCAAACAGTGCAATCACAAGGGGCACAAGGAAGGCTATTGTGAGTCGGCTAAACCGCTCAAACATCAAAAGCACAAATCGTCAAACTACAAGTACGAGGGAAAGCCTAAGAAAAAAAGTCAAGGCGAAGAGAAAAAAATCACCAGCATATTCGCTACGAAGAAAATCAATGTGAACAATAGAAAATACATTCGCGTACACATAAACGAGTTCCCAATTGATCTGCAATTTGACACAGCGTCAGACATAACAATAATATCGGAAAATATTTTCAAACAGCTTCACGTGAGCAATACAACAAAGCCCAGTAACACAGCTCGTAGCGCAACTGGCAAATTACCATTATCAGCACAATTTACATGTTCAGCAAAATTCAAAAGGAAGAAAACAACTGCAACATGCTATGTCACGCCCGTAAAAAACTTAAACGTTCTAGGTCTAGACTGGATCGCAGCTTTGGAGCTCGACAAGGAGCCAATAAATTCACTTTGCAATAAAGTCATCGATGAAAGTGTTAAAACCGATAACAATATAAAACATCTCAAAAATTTATTTCCATATGTTTTCGACGAGAGTCTTGGGTTGTGTACGAAAGCAAAAGCACATCTGGCTATCAAGCCAAACCAGCAACCGATTTTTCGACCTAAACGACCAGTCGCTTACGCCATACAAGGACTAGTTGAAGCGGAACTCCAACGGCTTCAAGACATAAATGTCATCACACCAGTCAATAATTCAGACTGGGCTGCGCCCATCGTGGTAACCAGGAAAGCAAATGGAAGCGTACATTATGCGGCGATTTTTCAACAGGGCTTAACAACGCGTTAGAAATGCATCAGTATCCACTACCGTTACCGGATGATCTATTCGCACGGTTAGCTAAAGCGAAGGTTTTCAGCCACATCGATCTTTCAGACGCATTTCTACAAATTGAAGTCGACGATGATTCTAAACATCTACTCACTATAAATACGCATTTAGGACTTTTTCGATACAATCGAATGGTATTCGGTGTTAAATCGTTTCCGACAATATTCCAGCAAATTATGGACAAAATGTTAGCGGGACTGAATGGAGTAGCGGCATACATCGACGACATTTTCGTAGCAGGTGTAAGTCAAGACGATCACGATAGAAAATTACACAATGTATTGAAACGCATACAAGAGTTCGGATTCAAACTTAAGTTAATAAAATACCTTGGGTTTATTATAAATGAAGAGGGCATACAGCCAGATCCAGCACGCATATCAGCTATAACACAGATGCCCGAACCAAACAATTTAAAGGAATTACGATCATTTTTAGGTGCACTCAATTTTTATGGTAAATTTATAAAGCACTTACGTACCTATCGAGGACCTTTAGATAGTCTCCTGAAGGCAAACGTTAAATGGGTATGGACACAAAAACACCGCGACTATTTTAACCAGCTCAAAAGTATTTTATCTTCGAATATTTTGTTGTCACATTTTGACCCAAAACTGGACATAATTGTGGCGGCAGACGCATCAAACTACGGCCTCGGAGCATGTATCTTACACGAGTATCCCGATGGTTCAGTAAAGGCAATATGCCATGCGTCACGATCGCTAACTGAAGCAGAGAGAGCGTACAGCCAAATCGAAAAAGAGGGTCTCGCTATAGTTTTTGCGCTCACCAAATTCCATAAAATGATTTTTTGACGCAAATTCAAACTACAGACGGATCACAAACCTTACTGGCTATCTTCGGTAACAAAAAAGTTATCGCTGTACATCAAGCGAACAGATTGCAGCGATGGGCAATAAAACTATTAGCTTATGACTTCGACATAAGCTACGTATCCACAAACAACTTTGGTCACGCAGACGTTTTATACCGGCTAATGAATAAAAATATTACACCGTCAGAAGATTATGTCATAGCTTCAATCCGCCTGGAAAATGAAGTTCGCCAAATACTTTCAGATTCTATGGCAAAGTTACCCATTACTCCTAAAATGGTTTCGTATGAGTCGCTCAAAGACTCAACACTACAAACAGTCATGGATTTTGTAAACGACGGTTGGCCAAATACTATAGAAGGCACGGATGAATTAAAAAAATTTTTTTATCGTAAAGACAATCTCAGCATGGTTGAAGGATGCCTCATGTTTGGAAACCGAATAGTCGTACCAGCAAAACTGCGAAGGAGAGTGTTGAAACAAATACATAAAGGACACCCAGGCATCGAACGCACAAAATCGGTAGCGAGAAGTTTCGTGTACTGGCCCAATATCGATGATGATATTGTCTCCCTGGTACGAAACTGCAGCAGGTGTGCATCAGCAGCAAAACGACCGACTAAGACACTTCT
Organism: Eurosta solidaginis; assembly: GCF_040869045.1. NCBI lineage: Eukaryota > Metazoa > Arthropoda > Insecta > Diptera > Tephritidae > Eurosta > Eurosta solidaginis. The sequence continues at coordinate 38,563,133 of NC_090324.1, read as the reverse complement.
AAAGGCATGGCCTACTCCTTCAGAAGGATAGGAACGACTACATGTTGACTACGCAGGTCCATTAGATAATAACTACTTTCTCATCATTGTAGACGCGTACTCAAAGTGGCCTGAGATAATTCAAACAACAAGCATTTCTAGCACCAAAACAATCGAAATGCTGAATGAAGTTTTCTGCAGACTGGGCATACCAAAATGCATCGTTTCGGACAACGGATCGCAATTTGTAAGCACGCAATTTGAAAGATTCCTGGAAACAAATGGAATCGAACATCTTCGATCCAGCCCGTATTATCCTATGTCCAACGGACAAGCGGAGCGATTCGTGGACACCTTTAAAAGAGCGTTAAAGAAATTAAAAGGAGAGGAAAATACAGTCCAAAATTTACAATCATTTCTCCAGGTTTACCGATCGACCCCGAACAAAAACACACCAAACCAGACATCACCAGCTGAGGCTTTATTCGGTCGCAACATACGAATTCCGTTAAACCTGATATTGCCCAGCAATTCCAAACAAAGTGGACCGCAAACAAGCATACAAAAACAAAATATTCAAAAGCAATTTAATAAGAAACATGGTGCTAAACATTCTGATTTTGTACCACAGCAACCGGTTTACGTCACAATACATCATCATAACAAGTTTGAGTGTGAGTCCGCCCAAATCATAGAAAGAGTTGGTCCGGTCATGTACAACTTGAGATTGAGCAACGGAAGAGTTATCCGTGCACATGCAAACCAAATCCGGGGAAATGAAGATATACCTTCAGAAGAGCCGACGAATAAGTGCTCACTAGCGGAAGCATTTGGGTTATACGAGGACGAACCACATAAAGATGGTGGTGCAACGGATTCTAACGAAAATGCAGTGAATGCAACAGAAAGGCAAAGGCAACCACTACCTACACCCTCTACTGAGGTCGATTCACTCTCAAGCGCAACACCTAGAAGGACAGGCCGTCTACGTAAACCTGTGCAGAGATACTCACCGAACTGAGAAGCCTCTTAGAAGGAAATCATCACTCAATAGGGGAGGTGTTGGATACAAATACAACCCTGCAAATTATCATACTATCATATACACACATGAACACTGAACGGTTTTGACAGTTGAAAGAATGTTGGTCGAGAACGCGTTTTGTACATCTTTTATATCATAACCTTTATACTTTTCATTTTTTATAATTATTGTAATTAGTTAACTTAATAAAGTGTGAATTGAATTCTAAATGGTAGAAACACAACACATACACATATGGTCGAAATTGCTTGATAGCAAAGTAAATAGCTAAAAGCTCTAATTCTATAATGGGTTTTTTCTGTTCGGCTTTATTAAATGCTTTAGAAGCGAAACAAATTGGTAAATCACTACCTTGTTGTTCTCGACTCAAATAGCGCCACATCCAGTTGTGGAAACATCAACTGTAATAATGAATTGTTTAGTAAAATCTGGATATTGAAGTAATTTTGGTGAAAGTAACGCTGCTTTCAAAGATAAGAATGCTCTTTCGCACTCTACATCCCATACAAATTCAACTCTTTTTCTGCTTAATCGATTTAGAGGCGCTGCCAGAGACGCAAAATTGGGTATAAACCGTCTATAATAGTTTGCAAACGCGACGAATCGTCGTACAGCGTCTTTGTCAGTCGGTTTTGTATATTTTTTAATTGCGTTTATCTTAGAGTCGTCTGGCAACAAACCTTTGGCTGAGCATTTATGACCTAAAAATGTAACTTCTGGTCGTAAAAAGTTGCATTTATTTGGGTTAAGTTTGAGATTAAAAGACCTACAAATATCGAAAACTTTTGAAAGATTTTTAATGTGGTGTGCTTCACTACAACCTATGACGATAATATCGTCGACGTACAAAATTGCGACGTTGGGCGGTATACCCGAAAAAGCTATAGTCATCATTCGTGAGAATGAATTTGGTGCTATATTTAAACCGAATGGAAGCACTTTCCATCTAAATGCGCCACGGTCAGTGCTGAAAGACGTAATGTCACGAGAGTCAGGATGCAAGGGGATTTGATGAAATCGTGAAAAAAGATCTGATGTGGAAAAATACTTTTTTGCTCTACCGAGATTGTCTAAAATATCGTCAACTCTAGCTAGTGGGAATTTATCAGCAATGAGTTTTTTGTTTACTGCGCGAAAATCTACGCACATACGATATGCTTTTTGACCATTAGTATCTTTCTTTGGGACTACAATCAAAGGACTATTGTAATTGGAATAACTGGGTTCAATCAAATTATTGTCTAATAATTTATTTACTTCGCTATTTATTTCTTCGCGTTGAGAGTATGGCAATCGATAGTTTTTAACATATACCGGATCGTTGTCTGTCAATCTTAGTTTTTGCTCGTAAAAGTTATTTAAAGTCATTTTGTCCGTGTCAAGAGCGAAAATGTCGGCATAATCTATGCAAAGGTCAATTAATTTACTATGAGCATGTTGAGGTATTTGATTTTTTAAAATCGAAATTAGTTTTTTCGTACGTTTGTCTTCTTTTTCTGTCTTGTTAATTGTATAAACATTATAGTTTGAAAGTTTTTCTGTCCGAATACTTTTCCTTTTGACATACTTTATATCATCCGTGGTGTTTATAACTTTAATTATTGGGTTACTGGAATTAACAATGCACCTAGCTGTGAAAACACCTTTTTCGATTTCCTGCGAGTCCACGAAAAGTGGCTCGGGTGAATCTCCTAAATCAAAAAGTCTGAATATTTCACATCTTGGTGGAATGATACAACTGTCGCTTTCTGTTCCGTGTAGGATTGGTATCGCGACTTTTTCATTACCTACCCAAAAGGAAATACTATTTCTTTCATAATTAATAATGCATTTGTTAATTTTCAGAAAATCTTTACCCAGTATGCCATCGGATGGAATATTAAAGTCTTCATTTACTACGTGTAAAGTATGTTTAATAGAAAAGTTTGAAAAATTTAAATTTACTGTAATTTTACCTAAAGTGGAAACTGAATTGGAAGTGACACCGGTAATGTTAATAATGTCGTTCGTGTTTAATGAAATGTTACTGTCTAGACATGATATTTTTATTAAGGAAATGTCGGCTTGAGTGTCTACTAAGAAAGAACAAAATTTTTGTGACTCGTTTAGTTGTAATTCTATAAAATCAAAGTAATTTAAATTTAAACAATAGATGGCTATTGGTGAGGGAAGTTCGCTTATTCGCTTAATTCGTCCTCCCTCAGTGTTCGCTCCTGAGGGGCACTGGCGTTTAAAGCGCGAACGTTTGCGTTTCGACCTCTACCGTTTGAGGATCTTGAATTGCTGTTTCTATTGTTACTATTGTTTGGATTAGGGTGGTTATTTGGACGCGCATTATTATTGTGATTATTCTGATATCTATTTCCGTTATAATTCCCATATCTTTGATTATTGTTACCGTTATAGTTACTATTGTATGAAAATGAATTATTGTTTCTATAACCAGTATAGCCACGGTTTGGGTAAAAACCTCGATAACTACCACGTGAATTTCTAAATGTACTGTTACCACGTGATCGAAAAGCTAAAACCTGACGCTCAGTTGCTTCATTGTTTTGTTCTACAATTAATTTTGCTACTACGTCTTTCGGATCAGTTAATGCCGTTGAGGCTAAAATGGTTTTTACTAAATTGGATTTTGCGTTTAAACGACACACGTTAACAGTTTGTTCGACTGCCATTTCATGAGCTTTCGTTTGAGTGATCCCTTCAATAATAAGAGACCGCTCAAGTGAGTCAGCTAAATCTTCAACTTTTTTGGCAGTCTGTATAATTGTTACCGCTAACATGCAACGCTGCAATTCTCCCTGCTACAACTTTCGAGTTGTCTGGTTTGATCCTATTACGTAGAGCTGTTTTAATTTCGTTGACTGAAGCTACTTGTGTTGGTATTGCTTCACGAGCTTTACCCTCTAATTTTGATTTTAAGAATGCTATAAAAGTATCGGTTAAATCTGCAGTGGCGAATTGTTCAAGTAATGCAATTTTGTCTATGAAAGAATCAAGTGCTAGTGGATCACCACTGTAGTTTTCTCTAATAGAATTAGCACATGTGTTAATAAAAATTCTTTTATCCTCTGGTGTTGCCATGATTTGATCGTTAAGATCTGGAGCTGAATTAGAAGAAGATGAGGCCACGTTTGTACTATTTGGATCGTTAGGATCTGATTTTAGAGTAGAAGTTAAAATTACGCTATTTGAATCGTTAAGATTTGAAACTAAATTAGAAGTTGAATTTTTAATGGAAGAATTTTCGAAGCCTGGAAAATCTGTTGATAAAGAGAATCTATTTTCCTGGTTTGTGACTTTTTCGGTCGAAGATGAAGCTAAACTTTCGTAGCTTGAGCCTGATTTATCTGAATCGGATTCTGAATCTGAAGTTTTTTGCACTTGTCTACCACTTCTAAGGTTGTACATATGAAATAACTAAAGCACTTGTTTGAATGTTGAATTTAAGATTGAAGTTAAATTGTTGAGGAAAAAGAGCGAAGGAAAAATTTAAAGAAATATTTAACAATTTATTAGAAGAATTAATTGAAACTGTATTAAATTTCATGAAAAGTTTGTGAAAAATAATTGAATTCAAAATGGATCAAAAGTTGGTTTTTCACGGAACCACCGCATGTAATAAAAAAAATTTGGTTTTTAACGGAAGCCACCGTATGTATCAAAAAAATATTTAAATTGGTTTTTCCGAAAACCACGTATGTATTGTCAAAAAAAAATCCAAAATTTATATTGAATGAGAAGTTAATTTAATTGGAATTCGGAGACACCAAATTTAATATGAAATTTTAATTTTTAATATACATACATATATAATTTTAAAGAAAAGTACCCGTAGGCAAAAGAAATGTTTGATACATATATGTATACTTATTTTGTCACTGCTGCTGCTGCGCTGGCAGACCTGAATCGCTGCTGGTGTTGTTGCTGCTGCTGGTGTGTCTTCGTGTGTTAAAGTTGGTGGTGGTGGAGAATTTTGTATGTTTTTGGGTGCCGTTACCTTCGCCGTTATGCGTGGCGTGGTGCGAGTGCCGTTATGGAAATTTATGAAATTTATAAGATTTTTCGTTAGATTTTATTTATTAAATTGTATTTTAGTTTTGTTGAATTTGATTAGTAGAATCGTCTTTGCGGTTTATTAAACTCAATGTAGAAAATTTGTATTGTCGTTTTTAAATTTAATTTATGAAATTGAATTGTAGAATTGTTTAAAGTTGTATTTAGAAAAACATATTTTAGGTTTGTTAAATTTTCGAAGAAATTATATCGTAGTTTAGTAGAATTTATTTAGAAAATTATGTATTGTACTTTTATTGTTAAATTTTAATGTAGGAAATTATATCGTACTTTAGTAGAATTTTATTTTAGAAAATTGTATATTGAGGTTTTATTGAGTTTTAGTTTGGAAATTGCACGGTAGTTTATTAAAAATGTATTTAGAAAATTATGTGTTGAAAATTAGTTGGATTCTATTTAGAAAAATATATCGTAGAATAGTGAAATTTTATTTTAGAAAATTTTATGTTGATTTTTTGTTGAATTTTAATTAGAAAATTATGTTGTAGTTTATTGAAAATTTATTTAGAAGAAATTTAGTTGAATTTATTTAGAAAATTACGCCGTAGGTTAGAATTTTAATTAGCCATTTAAGTATTGAAATTTATTAGAAAATTGTATTTTTAATTTTGCACATTTTTCGCACCACACTCACTTTTGCCTTTTCGACCACTTGGAGAAAATTTTCGCACTCACCACTTACAAAGACGTCCGGTTCGTTCCGATGCCAAAATAAAATGTCAGTAAAAGACCGCGCTTCAGCCTCACGGTCGCCATGTTGAGTACGGCTTCGCTAGCCGCACGAAACTCACCCTCGATTGCCTCCACACTATTCTTGGAGGGCGCCGCCTCCATGTAGTCGCCATTGATGCCTTATTACCTACGATCGCGTGGCGGTCTCCTACGCCAGATATGGTGCCGCATTAAAAAAAAGTCGACTACACTTTTTAATTGAAATTTAAAATACTTTTTATTAAAGGAACAATTCGTTTAATAAAACACGTACAAACTTGAGCACGTCTTGCTCGTCAAGTTGCTAGAAAAATTATGCTGGCGGTGAAACATGAAAAATGCCGATGTCATCATTGCCAGTCATTTTTCGTGTTTCACCCCACATATATCTTGTTCTCTCTTACATACTATATTACAATGGATCATGCCATAATGTGTTGTGTTGTATTCATTTTATTTGTAACATTCACAATTAAATATCATTGTGAGCAACAATGTTACGATGTTGCCAGATGATTATTGAAGTTAATTTGGGGAATTTTATCCTCACAACATCAAGTTCAGACTTTTACAAATCGTTACTAATCTGGAGAAACACACCAAACAAAATCGGCTCCAGTCTAGCAAAACGCCTATGCTGCAAATGGCTAAAATGCGACATTCCCACAGCAAACCTAAACCAGGAAGTAATACCGGACATACCGAATCAAATAAAACACCAACGCATAAAGAATAAAAAATACTTCGACAGAGGAACACAAGAAGAAAAAGATCGAAAAACAGGGGATGAAGTTTACATAAAGATAAATCCAAAAGAAAATTGGGTAAAAGGCAAAATTGAACAAAAGGTATCGGAGCGATCCTTCATCATAAAAGCAAAAAACAAACAATACAGACGGAACACTATCCACATAAGGAAACCCAATACAAACAAACAGAAAAGGAAAGAATACCATCATGTCATTCAGACGCCAAATAACAAACCGATCGATTCACCGCAACAATAAAATCAAGAGACGCAATCACCGTCGCAAACACCGAACGAAGAACCCTGCAAAGTATCGCAAGAAACAGAACAAACTAACCAACCGCCGATACAAACAAGCCAACCAACGGAACCACAACCAAGCCAGGAAAATAGCACACGAAACATTCAAGCTAAAGAAAGTGACATCCGCCAGCAAACAATATCCGCAAATCGTCACCAAGAAAACCAACTAAATCAGGACCACGTAGAGAACGTAAAGTGCCAACAAAACTAAAGGACTACGTTATCGACTGAAAAAAAATAAAATTTAATTAAAACAAAGGGGATGTCATAATATAAACAATCTGGCAACCCGAAAATATAACATGAAAGATGCAATGACAGAAAATGGCTGTCGCCAGTTATGATCCAGGCCAAGATGCTTCTCCAAGAAATCTGGCTGGATGGCAGCGATTGGGATGAAAGCGCCAAGCCCACAACATTATCAAAATGGCAACATTTCGCAGAAAACCTGCCAGTCATTTGCCACATCGAAATCCCTCGATGGGTTAATGTCGTTCCAGGGCAAGACACCCAAATCCACGGGTTCTGTGATGCCTCGGAAAAAGCATATTGCGCAGCGATTTACATCCGCACACATGTGGGCAACCAAATAAAATCTTCACTTTTGGTTGCGAAAGGCAAAGTTGCCCCCATAAAAACTGTAAGCTTACCCCGCTTAGAGCTATGTGGTGCAGTCCTACTCGCCAAACTGGCTTCAACTGTTCGAAAACAGCTCGACTTACAAGCATGCAACACATTCTTATGGTCAGATTCTGAGATTGTACTAGCCTGGCTAGAGAAATCTCCGTCGACCTGGAAGACTTATGTGGCCAACCGAACCTCTCAAATTCGAGAATATCTTCCCAGCGGCACCTGGCGCCATGTATCTAGCCAAGACAACCCTGCTGATCTTGGCACACGTGGTTGCAAGCCGCATGATTTGCTAGGCTCTTCACTTTGGTGGCACGGACCACAATGGCTTTCTTGCCGCATTTCGGCATGGCCAAAGCCGAAAGCAGGTAGCGCTTCTCCACCCGAGAAACGCAAGGTCGAAGCATATCAGGCACTCGAGGAAGAGGACGACATTCTTCAACGTTTCTCCTCATACTCTCGAGCTCTCCGTGTGATTGCATACGTATTCCACTTTGCGAACAATGCCTGCTACAAATCCAAATCGGTGGCAACAACACATAATCCCCATCTGACGTAAAAAGAGTTGCAACATGTGAAAACGCGGCTTGTGGCAATGGCACAATCTCGCCATTTCGGGGCGGAAAAGAGCGCCTTACAAAACAATATGCCAATAAGCAAAAAGAGTTCCCTTCTGGCTCTTGACCCATTTCTGGATGGATACGGGCTCCTACGTATCGGTGGAAGATTGGAACATTCTACAATGCAATACAACGAGAAGCATCCAGTAATCCTTCTTCCGGATTCAAGGCTCTGCCAGTTGTATCTGAAGTTTTTACACCGCCTGCTTCTTCATGCAGAAATGCGGTTAATGCTCCAAATGGTGAGGAAAGAGTACTACGTACCAAAACTAAAGCCTCTTATAAAGAAATGCATTTTTCAATGCAAATCTTGCACGCTTTTCAAACAGAAAACGCGCACGCAAATAATGGCAGCTCTACCACCTGAGCGCTGCAATTTCTCACTCCCCTTTTCCACAACAGGAGTAGACTTTGCAGGTCCATTCCAAATAAAAGCATTGGTTCTGAGGTCGACCACTATCATAAAAGGGTACGTGGCTGTATTCGTCTGTTTTTCCACAAAGGCAGTACCCAACTACTTCTCGTTTCTCTGTCTGCTCTTATACTTCCAGGACGACACCCATCTGGCTCCCATGGCAGAGACCGACAGCTGCCTTCAGTGTCGGCTCTGCCTCCACTACCACGCGCAGCGGACCGATCCAAGAAACCAGCGGCAACCCCCAAACCGGAACATATGGCCAAGCGCACGATCACGCGCACCCCACGAGGCCTGCCAACGACGTAATATAGCCAGTCGCGCCTCAAATATCATCGTCCGCGCCTTGCAGGAACTGCAGAAGGTCCTTACAAGCACCACCCTGCAGAGCGGGCAGGATGTTTAAGCCGCCTCCAATAAGATCCAGACTGCGGCGAAATTCTTATGCGCAGCCGTGCGCGGCGAGTGGAAAAGCGCAAATTCACAAGCATATATATTTTTTATATGATCAGCCAAAGTTGTTTTTTAAAGTTTAAAGTTAATTTACTCAACCAAGTTTTCTGTGCAAAGTGAATTTTGTAAAATCATGGACAACTAAAGAAGAAATTAAAAATTTTAAATTTATAACGTTTTAAGTAAAACCCAACAGCTTTTTATTTAGCGAAATGAAGAGTGTAGGGAAGGAAGACCCGGTGAATTGTTGGAGGCGGCTTAAAAGAAAAGAAGAACGAAAAGCAAGAAAAGTTCGAGGACATTCCAAGACACGACACAGATGAGAAAAGGCGCGTGAAAATATATACACGTGATTTTGTGAAATTTATTTTTATATTTGCAAAACGAATTCTATGTTAGTTAAATATAACGCTACGCTTACTTAGCAAACATTACACCATGGATGACCGTATCAAAAGCTTTTGATAGGTCTAGCGCAACGAGTACTGTTCTATGGTGGGGGTTTTGATTTAAACCGCAATTTATCTGGGTGCCAATGGCATTTTGCGCGGTGGTGGAGTTCTCTAAAGCCATGCTGATGACAGGTTAGCTGCAACTTTGCTTTGAAATAGGGGAGGAAAATAGCTTCAAGCGTCTTGGCTACTGGCGATAGGAGAGATATCGGGCGATATGACTCTCCTATGTTAGTTGGTTTTAGTAGCGGGACCACTTTGGCCATTTTCCATTTTTCGGGAATGCAAAGGTAGAAAGAGACAGGTTGAAGACATGTGCTAAATATTTGAAACCCTCTTCTCCTAGGCTTTTAAGCATCGGTATGGCTATGCCGTCTGGGCCCACTGCTTTGGATGGTTTAGCATGACCGATGGCATCCTCAACCTTTTTGGCGGTGGAGGTAATTGGTGATGCGGTGAACTTATATTTACGTGCGTGTCTGTTGGCCCTCCGTCTATTTTTGTCGACCCTAGAATGCATTATGTATTGTCGGCAGAAAGCGCTTGCGCATTTTTCGCATCCGACAGCACTTTGTCGCCAAAGGCGATGGAAAATTTGTCATTGTGCCTAGACGGATTTGATAGCGACTTTACAGTGGACCAAAGTTTACCTACACCGGCAGATAGGTTACAACCGCTTAGGTGGTCTTCCCATTTCGCCCGCTTGTGTTCATCCACAAGCAATCTGATGCGTTGGTTTATATCCCTTATTTGGAGGTCGCCGGGAACCGCTTAGGTGGTCCTCCCATTTCGCCCGCTTGTGTTCATCCACAAGCAATCTGATGCGTTGGTTTATATCCCTTATTTAGGGGTCGCCGGGATCGAGCTGTCTTATAAGGTCACGTTCTCTCGCTAAACTTGCGGCCTCTGCCGGGAAGTGGGGCCGAATTTCGGGAATACTACCGGCGGGAATGAAACGAGCCGAGGTGGATTCAATGACCTTGCGGAAAGCACGCTTCCCTGGCGGACATCAGTTGAGATCGGGGGCAGCAAAGCGGTTGTATGTAAATGATTTGTATTTGTATTTATTTTATTTTTAAAGTTAATCAAAGTGCGTTTTTCTGCGACGATGAAGTCGGCGGGACGCTCGAACGAAATAAGTATAGGCAGGTGGTCGGATACCAATGTTACCATCGGCTGCCAGTTGACGCAGTTTATGAGTTCTGCGCTCACGATTGAAATATCCGGCGAACTGTGACAGCTTCCTACCATACGTGTGGGGGCGTTGTTGTTGTTGTTGTAGCAGTGCTTTACCCCACCTAACAGCCGCGACCGATCACAAATTGTCATCAATATCCTCTAACGGGAGCCCAAGGAAACTTGCTGTTTCAACAGGGGTGGACCATAATGAAAGGGGTGTTAGAGGCGATGGTTCCACATTACAATGAAAGAGATGGTTCGTGTCATGTGGGGACACATTGCAAGCGGTGCATACATTTTGTATGTCGGGATTGATTCTGGATTGGTAAGAGTTTAGCCTGTTACAGTATCCAGAACGAAGTTGAGCAAGACTGACACGCATTTCCCTGGGGAGTATGCGTTCCTCTTCCACAAGTTTTTGGTACTTTTCTTTGAGTACTGGATTCACCGGGCAATTCCTGACATAGAGGTCCGACGCCTGTTTGTGGAGTTCACCAAGGACCTGCTTGTGTTTTTTTGCTTCATACGGCTGGGTTCTCAGGTGCCGTATTTCCTCAAAATGTTTACGGAGATGACTCCTTAAGCCCCTAGGTGGTGTTGGCTCATCAATCAGATGAAGACAGCCCGTGGCGATTCTGAGAGCAGTATTTTGGCAGACCTGTAGTTTCTTCCAGTGGGTAATTTTTAGGCTTGGCGACCATATGGGTGACGCGTAGCACGTAAACGGCTGGCCAATGGCTTTGTATGTAGTAATGAGCGTTTCTTTATCTTTTCCCCAGGTACTGCCAGCAAGGGATTTGAGGATTTTATTATGGCTCTGGATTTTTGGAACAATTGCGGCTGCGTGCTCACCAAAGTGTAGATCCTGATCAAACGTCACACCCAAGATTTTGGGGTGTAGGACAGTCGGTAGCGTAGTGCCATCGACGTGGATGTTCAAAATGGTCGACATTTGGGACGTTCATGCTGTAAATAAGGTTGCGGAAGATTTAGTCGGTGATAATGCCAGATTTCGCGAGGCGAAAAAACTGGAGAGATCAGGGCGGTAGCCGTTTATTCTGTTGCAGAGCTCATCGATCTGTGGGCCTGGGCCTGTGGCCATTATTGTGCAGTCATCGGCGTATGAAACGATAGTGACTCCTTCTGGTGGTGAAGGAAGCTTAGATATGTAGAAATTAAACAAAAGTGGGGATGGGACACCACCCTTGGCTTCCCAAGGCAGTCGGTTCAATGTACCGGAGCGACTCGGGATTTTTCCCGACCAAGGACTGTCATTTCAGTGTGACCCCATTTAATTTGTTGCGTCCCTCCAACAAATTGTCATCCTCCCAGCAGCTCCTTGCAGCAGGACTGCTCCATGTTCTCATACTCCGGGAAGGCATCGTATCCAATCCGGGTCCGTCTCCTGACCCCGGCCCTGAGAAATGGTTTTGCTGCATCTGCCGGAAAAGAATCTTTTTAGGACGGTCATACTCTGTTCAGTGTGTCTCGCGTAAGGGATGGTTGCATCGGACAGGTTGTTCTGAGCTTGATCCCAAAACCCGACGTCCACGTAACTTTTATAAATCTTTTGTGGCTCTTTGCTGTTCACGCCCAAGGGCGTCCCGCAGTCTACGCCTAAGCGCCCGCCCCCCACTACCTTCCAGCAGCCTCGCTGCTCAGCAAGCCACAACAAGTACCCGCTGCTGCTCGCGCCCCACGGCGCAAACAACTCAAACAGCTGCTACCACTCATAACTACTACGTTCGTAGTAGTCAGTAGCAATGCTGACCATCAGCCCCTCCGCCCGCCCCCCCCCCCCCCCCTCTTTTCCGGCAGCAATCGTGTAGGTCGGGAAAAGAGACTCTTAGTCCCTACCTCCGTTTGCCAGCACAGAATATATATGTTTGCGACATCCGCCCAATGCAGCTCCTGCCTTGGGTGGTGCCACTTTCCTAGATATTCTGGTATCCGCGACGGCAACCCCCCGACGGGTTTCATCGCGCCATGTTGCCAGGTCGCAAACCCAAATCATCCGGGTACCCCAATGCTTGCCCAAGGATGCCAAGTCCCAGGGCCACAACAGCAATTGCGTCCTGGCCTTCCACAACCCAGGCGTAGTCACCCGTCACTTACCCCCCGAGTGGCGGCGTCTCCCATTATGCACTTCAGAATTCTGCAGTTAAACTGTAATGGCCTAACTGGGAAGATTATGGAGATAGTCGATTTCATGAAGCGGCACAACATCCGCATTGCTGCGATTCAAGAGACTAAACTCACAGCAAGATCTGCATTTCAGACCTGCTCTGGGTATAATGTCCACAGGAAAGACCGCGAGAGCGGAAATGGAGGCGGCCTCGCGTTTATCATACACCACTCTGTGCAATATTATATATTTGATCCTGGCATCGACCACAGGGACAATGTCTTAGAACGTCAAAGCCTATCTGTCCGGTCAGGCGATGCAATCCTAGAAATCATCAACATCTACATCCCTCCTGCCACCTGTTGCCCCAGTGGATACCGCCCTAATATCAGAGCCTTACTCACTGGCAACAATCGCATTATCTTAGGCGATTTCAATTCCCATCACGATCTATGGCATTCAAACTTGCGGGCGGACAGTAGGGGTGCAGTGTTGGCGGATCAAACAGAAGAAACGACGTTCTGCACAATAAACGGAAACGCCCCCACACGTATGGTAGGAAGCTGTCACAGTTCGCCAGATATCTCAATCGTGAGCGCAGAACTCGTAAACTGCGTCAACTGGCAGCCGATGGTAACATTGGCATCCGACCACCTGTCCATACTTATTTCGCTCGAGCGCACCGCCGACTTCATCGTCGCCGAAAAACGCACTTTCATAAACTTCAAAAAAGGAAAGTGGGAAGAATAAAAATCTTTTACAGACAACCGCTTTGCTGCCCTCCCTATCCCGACTGATGCCCGCAAAGGGGAGCGTGCCTTCCGTAAGGTCATTGAATCCGCCTCGCCACGTTTAATTCCCGCCGGGAGAATTCCCGAAATCCGGCCCCACTTCCCGGCGGAGGCCGCAAACTTAGCCAGAGAACGTGACCTTATAAGACAGCTTGATCCAGGCGACCCTACGCTACCGACTGTCTTACACCCCAAAATCTTGGGTGTGACGTTTGATCAGGATCTACATTTTGGTGAGCACGCAACCGCAATTGTTCCGAGAATCAGAGCCGTAACAAAATCCTCAAATCCCTCGCTGGCAGTACCTGGGGAAAAGATAAAGAAACACTCATGACTACATACAAAGCAATTAGCCAGCTGATTACGTGCTACGCGTCACCCATATGGTCGCCAAGCCTGAAAATTACCCACTGGAAGAAGCTACAGGCTTGCCAAAATACTGCTCTCAGAATCCCCACGGGCTGTCTTCTTATGTCCCCAGAACACCATCTGCATAATGAGGTGAGAATACTCCCCATCAGGGAGAGAAATGAGATGCTGACCAAACAGTCCCTGTTGAATACCCTGAAACCTGAGCATCCCAACGGACATCTGATTGATGAACCAGCACCGCCTAGGGGCTTAAGGAGTCATCTCCGTAAGCATTTTGAGGAAATACGACACCAGAGAACCCAGCCGTATGAAGCGAAAAAACACAAGCAGGTCCTTTGTGAACTCCATAAACAGGCGTCGGATCTTTATGCCGGGAATTGCCCGGTGAATCCAGTTCTTAAAGAAAATTATCCAAAACTCGCGGAAGAGGAACGCATACTCCCCAGGGAACCGCGTGTCACCCTTGCTCAACTTCGTTCTGGATACTGTAACAGGTTAAACTCTTACCTATCCAGAATCAACCCCGACATACAAAATATATTGCCCGCCTACAATGTGTCCCCACATGACACCAACCATCTCTTTAATTGTAATGTGAAACCAACGCCTCTAACACCCCTTTCCTTATGGTCCACCCCTGTTGAAACGGCAAGTTTCCTTGGACTCCCGTTAGAGGATATTGATGACAATTTGTGATCTGTCGTGGCTATTACGTGGGGCGAAGCATTGCTACAACAACAACATCCAGGCGACCCCCAAATAAGGGATATAAACCAACGCATCAGATTGCTTGTGGACGAACACAAGCGGGCGAAATGGGAGGAGCACCTAAGAGGTTGTTACCTCTCTACCGGTGTGGGTAAACTTTGGTCCACCGTAAAGTCCCTATCGAATCCGACTAAGCACAAAGAAAAACTTTCCATCGCCTTTGGCGACAAAGTGCTGTCGGATGCGAAAAAATGTGCGAGCGCTTTCCGCCGACAATATATAATGCATCCTACGGTCGACAAAGATAGACGGAGAGCCAATAGACACGCACATAAATACAAATTCAGCGCGTCACCAATCACCATCACCGCTAAAGAGGTTGAGGACGCCATTGGTCGCGCTAAACCATCCAAAGCAGTGGGCCAGACGGCATAGCCAAGGTGGTCCCGCTACTAAAGCCTGGGAAACCAGCTAACATAGGTGAGTCGTATCGTCCGATATCTATACTATCGCCAGTAGCAAAGACGCTTGTCAGGAACGAACCTATCATCGGTCCAGGAACACACATACAATGGATTCACAATACACATTCCTATATATACATATTACTGCACAACCACTTTTATTGTACCACTCTTGATATACATATTATTATTAAAGATTGTTCTAGACACGAACTATAATAAAACACGTGCCTTCTCAATCGTTCTATTTAATTTAACAAAAGTAATTTGTACCAAAGTTAAGGTACATTACAACGCTTGAAGCCATTTTGCTCCCTTACTTCCAAGCAAACTTGCAGCTAGCCTCTCATCAGCATGGCTTCAGAAAACTTCATAGCACTACCACCGCGCTAAATGCCATTAGCACCCAGATAAATTGCGGTTTAAATCAATACCCCCCCCCCCCCCCCATAGAACAGTACTCGCAGCGCTAGACCTATCAAAAGCTTTTGATACGGTCAACCATGGCTCGTTACTGCAAGACCTGGAAGGGTCTACCCTTCCCCCATGTCTTAAAAGGTGGACCGCAAATTATCTGGGTGGTAGGCAGGCATCGGTGCAATTTAGAAACGAAACATCAAAACCAAGGAGAATTAAACAAGGGGTGCCACAGGGTGGTGTCCTATCCCCACTTTTGTTTAATTTCTACATATCTAAGCTACCTTCACCTCCGGAAGGAGTCACAATCGTTTCATACGCCGATGACTGCACAATAATGGCCACAGCCCCAGGCACAAAGATCGATGCGCTATGCAATAAAATAAACGGCTACCTCCCTGATCTCTCCAGTTTTTTCGCCTCGCGAAACCTGGCATTATCACCGACTAAATCTTCCGCGACCTTATTTACAACACGGACGTCCCAAATGTCGACCATTTTGAACATCCACGTCGATGGCACTACACTACCGACTGTCCTACACCCCAAAATCTTGAGTGTGACGTTTGATCAGGATCTACATTTTGGTGAGCACGCAGCCGCAATTGTTCCGAGAATTCAGAGCCGTAACAAAATCCTCAAATCCCTCGCTGGCAGTACCTGTGGAAAAGATAAAGGAACGCTCATGACTACATACAAAGCAATTAGCCAGCCGATTACGTACTACGCGTCACACATATGGTCGCCAAGCCTAAAAATTACCCACTGGAAGAAACTACAGGCCTGCCAAAATACTGCTCTCAGAATCGCCACGGGCTGTCTTCTTATGTCCCCAGAACACCATCTGCATAATGAGGCGAGAATACTCCCCATCAGGGAAAGAAATGAGATGCTGACCAAACAGTTCCTGTTGAATACCCAGAAACCTGATCATCCCAACAGACATCTGATTGATGAACCAGCACCGCCTAGGGGCTTAAGGGGTCATCTCCGTAAGCATTTTGAGGAAATACGGCACCTGAGAACCCAGCCAAATGAAGCGAAAAAACACAAGCAGGTCCTTGGTGAACTGAATAAACAGGCGCCGGACCTTTATACCGGGAATTGCCCGGTGAATCCAGTACTTAAAGAAAAGTATCCAAAACTCGCGGAAGATGAACGCATACTCCCCAGGGAAACGCGTGTCACCCTTGCTCAACTTCGTTCTGGATACTGTAACAGGTTAAACTCCTACCTATCCAGAATCAACACC
The DNA here is from genome assembly GCF_040869045.1 of Eurosta solidaginis. NCBI lineage: Eukaryota > Metazoa > Arthropoda > Insecta > Diptera > Tephritidae > Eurosta > Eurosta solidaginis. Next base: position 38,546,386 of record NC_090324.1, on the reverse strand, counting down.
GACATACAAAATATATGCCCCGCTTACAATGTGTCCCCACATGACACGAACCATCTCTTTAATTGTAATGTGGAACCAACGCCTCTAACACCCCTTTCCTTATGGTCCACCACTGTTGAAACGGCAAGTTTCCTTGGACTCCCGTTAGAGGATATTGATGACAATTTGTGATCGGTCGCGGCTGTTAGGTGGGGCGAAGCATTGCTACAACAACAACAACAACAACCCCTTGTTTAATTCTTCTTGGTTTTGATGTTTCGTTTCTAAATTGCACCGATGCCTGCCGACCACCCAGATAATTTGCGGTTCACCTTTTAAGACATGGGGGAAGGGTAGACCCTTCCAGGTCTTGCAGTAACGTGCCATGGTTGACCGTATCAAAAGCTTTTGATAGGTCGAGCGCCATGCTGATGAGGGGCTACCTGCAAATTTGCTTGGAAATAAGGGAGCAAAATGGCTTCAAGCGTCTTTGCCACTGGCGATAGGAGAGATATCGGACGATACGACTCACCTATGTTAGCTGGTTTCCCAGGCTTTAGTAGCGGGACCACCTTGGCCATTTTCCATTTCTCTGGTATGACAAGGTGGAAAGAGACATGTTGAAGACATGCGCTAAATATTTGAAACCCTCTTTCTCTAGACTTTTAAGCATCGGCATGGCTATGCCGTTGTTGTTGTTGTTGTTGTAGCGATTAGGTTACTCCTCGAAGGCTTTGGGGGAGTGTTATCGATGTGATGGTCCTTTGTCGGATACAGATCCGATACGCTCCGGTAACACAGCACCATTAAGGTGCTGGCCCGACCATCTCGGGAACGATTTATATGGCCACATTTAACCTTCAGGCCATCCCTCCCTTCCCACCCCCAAGTTCCATGAGGAGCTTGGGGTCGCCAGAGCCTCGTCTGTTAGTGAAACGGGATTCGCCGCTCGAAGGTGAGGTTGACAATTGGGTTGGAGAAGCTATATATTGCGCTATGCCGTCTGGGCCCACTGCTTTGGATGGTTTAGCGCGACCAATGACGTCCTCAACCTCTTTAGCGGTGATGGTAATTGGTGACGCGCTGAATTTGTGTTTATGTGCGTGTCTATTGGCTCTCCGTCTAACATTGTCGACCGTAGGATGCATTATATATTGTCGGCAGAAAGCGCTCGCGCATTTTTTCGCATCCGACAGCACTTTGTCGCCAAAGGCGATGGAAACTTTGTCTTTGTGCTTAGTCGGATTCGATAGGGAATTTACGGTGGATCAAAGTTTACCCACACCAGTAGAGAGGTTACAACCTCTTAGGTGCTCCTCCCATTTCCCCGCTTGTGTTCATCCACAAGTAATCTGATGCGTTGGTTTATATCCCTTATTTGGGGGTCGCCGGGATCGAGCTGTCTTATAAGGTCACGTTCTCTCGCTAAGTTTGCGGCCTCCGCCGGGAAGTGGGGCCGGATCTCGGGAATTCTCCCGGCGGGAATTAAACGTGCCGAGGCGGATTCAATGACCTTGCGGAAGGCACGCTCCCCTTGGCGGGCATCAGTCGGGATAGGGAGGGCAGCTAGGCGGCTGTCTGTAAAGGATTTATATTCTTCCCACTTTCCTTTTTTGAAGTTTATGAAAGTGCGTTTTTCAGTGACGATGAAGTCGGCGTTACGCCCAAGCGAAATAAGTATGGGCAGGTGGTCGGATGCCAATGTTACCATCGGCTGCCAGTTGACGCAGTTTACGAGTTCTGCGCTCACGATTGAGATATCTGGCGAGCTGTGACAGCTTCCTACCATACGTGTGGGGGCGTCTCCGTTAATTGTGCAGAACGTCGTTTCTTCTATTTGATCCGCCAACATCTCACCCCTACTGTCCGCCCGCAAGTTTGAATGCCATAGATCGTGGTGGGCATTGAAATCGCCTAAGATAATGCAATTGTTGCCAGTGAGTAAGGCTCTGATATTAGAGCGGTATCCACTGGGGCAACAGGCGGCAGGGGGATGTAGATGTTGATGATTTCTAGGTTTGCATCGCCTGACCGGATATATAGGCCTTGACGTTCTAAGACATTGTCCCTGCGGTCGATGCCAGGATCAAATATATAATATTGCACAGAGTGAAGTATTATAAACGCGAGGCCGCCTCCATTTCCGCTCTCGCGATTTTTTCTGTGGACATTATACCCAGAGCAGGTCTGCAATGCAGATCGTGCTGTTAGTTTAGTCTCTTGAATCGCAGCAATGCGGATGTTGTGCCGCTTCATGAAATCGCTATCTCCGTAATCTTCCCAGTTAATCCATTACAGTTTAACTGCAGAATTCTGAAGTGCATGGGAGGAGACGTCGCCACTCTGGGGGTAACTGACGGGTGTCTACGCCTGGGTTGAGGAAGACCAGGACGCAATTGCTGTTGTGGCCCTGGGACTGGGCGTCCTTGGGCAAGCATTGGGGTACCCGGATGATTTGGGTTTGCGACCTGGCAACATGGCGCGATGAAACCCGTCGAGGGGTTGCCGTCGCGGAGACCAGAACATCTAGTGGCACCACCCATGGCAGGAGCTGCATTGGGCGGATGTCGCAAACATATATATTCTGTGCTGGCAAACGGTGCAAACGGAGGTAGGGACTAAGAGTCTGTTTCCCTGACCTACACGATTGCTGCCGAAAAAGAGGGGGGGGGAGAAGACGGGGGCAGGGGCTGTTGCTCAGCATTGCTTCCGACTCTACTACGAAGATTGTAGTTATGAGTGGTAGCAGCTGTTTGAGTTGCTGGCGCCGTGGGGCGCGAGCAGCAGGGGGTACTTGTTGTGGCTTGCTGTGCAGTGGGGCTGCTGGAAGGTAAAGGGGTGGGGGAGGGGGGGGCGGGGGGGGGGGCTTAGGCGTAGACTACGGGACGCCCTTGGGCGTAAACAGCAAGGAGCCACAAAAGATTTATAAAAGTTACGTGGACGTCGGGTTTTGGGATCAAGCCCAGAACAACCTGTCCGATGTAACCATCCCTTACGCGAGACACACTGAACAAAGTATGACCGTCCTAAAAAGATTCTTTTCCGACAGATGCAGCAAAACCATTTCTCAGGACCGGGGTCAGAGCCGGATTGGATTCGATACCTTCCCGGAGCAAGAGAATATGGAGCAGTCCTGCTGCAAGGAGCTGCTGGGAGGATGACAATTTGTGGGAGGGACGCAACAAATTAAATGGGGTTACACTGAGATGACAGTCATTGGTCGGGAAAAATCCCGAGTCGCTCCGGTACATTGAACCGGCTGCCTTGGGAAGCGAATAGCCTTTATATCTCCCCATCACGTCTATTTCTATCTTCTCTCGCACATATGCAGGTATGAAGCCTCTTTTTGTTCTTGGGGCTGTGGGTGAGAACAGCGGGGAAATAGCCCGCCCAAGGCGACGAGTTAGCTTGTGATGCAAGCATACTTGCTCTTCGTCACCCAACCAGTCAGCCAAGTGGCAAAATTATTAAGAAATTATGACGATGAAGAGTTTAGCTATCTAACTCATGTTTATTACACGACACCGCTTTGCCGAAATGTTACTCCGCCAATCTTATACTATACAAAGCACCCAGATAAACTGCGGACTTAATCAAACACAGGGATATAATAGGACATAGCTGCGTGCACTCGACCAATTGGGTTTATATACCGAAACAGCTTGCGTTCGGGACGTTATGGCAGCCCTACACTACAAACACTTTAATACCGCTATTTCTCTGGTGCATTCTTCTTCAGATTATCGTAACATGATCTGATGTCAATTTAATCATGGTTGTATCGCTGATTAAGAGTTAATGTTCCAACAACAGCGGAGTTAAAATAGTGTTTATTCAAAAATTAGTTGTAACCAGTTAAAATCTAATTCTATATATGTAATGAGTACGAGCTATCCTATTTATCCCTATATTTTTATACTTCATGGTGGTAAATTAATTTTTTAATCTGTATATACGATATAGGATGAGTTTGAATCCACCTCATTAATTTCAACCTTTATAAGGTTATGTGTAGTTATTTGCACCTGATTGTTATTGCTGATGTTACTGCGGGCCCCACCCATTGAGTTTCGCCTGGAATGTTATAATTAAAAGGATAAGTGCAATCTTAATAAATGAGATACTTACTTGGTTTTCGCGTGTGTCAAAATATGTGACTTCAGGTTGGTGGACTGCGCAAATTTTTTATTGCAACCATCGAAAGGGCAAACGTATGGCCGATCTCCTGTGTGAATCCGTACGTGCGTTCTTGAAAAATATTAAATAAAATATTTATAATTTAGCCTCTAATAAAAAAGTACAACTAACCAACCTCAAATTAAAGTCTAAAGAGAACCGCTTTCCACAACCCTCAAAAGTACACTGAAATGGTTTTTCTCCTGTGTGTACTAATTGATGACGTTTTAGTTTTGAACTTTCAACAAATGCTTTACCGCATTCAGCGCAAACATGAACACGGGGACCGTGGGTATGCAGATGTTTGCGCATAGCCGAATTATCACGAAAAAATTTGTAACATCCCTTTTGAGGACAAGCAATTCGTTTTTCTCCAGGCCCATTGCAATTCGATTCTGTTGCCACAGTATTCATTTTGTTGCTATAGCTCAAAGGCGGTGGTGAAGAAGATATATTACGTGTATTTTGTAACACAACACCCACCGGCAAAGCTGCGGCTGATAAACTACCGTCATCAATATTAGCCATTGTAATCACAGCAGTGTCAGCAGAATGGATTAACGGCGTGGATAGTACAGTTGCCCCTGAAACTGGCAAAACAGTAGTTCTTGCCCTATTTTTATCAGATGATATACGTGTTAGAGTTGAGTTATTTGATACTGTCTTTTTTGGACGTGCCTTTTTGTCTATAGAACATATATCTGATAGCTCCTGGCGATTAGGTGTATCTTCAACAATTAAAGAAGAAAGAATTGAAGGGCAGCTAGTATCCGCAGTTGTCGATGAATTGTCAACATCAACTGTTTCCTCTACTATGAGATGGGATTGTAATTGTTTTTGATGTAAAATTATTTGTCGCTGTAACACAAATTCTTGCTGCTCAATATTATTTGTACTGATGTCATGCACAAGTCCTTGAGTTGTATCAACAATGCCACATTCGTTGTTTACATTATGTTCGTCGCAGTTTATTAAATCTGGAAATACTGCCCTTTGTTCGGGATTTGAACTTTCGTCATCTGAGTTACCAGAAGCCCACATTGTCACACTGAATTCGCCCTCCATTGTTTTAATTTGGACTTGCTTTTGTTCCCAACGACGAGGTTTAATAGGCTCCTCTTTTGTTTCAAAAGACTTGTAACAATTTGTATTATTCGCATCAAAGAATCCGGTGCCAATAGTCTGCAGTTGAAAAAGTTCGGCTTTGCTGTTACATTTTTTGCGCTGGCGCTGCAGACTAAAAGGTACTGCATTACTACTAAATGCAGACGGCATATGTTGAGCTCCTTGCTTATCGAATACAACATTTCGAATTTGACCTACCATATCTGCATTCATAACGTTTGTAGCGCCAACAGTCACTTTCTATACAGTTTGCTTATAGTTTCTGGAATCCCAAATTTTAAATTAGGGTGACAATTTGTAATTGGCAACTAACGAACTCGACGTTGTGGTTATTGGCAATGTAAAATCAAAAAAAGGATCACCGTTAAAAGCTCTTACTAGCATATGTGAAAAAGTCTTTACCATTGGATTTTATATTTGCAAACTATATGCTCCGACTGAAAGGAGAAAAATAAAACTTAGACCATATCAAAAATATTCACTATTTTTCAAAAGCCAAAAATATAATTTTTCGTTTTTATAAATATCTTTAACTTTAATTCGACTTCCCACCTTGCATGGAATTTGTGAATTCTTTAATGTGAACTTCTGCTTTTTGCAGTTTTAGATGCAAGTGTATCAAATGCTCGATGAACTTGCGCATCTTTAACAATAAGACAAGGCAGCCGGTTCTACGCACAGGAGCGACTCGAGATTTTTCCCGACCAAGGGCTGTGCTTTCAGTGTAACCCCATTTAATTTGTTGCCATAACATCTGCTTTTAAATCAGCTTTTCGCAGCTTTAGATGCAAGTGTATCAAATGCTCGATGAACTTGCGCATCTTTAACAATAAGCCAAGGTGACGTTGCTGTACAGGAGCGAATCGAGATTTTTCCCGACCAAGGGCTGTCCTAAAATAGGTGTCGTGGCACTTAACCACATCCCACGTACATGGAAAAGATCTAAAGTGGTATTTATTTCCAAGGCAGGCAAAGCGTGCCACACGAAACCAAAAGACTTCAGACCCATCAGTCTATCTTCGTTTCAACTAAAGGTGATGTAGAGGCTGATGGAAACATATATCAGGGAGGCAGTGAATGACTAACTCTCTGAAGCACAACACGCCTATATGAATGGTAAATCAACGGAAGCGGCAGAGGTATCGGTGAGCAGGTTCGTCAGTAGGGGTACTCCCCAAGTTGGTGTCCTATCCCCTCTGCTGTGGGTCTTGTTGGCGATCAGCTGCTAAGGGGCATGCTTTAGTGATAAGTGCGAAGTTTCCACAAACTCTCTGCGATATGATGCAGGTGGAATTAAGAAGGGTCGAAGCATGTGCCGCTGATAATGGTCTGGGCGTGAACCCAAATAAAACGGAGCTGGTGCTCTTTACGAAGAAGTATAAGATACCACCTCTCTCAACTCCGGTGCTGGCAAACACAGTACTTAAGTTAAGTGTGTCCGCGTACTATCTAGGGCTCACACTTTATAAGAAATTGAACTGGACACAAAACACCACGGAACGTGTCCGTAAAGCCACGGTTGTCCTTTACACATGTAAAGGGGCAATTGGACGGAAATGGGGTATGTCCCCAATGATATACATGATACATGCCCAGAATTAGGCCAATATTGCTGTACGCGGTGGCGGTATGGTGCCCGCCCTGAATAAATCCACGACGGTTCTTGCTCTTCGAAAGGTGCAAAGATCTACACTACTATGCATAAGCGGAGCCATCCGCATAACGCCAACGGAGGCTATTAATGTAATACTGAACCTACTACCCTTAGATATTGGAAGCAAAAAATATGCAGCATGTGCAGGTATTAGGCTGAGGAAACTGACCACATGGTCTCACTGCAACCATACTGAAATTTTCGACAGATTCTGCATACCAGAATGGACAGATTTCTGCAAACCACATACCAACTTTAACAAGGGATATGAGATATTAATCCCTGAGAGGGAACAGTGGGTGAATGACCCAGATTGGCCCACTAACAGCATTCAGATCTACACAGATGGATCTAAACTGGATAACAGGGTCGGAGGGGTTCGGAACGATTGGACATACAAAGATCGTTTCGCCTTACGCATCACTGTAGCGTATTTCAGGCCGAGATTGCCGCCATACAAGACGCTGTGGACTGCCTTAGGCAGAAGTCAGTCTCTCAGAAGCACATTTATTATTGTTATTATTATTATTATTTATTAACATTATTAAAATAAATTAACAAGTTAATATGTCAAATGAGCATTAGCTGCCAGGGCTATCCGCTCGATGGGAATTAGTTATATCGAATAATTTTTTTTTTTTGTAAGTTTTTAAAGTAATGTTAGAAGTGTGCTTTAATGTCTTTGACGAAGTTATTGATTGAAGTTATGTTCGCTTTGGTGGGTATTTTTAGTAGCTCAATCCAGTTGCTTTTTAGGTAGCGTCTTCTGGTTTCTTCGAGGTAGGGGCATTCGGTGAATATATGTTTTAGTGTTAGATCCGTTTAACAAAATGGGTAAGACGGTTTTGGTTCTCCAGATAGGAGGTATTGGTGCGTGTGAAGTGTGTGACCAAGACGAATACGTGAAAAGGTTTTTATGTGCCCTTTGGGAATATCTGTTGGATAATTTGGGGTTTCCGATATTAGGTTAATGCTGCTGTAGTGGTGGTGGTGGTAGTGTTGCAATTCTTGCGTGCGTTTATGGCGTAGATGATTTGAGATGAATCGCCGGCTATCTCCTTTCTCTATGATGTTGCATGTCGTTACAGGTGCCATAAGTACTGATTTAGCGGATAGGTCTGCTGCATCGTTGCCGGGGATACCTGCATGTCCAGGTATCCATAATAGCCTGATTTTTTGCTCATTATCGATTAGCATATCTCTTATTTTGTTTATTGTCTTTGAGCTAGGGATTGGATTTTGGACTGCTTTAAGAACCGAAGTACTGTCGGTACAAATAAGGATCTTAGAGGCTTTTTCTTGCGCAATCGTAATTGCGTTATAGATAGCGATGGCTTCTGCTGTGAACGAAGATGAGGTTTCTGAAAGGGTTTGCATCTTGAAAATGAGACCTTTTGTGTCGACGACGGCATAACTGGCCGGAGTGTTGTTAGTTTTGGAACCGTCTGTATACCAGAGAATCCATTCAGCCGCTTGATGATATGCTTCTCGTTCTTGGAATTTTCGGCGAAATTCAGCGTCGGTGGTGCAACTCTTTTTTTGTGCAGATAAACTAAGATCGCAGGATATTTTTTTAATGGCCCAAGGAGGGTTTGCTGCTTGGTAATTTTCACCAATCCAGGATAGTCCCAGTTTGCTTGCGGTGTCAAGGACTAAATACAAGGTAGACGGTATTCTCGGCGTTTTATTGTTAAGAATTATGGAAGATATGTCGTCGTCGATGACCGAGTTTGAACAGAAAGTTACCTTTGGTACCAGCCTAGTATGAATATCGTTTGTTCTATCCTCTAATGAGGGTAAACCAGCTTCTATCAGGATGTTTTTTATTGGTGTTGTTCGGAAGGCGAAGACACATGCCCTTGCTGCCTTGTGATAAATGGAGCTAAAGATATTCAGCGTTGATTTTGGAGACTTGCCATATAGATACAATCCATAGTCTATCTTACTTAATACTAAAATTTTTGTTACGTATCTAAGAGTGTTTATGTGTACTTGACATCTTGTACTTGAGAGGTATGTTATTAAATTTACCCTGGCAGCTAATGATTTCTTTAGTTCAATACAGTGATCTTTCCAACGGTAATCATGGGAGAATATGACACCTAATATTTTAAATTTTTTAACGTTCTCAATTTCTGAGTTGTTAACAGATATTTTGTAGTTGTGATAATCTCATCTACGTCTTCTACAGACATGAAAATTTTTTGTTTTACCAAAAGATATTTTGACCCCAGAGAGGTCAGACCATTCTGATATGTTTTTTAAAATATCTTCGAATATTATTTTTGTCTCATCTGCTTTATTCCTCTTACATAGAATATACATATCGTCTCCGTACAGACAGTTATCTACCGAGTTGTGAAGTTTTATGATTTTGCTTATCTCGTTGAATGCTATGGAGAATAGAATAACTGACAGGGGAAGCCTTGAGGAACTTCATTGTGTAAGGGGTAAATATTGGAGAGTGAGTTTCCAACTCGAATTCTGAAACGTCTGTTCGATAGAAAAGATTTTACAAAGTTGAAGATTTTTGGCCCTACTTTCCAGTTGTGGAGACATTTTAATACCACGTGTGAACCGATACGGTCAAATGCCTTTTCGAAATCCAAGGAGAGAATTGATACATGTTGACGTGCTGATAGAGCTTTGCATATATAGTGGTCGATGTGGAGAAGAGCGTCGGTGCACCCTTTCCCTGGCTTGAAGGCGACTTGGCAATGGTCGGTAAGTTGGGAGTGTTTCTAAAAACCATGCAATGCGGTTAGCTATTATACGCTCTAAAACTTTGGATAAGCAAGGGAGCAGGGATATTGGCCTGTATCCGTTTGTGTAGAGGGGGTTATTATTTGGTTTAGGTATTGGGATTATTGTTGCAACCTTCCAGCTTTGCGGTATGACGCTGGAGTCAAAAATGGAGTTATAGAGGCTTAACAACCGGGATTTAGAATAAGGAGACAAAGACTTTATCATCTTATAGGATAAACGGTCGAATCCGGGAGTTTTTCCTTTAGCTTTCCCTAGACATACATTTCATTCCGTACTAGTAATGGGCATTTCGATAAGATTTGCTTTAGGATTAGTATTTGAAAGCGATATTGACATATCTCCAATGTGGGATTTGGAGTGTCTAAATGAGTGTGAAAAATTATGATCTGACGAGTACTGAGACCAGTCGGATGCAAATTGATTCGCGATTATTTTTGGGTCAGAGGAGGTTATGTTATTGCATTTTATGGCTATAACGGGTTTGGATACATTTCTATTGTCAAGTCTTTTGATGTTGTTCCATATTTTGGGGATTGAGGAGTTTGGGTTGATAGATTCGGTGAACTTCTCGAAGCTCTGTCTCTTTTCTATTTTCATTTCTTTTCGAAATCTAGCATTGGCTTTTTTAAAAGTTCGTAAGTTTTGTGTCGTGGGTTGGGTTTTAAAATTTTTCCACGCTTTAATTTTTTCTGATCTGAGGTTTGCAAGGTTTTTGTTCCACCAAGCCACGTTTTTTCTTTTTGAATTAGTTGCTTGTGGGATAAAGTGATTTGCAGCCACTTTAATAGATTTGACTATGCTGGCGGCATCGTGCTTGGGGGTTTGTGGGCGTACGAGCTTCTAGTTCGAGATCAACGAGTTTAGCAAAATTAGGCCAATCTCCGTGTTGTAATAGAAATTTTAGCTGAGATTTATCACTTTGGCCAGTGTTTCTGCCTAGCGAGAAAGTTAAAAGAATAGGGAAATGGTCGCTATTGTATAAGTCATCTAGAATTCCCCATGAGATGAGCGGGAAGATTGAGGGACAAATAGACATTATGGTAAATTTTATATCCATATCTATCTCGAGTGCTATTACTTGGAAGGGGGAGGGAATGTGTATTCTTTTATGTGGTATGTGAGCTTTTATCGGAATGCCGGCGCCTTGTTTTGATTGAGTATTTGTTGTTGAGTTGCAAAAGTAGCCGTAGAAATTTTTTGGGAGTATTGGAGTGAAATTATTGGTGCAATGGGTTTCTTGTAGGGCGATAAAGTGTGGGTTGTGTTGATTTATGAGGATTTGAAGTTCAGAATAGTTATTTATGAGACCTTTAATATTCCACTGAAGCATACTGAGGTTCATGTTAACAGAAGTACTTAATACAATTTTTTGTAAAACCGGTTTTGCAAAAACTATATAAGAAAAGGAGGGGTGATATATAATATATATAGTATAAAAGGAGAGGGGGAAACGAAATCAGACCTCTTCTTTCGAAGAGTCCATGGATTCGTTTAGGTTTTTGGAGTTATGGATATGGTAATTATTGCTCTTGAGCAATTTTTGTGTGAATTGAGAAATAGGAGATGAACACGATATGTTAGTGTTGGAGTAGGCTGTGCTCGTGGTGGTTGGTTTGGAATGTGGTGCACTAGTAGTTGGCGTTGAGATATATGTGGACGTTGAGGAACTTGGTGTATTACTATTTGATGTGTTTATTGAAATCTGATTTTCAGTAGTTGTGGTACTGTTATATACGTTCGGTGTAAAGGTAGTTGAGGATAATTCTTTAGAATGTCTTTTGTTTAAAGAGTTTGCTGGGAGTGTGTTGTTTGTTATGTTGCTATTTGTTTCCGCTCGTGGAGTAGAAGGGGGGATTCTTGTTGTATTGGCGTAGGATGTTGCTAAATGGTTAAACGGCAGTCTTTCTCTCTGTCTACGACGAGCTTCACTAATGCTGCATTTTTCTAGAGTAGTAATTTTAAGTACTTCTTTCGCTTGAATGAATTTTGGGCAGTTTCTATCAGAGGCTGGGTGTTCACCTGAGCAATTGGCACAGAATGTTCTGCTACATATATCAGGAGTGTGTGGGGGAAGGTTGCAGTTGCAGCAAGATGGATTATTCGAACATCTTTTCAGGGTATGGCCTAGTCGCTGGCAATTCTTGCAGCGCATGGGATTGGGGACATAAGGCTGGACTTTGACCTTGTACCAGGCAACATCTACCGACTCTGGGAGGCGATATAGGTCGAATGTGAGTACCATGAGACCGGTGGGGGTTGTTTTGCCGTCAATTTGGCGGGAAAACTTGTAAACTGCGGTGACATTTTGGTTTTCCATTTCGCTTACAATCTCGTTTTTGGGCACGTGTTTAAGACAGGGCGCATATATTACGCCTTTCACATAATTTAGATTTTCATGTAGTTTAACATTAATTGGGCACAAGTTGGACAGGGCTTTGGTTTTAAGGAATTTTTCGGCAATACGGGCATTTCGTGCTAGAATTAATAGACTTCCGTCTCTTATTTGAGAAATAGAGTCTACTTCTGTCGATATGGCCTCAAGGCATTTTTTGATAGCGAAGGGGCTTAGTTGTGAAAGGGAAATATTGCTGTCAGCAGATGAAATTAATATGAACTTTGGGTTGTTGGTTGGAGCGGATTTTTGTGGAAGAAGGGGAAAGTCGTTTGATTTAGAATTTGGTTTTTTCTTTTTTGTGGGTTTGCGTCGAAGACCTCCAATTCAGAGAATCTGTTTGGAGGCCTATCTGGCCACGGCATGTTGAAAAAGAAAATGCACTTTACTCTAAATAACTATTTTCTTTGCTTTTAAATTGAATGATAGTCGGCGACTAGCACATTTATATTTTCTCAGACAGTCAAGCAGCACTGAAAGCCCTTGACTCTGTCACAACTAATTCTGAAACTATAGTAGGCTGTTGCAGATCACTTAACGTGATGGCTGAACAGTTTACTCTGCATCTGGAATGGGTTCCGGGACATAAGGCATACCAGGTAATGAGATGGCGCATCCCAAGGCAGTCGGTTCTATGTACCGGAGCGACTCGGGATTTTTCCCGACCAAGGACTGTCATTTCAGTGTGACCCCATTTAATTTGTTTCGTCCCTCCCACAAATTGTCATCCTCCCAGCAGCTCCTTGCAGCAGGACTGCTCCATACTCTCTTACTCCGGGAAGGCATCGAATCCAATCCGGGTCCGTCTCCTGACCCCGGTCCTGAGAAATGGTTTTGCTACATCTGCCGGAAAAGAATCTTTTTAGGACGGTCATACTCTGTTCAGTGTGTCTCGTGCAAGGGATGCTTGCTCCTTGCTGCTCACGCCCAAGGGCGTCCCGTAGTCTACAACTAAGCGCCGCCCCACTACCTTCCAGCAGCCCCGCTTCTCAGCAAGCCACAACAAGTACCCGCTGATGCTCGCGCCCCACGGCGCCAACAACTCAAACAGCTGATACCTCATAACTACTACCTTCGTAGTAGAGTTGGTAGCAATGCTGAGCATCAGCCCCGCCCCAGTCTTCTCCCCCCTATTTTCCGGCAGCAATCGTGCAAGTCAGGGAAACAGACTCTTAGTCACTACCACCGTTTGCACCGTCTGCCATATATAGGTTTGCGACATCAGCCCAATGCAGCTCCTGCCTTGGGTGGTGCCACTTTCCTAGATGTTCTGGTCTCCGCGACGGCAACCCCCCGACGGGTTTCATCGCGCCATGTTGCCAGGTCGCAAACCCAAATCATCCGGGTACCCCAATGCTTCCCCAAGGACGCCCAGTCCCAGGGCCACAGGAAAGACCGCGAGAGCGGAAATGGAGGCGGCCTCGCGTTTATCATACACCACTATGTGCAATATTATATATTTGATCCTGTCATAGACCGCAGGGACAATGTTTTAGAACGTCAAGGCCTATCTGTCCGGTCAGGCGATGCAAACCTAGAAATCATCAACATCTACATCCCCCTGCCACCTGTTGCTCCAGTGGATGCCGCCCTAATATGAGAGCCTTACTCACTGGCAACAATCGCATTATCTTAGGCGATTTCAATGCCCACCACGATCTATGGCATTCAAACTTGCGGACGGACAGTAGGGGTGAGATGTTGGCGGATCAAATAGAAGAAACGACGTTCTGCACAATAAACGGAGACGCCCCCACACGTATGGTAGGAAGCTGACACAGTTCGCCAGATATCTCAATCATGAGCGCAGAACTCGTAAACTGCGTCAACTGTGGGCCGATGGTAGCATTGGCATCCGACCACCTGCCTATACTTATTTCGCTCGAGCGTACCGCCTACTTCTTCGTCACCGAAAAACTTTAAAAAAGGAAAGCCGGAAGAATATAAATCTTTTACAGACAACCTCTTTGCTGTCCTCCCTATCCCGACTGATGCCCGCCAAGGGGAGCGTGCCTTCCGCAAGGTCATTGAATCCGCCTCGGCATGTTTCATTCCCGCCGGGAGCATTCCCGAAATCCGGCCCCACTTCCCGGCGGAGGCCGCAAACTTAGCGAGAGAACGTGACCTTATAAGACAGCTTGATCCAGGCGACCCCCAAATAAGGGATATAAACCAACGCATCAGATTGCTTGTGGATGAACACAAGCGGGCGAAATGGGAGAAGCACCAAAGAGGTTGTAACCTCTCTACCGGTGTGGGTAAACTTTGGTCCACCGTAAAGTCCCTATCGAATCCAAATAAGCACAAAGACAAAGTTTCCATCGCTTTTGGCGACAAAGTGCTGTCGGATGCGAAAAAATGCGCGAGCGCTTCCTGCCGACAATATATAATGCATCCTACGGTCGACAAAGATAGACGGAGAGCCAATATTCACGCACATAAACACAAATTCAGCGCGTCACCAATCACAATCACCGCTAAAGAGGTTGAGGACGCTATTGGTCGCGCTAAACCATCCAAAGCAGTGGGCCCAGACGGCATAGCCATGCCGATGCTTAAAAGCCTAGGGAAAGAGGGTTTCAAATATTTAGCGCATGTCTTCAACCTGTCTCTTTCCACCTTTGTCATACCCGAGAAATGGAAAATGGCCAAGGTGGTCCCGCTACTAAAGCCTGGGAAACCAGCTAACATAGGTGAGTCGTATCGTCCTATCGTCCGATATCTCTCCTATCGCCAGTGGCAAAGACGCTTGAAGCCATTTTGCTCCCTTATTTCTAAGCAAATTTGCAGCTAACCCCTCATCAGCATGGCTTCAGAAAACTCCATAGCACTACCACCGCGCTAAATGCCATTAGCACCCAGATAAATTGCGGTTTAAATCAATACCCCCACCATAGAACAGTACTCGTAGCGCTAGACCTATCAAAAGCTTTTGATACGGTCAACCATGGCTCGTTACTGCAAGACCTGTGTCAGGAACACACCTATCATCGGTTCAGGAACACACATACAATCGATTCACAAACCACATTCCTATATATACATATTACTGCACAACCACTTTATTATTGTACACACTTCAATATACATATTATTAAAGATTGTTCTAGACACGAAATACAATAAAACACGTGCCTTCCCAATCGTTCTATTTTATTTAACAAAAGTAATATGTACCAAAGTTAAGGTACATTACATGGTGCCGAAACCCGAATTAAAGCGAAAAAATGCCAGAATCAGCAACTAATAGCGTAAAACCTGACCACAATATTAGACCACCAAAAAGTTTTGTCATCAACAATTACCAAAATGTGGCAAACAAGTGGAAATTGTGGCTTCAACAATTCGAGTGGTACGCGATCGCGACAGAACTGGATACTAAGAAACCAGAAGTGCAAGTCGCAGTATTCATTTCGTCGGTAGGAAATGACGCAGCAGTAATTTACAATACTTTTAATTTAACAGAAAGTGTTAAAAAAAAAAGCGTCAGCACAATCAAAAGGCGATTTACAGAATATTTTACACCCCAAATCAACGAAACGTACGAAAGATATGTATTCAACACTATCGTACAAAAGGAGTGTCAAACATTTGATGAATTCGTTACAGATCTAAGAAGCAAAATTAAAAATTGTGACTACGGGACGTTAGAAGACACTTTAATTCGAGACAGAATAGTAGTAGGTATAACAAATGATACAACAAGAGAAAAACTACTAGCGGAAAGCAAATTAACCCTGGAAAAAGCAATAGATATACGTCACTCTGCAGAGCAAGTTAAGATGCAGGTAACAACAATGAAGCAAGCGTTGTTGACGCCGTTACGTGGAACAAAAAGCAAAATAAAAGAGACATCAAAGAAACTAACAAAAAAGATGAACCCTTTCACTGCAATAGGTGTGATACCACGCACGGTCGCCGTAACTGTCCGGCCTTTAAAAAGGTTTGCCAAAAATGCAAAAGAAAAGGCCACCTTACCAAATGTTGCAAAAGCAAAACGGTCAACGAACTGGTCCAAGACCGAGAAAGCAACGATTACAGTTTTTTATTGTCTACGGTGGGTGCGGATTTAGACAATGTGGACGTCGAAGACTGGTATGAAAAAGCTACGCTGGCTAAAAACGTAATGGTAAAGTTTACACAGGTAGACAGTGCAACGTGTTAAACTACGAAATAATAAAGAAAATAGACATTCACATCAGTCCATCGCCAACAAAGCAATTAACATCGTTTTCAAACCATAAAATCCCCGTACTGGGTGAAGTGGTCATAGACACGCTTATTAAGAAACAAGAGGTACCCATAAAATACTTAGTTGTCAAAGCGGATGTTACAGCAGTGCTTGGTAAGTCAACATGTGAGAAATTGAAATTAGTGAAGCGTATTGAAACTTTAACGGTTGTTGAAAACTTGTTTGAAGGAATTGGTTGCCTTAAGCAATACAAATTTGACATAGACTTAATAGAAAATCCGAAACTAAGCATATGCCCTGCGCGAAAAATCCCTCATACTATTAGACAGCAGGTTAAAGATGAGCTTGATAGTATGGTAGCGCAAAAAATAATTAAGCCCATAACCAAGCCGACACCGGCTGTGTCACCCATAGTCGTAGTAGTAAAAAATAATAAAATTAGACTCTGTTTAGATCCATCGGAGATAAATAAAAATCTCAAAAGACGTTATTATCCACTTACTACGTTAGAAGAAATTACAGCCCGCATCCACGGCTCTAAGTGGTTCACGCTACTCGATTGTAAAAAAGGCTTTTGGCAACTGCAAGTAACACCCGTACTTCAGAATATCTGACATTCAGTACCTCATTCGGAAGATACTCTTGCTTAAGAATGCCATTTGGCTTAGCATCGGCTCCGGAAGTTTTCCAACAAGTAATGAGTTCGTTGATAGCGGACGTAAAGAACGCGGAGGTGTCTATGGATGATGTTCTCTTGCATGCCACCAGCAAACTAGAACTAGAGATGATCACTCGAGAGGTACTTGACAAATTCAGAAAAGCAGGCCTTAAGCTTAATAAAGAAAAATGCGTTTTTAATACACAAGAAGTAAAGTTTCTGGGACATATAGTCTCCGCTGAAGGGGTAAAACCTGATCCCGAAAAAATAGAAATTATAATGAAAATTAAGCAACCGGAAAACGTGAAAGAGTTGCAAAGATTCTTGGGTATGGTAACATACGTGTCGAAATTTATAAAAAATTTGGCAGATATCACCCAACCACTAACACAATTATTGCGAAAAGATGTTGAGTGGGTGTGAGATACGCAACATAATGAAGCATTCAATAAATTTAAAAATCTGTTGAAGAATACACCAGTACTAGGGTATTATGACACCAAAGCGCCAATTTTGCTGTCAGTAGATGCCAGTAGTTATGCATGTGGCGGAGTACTAATACAAAAACAGAAGCCGATCGCTTACTGTGCGAAATCGTTCACAAAAACTGAACAGGGCTATAGCCAATTAGAAAAAGAAGCAAACGCCATTCTAGTTGCATGTAAAAAATTTCACATGTACATTTGGGGCTGCAAAGATTTAACGATCGAATCTGACCATAAGCCTCTTGAGAAAATATTTAAAAAGCCAATTACAGATGCACCACCGAGATTGCAAAGAATCATGTATCAAATCCTGCCTTATAATCCAAAAGTCACTTATAAAAAAGGTACGGAATTGTATGTAGCAGATTTACTGAGTAGAGACTGCGAAAACTTAGATTGTGAAGATTTAAATACAGAAAATTTACAAATATGTGCTATTGTACCATTCACGAAAACGCGAAAAGACGAACTAAAAGCAGAGACCTCAAAAAGTAAAGAACTTAATGATTTAAAGTCAACCATATTAAAAGGATGGCCAGAGACCATCAATAAAGTGCCGGTAAATCTCAAAAAATATTGGTACTACAGAGAGGCTCTCAGCGTTTACGAGGACATATTTTTAAAGATCACAGAGTATTGGTTCCAAACTCAATGGTGCCATTAGTAATGAAACATTGCCATCTTAGTCATAAAGGACTAGAAGGGACGCTAAAACTGGCCCGTGACAATATATTCTGGCCAACAATGACCAAAGATTTAACTGAGTACATAAAAACTTGCAGTACATGCAGCAAAATACAAAAAGATAATCAGATGGAAAAAATAAATTTACAAGCAGCACCGAAACGGCCATGGAGTATTGTCGCTTCGGACATATTCCACTTAAGAGGGAAGGATTATATCCTCATTGCAGACAGCTACTCAGGATACTTTGACTTTAAACAACTAAACAATATCACCAGCTTCAACGTCATTAAAGAACTTAAGACATGGTTTGCTACCTTCGGCATCCCGGAAGTACTATTATCAGATGGTGGTAAACAATTTGATTGCAGCGATTTCAGGGCTTTTCGGAAAGAATGGAACTTTGAACATAGAATTTCGAACCCTCATTTTCCACGTTCAAATGGTCTAGCCGAACGCTATGTACAAGAGGCAAAAAACCTGACAAAAAAGTGCCTCGAAGACAACACGGACATACAGCTAGCGCTGCTACATCATCGGAATACTCCACGCATGGACCTAGGGCCTCCAGTTCAACGGTTAATGAACAGAAGAACCAGAACGCTATTACCTACCAATGAAAAGCTACTCAATCCAAAAATAATAAAAAACGTAAGCAAAAAACTAACAAAACTCAAGTAAGGTGAGAAAGAAACAGCAGATAGAAATAAAAAACAGAGTAGAGAATACACAACGCAAGAGAAAGTACTGCTTAGACAAAGCCATAATAACTGGGTTCCAGCTTATATAGTGAGACCAGAAGGACACCGCTCGTACAGAGTACAAACCGAGGATGGCGCCATATACAGAAGAAACACATGGCATCTTAAGCCAGCCACTTCATCCCTCGACGTTGATCCTAACTCGTCCACAGATCGGCCTACTGTTGAACCAAAAAACCACAGTTCTTCGAGTCCAACACAGCCACGTACAGAAACCACAACACCACAGTGTTCGCCAGATGACGTGCCTCGTGAAGCTGAACCTTCCACGCCCGCTACACCACAGGATGCAGCTAACCTCAATCATCCACCACGCACTCGCTCTGGACGTGTAATTAAGACACCCGCAAGGTACCGCTGAAAAGGAGGGATGTCAGGAACACACCTATCATCGGTTGAGGAACACACATACAATCGATTCACAATACACATTCCTATGTATACATATTACTGCACAACCACTTTATTATTGTACACACTTGAATATACATATTATTAAAGATTGTTCTAGACACGAACTACAATAAAACACGTGCCTTCTCAATCGTTCTATTTTATTTAACAAAAGTAATATGTACCAAAGTTAAGGTACATTACAACCTGGAAGGGTCTACCCTTCCCCCATGTCTTAAAAGGTGGACCGAAAATTATCTGGGTGGTCGGCAGGCATCGGTGCAATTTAGAAACGAAACATCAAAACCAAGGAGAATTAAAAAAGGGGTGTCACAGGGTGGTGTCCTATCACCACTTTTGTTTAATTTCTACATATCTAAGCTACCTTCACCACCGAAAGGAGTCACAATCATTTCCTACGCCGATGACTGCACAATAATGGCCACAGGCCCAGGCCCAAAGATCGATGCGCTATGCAATAAAATAAACGGCTACCTCCCTGATCTCTCCAGTTTTTCGCCTCGCGAAACCTGGCATTATCACCGACTAAATCTTACGCGACCTTATTTACAACATGGACGTCCCAAATGTCGACCATTTTGAACATCCACGTCGATGGCACTACGCTACCGACTGTCCCACACCCCAATATCTTGGGTGTGAAGTTTGATCAGGATCTACATTTTGGTGAGCACGCAGCAGCAATTGTTCCGCGAATTCAGAGCCGTAACAAAATCCTCAAATCTCTCGCTGGCAGTACCTGGGAAAAAGATAAAGAAACGCTCATGACTACATACAAAGCAATTAGCCAGCCGATTACGTGCTACGCGTCACCCATATGGTCGCCAAGCCTAAAAATTACCCACTGGAAGAAACTGCAAGCCTGCCAAAATACTGCTCTTCCTGTCTTCTTATTTCCCCAGAACACCACCTGCATAATGAGGCGAGAATACTCCCCATCAGAGAGAGAAATGAGATGCTGACCAAACAGTTCTTGTTGAATACCCAGAAACCTTGGCATCCCAACAGACATCCGATTGATGAACCAGCACCGCCTAGGGGGATCAGAATATACCCGCGGTAGGTATGCCTGTCGTAAGAGGCGACTAAAATACCAGATTCAAGGGGCTATGTAGCGCAACCCTTCAGGTTGCCAGCGCAATATATAGCTTCTCCAAACCCAATTGTCAACCTCACCTATCCGCGGCGAATCCTGTTTCACTAACAGACGAGGCTCTGGCGACCCCAAGCCCCTCATGGAACATGGGGTGGAGAGGGGGAAATGGCCTGAAGATTTAATGTGGCCACATAAATCGTTCCCGAGATGGTCGGGCTAGCACCTTAATGGTGCTGTGGTACCGGATCTGTATCCGGCAAAGGACCATCACATCGATAACACTCCCCAAAGCCTTCGAGGAGCAACCTTATCGCTACCACAACAGGGGCTTAAGGAGTCATCTCCGTAAGCATTTTGAGGAAATACGGCACCTGATAACCCAGCCGTATGAAGTGAAAAAACACAAGCAGGTCCTTGGTGAACTCCATAAACAGGCGTCGGACCTTTATGCCGGGAATTGCCCGGTGAATCCAGTACTTAAAGAAAAGTATCCAAAACTCGCGGAAGAGGAACGCATACTCCCCAGGGAAACGCGTGTCACTCTTGCTCAACTTTGATCTGGATACTGTAACAGGTTAAACTCTTACCTATCCAGAATCAACCCCGACATATAAAATGTATGCCCCGCTTGCAATGTGTCCCCACATGACACCAACCATCTCTTTAATTGTAATGTGGAACCAACGCCTCTAACACCCCTTTCCTTATGGTCCACCCCTGTTGAAACGGCAAGATTCCTTGGACTTCCGTTAGAGGATATTGATGACAATCTGTGATCGGTCGCGGCTATTAGGTGGGGCGAGCATTGTTACAACAACAACTGATGGCGGATGGACTTGCAAGAAAGGGTACCTCTCTTCCACTTTCGCCATCCTGGAAGAGGTTGGGCATGCCGCTTTCCACATGCAAGCTCAAGATAAAGGAGGCTCTACTGATGAGAGCGGGATCCAGGTGGAAGCATCATGTTAGATCCCACACTGCAAAACTCACATGGCCGGAATGGAATGAGAAGAGATCGCGAGAGCTTCTCACCCTCCGTAAGAGGGATCTTTCCTTAGTTGTAGGTCTTCTTACTGGTCACGTGTGTATTGGATCGCATGCGGAAAGCATTTAATGATTATTGTAGAAGCTGCGGCAACGAAGAAGAGCCTGAGACTGTTAGTCATCTACCCTGCGAATGTCCAGCGCTCGGTAGAAGAAGGCAACGTTTTATGGGCAAAATGTTTCTCTTAGATCTGAGGTCAATGCACGACGCTTAGTTATCTTCAAAAACTCAACGAAGTGGAGAGTAGGAACAAATGCGTGGCGTTTACAATGCGCCAATAAAGGCCGCTCCGGTGCGGATGGCAGCCACTTAAACCTAACCTAACCTATGGGCTGTCTTTTCAGTATAACCCCATTTAACTTGATGCGTCCTCCCCCAATTATCATCCTCCCAGCAGATCCTTGCAGCGGGAATGCGCCATATTCTCCTGCTCCTGGAAGGTATCGAACTCAATCCCGGACCTGTACCTGAGCAAAACCCTACGTCCTCGTAACTTTTACAAATCTTTTGTGGCTCCTGGTTGGTCACTACCCTCTAGCAGCCCCGCTGCTCAGCACGCCACAACAAGTACCCGCTGCTGCTTGTTGTTGTATTAGTAGTGCTTCGCCCCATTCAATGGGCACGAACATTCACAAATTGTCATCAAAGTCCTCTAACGGGAGTCCAAGGAAACTGGCTGTTTCCACAGGGGCCCATAGGGAGATAGGTGTTAGAGGCGTAGGTTCCACATTACAATTGAAAAGATGGTTGGTGTCATGTGGGGACACATCGCATGCAGGATATACATTACGTATGTCGGGTTGATTCTGGACAAGTAAGAGTTTAACCAGTTACAGTATCCAGAAAGACGTTGGGCCAGGGTGACTCGTGTCTCCTTTTATAGCGTGCTTTCTTCTTCTGAAAGGGTGGGATATTGCATACTAATAACAGGGTACGTCCTGGCAAATGCGTTTACCGATTCTGTGTAATTTAGGCTTCTTATGGTTGTCTGGATCAACCGGCTGTGTTGGCAGATGCCGGATCTCGTCATAGTGTTTATGGAGATATTAACTTAATCCCCGTGGGGGTGATGGTAATGAGTGGCACGTCGTGTTTATGTTTATGAGCTCGTCTGTTAGCACGACGTCTGGCTTTGGCTACAGAAGAATGCATTATAAATTATCGACAAACGGCGCTTGCGAATTTCTTCGAATCAGACAAATTTTTGTCGCCGAAGGCTATAGATAATTTATCGTTGTGTTTAGTTGGATTAGACAAGGATTTGACGGTTGACCGCAATTTACCAACACCGCAGAGAGGTTGCAGTTCTTTTGCTAAATTTGCGGCTTCAGTCAGGAAATGCGGTATGGGCAGGTGGTCAGAAGATAAAGTAAGCATCGGCGGCCCTTCAAAGCAATTTATGAGCCCTGCACTGACGCTTGAGATGTCAGGCGACTGTAGCAATTACCTGCAATTCTGGTAGGAGCGTCGCCTTTATCGCGCAGAAAGTCGTATTGTATATTTGCTCTGCTAGCTGCCTACCTCTGCTGCCGCCTGCCAAGCTGGAATGCCAGAAATCGGTGGGTGGGGTGGGGCACTCGTCACTCTGGGAGTCAGAGATGGGTGCAGGATATAGGTTATGTCGAGTGTGCTGTCCGATTGCTGCTGGAGTAACTGGTGTCGATGGGTTGGTACTAGTGGTTTGGCAGCAAGGTGCAACAAATGTACCGGTCGAACGGTTGCCGCTTCTAAGCCCAGAGCATCTATGAAGGTGGCATCGGCCTTCATGTCTTGGCCTGCATTGAACCGATGTCGCGATCGTAAATATTCTGACCTGGCATACGGAAGACACGGTGTGGGGGACTAGGAGTTGATGACTCCTTCGTACGCGAGAGCGTGTGTCGAAAAAGGAGGGGAGGGACGGAGGTAAAAGCTGGTGCTCGGCATTGCTACTGTCCGTAGATTGTAGTGATGAGTTGTAGCGGCCGCGTTAGGTGGCGGCGCAATTTGCCGCGAGCAACAGCAGACAGTTGATGTGGCCTTTCAAGCAGCGTCGCTGCTAGAAGATGGCGGAGATACGTTTGAGAGTGAACCACGGGACTTCCTTGGACGGGAAAAGCAGGGAGCCACAAAGGTTTATAGAAATTTCGGGGGCGACGAACGTTCTAACCCAGAATAGCCCGAACGATGCAACCATCTTTTACAAGTGACACAAGAGTATGACTAAAAGGTATGGCTAGAGAATGTAATTTCATATGTAAAAATGGAAATGGAAATGCAATGAGGAATTTGTTGATGAACTAATTCGTGATATAATTGTTTTATATGCTCCTGATGAGTCGGTCCGGACAGCAGCATTACATAAGGATGACCTAACATTAAAGGAAGTTTTGCAGATAGCAGAAACATATGAAGCAACTCAGAGCACAATTAAAGGTATCAAAAATAAATGTGATGAAGTGGAAGTGTATGCAGTAAAGCACCAAAAACAAAAAAAATTAGTACTTGAAGAAGTTTCAATCACAGCTTCCAGTTAATCATAAGAAGACTGATTTACCGTCTTGTCCGGGATGTTTTAAAATGCACAAAAAAATCAATTGTAAGTACAGAAAAGTGAGATGTCATTTATGCAAACGGATTGGCCATATTTCTACGGTTTGCAATTCTGGTTCTAAAGCACAAATTAAACTAATTGAGGAAGATAGTGGTGAGTTTGTTAATTGTAATACAATTGACAATATCATAACTAGATCAGCAAATAAAATGCTGATGAATTTATATATAAACGAGTTACCAGTTGATTTTCAGTTCGATACAGGAGCTGTTCGTTTTATAATTGGGCTAGAAACTTATTTGCTTATTTAAAAAAACCGAAACTTTATCCAACACTTATTAAACTATGTGGCTATGGAAATGTAGAGATACCTGTACTTGGTGCACTTCGCGATAAAGTTAGTTTACATAATGAAGATAAAAATCTTGAATTAATAGTTGCAAATTCAACAAAATGTGCTAATATATTTGGATTGAACTGGTATGATGAATTTAAGTCAGTGCAAATTTTTCGTGTTGTAGATAATCAACCATTACAATTGCTCTGCGAAGAGTTCAAATCACTTTTTAGTAAAAAGCTAGGTCACTGTACTAGTATGAAAGCTCATATTTATATGAAGTCAGAAGCTAGACCCAAGTTTGTCAAACCAAGACCGATTCCGTACGCACTTCATACAATATTTGAAGAAGAGGCTAAAAGATTAACTGATTTGGGGATTTGGAAACCTGTCAAGTTCAGTCAATGGGCTTCGCCACTTGTAATAGTACCCAAGCCTAAGGGGCGAATTAGGATATGCGCCGACTTCAAGATAACAATTAATAAAGGAATGGATGTGGAGCAGTATCCCATTCCTCGTATTAGAGATATTTTCAACAAATTACGTAAAGGCAAGCTTTTTAGCAAAATAGATTTATCAGATGCTTATTTGCAAGTTGAAGTTGACGATGAGTCCAGAAATTTGTTTGTTGTGAATACACCTTTAGACCTTTTTCAATATCAACGGCTACATTTTGGTGCAAGTGCACCAGCAATTTTTCAGCGTTTGATTGAACAGACAATTAGTGGTATTCCTGGTTGCGTTAATTATTTAGATGACATCATTTGCACAGGTGATACTGACGAGGAACATATTAAAAATCTTAGATTATTATTTCAGAGATTATACGAAAGTGGTTTTTCTTGTAATCTTGAAAAATGCTGATTTATGCAAAACAAAATTGAGTATTTGGGACATATAATAAGTGCATCTGGTATTCAACAGTCAAAGGATCGAACAGAAGCGATACGGAAAATTCCGCATCCAAAAAATTTAGACGAATTACAGTCATTTATGGGTAAAGTGAATTATTATTGTTCATTCATTAAGAACTATTCTCAGATTGCTGCTCCACTGAATGCACTACGAAAGAAAAATAAAGTTTCTTTGGGGAAAGGAGCAGGAGGACTCTTTTAATGAGTTGAAACGTCAAATAGTTGAAATGACAGAGTTAGTTCATTTTGATGATTCCTTACCTATTATATTAGCAACTGACGCATCTTCATATGGCATTGGAGCAGTTTTATCGCATGTGTTTCCTGATGGTAGCGAACGTCCGATAGCTCATGTATGTATGTATGTATGTATGTATGTATTTATTGAAAATTTGTTCCTAGCACAACAATTTTGACAAATTATTTAACAGTGCTAGTCATGAATAGCATGAGCTATAAAAATTGAACATTTATAATAATAAATTAGATTAATCAAATTAAATTAAATATAGCGGACAATAGTGAAATATTTATGTATGTAAATGTAAATCTTAAAACTAAAGAAAAGTAGTTAATAAATATTAAAGACAGCAGTAGTGATGATAACCTTTGGCTGGTTATAGATTGAATAGTATTTAACAAACAAAGAAAGAAGACACAGAGAAAGGAAAAGGACTTAGAAATGAACATTTTAACAACAACAATTTGAGATCCAGTTTAAGAGTCGTTAAAAAATGATGTTAGCTCTTTTCTGAAGTGCAGAGCATTACTTAAGAGTCGAAGACTAGTAGGTAGCGAGTTCCAAAGACGTATTGCAGTAACAAAGAATTGGCGCTCAGAGGTTAGCGAGCGGTATCTGATGTGCTTAAGAAGAAGCACCGATCTTGATGATTGCAGAAAAATAAGCTTACGATATAGATAGTCAGGTTCCTTCGTGTGTATCAATTTATGGAGGAAGGACAGTGTTTTGACTTTTAAAAGATTTTCGAAAGAAATGTTTAGCAACCTTTCAGCATGTTGAGATACGTGGTCAAATCTTTTCAACCCATAAACATATCTAGCAATGTTGTTGTAAACAACATTTAGTTTGTTCTTGCACAGATAGTCACAGTTTGAGTAAATCACACAACCATGGAGTAGCGTAGGTATTAAGTACGCTTTAGCCAGAAGTAGTCGTATGTGCAAAGGCGTGAAATACTGTGTTAACCATAGTGTACGAAGCATTCCATACACTTTCCCAACCGTTCTAAAAATATGGTCTTTCCATGTCAATGTTTTGTTAAAAATTACACCTAAGTTTTTCGCCGTATCTACGTATTCTATAACGGAATTGTCGAACACTACATTCTCTAAATCATTAGTGGGAAAAGACCTTCTATGAATAACAATACATTTTGACTTATTCGGGTTTATACATAAGCCATTCATAGCAGCCCATGAAAATATTTGATTCAAATCGTGGTTTAAGTTACTTATGCACAAGCTAGTTTGATCACGAGGACAACACGTAAATAACTGCACATCATCAGCGTAGATATGAACATTACAATACTTAAGGACATCGGGTAAGTCATTGATGTACAGAACAAATAACAGAGGACCCAGGATAGAGCCTTGAGGGACGCCTCTTAAGACATGAAGGAAGTCAGACTTTTCACCATCTATACATACTGCTTGAGTCCTATCGCCAAGATATGATCTTATAAGGGCAACTGCATGACCAGAGAAGTTAAATAGGTTTTCCAGCTTCCTACAGAGCAGAGTGTGGTCTACAGAATCGAAAGCTTTGGAGTGGTCAAGAAGTGTTAAGAAGGCAATGTAACTTTCATCCACTCGCTCACGATCAAAAACTTTAAATAAATTATAGTCAAAATTGAAAAGGAAGCACTTTCAATAATTTTCGGAGTTCATAAGTTTCACAATTATCTATATGGTCGAAAGTTTACTCTAGTGACTGATCATGAACCTTTGGAATCTATCTTTAATCCAAAGAAGGGTATACCAAGTTCAACGGCTCATAGACTACAGAGGTGGGCATTAATCTTATCAGGATATAATTATTTAATTTCATATAAAAGCACAAAACTACACGGAAATGCTGACGCACTTTCACGTCTTCCATGCGAAGATAATTCTGGTTTTGATCAGCATGAAGTATATGAAATCAATTTAATAGAGGACATAAACAATTTTCCAATTTATGCCACTATGATTGCAGAAAAAACAAGAAAAGATTAATTTTAAGCAAAGTTTATCAGTATATCAAATATGGTTGGCCTGATATGGTGAATGATAAGGACGTTTTACCTTATTTGCATCATCGTTTTGAGTTTACTATTATTAAAGATGTTGTGGTTCTACAAACTGATTTTAATAGAGTAGTAATTTCAAAGCAACTCCGTGGAAAGGTTTTAAAACTTCTTCATGAAGGGCATTGGGGTATAGTTCGCAGAAAGCAGATTTCTCGACGTTATTGTTGGTGGCCTAAAATCGATAAGGAGATAGAAGAAATTGTATCAACATGCTCATCATGCAACAGTTATAAATCAGGTCCGCCAAAAGAATTTTCTACTTGGCCTGCAGCATCATAACCATGGGAAAGAATACATTTAGATTTTGCGGGTCCTTTCGAGAATTTTATGTGGCTGATATGTGTTGACTCTTTTTCACAGTTTCCATTTGTAATGAAAATGAAAAATATTTCTACAATTTCAACTATTGAAGCTTTACAAATAATTTTTTCTATTGAAGGATTGCCTCAAACAATCGTTACAGATAATGAAACACAGTTTACTTCACTGGAGTTTGCAAATTTCTGCACAGTTCACAGCATTCAACATTTAACATCTGCCGCTTTTCATCCAGCTTCAAATGGGCAAGCGGAATGATCTGTAAGGACATTCAAAACAGCCATGAAAAAACAATTGGGTGATGGTAAAGATATTTAACAGCGCTTTATTAACGTATTTAACATCGTATAGAATGACACCCACTATTAATGGGAAATCGCCTTCGGAGTTATTACATAATCGTCAACCTAGAACTATGTTATCTTTTTTACAGTCATCTGGAGTCAATAAACCTACAACTTTGAATAAAAAACCAAAATTTTTAATTAATCAAAAGATTTATTTTCTTGATATTTCTAGAAAAAATAATCATGGAATAAAGGAAAAATTGTGAAAAATATCGGAAGAATGATGTATCTTATAGAAACAGAATTTGGAGGAAGGATAAAACGTCATCAAAATCAAATTCGTTCACAACATGTATCAGAGCAAAGTTCAGATTTCGTTGAGGCTTCTCAACTGCATACATCTATTGCGGAAAAATTAAAGCGATCTTCGGTTTTAAAATCAACGACATCTAATGCATCTGAGAATTCAAATTCTGCACTACAATACGATTCTTCACACGATTCTTTAAAGCCAACTGTAATACGGAAATCAATTCGACTTAAACGTAAACCAGATTTTTATACACCACAAATTTGTAAAAAATTGGGGAGGAAAAAAATGTTCAATATAAAGTTTATTTGAAGAATGAATTTCATACCATATATAAAAAAATTTAAGACAAACATTTTCTTGAGAGTTAACAAGATCAATTGAATATCAACAAGTGTTTCTATCACAAAGTAAAACATATCAATGACCGTCTGAGATAAATCCTTTTCCGGCATAAGCAGCAGAACCACAGCCTTGGACAGGGTTAGGTACACTGAACTGACAGCCCTTGGTCGTCAAAAATCCCGAGTCGCTCCGGCACATAGGACCGGCTGCCGCGGGACCCGCTGCTTTTCGCTCCCTACTTCGCCACCAGCTCATACGGCCGCTCCTACTCATAACTACAATATCCGTAGTAGAGTAGGTAGCAATGCTGAGCATCAACCCTTGCCCCCCCCCCCTCCTTCTCCTCGTCTTTTCAGCACTTGCATTCGAGTATGTCAGGGAAACAGGCTCCTAGTCCCTACCACCTTTTGCTCCTGCCTTGGACGGTGCCACTTTTCTAGATGTTCTGGTCTCAGCGACGGCAACCCCCCGACGGGTTTCATCGCGCCATGCTGCCAGGCCGCAAACCCCACTACACCCCGGTACACCAATATTTACCCAGCGGCGTCCAGTCCCAGGGCCACAACAGCACTTGCGTCCTGGCCTCCCTCAACTCAGGCGAAGTCACAAGTCACTTATCCCCAGACGTCTCCCACGTTGCACTTCAGAATACTCCAGTTAAAATGTAATGGGTTAACTGGGATGATCACGGAGATAGTTGATTTTATGAAGCGGCATAACATCCGCTTTACTGCGATCCAAGAGACCAAACTCACGGCTAGATCTGCTTTGCAGACCTGCTCTGGGTATAGCGTCCACAGAAAAGATCGCGAAATCCCGGCGTTCTTGCGTTTTGTCACCCATCACTCAGTGTAATATATTCTATTTGATTCCGACATCGGCCGCAGGGACAGCGTCCTAGAACTTCGAGTCATGTCTGTCCGGTCAGGCGTGGAAAATTTAGAAATCATCAACATCTACATCCCTCCTGTAACCTGTTGCCCCAGTGGACACTGAGCTGACATCAGCGCACTACTCACTGGCGATAATCGCATTATCATAGGCGACTTCAATACCCACCACAATCTGGCATTCTAACCTACAGGCGGACAGCAGGGGTTGGCGGACCAAATAGAAGAAACAACGTTCTGCACGATAAACGGAGACGCCACCACTCGTATTTTAGGAAGCTGTCACAGTTCGCCAGATTTATCAATCGTGAGCGTCAACTGGCAGCCGATGGTAACATTGGCATCTGTAATGTACCTTTACTTTGGTACAAATTACTTTTGTTAAATAAAATAGAACGACTGAGAAGGCACGTGTTTTATTATAGTTCGTGTCTAGAACAATCTTTAGTGATATGTATATTCAAAGTGTGTACAATAAAATTGGTTGTGCAGTAATATGTGTATATATAGGAATGTGTATTGTGAATGTTGTTGTTGTTGTTGCAATGCTCGCCGCACCTAATAGCCGCGACCGATAACAAATTGTCATCAATATCCTCTAACGGGAGTCCAAGGAAACTTGCCGTTTCAACAGGGGTGGACCATAAGGAATGGGGTGTTAGAGGCGTTGGTTCCACATTACAATTGAAGAGATGGTTGGTGTCATGTGGGGACACATTGCAAGCGGGGCATACATTTTGTATGTCGGGGTTGATTCTGGATAGGTAAGAGTTTAACCTGTTACAGTATCCAGAACGAAGTTGAGCAAGAGACACGCGTTTTCCTGGGGAGTATGCGTTTCTCTTCCGCGAGTTTTGGATAATTTTCGTTATGCACTGGATTCACCGGGCAATTCCCGGCATAAAGGTCCGACGCCTGTTTATGGAGTTCACCAAGGACCTGCTTGTGTTTTTTCACTTCATACGGCTGGGTTCTCAGGTGCCGTTTTTCCTCAAAATGCTTAAGGAGATGACTCCTTAAGCCCCTAGGCGGTGCTGGTTCATCAATCAGATGTCTGTTGGGATGCCCAGGTTTCTGGGTATTCAACAGGAACTGTTTGGTCAGCATCTCATTTCTCTCCCTGATGGGGAGGGAGTATTCTCGCCTCATTATGCAGATGGTGTTCTGGGGACATAAGAAGACAGCCCATGGCGATTCTGAGAGCAGTATTTTGGCAGGCCTGTAGTTTCTTCCAGTGGGTGATTTTTAGGCTTGGCGACCATATGGGTGACGCGTAGCACGTAATCGGCTGGCTAATTGCTATGTATGTAGTCATGAGCGTTTCTTTATCTTTTCCCCAAGTACTGCCAGCGAGGGATTTGAGGATTTTGTTACGGCTCTGAATTCTCGGAACAATTGCGGCTGCGTGCTCACCAAAATGTAGATCCTGATCAAACGTCACACCCAAGATTTTGGGGTGTAGGACAGTCGGTAGCGTAGTGTCATCGACGTGGATGTTCAAAATGGTCGACATTTGGGACGTCCATGTTGTAAATAAGGTCGCGGAAGATTTAGTCGGTGATAATGCCAGGTTTCGCGAGGCGAAAAAACTGGAGAGATCAGGGAGGTAGCCGTTTATTTTATTGCATAGCGCATCGATCTTTGGGCCTGGGCCTGTGGCCATTATTGTGCAGTCATCGGCGTAGGAAACGATTGTGACTCCTTTCGGTGGTGAAGGTAGCTTAGATATGTAGAAATTAAACAAAAGTGGGGATAGGACATCACCCTGTGGCACCCCTTGTTTAATTCTCCTTGGTTTTGATGTTTCGTTTCTAAATTGCACCGATGCCTGCCGACCACCCAGATAATTTTATAACCGCACTGCGTTACCCGCTTTACGCAACAAAACACACCCCTGCGTGCAAGTGGCATCGCCGTCAGCTGTTGCTGAACAGCAATGCCAATTGCACTCAGCAGTGGCAATTGCATTTCAGCTAGGGAAAAATGGCAGCGCAGCGTGGATACATGCTGAGAGTTTTTAAGTTAGCCGGCCGACTCGTAAGTCAAAAATAAAAGAACTAAAAAAAATCAAAATTTTACTTAGTGAAGTAAAACTAAATCTAAGGGTGCAAATAAAAAGGAAATTAAAGGTTTAAATAAAGAACATACACATACATTACAAACAAAACTAAATAAATTTTATTGATTAAAAAAAAAACACAAGGAAACAAAATAGTTGGTGAGTGCGGGTGGTTGTTTGTGTGCGCATTGGGCTACATACCCACAAGCGTGAGTATTATCCCGGCAGAATCTCAGAACAAGACTCAGATTCCGAAAATTCCAAAAATTCAGATTCCAATTCCAAAAATTTTAATTCCGAAAGTTCCGATTCCGATAATCTTGATTTTAAAAGCCCAGTTTCTGAGGGCTCTAACACATATTCGCCCATTACAATCAAAAACCTTGTTGTTATACTTTCTTTGTCCGGAGAATTTCACGGATTTGAGGAATTGCCCGAAACAAATATTTCAAATCCTCCTAATTCCGATACAAATATGGCGACTCCTGAAGAAAAAAGGACATTTATCGGCATATGTGCTCGTATTATGCGTGAAAATTATAGCGGTGAGCCCCTAGGTCTCGAATCTTTTATTACTAAAATTGAGTTAATCGAACAATTTGTCGACGAAAATTTAACTAGCATTTGTATTTCATATATTAAATCCAAACTCGATGGTAAAGCTCGAGAAGCGATACCAACTCAAGTACTTTCAGTTAACGATATAAAAATAGCACTACGTAACCGTATAAAACCCGACAACTCCAAAGTTGTGGCCGGAAAAATTGCAGCTTTGCAAGTTAATAATAATAATTACACCGATTTTGCAAAACGCGCCGAGGAATTGTCTGATGTTTTAGAGCGTTCGCTCATTATCGAAGGGATTACTCAGACCAAAGCCCGTGAAATGGCCATCGAGCAAACAGTTAACGTTTGCCGATTGAGCGCAAAAACCAGTTTAGTCAAATCAATCCTCGCTTCAACCAATTTTTCTGATTCCAAGGACGTAGTAGCCAAACTGATTGTAGAGCAATCAAACGAAGCAAAAGAACGTCAAGTTTTAGCATTTAGGGCGCGGAACAATAACAATTTTAGAAATTTTCAAAGTAATAACCGAGGTCGAAATTTCCAAAATCAAAATCGTAACTTTAACAATTATAGACAAAATAGACCATCCTTTAGTAACAGTAACTATGGCAACAACTTCAATCGCGGCAATCAAAGGCAAAATTTCCGTTCCGGCGGTGGAAATCGGAATCAGCCTAATAGTAATAAAAATAGCAACAATAGTCGTACTAGCAATAATAGCGGTTCTAACACTTCCAATAATAGAGCTAGAAATGCAAGCGTTCGGGCTTTAAACAGGGAAGCCCCTCAGGAGCGAACACTGAGGGAGGACGAGACAAATTACTAACTGATTCAGCTCACAATTTTTCTTCTAAAAACGTTATTGTCTTAACTTAAATTATTCCGATTTTATACAAATAAATATTACTGGCTATAACAAATTTTGTACATTTCTAGTCGATACACAAGCCGACATTTCGTTAATTAAAATTTCTTCTCTTAATAAAAATTTGTCAATTAATAACAATGATACAATTAATATTACTGGAGTAACTACAGATGCAGTTTCTACATTAGGTACTTTTACGACTAACTTACACTTTTCAAATTTTTATATCAAACATACGTTGCACGTGGTAGACCATGATTTCAACATTCCATCAGATGGAATACTTGGTAAGGATTTCCTAAAAACAAATAAATGTGATATCAGCTATGCAACAAATCGCATTTCCTTCTGGATAGGCAATGAAAAGATCGCACTTCCCATCCTTCACGGAATGGAAAGCGATACATTTGTTATTCCACCTCGTTGCGAAGTTTATAGAATTTTCGCCTTGGAAAAAGACTCAGAACCACTTTTCGTGGATTCTCAAGAGATTTCTGACGGTGTTTGCACAGCGAAATGTATAGTTGATACTAGTAATCCGATCATTAAAGTAATAAACACCACAAATAGCGTAAAATACGTAAACAATTGCAACATTCAAACCGAAAAACTTTCTAATTATAATGTTTATAAAATCAATAACCCAGTAAAGCAAGATAGTCGTATCAAAGAACTTAAAAGCATTTTAGAAAAACAAATACCTAATTATGCTGAAAATAAACTTATTAACTTATGTTTACAATATTCCGATAATTTTGCGCTAGACAATGATAAAATGACAATAAACAATTTTTATGAACAAAAACTAAGACTAAACGATACGACGCCGGTATACATTAAAAATTACCGCCTACCTTATTCGCAGCGCGAAGAAATAAATAAACAGGTTAATAAATTATTAGAAAACGATCTGATCGAAAATAGTTGTTCGAATTATAACAGTCCCTTGATTTTGGTACCGAAAAAAGACCTAAATGGCCAAAAATCGTATAGAATGTGCGTTGACTTTAGGGCTGTAAATAAAAAGTTAATTGCCGACAAATTTCCTTTGGCACGTGTAGACGATATTTTGGATAACCTTATTCGTGCGAAGTTCTTTTCTACTTTAGATCTTTTTTCGGGTTTTCACCAAATCCCACTTCACAAAGATTCAAGAGACATAACATCTTTTAGTACTGACCGCGGAGCCTTTCGATGGTTTTACCATTTGGTCTAAACGTAGCTCCAAATTCATTTTCAAGAATGATGTCAATTGCATTTTCTGGTATTTCACCCAACCAAGCATTTATGTATGTAGACGATATAATAGTAATTGGATGTAGCGAAGCACATCATCTCAATAATCTAAAAAATAACCCAAAAAATGTAATTTTCTCCGACCTGAAGTAACTTTCTTAGGGCATAAATGCTCAGCAAATGGTTTGCTACCAGACGATTCAAAAATTGAAGCAATTAAAAGGTATCCTAAGCCACGCGATAAAGACGCTGTCCGAAGATTCGTGGCATTTGCAAATTATTATAGGAGATTTATTCCAAATTTCGCTTCTTTAGCAGCTCCATTGAATCGTTTGAGTAGAACAAAGGTTGAATTTAATTGGAATACGGCATGTGAGTTAGCTTTCGAAAAACTAAGAAAAAGTCTGATTTCTCCAAAACTTTTACAATATCCAGATTTCACCAAAGAATTTTTAATTACGATTGATGCTTCAAAGATAGGTTGTGGTGCGATACTGAGTCAAAATCATAACGGTAACGACTTGCCAATTTGTTTTGCTTCAAAATCCTTTAGCAAATCAGAACAAAATAAAGCAATAATAGAATTAGAACTTTTGGCAATATATTTTGCAATCAAGCAATTTCGTGCATATATTTATGGCACTTACTTCAAAGTTAAATCAGATCATCGTCCACTAGTCTATCTATTTAATATGAAAGATCCGTCGTCGAAACTTTCCAGAATTCGTTTGGAATTGTCCGAATATAATTTTACTATAGAATATATTAAAGGAAAATCTAACGTAGGTGCAGACGCATTATCGCGAATTTCAATTCAAGAACTTAAAAACTCCAATAACCAAATTTTAGCAGTACAGACGAGGTCTATGACGAAACGTCACGAACAATTACAACAATCGGCTGAAGACATAAACGAAGAAAATGTTAAATTACAGGTATTCGACAAATTTTCATATAATTTTTCCAAGAAAATTCATAGGATAAAAAGCCAAATATGTCATGACAACGATAATGATAAAATCAATTTAAAAATATATGCGCATTTAAAACATAAAAAACTGGAGTTACTTAATATTGTGTGTACTAACAAAATAATGCAATTAGATGAATTACTTTTGAAGCTTGAAAAAGAAGGTGGTAAACACAACATTAAGAAAGCAGAATGGCAAAAAGATGATCAAATATTTAAATATTTTTCTATTTCAAATTTTAAAAGTACAGGAAATTCAATTTTAAAAAATTTAAAAATACTATTAATAGAACCTGTCGAAACAGTTACAGACAACGACAAGAAACTTAAATTAATGGAAATTTACCACAATGACCCGATATCAGGAGGTCACTGCGGAAATAAAAAGCTTTACGCAAAAATACGTACGAAATATTATTGGAAAGGTATGACCCATGATATTGCCACATACGTCAAAAATTGCAAAAAATGCCTTTTGAATAAAGCAAAGCCAAAAACCAAAGAAAATTTTGTGCTTACACCAACACCCTGCAAACCTTTCGATGTCGCAGTTATAGATACAATAGGACCTTTGCCTGAGTCGAATAATGGAAATAGGTTCGCGGTTACTATTATGTGCGACTTAAGCAAATACCTAGTTACAATATCAATCCCTGATAAGACAGCAAAAACAATTGCAACAGCCATTTTTGAAGGCTTCATCCTCATTTATGGCATAATGAAATCAATTAAAACCGATTTAGGAACCGAATATAAAAATGAAATTTTTTCTGAATTAACTAAACTCCTAAAGATCGAACATAATTTTTCTACAGCTTACCATCATGAAACCCTAGGTACAATTGAAAGAAATCTTCGGGTGTTTATTGAATATTTACGAGCTTTTCTAAATGATGTAATATCGAGTTGGAAAGAAGAACTAAATCAAAAGAAAAGTATACTTGCGGTTTTTATCGACTTGAAGAGAGCATTTGAAACTATAGACAGAAATATAATGATTAAAAAATTAGAAAAAATTGGAATTAGGGGCAACGAGCTGCAGTGGTTTCAGAGCTTTTTAGGTAACCGAAGACAAAAGACAGCCATTGAGTCGGTTGTCTCGGAAGAGGTATTGACAGGAATTGGATTGCCACAAGGATCGGTTTTGGCACCGGTCCTATTTAACATATATATAAATGATATATCTTCGGTGCTAAAACATAGTAAAATAAGGCTGTTTGCGGATGACGCACTGCTCGAAGTAAGTGAACTTGATATCATGTTAGCTAGGAGCAAAATGCAGGAAGACTTGAGCACCCTATACAGGTGGCTTTGTAACATTAAGCTTAAACTTAATGTTAATAAAATTCATTTTATGGTCATATCTAGAGCGATGAATAAGGAATCTTGTAATATCGAGCTAAAAATAATGAACTCAAACATTAACGAAGTTAAAACTTTCAAGTAGTTAGGGGTTCAGATTGATAATAAATTAAAATTTAATGATCATATTGATTATATAGTTGCCAAAATAGGCAAGAAAATTGGTTTTTGGAAAAGGTCATGCAAATTTATCAGTAGAAAATACAAACTGAAAGTGTATAAATCCATCATAGAGCCGCATTTCATATATTGTCCCACAATATTCTTTATGGCCAATGTAACTCAGGTAGATAAGCTACAAGTTATGCAAAATAAAGCTATGAGATTTATATTAAACATGAGGTATGATACTCCCATTAATAACATGATAGAAGCACTAAACTGGTTGAGTATAAAACAGCTCATATTCTACCACAGTATGAAATTTGTATTTAATATTAAGCACGGTAAATTACCAACATGCCTCAGCGAAAAGCTTAGATATGTAAATGATGCACATTCATACGTAATCAGAGAAAACAATAATTTTAGATTACCTCTTTTCAAAACATAAGTGGACAAGTAAAATATATTTTATAAGGGCCTGAAATATTTCAATGAACTTCCTCATCACATAAAAAGTAGTAATAACTTCAATACCTTTAAAAAAAGTTTATTGGAGCATTGTAAAACCCTTCGAATAAGATAAAGTTTTTTTTTCTTTTATTTTTTACATGACATACCGATACTGGAGCGCGAAAAGGGAATGGTAATACTGGTAGCAGCAAAATACAATGTACCCGGCCCTAAGGAAAAGAAAATCAGTCGCCACCTGTAACTCCAGACAGTTCCAACAACAAATGTGGCTGGAATTCGGTATTTTCAGCCTATATTTACTGTTGCTGATCGGGATCACTCGCATTCCGACAGCATCAATATAACAATAAAATTATATGATGTGTAACCAAAATAAGGTCAAACAAAAGTTGGAACAG
This sequence comes from Eurosta solidaginis, assembly GCF_040869045.1. Taxonomy (NCBI): domain Eukaryota; kingdom Metazoa; phylum Arthropoda; class Insecta; order Diptera; family Tephritidae; genus Eurosta; species Eurosta solidaginis. The sequence continues at coordinate 38,508,677 of NC_090324.1, read as the reverse complement.
GGGGATTGGAAACACGTCCTTTTCAACCTCCCAATATATTTTGAGATGTGCTGATCGGAATCTTCATGCGTTCCGACAGCGTCTTTACTAAACAAAGTTGAGGGGTGATTGGGTACACTTCAATTTCCAACATCCAAAGACATGTTTAGCTGTGTTGATCGGAGACCAATACATTCCGACAGCTTAAAATACAAATATAATTGAAAAATATAAGTTCCAAATTTTGTTGCCTTAAGCTGGGAGCCCTGGAGGATTGGAAACGCGTCCTTTCCAACCTTCCTTAAATGACTGGCTCCCAGACTCGTCCGTTTGTTACGCCAGTAAATACGCTGATCGGAATCACATGGCATTCCATCAGCATATTCAATAGAAATAAATGATATAATAATGAATTGTACTTAGTAGTTTAAGTTTTAGGCCTAAACAGCCGTAATAATAAACAAAATAACTTCCCCGAATGGGACGTTTATTCGAAATATTTTACATTCTTGCATAATACAACTCCTAGTACAGTTTTTGATAATGGATTTACTCCATACGAATTAGTATTCGGTAGAAATGTTACCTTACCAAACGAAGTTCAAAAGGAACAAATCGATCCAATTTACAATGTTGAAAGTTATGCAAAAGAAGTAAAATATAGACTACCAAAAACGCATAAATTAGCAAGAGATTTAATTAATAAACATAAAATTAAAAATAAGGATCTTTATGATAAGAGGGCGCGTCCGTTAGCTATTAATATAAACGATAAGGTAGTAATACAAAAAGAACCTAGAAATAAACATGAAAGCATTTACCAAGGACCATATATAGTCACAAAAATTGATGGAGTTAATGTCACGGTTTTAGATGAAGTAAATAAAAAGGAAAAAACCGTTCACAAAAACCGAATCAATAAGGGAAACTGATAAATTTTTCTCATACAAATTTACAAACTAGCTTGTAATTAATTTTAAATTTTCACTATCTGTTATTGAAGCATGAAATTTCAAATTAAAATTTATATTATACAAAAACAAAAATTTCAATTTGCATGTCAATAAAACCAAATGTTAATATGCACACACTATTTGTAATGAATATAATATATTAATTTAGTGCAATAGAAATTAGAAAACAAATTACATGTAAGAATTGAATTATTATTAACAAAATTTCATATGTAAAAGGAAAAAATTTTTCTGATTGAACGAATGAGAAAAAAAGGGGAGGAACACCCTAATATCATACATTCATTCAACCAAAACAATTTAAAAGTCATAGGAACCTATTATAGGAACAAGAAGAATATGACAAATCTGATCAGTTTGTCAGATTCTTCTTTTTCTAAGGAAGGGTGGTATAACCGCACTGCGTTACCCGCTTTACGCAACAAAACACATCTCTGCGTGCAAGTGGCATCGCCGTCAGCTGTTGCTGAACAGCAATGCCAATTGCACTCAGCAGTGGCAATTGCATTTCAGCTAGGGAAAAATGGCAACGCAGCGTGGATACATGCTGAGAGTTTTTAAGTTAACCGGCCGACTCGTAAGTCAAAAATAAAAGAACTAAAAAAAATCAAAATTATACTTAGTGAAGTAAAACTAAATCTAAGGGTGCAAATAAAAAGGAAATTAAAGGTTTAAATAAAGAACATACACATACATTACAAACAAAACTAAATAAATTTTATTGATTAAAAAAAAAAACACAAGGAAACAAAATAGTTGGTGAGTGCGGGTGGTTGTTTGTGTGCGCATTGGGCTGCATACCCACAAGCGTGAGTATTATCCCGGCAAAAAATGGTTGGTGTTAAAAGGCCAACCTTAAAATAAGCGGTCCACCTTTTAAGACATGGGGGAAGGGTAGACCCTTCCAGGTCTTGCAGTAACGATCCATGGTTGACCGTATCAAAAGCTTTTGATAGGTCTAGCGCTACGAGTACTGTTCTATGGTGGGGGTATTGATTTAAACCGCAATTTATCTGGGTGCTAATGGCATTTAGCGCGGTGGTAGTGCTATGGAGTTTTCTGAAGCCATGCTGATGAGGGGCTAGCTGCAAATTTGCTTGGAAATAAGGAGCAAAATGGCTTCAAACGTCTTTGCCACTGCCGATAGGAGAGATATCGGACGATACGACTCACCTATGTTAGCTGGTTTCCCAGGCTTTAGTAGCGGGACCACCTTGGCCATTTTCCATTTCTCAGGTATGACAAAGGTGGAAAGAGACAGGTTGAAGACATGCGCTAAATATTTGAAACCCTCTTTCCCTAGGATTTTAAGCATCGGCATGGCTATTCCGTCTCCCACTGCTTTGGATGGTTTAGCACGACCAATGGCGTCCTCAACCTCTTTAGCGGTGATGGTGATTCGTGACGCGCTGAATTTGTGTTTATGTGCGTGTCTATTGGCTCTCCGTCTATCTTTGTCGACCGTAGGATGCATTATATATTGTCGGCAGAAAGCGCTCGCGCATTTTTCCGCATCCGAGAGCACTTGTCGCCAAAGGCGATGGAAACTTTGTCTTTGTGCTTAGTCGGATTCGATAGGGACTTTACGGTGGACCAAAGTTTACCTACACCGGTAGAGAGGTTACAACCTCTTAGGTGCTCCTCCCATTTCGCCCGCTTGTGTTCATCCACAAGCAATCTGATGCGTTGGTTTATATCCCTTATTTGGGGGTCGCCTGGATCAAGCTGTCTTATAACGTCACGTTCTCTCGCTAAGTTTGCGGCCTCCGCCGCGAAGTGGGGCCGGATTTCGGGAATTCTCCCAGCGGGAATGAAATGTGCCGAGGCGGATTTAATGACCTTACGGAAGGCACGCTCCCTTGGCGGGCATCAGTCGGGATAGGGAGGGCAGCAAAGCGGTTGTCTGTAAAGGATTTATTTTCTTCACACTTTCCTTTTTTGAAGTTTATGAAAATGCGTTTTTCAGTGACGATGAAGTCGGCGAAATAAGTATGGGCAGGTGGTCGGATGCCAATGTTACCATCGGCTGTCAGTTGACGCAGTTTACGAGTTCTGCGCTCACGATTGAGATATCTGGCCAGCTGTGACAGCTTCCTACCATACGTGTGGGGCCGTCTCCGTTTATTGTGCAGAACGTCCTTTCTTCTATTTGATCCGCCAACATCTCACCCCTACTGTCCGCCCGCAAGTTTGAATGCCATAGATCATGATGGGCATTGAAATCGCCTAAGATAATGCGATTGTTGCCAGTGAGTAAGGCCCTGATATTAGGGCGGTATCCACTGGGGAAACAGGTGGCAGGAGGGATGTAGATGTTTATGATTTCTAGGTTTGCATCGCCTGACCGGACAGATAGGCCTTGACGTTCTAAGACATTGTCCCTGCGGTCGATGCCAGGATCAAATATATAATATTGCACAGAGTGGTGTATGATAAACGCGAGACCGCCTCCATTTCCGCTCTCGCGGTCTTTCCTGTGCACATTATACCCAGAGCAGGTCTGCAATGCAGATCTTGCTGTGAGTTTAGTCTCTTGAATCGCAGCATGAAATCGACTATCTCCGTAATCTTCCCAGTTAGTCCATTACAGTTTAACTGCAGAATTCTAAAGTGCATAAGGGGAGACGTCGCCACTCTGGGGTAAGTGACGGGTGACTACGCCTGGGTTGTGGAAGGCCAGGACGCAATTGCTGTTGTGGCCTTCGGACTGGGCGTCCTTGGGGAAGCATTGGGGTACCCGGACGATTTGGGTTTGCGACCTGGCAACACGGCACAATGAAACCCGTCGGGGGGTTGCCGTCGCGGAGACCAGAACATCTAGGAAAGTGGCACCACCCAAGGCAGGAGCTGCATTGGGCGGATGTCGCAAACCTATATATTCTGTGCTGGCAGACGGTGCAAACGGAGGTAGGGACTAAGAGTCTGTTTCCCTGACCTGCACGATTGCCTACGGAAAAGAGGGGGAAGAAGACGGGGGCAGGGGCTGATGCTCAGCATTGCTACCAACTCTACTACGAAGGTAGTAGTTATGAGTGGTATCAGCTGTTTGAGTTGTTGGCGCCGTGGGGCGCGAGGAGCAGCGGGTAATTGTGGTGGCTTGCTAAGCAGCGGGGCTGCTGGAAGGTAGGGGGGAGGGCGCTTAGGCGTAGACTACGGGACGCCCTTGGGCGTGAACAGCAAGGGGCCACAAAAGATTTATAAAAGTTACGTGGACGTCGGGTTTTGGGATCAAGCCCAGAACAACCTGTCCGATGCAACCATCCCTTGCACGATACACACTGAACAGAGTATGACCGTCCTAAAAAGATTCTTTTCCGGCAGATGCAGCAAAACCATTTCTCAGGACCGGGGTCAGGAGACGGACCCGGCTTGGATTCGATGCCTTCCCGGAGTAAGAGAATATGGAGCAGTCCTGCTGCAAGGAGCTGCTGGGAGGATGACAATTTGTGGGAGGGACGAAACAAATTAGATGGGGTCACACTGAAATGACAGTCCTTGGTCGGGAAAAATCCCGAGTCGCTCCGGTACATAGAACCGACTGCCTTGGGAAGCGGTGTATTGTGAATCGATTGTATGTGTTTGTTCCTGAACCGATGATAGGTGTGTTCCTGACATCCCTCCTTTTCAGCGGTACCTTGCGGGTGTCTTAATTACACGTCCAGAGCGAGTGCGTGGTGGATGATTGAGGTTAGCTGCATCCTGTGGTGTAGCGGGCGTGGAAGGTTCAGCTTCACGAGGCACGTCATCTGGCGAACACTGTGGTGTTGTGGTTTCTGTACGTGGCTTTGTTGGACTCGAAGAACTGTGGTTTTTTGGTTCAACAGTAGGACGATCTGTGGACGAGTTAGGATCAACGTCAAGGGATGAAGTGGCTGGCTTAAGATGCCATGTGTTTCTTCTGTATATGGCGCCATCCTCGGTTTGTACTCTGTACGAGCGGTGTCCTTCTGGTCTCACTATATAAGCTGGAACCCAGTTATTATGGCTTTGTCTAAGCAGTACTTTCTCTTGCGTTGTGTATTCTCTACTCTGTTTTTTATTTCTATCTGCTGTTTCTTTCTCACCTTCCTTGAGTTTTGTTAGTTTTTTGCTTACGTTTTTTATTATTTTTGGATTGAGTAGCTTTTCATTGGTAGGTAATAGCGTTCTGGTTCTTCTGTTCATTAACCGTTGAACTGGAGGCCCTAGGTCCATGCGTGGAGTATTCCGATGATGTAGCAGCGCTAGCTGTATGTCCGTGTTGTCTTCGAGGCACTTTTTTGTCAGGTTTTTTGCCTCTTGTACATAGCGTTCGGCTAGACCATTTGAACGTGGAAAATGAGGGTTCGAAATTCTATGTTCAAAGTTCCATTCTTTCCGAAAAGCCCTGAAATCGCTGCAATCAAATAGTTTACCACCATCTGATAATAGTACTTCCGGGATGCCGAAGGTAGCAAACCATGTCTTAAGTTCTTTAATGACGTTGAAGCTGGTGATATTGTTTAGTTGTTTAAAGTCAAAGTATCCTGAGTAGCTGTCTGCAATGAGGATATAATCCTTCCCTCTTAAGTGGAATATGTCCGAAGCGACAATACTCCATGGCCGTTTCGGTGCTGCTTGTAAATTCATTTTTTCCATCTGATTATCTTTTTGTATTTTGCTGCATGTACTGCAAGTTTTTATGTACTCAGTTAAATCTTTGGTCATTGTTGGCCAGAATACATTGTCACGGGCCAGTTTTAGCGTCCCTTGTAGTCCTTTATGACTAAGATGGCAATGTTTCATTACTAATGGCACCATTGAGTTTGGAACCAAAACTCTGTGATCTTTAAAAATATGTCCTCGTAAACGCTGAGAGCCTCTCTGTAGTACCAATATTTTTTGAGATTTACCGGCACTTTATTGATGGTCTCTGGCCATCCTTTTAATATGGTTGACTTTAAATCATTAAGTTCTTTACTTTTTGAGGTCTCTGCTTTTAGTTCGTATTTTCGCGTTTTCGTGAATGGTACAATAGCACATATTTGTAAATTTTCTGTATTTAAATCTTCACAATCTAAGTTTACGCAGTCTCTACTCAGTAAATCTGCTACATACAATTCCGTACCTTTTTTATAAGTGACTTTTGGATTATAAGGCAGGATTTGATACATGATTCTTTGCAATCTCGGTGGTGCATCTGTAATTGGCTTTTTAAATATTGTCTCAAGAGGCTTATGGTCAGATTCGATCGTTAAATCTTTGCAGCCCCAAATGTACATGTGAAATTTTTTACATGCAACTAAAATGGCGTTTGCTTCTTTTTCTAATTGGCTATAGCCCTGTTCAGTTTTTGTGAACGATTTCGCACAGTAAGCGATCGGCTTCTGTTTTTGTATTAGTACTCCGCCCCATGCATAACTACTGGCATCTACTGACAGCAAAATTGGCGCTTTGGTGTCATAATACCCTAGTACTGGTGGATTCTTCAACAGATTTTTTAAATTTATTGAATGCTTCATTATGTTGCGTATCCCACACCCACTCAACATCTTTTCGCAATAATTGTCTTAGTGGTTGGGTGATATCTGCCAAATTTTTTATAAATTTCGACACGTATGTTACCATACCCAAGAATCTTTGCAACTCTTTCACGTTTTCCGGTTGCTTAATTTTCATTATAATTTCTATTTTTTCGGGATCAGGTTTTACCCCTTCAGCGGAGACTATATGTCCCAGAAACTTTACTTCTTGTGTATTAAAAACGCATTTTTCTTTATTAAGCTTAAGGCCTGCTTTTCTGAATTTGTCAAGTACCTCTTGAGTGATCATCTCTAGTTCTAGTTTGCTGGTGGCATGCAAGAGAACATCATCCATAGACACCTCCGCGTTCTTTACGTCCGCTATCAACGAACTCATTACTTCCGGAGCCGATGCTAAGCCAAATGGCATTCTTAAGCAAGAGTATCTTCCGAATGGGGTACTGAATGTCAGATATTCTGAAGTACGGGTGTTACTTGCAGTTGCCAAAAGCCTTTTTTACAATCGAGTAACGTGAACCACTTAGAGCCGTGGATGCGGGCTGTAATTTCTTCTAACGTAGTAAGTGGATAATAACGTCTTTTGAGATTTTTATTTATCTCCGATGGATCTAACCAGAGTCTAATTTTATTATTTTTTACTACTACGACCATGGGTGACACAGCCGGTGTCGGCTTGGTTATGGGCTTAATTATTTTTTGCGCTACCATACTATCAAGCTCATCTTTAACCTGCTGTCTAATAGTATGCGGGATTTTTCGCGCTGGGCATATGCTTAGTTTCGGATTTTCTATTAAGTCTATGTCAAATTTGTATTGCTTAAGGCAACCAATTCCTTCAAACAAGTTTTCATCAACCGTTAAAGTTTCAATACGCTTCACTAATTTCAATTTCTCACATGTTGACTTACCAAGCACTGCTGCAACATCCGCTTTGACAACTAAGTATTTTATGGGTACCTCTTGTTTCTTAATAAGCGTGTCTATAACCACTTCACCCAGTACGGTGATTTTATGGTTTGAAAACGATGTTAATTGCTTTGTTGGCGATGGACTGATGTGAATGTCTATTTTCTTTATTATTTCGTAGTTTAACACGTTGCACTGTCTACCTGTGTAAACTTTACCATTACGTTTTTAGCCAGCGTAGCTTTTTCATACCAGTCTTCGACGTCCACATTGTCTAAATCCGCACCTACCGTAGACAATAAAAAACTGTAATCGTTGCTTTCTCGGTCTTACCAGTTCGTTGACCGTTTTGCTTTTGCAACATTTGGTAAGGTGGCCTTTTCTTTTGCATTTTTGGCAAACCTTTTTAAAGGCCGGACAGTTACGGCGACCGTGCGTGGTATCACACCTATTGCAGTGAAAGGGTTCATCTTTTTTGTTAGTTTCTTTGATGTCTCTTTTATTTTGCTTTTTGTTCCACGTAACGGCGTCAACTGTGGCCGCTTGCTTCATTGTTGTTACCTGCATCTTAACTTGCTCTGCAGAGTGACGTATATCTATTGCTTTTTCCAGGGTTAATTTGCTTTCCGCTAGTAGTTTTTCTCTTGTTGTATCATTTGTTATACCTACTACTATTCTGTCGCGAATTAAAGTGTCTTCTAACGTCCCGTAGCCACAATTTTTAATTTTGCTTCTTAGATCTGTAACGAATTCATCAAATGTTTGACACTCCTTTTGTACGATAGTGTTGAATACATATCTTTCGTACGTTTCGTTGATTTGGGGTGTAAAATATTCTGTAAATCGCCTTTTGATTGTGCTGACGCTTTTTTTTATCACTTTCTGTTAAATTAAAAGTATTGTAAATTACTGCTGCGTCATTTCCTACCGACGAAATGAATACTGCGACTTGCACTTCTGGTTTCTTAGTATCCAGTTCTGTCGCGATCGCGTACCACTCGAATTGTTGAAGCCACAATTTCCACTCGTTTGCCACATTTTGGTAATTGTTGATGACAAAACTTTTTGGTGGTCTAATATTGTGGTCCGGTTTTACGCTATTAGTTGCTGATTCTGGCATTTTTTCGCTTTAATTCGGGTTTCGGCACCATGTAATGTACCTTAACTTTGGTACATATTACTTTTGTTAAATAAAATAGAACGATTGGGAAGGCACGTGTTTTATTGTAGTTCGTGTCTAGAACAATCTTTAATAATATGTATATTGAAGTGTGTACAATAATAAAGTGGTTGTGCAGTAATATGTATATATAGGAATGTGTATTGTGAATCTATTGTATGTGTGTTCCTGAACCGATGATAGGTGTGTTCCTGACACAGGTCTTGCAGTAACGAGCCATGGTTGACCGTATCAAAAGCTTTTGATAGGTCTAGCGCTACGAGTACTGTTCTATGGTGGGGGTATTGATTTAAACCGCAATTTATCTGGGTGCTAGTGGCATTTAGCGCGGTGGTAGTGCTATGGAGTTTTCTGAAGCAAAATGGCTTCAAGCGTCTTTGCCACTGGCGATAGGAGAGATATCGGACGATACGACTCACCTATGTTAGCTGGTTTCCCAGGCTTTAGTAGCGGGACCACCTTGGCCATTTTCCATTTCTCGGGTATAGGCTTTTAAGCATCGGCATGGCTATGCCGTCTGGTCCCACTGCTTTGGATGGTTTAGCGCGACCAATGGCGTCCTCAACCTCTTTAGCGGTGATTGTGATTGGTGACGCGCTGAATTTGTGTTTATGTGCGTGTCTATTGGCTCTCCGTCTATCTTTGTCGACCGTAGGATGCATTATATATTGTCGGCAGGAACCGCTCGCGCATTTTTTCGCATCCGACAGCACTTTGTCGCCAAAGGCGATGGAAACTTTGTCTTTGTGCTTATTTGGATTCGATAGGGACTTTACGGTGGACCAAAGTTTACCCACACCGGTAGAGAGGTTACAACCTCTTTGGTGCTTCTCCCATTTCGCCGGCTTGTGTTCATCCACAAGCAATCTGATGCGTTGGTTTATATCCCTTATTTGGGGGTCGCCTGGATCAAGCTGTCTTATAAGGTCACGTTCTCTCGCTAAGTTTGCGGCCTCCGCCGGGAAGTGGGGCCGGATCTCGGGAATTCTCCCGGCGGGAATTAAACGTGCCGAGGCGGATTCAATGACCTTGCGGAAGGCACGCTCCCCTTGGCGGGCATCAGTCGGGATAGGGAGGACAGCAAAGAGGTTGTCTGTAAAAGATTTATATTCTTCCGGCTTTCCTTTTTTAAAGTTTTTCGGTGACGAAGAAGTAGGCGGTACGCTCGAGCGAAATAAGTATAGGCAGGTGGTCGGATGCCAATGCTACCATCGGCTGCCAGTTGACGCAGTTTACGAGTTCTGCGCTCATGATTGAGATATCTGGCGAACTGTGACAGCTTCCTACCATACGTGTGGGGGCGTCTCCGTTTATTGTGCAGAACGTCGTTTCTTCTATTTGATCCGCCAACATCTCACCCCTCCATTGGTCGCGCTAAACCATCCAAAGCAGTGGGCCCAGACGGCATAGCCATGCCGATGCTTAAAAACCTAGGGAAAGAGGGTTTCAAATATTTAGCGCATGTCTTCAACCTGTCTCTTTCCACCTTTGTCATACCCGAGAAATGGAAAATGGCCAAGGTGGTCCCGCTACTAAAGCCTGGGAAACCAGCTAACGTAGGTGAGTCATATCGTCCGATATCTCTCCTATCGCCAGTGGCAAAGACGCTTGAAGCCATTTTGCTCCCTTATTTCCAAGCACATTTGCAGCTAGCCCCTCATCAGCATGGCTTCAGAAAACTTCATAGCACTACCTCCGCGCTAAATGTCATTAGCACCCAGATAAATTGCGGTTTGAATCAATATCCCCACCATAGAACAGTACTCGTAGCGTTAGACCTATCAAAAGCTTTTGATACGGTCAACCATGGCTCGTTACTGCAAGACCTGGAAGGGTCTACCCTTCCCCCATGTCTTAAAAGGTGAACCGCAAATTATCTGGGTGGTCGGCAGGCATCGGTGCAATTCAGAAACGAAACATCAAAACAAAGGAGAATTAAACAAGGGGTGCCACAGGGTGGTGTCCTATCCCCGCTTTTGTTTAATTTCTACATATCTAAGCTACCTTCACCACCGGAAGGAGTCACAATCGTTTCCTACGCCGATGACTGCACAATAATGGCCACAGGCCCAGGCCCAAAGATCGATGATCTATGCAATAAAATAAACGGCTATCTCCCTGATCTCTCCAGTTTTTTCGCCTCGCGAAACCTGGCATTGTCACCGACTAAATCTTCCGCGACCTTATTTACAACATGGACGCCCCAAATGTCGACCATATTGAACATCCACGTCGATGGCACTACGCTACCGACTGTCCTACACTCCAAAATCTTGGGTGTGACGTTTGATCAGGATCTAGATTTTGGTGCGCACGCAACCGCAATTGTTCCAAGAATTTAGAGCCGTAATAAAATCCTCAAATCCCTTGCTGGCAGTACCAGGGGAAAAGATAAAGAAACGCTCTTGACCACATACAAAGCAATTAGCCAGCCGATTACGTGCTACGCGTCACCCATATGGTCGCCAAGCCTAAAAACCACCCACTGGAAGAAACTACAGGCCTGCCAAAATACTGCTCTCAGAATCGCCACGGGCTGTCTTCTTATGTCCCCAGAACACCATCTGCATAATGAGGCGAGAATACTCCCCATCAGGGAGAGAAATGAGATGCTGACCAAACAGTTTCTGTTGAATACCCAGAAACCTGGGCATCCCAACAGACATCTGATTGACGAACCAGCACCGCCTAGGGGCCTAAGGAGTCATCTCCGTAAGCATTTTGAGGAAATACGGCACCTGAGAACCCAGCCGTATGAACCGGAAAAATACAAGCAGGTCCTTGGTGAACTCCATAGACAGGCGTCGGACCTTTATGTCGGGAATTGCCCGGTGAATCCAGTACTTGAAGAAAAATATCCAGAACTCGCAGAAGAGGAACGCATACTCCCCAGGGAAACGCGTGTCACTCATGCTCAACTTCGTTCTGGATACTGTAACAGGTTAAACTCTTACCTATCCAGAATCAACCCCGACATACAAAATGTATGCCCTGCTTGCCATGTGTCCCCACATGACACCAAACATCTCTTTAATTGTAATGTGGAACCAACGCCTCTAACACCCCTTTCCTTATGGTCCACCCCTGTTGAAACGGCAAGTTTCCTTGGACTCCCGTTAGAGGATATTGATGACAATTTGTGATCGGTCGCGGCTATTAGGTGGGGCGAGCATTGCTACAACAACAGGGGGGGAGAAGACGGGGCGGGGCTGATGCTCAGCATTGCTACCAACTCTACTACAAAGGTAGTAGTTATGAGTGGTATCAGCTGTTTGAGTTGTTGGCGGCGTGTGGCGCGAGCAGCAGCGGGTACTTGTTGTGGCTTGCTGAGCAGCGGGGCTGCTGGAAGGTAGTGGGGCGGCGCTTAGTTGTAGACTACGGGACGCCCTTGGGCGTGGACAGCAAGGAGCCACAAAAGATTTATAAAAGTTACGTGGACGTCGGGTTTTGGGATCAAGCCCAGAACAACCTGTCCGATGCAAGCATCCCTTGCACGAGACACACTGAACAGAGTATGACCGTCCTAAAAAGATTCTTTTCCGGCAGATGTAGCAAAACCATTTCTCAGGACCGGGGTCAGGAGACGGACCCGGATTGGATTCGATGCCTTCCCGGAGTAAGAGAGTATGGAGCAGTCCTGTTGCAAGGAGCTGCTGGGAGGATGACAATTTGTGGGAGGGACGAAACAAATTAAATGGGGTCACACTGAAATGACAGTCCTTGGTCGGGAAAAATCCCGAGTCGCTCCGGTACATAGAACCGACTGCCTTGGGATGCGCCATCTCATTACCTGGTATGCATTATGTCTCGGAACCCATTCCAGATGCAGAGTAAACTGTTCAGCCATTACGTTAAGTGATCTGCAACAGCCTACTATAGTTTCAGAATTAGTTATGACAGAGTCAAGGGCTTTCAGTGCTGCTTGACTGTCTGAGAAAATATAAATGTGCTAGTCGCCGACTATCATTCAAAGCAATCAGACGTGTTTTGCCAAAAAGTGATACTCAGTGAGAAAAGTTCCGTTACCTTAAACAATCATATTGTGCTTTATACTATATTCGTTTCTTTTTTGCTATCCACGTGGATCTGATCATTTATATAATTTAAAAACAAAGAAAATAGTTATTTAGAGTAAAGTGCATTTTCTTTTTCAACATGCCGTGGCCAGATAGGCATCCAAACAGATTCTCTGAATTGGAGGTCTTCGACGCAAACCCACAAAAAAGAAAAAACCAAATTCTAAATCAAACGACTTTCCCCTTCTTCCCCAAAAATCCGCTCCAACCAACAACCCAAAGTTCATATTAATTTCATCTGCTGACAGCAATATTTCCCTTCCACAACTAAGCCCCTTCGCTATCAAAAATACATTGAGGCCATATCGACAGAAGTAGACGCTATTTCGCAAATAAAGGACGGAAGTCTATTAATTCTAGCACGAAATGCCCGTATTGCCGAAAAATTCCTTAAAACCAAAGCCCTGTCCAACTTGTGCCCAATTAATGTTAAACTACATGAAAATCTAAATTCTGTGAAAGGCGTAATATATGCGCCCTGTCTTAAACACGTGCCCAAAAAACGAGATTGTAAGCGAAATGAAAAACCAAAGTCGCAGTTTACAAGTTTTCCCGCCAAATTGACGGCAAAACAACCCCCACCGTTCTCATGGTACTCACATTCGACCTATATCGCCTCCCAGAGTCGGTAGATGTTGCCTGGTACAAGGTCAAAGTCCAGCCTTATGTCCCCAATCCCATGCGCTGCAAGAATTGCCAGCGACTAGGTCATACCCTGAAAAGATGTTCGAATAATCCATCTTGCTGCAACTGCAACCTTCCCCCACACACTCCTGATATATGTAGCAGAACATTCTGTGCCAATTGCTCAGGTGAACACCCAGCCTCTGATAGAAACTGCCCAAAATTCATTCAAGCGAAAGAAGTACTTAAAATTACTACTCTAGAAAAATGCAGTATTAGTGAAGCTCGTCGTAGACAGAGAGAAAGACTGCCGTTTAACCATTTAGCAACATCCTACGCCAATACAACAAGAATCCCCCTTTCTACTCCACGAGCGGAAACAAATAGCAACATAACAAACAACACACTCCCAGCAAACTCTTTAAACAAAAGACATTCTAAAGAATTATCCTCAACTACCTTTACACCGAACGTATATAACAATACCACAACTACCGAAAATCAGATTTCAATAAACACATCAAATAGTAATACACCAAGTTCCTCAACGTCCACATATATCTCAACGTCAACTACTAGTGCACCACATTCCAAACCAACCACCACGAGCATAGCCTACTCCAACACTAACATATCGTATTCATCTCCTATTTCTCAATTCACACAAAAATTGCTCAAGAGCAATAATTACCATATCCATAACTCCATAAACCTAGACGAATCCATGGACTCTTCGCAAGAAGAGGTCTGATTTCGTTCCCCCCCCTCCTTTTATACTATATATTATATATCACCCCTCCTTTTCTTATATAGTTTTTGTAAAACCGGTTTTACAAAAAATTGTATTAAGTACTTCTGTTAACATGAACCTCAGTATTCTTCAGTGGAATATTAAAGGTCTCATAAATAACTATTCTCAACTTCAAATCCTCATAAATCAACACAACCCACACTTTATCGCCCTACAAGAAACCCATTGCACCAATAATTTCACTCCAATACTCCCAAAAAATTTCTACGGCTACTTTTGCAACTCAACAACAAATACTCAATCAAAACAAGGCGCCGGCATTCTGATAAAAGCTCACATACCACATAAAAGAATACACATTCCCTCCCCCCTCCAAGTAATAGCACTCGAGATAGATATGGATATAAAATTTACCATAATGTCTATTTACACCCCCCCCCCCCCCCCCCCCAGTCAACCATTTTCCAGCAAAGAGCTCAGTGACATATTCTCATCAGTTAGCACCCCAATCATGGTTCTGGGTGACTTCAATGGTTGGAGCAATTTGTGGGGATCAAGAACGGTTAATCACCTCGGACGGCTTATCGAAAATGCAATCATACAATCAAACATGTGCGTTTTGAATGATGGTAGTGCGACCCACTTCTCCACCCGATCTACTCTCACTCATATAGATATATCCCTCTGTTCTCTCCTCACACTGGCCAAAGTGATAAATCTCAGCTAAAATTTCTATTACAACACGGAGATTGGCCTAATTTTGCTAAACTCGTTGATCTCGAACTAGAAGCTCGTACGCCCACAAACCCCCAAGCACGATGCCGCCAGCATAGTCAAATCTATTAAAGTGGCTGCAAATCACTTTATCCCACAAGCAACTAATTCAAAAAGAAAAAACGTGGCTTGGTGGAACAAAAACCTTGCAAACCTCAGATCAGAAAAAATTAAAGCGTGGAAAAATTATAAAACCCAACCCACGACACAAAACTTACGAACTTTTAAAAAAGCCAATGCTAGATTTCGAAAAGAAATGAAAATAGAAAAGAGACTGAGCTTCGAGAAGTTCAGCGAATCTATCAACCCAAACTCCTCAATCCCAAAAATATGGAACAACATCAAAAGACTTGACAATAGAAATGTATCCAAACCCGTTATAGCCATAAAATGCAATAACATAACCTCCTCTGACCCAAAAATAATCGCGAATCAATTTGCATCCGACTGGTCTCAGTACTCGTCAGATCATAATTTTTCACACTCATTTAGACACTCCAAATCCCACATTGGAGATATGTCAATATCGCTTTCAAATACTAATCCTAAAGCAAATCTTATCGAAATGCCCATTACTAGTACGGAATGAAATGTATGTCTAGGGAAAGCTAAAGGAAAAACTCCCGGATTCGACCGTTTATCCTATAAGATGATAAAGTCTTTGTCTCCTTATTCTAAATCCCGGTTGTTAAGCCTCTATAACTCCATTTTTGACTCCAGCGTCATACCGCAAAGCTGGAAGGTTGCAACAATAATCCCAATACCTAAACCAAATAATAACCCCCTCTCCACAAACGGATACAGGCCAATATCCCTGCTCCCGTGCTTATCCAAAGTTTTAGAGCGTATAATAGCTAACCGCATTGTATGGTTTTTAGAAACACTCCAACTTACCGACCATTGCCAAGTCGCCTTCAAGCCAGGGAAAGGGTGCACCGACGCTCTTCTCCACATCGACCACTACATATGCAAAGCTCTATCAGCACGTCAACATGTATCAATTCTCTCCTTGGATTTCGAAAAGGCATTTGACCGTATCGGTTCACACGTGGTATTAAAATGTCTCCACAACTGGAAAGTAGGGCCAAAAATCTTCAACTTTGTAAAATCTTTTCTATCGAACAGACGTTTCAGAATTCGAGTTGGAAACTCACTCTCCAATATTTACCCCTTACACAATGGAGTTCCTCAAGGCTCCCCCCTGTCAGTTATTATATTCTCCATAGCATTCAACGAGATAAGCAAAATCATAAAACTTCACAACTCGGTAGATCACTGTCTGTACGCAGACGATCTGTATATTCTATGTAAGAGGAATAAAGCAGATGAGACAAAAATAATATTCGAAGATATTTTAAAAAACATATCAGAATGGTCTGACCTCTCTGGAGTCAAAATATCTTTTTGTAAAACAAAAAATGTTCATGTCTGTAGAAGACGTAGATGTGATTATCACAACAACAAAATATCTGTTAACAACTCAGAAATTGAGAACGTTAAAAAATTAAAAATATTAGGTGTCATATTCTCCCATGATTACCGTTGGAAAGATCACTGTATTGAACTAAAGAAATCATTAGCTGCCAGGGTAAATTTAATAACATACCTCTCAAGTACAAGATGTCAAGTACACATAAACACTCTTAGATACGTAACAAAAATTTTAGTATTATGTAAGATAGACTATGGATTGTATCTATATGGCAAGTCTCCAAAATCAACGCTGAATATCTTTAGCTCCATTTATCACCAGGCAGCAAGGGCATGCGTCTTCGCCTTCCGAACAACACCAATAAAAAAAAATCCTGATAGAAGCTGGTTTACCCTCATTAGAGGATAGAACAAACGATATTCATACTAGGCTGGTACCAAAGGTAACTTTCTGTTCAAACTAGGTCATCGATGACGACATATCTTCCATAATTCTTAACAATAAAACGCCGAGAATACCGTCTACCTTGTATTTAGTCCTTGACACCGCAAGCAAACTGGGACTATCCTGTATTGGTGAAAATTACCAAGCAGCAAACCCTCCTTGGGCCATTAAAAAAATATCCTGCGATCTTAGTTTATCTGCACAAAAAAGAGTTGCACCACCGACGCCGAATTCCGCCAAAAATTCCAAGAACGCAAAGCCTATTATCAAGCGGATGAATGGATTCTCTGGTATACAGACGGTTCCAAAACTAACAACACTCCGGCCAGTTATGCCGTCGTCGACACAAAAGGTCTCATTTTCAAGATGCAAACCCTTTCAGAAACCTCATCTTCGTTCACAGCAGAAGCCATCGCTATCTATAACGCAATTACGATTGCGCAAGAAAAAGCCTCTAAGAACCTTATTTGTACCGACAGTGCTTCGGTTCTTAAAGCAGTCCAAAATCCAATCCCTAGCTCAAAGACAATAAACAAAATAATAGATATGCTAATCGATAATGAGCAAAAAATCAGGCTATTATGGATACCTGGACATGCAGGTATCCCCGGCAACGATGCAGCAGACCTATCCGCTAAATCAGTACTTATGGCACCTGTAACGACATGCAACATCATAGAGAAAGGAGATAGCCGGCGATTCATCTTAAATCATCTACGCCATAAACGCACGCAAGAATTGCAACACTACCACCACCACCACTACAGCAGCATTAACCTAATATCGGAAACCCCAAATTATCCAACAGATATTCCCAAAGGGCACATAAAAACCTTTTCACGTATTCGTCTTGGTCACACACTTCACACGCACCAATACCTCCTATCTGGAGAACTAAAACCGTCTTGCCCATTTTGTCAAACGGATCTAACACTAAAACATATATTCACCGAATGCCCCGACCTCGAAGAAACCAGAAGACGCTACCTAAAAAGCAACTGGATTGAGCTACTAAAAATACCCACGAAAGCGAACATAACTTCAATCAATAACTTCGTCAAAGCCATTAAAGCAGACATCTAACATTACTTTAAAAACTTACAAAAAAAAATATTCGATATAACTAATTCCCATCGAGCGGATAGCCCTGGCAGCTAATGCTCATTTGATATATTAACTTGTTAATTTGTTTTAATAATGTTAATAAATAATAATAATAATAAATGTGCTTCTGACAGACTGACTTCTGCCTAAGGCAGTCCACAGCGTCTTGTATGGCCGCAATCTCGGCCTGAAATACGCTACAGTGATCCGTAAGGCGAAACTATCTTTGTATGTCCAATCGTTCCGAACCCCTCCGACCCTGTTATCCAGTTTAGATCCATCTGTGTAGATCTGAATGCTGTTAGTGGGCCAATCTGGGTCATTCACGCCCTGTTCCCTCTCAGGGATTAATATCTCGTATCCCTTGTTAAAGTTGGTATGTGGTTTGCAGAAATCTGTCCATTCTGGTATGCAGAATCTGTCGAAAATTTCAGTATGGTTGCAGTGAGACCATGTGGTCAGTTTCCTCAGCCTAATACCTGCACATGCTGCGTATTTTTTGCTTCCAATATCTAAGGGTAGTAGGTTCAGTATTACATTCATAGCCTCCGTTGGCGTTATGCGGATGGCTCCGCTTATGCATAGTGTAGATCTTTGCACCTTTTGAAGAGCAAGAACCGTCGTGGATTTATTCAGGGCGGGCACCATACCGCCACCGCGTATAGCAATATTGGCCTAATTCTGGGCATGTATCATGTATATCATTGGGGACATACCCCATTTCCGTCCAATTGCCCCTTTACATGTGTAAAGGGCAACCGTGACTTTACGCACACGTTGCGTGGTGTTTTGTGTCCAGTTCAATTTCTTATCAAGTGTGAGCCCTAGATAGTACGCGGACTCACTTAACTTAAGTACTGTGTTTGCCAGCACCGGAGTTGAGAGAGGTGGTATCTTATACTTCCTCGTAAAGAGCACCAGCTCCGTTTTATTTGGGTTCACGCCCAGACCACTATCAGCGGCACATGCTTCGACCCTTCTTTTTTCCACCTGCATCATATCGCAGAGAGTTTGTGGAAACTTCGCACATATCACTAAGGCATGCCCCTTAGCAGCTGATCGCCAACAAGACCCACAGCAGAGGGGATAGGACTCCAACTTGGGGAGTACCCCTACTGACGAACCTGCTCACCGATACCCCTGCCGCTTCCGTTGATTTACCCTTCATATAGGCGTGTTGTGCTTCAGAGAGTTGGTCATTCACTGCCTCCCTGATATATGTTTCCATCAGCCTCTACATCACCTTTAGTTGAAACGAAGATAGACTGATGGGTCTGAAGTCTTTTGGTTTCGTGTGGCACGCTTTGCCTGCCTTGGAAATAAATACCACTCTAGATATTTTCCATGTACGTGGGATGTGGTTAAGTGCCACGACACCTATTTTAGGACAGCCCTTGGTCGGGAAAAATCTCGAGTCGCTCCTGTACATAGAACCTTCTGCCTTGGCTTATTGTTAAAGATGCGCAAGTTCATCGAGCATTTGATAAACTTGCATCTAAAACTGCGAAAAGCTGATTTAAAAGCAGATGTTATGGCAACAAATTAAATGGGGTTACCCTGAAAGGGCATCCCTTGGTCGAAAAAAATCTCGAGTCGCTCCTTTACATAGAACCGGCTGCCTTGGCTTATTGTTAAAGATGCGCAATTCATCGAGCATTTGATACACTTGCATCTAAAACTGCGAAAAGCTGATTTAAAAGCAGATGTTATGGCCAAGTTCACATTAAAGAATTCACAAATTCCTTGCAAGGTGGGAAGTCGAATTAAAGTTAAAGATATTTATAAAAATGAAAAATTGTTTTTGGCTTTTGAAAAATAGTGAATATTTTTGATATGGACTAAGTTTTATTTTTCTCCTTTCAGTCGGAGCATATAGTTTGCAAATATAAAATCCAATGGTAAAGACTTTTTCACATATGCTAGTAAGAGCTTTTAACGGTGATCCTTTTTTTGATTTTACATTGCCAATAACCACAACGTCGAGTTCGTTAGTTGCCAATTACAAATTGTCACCCTAATTTAAAATTGGGAATTCCAGAAACTATAAGCAAACTGTATAGAAAGTGACTGTTGGCGCTACAAACGTTATGAATGCAGATATGGTAGGTCAAATTCGAAATGTTGTATTCGATAAGCAAGGAGCTCAACATATGCCGTCTGCATTTAGTAGTAATGCAGTACATTTTAGTCTGCAGCGCCAGCGCAAAAAATGTAACAGCAAAGCCGAACTTTTTCAACTGCAGACTATTGGCACCGGAATCTTTGATGCGAATAATACAAATTGTTACAAGTCTTTTGAAACAAAAGAGGAGCCTATTAAACCTCGTCGCTGGGAACAAAAGCAAGTCCAAATTAAAACAATGGAGGGCGAATTCAGTGTGACAATGTGGGCTTCTGGTAACTCAGATGACGAAAGTTCAAATCCCGAACAAAGGGCAGTATTTCCAGATTTAATAAACTGCGACGAACATAATGTAAACATCGAATGTGGCATTGTTGATACAACTCAAGGACTTGTGCATGACATCAGTACAAATAATATTGAGCAGCAAGAATTTGTGTTACAGCGACAAATAATTTTACATCAAAAACAATTACAATCCCATCTCATAGTAGAGGAAACAGTTGATGTTGACAATTCATCGACAACTGCGGATACTAACTACCCTTCAATTCTTTCTTCTTTAATTGTTGAAGATACACCTAATCGCCAGGAGCTATCAGATATATGTTCTATAGACAAAAAGCCACGTCCAAAAAAGACAGTATCAAATAACTCAACTCTAACACGTATATCATCTGATAAAAATAGGGCAAGAACTACTGTTTTGCCAGTTTCAGGGGCAACTGTACTATCCACTCCGTTAATCCATTCTGCTGACACTGCTGTGATTACAATGGCTAATATTGATGACGGTAGTTTATCAGCCGCAGCTTTGCCGGTGGGTGTTGTGTTACAAAATACACGTAATATATCTTCTTCACCACCGCCTTTGAGCTATAGCAACAAAATGAATACTGTGGCAACAGAATCGAATTGCAATGGGCCTGGAGAAAAACGAATTGCTTGTCCTCAAAAGGGATGTTAAAAATTTTTCCGTGATAATTCGGCTATGCGCAAACATCTGCATACCCACGGTCCCCGCGTTCATGTTTGCGCTGAATGCGGTAAAGCATTTGTTGAAAGTTTAAAACTAACACGTCATCAATTAGTACACACAGGAGAAAAACCATTTCAGTGTACTTTTGAGGGTTGTGGAAAGCGGTTCTCTTTAGACTTTAATTTGAGGTTGGTTAGTTGTACTTTTTTATTAGAGGCTAAATTATAAATATTTTATTTAATATTTTTCAAGAACGCACGTACGGATTCACACAGGAGATCGGCCATACGTTTGCCCTTTCGATGGTTGCAATAAAAAATTTGCGCAGTCCACCAACCTGAAGTCACATATTTTGACACACGCGAAAACCAAGTAAGTATCTCATTTATTAAGATTGCACTTATCCTTTTAATTATAACATTCCAGGCGAAACTCAATGGGTGGGGCCCGCAGTAACATCAGCAATAACAATCAGGTGCAAATAACTACACATAACCTTATAAAGGTTGAAATGAATGAGGTGGATTCAAACTCATCCTATATCGTATATACAGATTAAAAAATAAATTTACCACCATGAAGTATAAAAATATAGGGATAAATAGGATATCTCGTACTCATTACGTATATAGAATTAGATTTTAACTGCTTACAACTAATTTTTGAATAAACACTATTTTAACTGCGCTGTTGTTGGAACATTAACTCTTAATCAGCGATACAACCATGATTAAATTGACATCAGATCATGTTACGATAATCTGAATAAGCATGCACCAGAGAAATAGCGGTATTAAAGTGTTTGTAGTGTAGGGCTGCCATAACGTCCCGAACGCAAGCTGTTTCGGTATATAAACCCAATTGGTCGAGTGCACGCAGCTATGTCCTATTATGTCCCTGTATTTGATTAAGTCCGCAGTTTATCTGGGTGCTTTGTATAGTATAAGATTGGCGGAGTAACATTTCGGCAAAGCGGTGTCGTGTAATAAACATGAGTTAGATAGCTAAACTCTTCATCGTCATAATTTCTTAATAATTTTGCCACTTGGCTGACTGGTTGGGTGACGAAGAGCAAGTATGCTTGCATCACAAGCTAACTCGTCGCCTTGGGCGGGCTATTTCCCCGCTGTTCTCACCAAGAACAAAAAGAGGCTTCATACCTGCATATGTGCGAGAGAAGATAGAAATAGACGTGATGGGGAGATATAAAGGCTATTCGCTTCCCAAGGCGGTCGGTTCAATGTTCCGGAGCGACTCGGGATTTTTCCCGACCAATGACTGTCATCTCAGTGTAACCCCATTTAATTTGTTGCGTCTCTCCCAAAAATTGTCATCCTCCCAGCAGCTCCTTGCAGCAGGACTGCTCCATATTCTCTTGCTCCGGGAAGGTATCGAATCCAATCCGGGTCTGACCCCGGTCCTGAGAAATGGTTTTGCTGCATCTGTCGGAAAAGAATCTTTTTAGGACGGTCATACTCTGTTCAGTGTGTCTCGTGTAAGGGATGGTTACATCGGACAGGTTGTTCTGGGCTTGATCCCAAAACCCGACGTCCACGTAACTTTTATAAATAAGTACCCGCTGCTGCTCGCGCCCCACGGCGCCAACAACTCAAACAGCTGCTACCACTCATAACTACAATCTTCGTAGTAGAGTCGGAAGCAATGCTGAGCAACAGCCCCTGCCCCCGTCTTCTCCTCCCCACTTTTTGGGCAGCAATCGTGTAGGTCAGGGAAACAGACTCTTAGTCCCTACCTCCGCTTGCACCGTTTGCCAGCACGGAATATATATGTTTGCGACATCCGCCCAATGCAGCTCCTGCCATGGGTGGTGCCACTTTCCTAGATGTTCTGGTCTCCGCTACGGCAACCCCTCGACGGGTTTCATGGCGCCATGTTGCCAGGTCGCAAACCCAAATCATCCGGGTACCCCAATGCTTGCCCAAGGACGCCCAGTCCCAGGGCCACAACAGCAATTGCGTCGTGGCCTTCCTCAACCCAGGCGTAGTCACCCGTCACTTACCCCCAGAGTGGCGACGTCTCCCCCCATGCACTTCAGAATTCTGCAGTTAAACTGTAATGGATTAACTGGGAAGATTACGGAGATAGTCGATTTCATGAAGCGGCACAACATCCGCATTGCTGCGATTCAAGAGACTAAACTCACAGCACGATCTGCATTGCAGACCTGCTCTGGGTATAATGTCCACAGAAAAGATCGCGAGAGCGGAAATGGAGGCGGCCTCGCGTTTATCATACACCACTCGGTGCAATATTATATATTTGATCCTGGCATCGACCGCAGGGACAATGTCTTAGAACGTCAAGGCCTATATGTCCGGTCAGGCGATGCAAACCTAGAAATCATCAACATCTACATCCCTCCTGCCACCTGTTGCCCCAGTGGATACCGCCCTAATATCAGAGCCTTACTCACTGGCAACAATCGCATTATCTTAGGCGATTTCAATGCCCATCACGATCTATGGCATTCAAACTTGCGGGCGGACAGTAGGGGTGGAGTGTTGGCGGATCAAATAGAAGAAACGACGTTCTGCACAATAAACGGAAACGCCCCCACACGCATGGTAGGAAGCTGTCACAGTTCGCCAGATATCTCAATCGTGAGCGCAGAACTCGTAAACTGCGTCAACTGGCAGCCGATGGTAACATTGGCATCCGACCACCTGCCCATAATTATTTCGCTCAAGCGTACCGCCGACTTCATCGTCACCGAAAAACGCACTTTCATAAACTTCAAAAAAGGAAATTGGGAAGAATATAAATCTTTTACAGATAACCGCTTTGCTGCGCTCCCTATCCCGACTGATGCCCGCAAAGGGGAGCGTGCCTTCCGTAAGGTCATTGAATCCGCCTCGCCACGTTTCATTCCCGAAATCCGGCCCCACTTCCCGGCGGAGGCCGCAAACTTAGCGAGAGAACGTGACCTTATATGACAGCTTGATCCGACTGTCTTACACCCCAAAATCTTGGGTGTGACGTTTGATCAGGATCTACATTTTGGTGAGCACGCATCCGCAATTGTTCCGAGAATTCAGAGCCGTAACAAAATCCTCAAATCCCTCGCTGGAAGTACCTGTGGAAAAGATAAATAAACGCTCATGACTACATACAAAGCAATTAGCCAGCTGATTACGTGCTACGCGAATACCACCTTTATCCCTTCCAGAAGACCCTCTTCACCCTACGCTAGAGATATCACTTGATATCAGCCTACCCCGTAGGATTAAAGTACAGTCTCGTCCCCGATCTAGATGCTTCTACAAAGCGAATTTCATTATAAATAAATAAATAATGATCTGTTGGCTTCCCATGATTTGTCGGATCTCTATGCTTGCACTGATGTCGATTCGGCTATCTCTATATTTTACAGTACGCTTGATGGCTTCTTTGATACCTGCATTCCTACTCGCTATACCCTATGTTCGAATAAGCCCCCTTGGTTTTCAAGGCAACTTATCAGACTTAATAACATTAAATCTAGGCTTTATAAGAGGTTCAAGAAATCTGGAGCATCTGCAGACCTCTCTAAATATCTAATAGCTCGTTCTACATTTCACCGTCTTAATCAGCTTTGTTATAAAAATTACTTGAGTTGTTGTAAAGCCCAATTTTTTAGAAATCCAAAAAAGTTTTACAGTTACGTAAATTCAAAGCGGAAAACTTCTGGGTATCCTTCCTCATTAACCTTTGGAGGTAAAAAAGCAGTGACGACGTTGCTGAATTATTTTCTGAGTTCTTTAAGTCCACGTATTCATCCAGTGGTTTTCATTCCGTTCAATACCCCTATAACTTAGATAGCTCAAATTACATTAGGAATCCTGCTATTGATGGTAATATTGTTCTTCAGAGTCTTTAATCTTTGAAGCCCACCTTTTCTCCGGGGCCGGACGGTGTTCCTAGTTGTGTGCTTAGGTACTGCGCCGAAAACATGTATGAGCCTATTTTAAAATTATTTGAGCTATCTCTGGATCTGCGTCATTCCCGGCACTTTGGAAACAGTCTTTTATTATACCCCTGCATAAAAAAGGTAGTAGGTCAAAAGTTGAAAACTACAGGGGTATTGCTAAACTCTCAGTCATTCCTAAAGTCTTTGAACAGATTGTCACCAGTCAACTGCAATATCAGTGTTCTAGTCTTTTATCTGCATGCCAACACGGTTTTATTCGTCAAAGGTCAACCACTACAAATTTGCTTGTATTCACCTCTATAGTTATGGAAGGATTTTTAGCGAACAAGCAAACGGATGTCATCTACACGGATTTCAGCAAAGCATTTGATACCGTCAACCATGAGTTGCTTATTCATAAGCTTGATTTACTGGGCTTTCCGTTTCACCTATTAATGTGGCTGAAAAGCTATCTTTCTAACCGGACCCAAAAAGTCCTGTTCAAGTGCAATCTGTCGGAATCGTTCGGAGTTTCCTCCGGCGTACCCCAGGGAAGTCATCTAGGCCCTTTGCTCTTTGCCCTTTTCTTTAATGACTTGCCACAGACAATATTATATTCCCATACTATAATGTATGCGGATGATGTAAAACTTTGCTACACTTACTGTCCTACCGATTTGAGTTCCTTGGATCTTCTTCAGGCCGACTTGGACTCGTTCCAATGTTGGTGCACAACAAATTTACTAGCTTTAAATTGCTCTAAATGTAAGCATATGAAATTTCACCGAGTGAAGCCAGCATTGAAATCTTATGTAATAGATGGTACGCCTTTGGAGCGTATATCTATTGCAAATGATCTAGGTGTCCTTTTTCATTCGAAATTGAATTTTAACATGCATATTTCATCTATAGCCAACAAAGCGTTGGGTTTACTTGGATTTGTTAAAAGATGGGCTAAAGAGTTCGATGATCCGTACCTCACTAAGGTTCTTTACACATCGCTGGTTCGTCCAATACTCGAGTATTGCTCATGCGTTTGGTCCCCTGTTTCTCAAAAGCATATAAAGCGTCTTGAGTCAGTTCAAAAGCAATTTTTGATATTTGCATTGCGCGGCCTTAATTGGGACTCAAGTCTCCACCTTCCTCCATACAGAAGTAGACTTCTTCTTATTAACTTACCCACTCTGGAAAATCGGAGAATATTACTGGGGGTATTGTTCATCCATAAGCTCATTATTGGAGAAATTGATTCCGCGGACCTCCTCAGCCGCTTGTTTTTTGCGGTTCCCCCTAGAGTATACAGACACTACGTTCCTTTCTATTTACCCCTTTGTCGACGAAACTTTGCTAAAAATAATCCTCTTCTTATCTGGTGCGCGCACTACAATGACTTGTATAGCTGCATCAGTCTTGAATGTACTTTTGCCACTATACGTAATGCAATACTTGCCTATCTAATTTAAGAGATACAAGCTAATTTAATTTGCCGGCATTTTATTCCTTCGATAAAAAACAGGAACTATCTCGCTTAAGGATGGAGGAACATTTATCAACATGTATCATTAAGAAGGAACAAGACAGTACTGTGTTGATTGGAATCTGGTGCATTCCAACAACATAAAAAACATGCTTTTTCATGAGTCACTGATCGGAATCGTATGCTTTCCGGCAGTATAATCTTATGGGTCAGGCATCGAGCTGATTGGAATCCGGTGCATTCCAACAACACAGGTTGTTTAGGCCACCAGCCTAAATATTCGCTACCACCCTAATGTACACTTTTGGCAATTTTAGTATTTACCGGTAACGGCCCACCCCTGCCGAGCGCTAACTTTAAAGGGGAAAACTCGACGAAAGTTAGCTATCGGCAGGTGGTGCGGACCTTTTTCGTTTTTTAAACTTTCTTTCTATTTTGGAACTTTTTGTATACACATTTAATCCTCGTCAGGATTTCTATCTGTGTTTCACATTAAATCCTCATTGGGATTTTTTATCTGTGGTTCACATTTTACACTATATCCACATTGGGATTACCATCTGCGTTTTTAATTTTTTTTAAACACGCTAAGTTTCAAAATATTTCTATCTGTGTCCAACACACCTGTTAAGACACATTAAATATTTGCAGACGATTCTCTTCTCTGCATTGCATATCACTGTAGACACATTAAATCCTTTCAGGACTTCTATCCGTGCTTAATATCACTTTGCACCGACTAGAACCTCAGGATTTCTATCTGTGCTGCATATCACTACATTTATATCACTTTATTCACACTAAATCCTCGTCAGGATTTCTATCTGTGTTTATTTCCATATCACTGCATACACATTAAATCCTCGTCAGGATTTCTATCTGTGCTGCATATCACTACATTTATATCATTTTATACACACTAAATCCTCGTCAGGATTTCTATTTGTGTTTATTTCCATATCACTGCATACACATTAAATCCTCGTCAGGATTTCTATCTGTGGCTTGCACAATCCTCGTGAGGATTTCTATAAGTGGTTCATATCATAATTTACATTTGATTAAATTTTTGCTTAGCACTATTCACATAAGATTGCTATCTGTGTTAACACATTCAATCAGAATTCGTGTGTTCTTAAAGCTTTTACTTATACAGCGCAATCACAGCAAAAACGAAAACACTCTTATAATTTTTTGTTGTGGTTGCATTTACACCAAAGCCACTAAGTCGTTTACCTCCGAGCTCGACACCTTCAAAGAGACAAAATATTCAAATTAATAAAATCAATGGAGACTTATATTAGATTGGCTGATTCCATAGTGGAGTTTGAACAAGAGTTCAACTCCACCCCGGCCGAATCCCGGAACAAGCACACCCTTGCACTACTGCAAGACGAGCTAAGGGCACTATGGAAGAAGACCAAGTCCACATATGAAAGTCTTCTCAGCAATTCTGAACTGTCCAAAGACGAGCTCAGCTCATTAAGAAAGAAAAATAAAAGTTGCTTTGCATGCTACCTGCAATGCATGTCTGCTGTGGCGGCTGAAGCCGAAGCTATCACCCCACAGCCGGCGAAAGATGAAGCAAAGGAGGAAGACTCCTCGCGCCGTGGACATAAAATGCGGCTGCCGCCTTGTGACACCGATGTATTTAAAGGCGACTACCTTTCCTGGCCAGCCTTTAGAGATATGTTCACTGCGATATACATCCACAATACTGATCTGAAAGATGTCGAGAAATTATACTATTTGAAGCAAAAAACTCAAGGGGAGGCAAAAGAAATAGTGGGCAGGTGCTCGTTAACAAACGAGGGTTTTGCAACCGCCTGGAAAACTTAAGCGACAGGTACGAAAATAAACGTATCCTAGTAAACACCCAACTTAAACTCTTATTTAATCTGACGGCAGTCGAACAGGAGTGTGGAACCTCAATCAAAAAATTGCAACGTGAGATCAACAATTGCATTTCTGCGCTACAATGTCATAATATTGACATCACAAATTGGGATGCAATCATAACTTACTTATGCTCCACAAAACTCCCTGAATCTACATTGGCTCTTTGGGAACAGACCGTAGAACGGAAGACAGATATCCCGAAATGGGAGGATATGGACAAATTCCTGTCCAATCGCTTCCAGACATTAGAGACGGTTTCCGATCTTAGGGGTAACAAAACTACAAAAGCACCCAAAAGTCAAAATTCGAATTCTAGGGAAAATTCTACAAAACTTGGGGTTTACCAAGCAAGCGTACCAAAGTCGGCATGTAAGATGTGCAACAGTACGGAGCACAAATTACGAAATTGCCAAAAATTCCGTAGGTTGTCCACGTCAGGAAAAATAGAATTTATCAAAAACAATAGTTATTGTCTGAATTGTCTGTCGGGTGGACACACCGTGACACGATGCACTAGCCAATTTAATTGCAGCACGTGCCATGCAAGGCACAACACCTTGCTCCATCTTCCGACAGCACAATCAAAGACAACTCCTCAAAGGTGGACTCAAAACGCCACCGACAATTCACGTTCAACCTCACAGCAGGCTAGGGCAAGGATGGAGTCTGAAAAAAGACAAGATAATACTAATAACGTCTCTTCGTGTCATGCTAACACCACTAAAGGGGTGTTATTAGGAACAGCACGGGTTAATATAATCCACAACGGAGTGAAATTTTCCGCCAGAGCGCTTATAGACTCTGGGTCCGAATGCTCTTTCATAACTGAAAGACTAAAGAAGCGAATAAACCTTCCGTCCAAACGTTTGCATGTGCAGGTGTCAGGAATAAGTAATACACCATCTGCACAGGTAAAGGAATCATGCTCGATTAACTTAGGTTCGCTTACAGACCCCTTAGTAAGCATCAATACAGTGGCCCTAGTCCTGCCTCGATTAACAGGGGACCTTCCGACTTGCCAAGTGAGCGCAACGACTCAGCAAGCGTTCCCTGATTTGACTCTGGCAGATAAGAGGTTCTTCGTTAATGAACCAGTCGACCTCATACTTGGAGGCGATATTTATCCCCAGATCATACTAAACGGTATACGGAAGAACGTTCTAAATACGCTTCTCGCCCAAGAAACCGTCTTCGGTTGGATTTTAACCGGTCGTGCAGATGCACCTCACCCAACCAATACACGAGTATCATTTTTTAACGAAATTAGCCTAGACAAGCAACTAACCGCTTTCTGGGAAATTGAAAACATACCAACAAAAAAGGCCCTGACTGAAGACAATGCCTATTGCGAGGCACTATATAAGAACACGACGGAAAGGAATTCAGATGGAAGATACACCGTCGCCCTTCCATTCAAACAAGACTTCCCAAAAACGCTCTGTTTGGGCCCATCTCTTAAGAGCGTCTGCTCTCAGTTCTATCGGAACGAGACACGCCTAGCCAAGACACCGGCCCTACAGACGGAATACAATAGGGTACTGACAGAATACGTCACGTTAGGGCATATGTCTAAGGTGCACACCGTAGTACCACCACAATCATCTGATTGCTACTTCTTGCCGCATCATGCGGTTATCAAAGAAGAGAGTACAACGACTAAAGTGAGGGTCGTGTTCAACGCGTCCAGGGACGTTCCCGTCGACGAGCGTCACCCGATAATCCTCCCTTACGCCTGCCGACTCACCCGTCTCCTGGTCCAGTTTGTCCACACCATTTCCATACATGGCGGAAACCAACTAATGCTGCGGCTCCTACGCACGCAGTATTGGATACCTCGGGTCAAAAACATGATCCGATCCATCATACACAACTGCAAGGCCTGTACGCTATTCCGCAAACGTTCCCCGACGCAACTCATGGGAACCCTCCCTGCGGAACGCACTACCTTTAGCAGGGCATTTACCAACACCGGGGTGGATTTCGCAGGGCCTTTTCACATCAAGTCTTACAGCGGACGAGGATGCCGCATGTCAAAGGGTTACGTCTGCCTATTCGTCTGTTTTGCAACTAAGGCGATCCACTTAGAGGCGACTAGCGACCTCAGCACCGCCGCGTTTCTAGCAGCGTTTAGTCGGTTTGTCGCCAGACGAGGATGCCCGAAAAACCTCTACTCCGACAACGGGACGAACTTTGTCGGTGCGTCGAGGGCTCTCCGCTCGGAGTTCAAGGCATTCCTCGTTGATGCGCGCGACCAAACCCTCTCGAAGTACGCCCACCAAACCCTGACATGGCATTTCATACCAGCCGCTGCTCCTCACATGGGCGGGCTGTGGGAAGCGGGAGTCAAGAGTTTCAAAACTCATTTCAAAAAGATCGCATCGGATCATAAATTTACTCTAGAGGAGTTTAGCACCCTCCTGTGCAGGATTGAATCCTGTCTCAACTCCCGACCCCTAAGCCCGTCTTCAAATGACCCGTCCAACCTGGAGCCACTTACCCCCGGGCACTTCCTAGTCGGGGGCCACCTACTAGCGCCACCCGAGATTGACGTCAGCGAGAATCGCGCTTCGCTCGTCAATCGATGGGAAAAACTTAAGGCGTTGCATCAAACCTTCTGCAAGCGGTGGAAAACGGAGTACCTCACCGAACTGCAGAAGCGCGTTAAGTGGAAGCATCCACAATCAAACCTCAAACAGGGGGACCTAGTCGTCATTAAGGAGGATAATCTGCCCCCCAACGAATGGAGACTAGGTCGGATAGCCAACCTCCATTATGGCCCCGATAACCGAGTTCGAGTCGTCGAACTTGATACGGCAAGAGGACAAACCACCAGACCAATCACGAAATTGGTCCTACTACCACCCTCCAGTGAGGGTGAGGGAGACTTGTAACTCCCAACCGTTGTAATCAACAAATCCCGTAACCCAGCTCTCGTTCACCCCGAACGAGGCCAACAAATCCCGTAACCCAGCTCTCGTTCATCACTAACGAGGCCAACCGAAGCCTAAAGCAGATAAGCTATCTGCCCCCGCATACCCAAAAAAAAAAAACAATTTTTTATTCATATACACATCCGAAACCTAAGTTAGAATTCAGCGCTCCACATCAACTGGACCAGCAAAGCGACTCGCGTAAAAATGTCATTAAAAACAATGGAGATACCATAACGAAATGTAGTCATTGAGTACGTTAACTCATTTAATCCGTATGTTCGGAACATACGTCTCCATTTAAGAATTTGTGGAATCGGTTTATATTTGGAATATTATGTGCATGCATACTTATTTGGAATATTCGGACCTCGCGAGGTAGCATCAGGCGAACGGGTGCCGAATATTCTAAATTAAAGTTTCTCCGCAACACCTCATTGAATACTTAAACGGGAAAGAGCTGTCCGAAGTATCAGAATAAAAAGGTTCCCCTTTCAGGATGTAGCAGGACCGCACGAAATCATAACTCTTCTGTCAAGATAAAGGCCGGAATATAACAACTTAAGCCAATAAGCCTTATTCCTTTATTTTCTGCTGCTGACTAGAGTATCACCCCATATCGGCTGCTAGTTCGAAATCATCCTATATCGAAAAAAAAGGGTTCCCCTTTCAGGATTTTTTTTTCACAATTACGTCGAAGAACGCCTAATCTCAGAATGATTTTCAATAGTTCCCCTCTGATGTCAAAGTGCATTTAGCTTTTGTTCAGATAGGGAGCTTTTGAATTCTACAAACAAATCCTCAAGGAATAACCAAACCAACATAACTCTTTCCCAATCCACGAGATATGTAGCAGAGAATTAAGTATTTCCTTCCGCCTACCAAGGATAGGAAAGTACTGGTTTTAAAAATGCTTCAGAAAATTTAAAGGTGAAGGGCAAATATGCGGATATTGGTCCTAACGCAGATCTACTATCTGCGACATAATACCATTGAATCAGCAATTACACAAACCCCCACCCCGCAAAAAGAAACTTTTGCAAAATTTTTTGATTGATTTGCATTTTAAGTTCCTGTGGCGATGTGCTTTTAAAACTCGATAGAGTAAATGGCGCAAACTTGTGTTAATTAAGAAATCGCGGTGTAATATGAGTAAAAAGGAAAAACCGGAGCATGGAAAATTTTAAACAAGAAAATTAAAGTCCAGTCAATGCGTTGCATATAACGAAAAAGTGAAAAATCAATTTAGAAGTGACTCAGCAGCTGCTGTGGATAACAATAGAAGAGCTACCATCAGATCAAATTCCACACGACTTTGTGCAGGTAAAGGCCTGCTGTGGCAAAAAAAAGGTCTATCAGCTGGGGGTGCCATTACCTATCGCTCACAACACCAACTTAACTCGTTTTGTTGACTACCGCTCACTACATACTATTAGTAATCGACCCACCCTACTGTACATACCTACGAGAAGGTTACGGAACTTAGTTTATCGAAATCGGCACCGAAGTCGTCGAAACTTTTAAAGTTTGAGTACTAGCTGTATTTCCGATTTTCTCGGGAATTGAAGCCGCTCACTCAGCAGTTTCTAAAAAGTACCGGGAAGAATGTACAACGTAAAAAAAAAAAAAAAAAAATAATTAAAAACTGCCTAGCACTTCAGCTTCAGTAATGGATCAATTACCAATAATGCCATATATGGGCATGCAGTCGCTGCCAACGCCATACCTAGCCATATGCCAACCAAATCTCGAGGCAAACACGACCAAGTTCTTTGAAGAAAGCACACAATTAACAAAGGAAGAAACCAATAAATTGCTACCACAAGTTGCAAATACTAATGAATATGTGGAAGACTGGATAGAAGATTTCCAAAATCATTCCAAAGAACGTGAAGGCACACTCAGCAGCTACAGTGAAAAGTTTTGGCAACGCTTACAGAGTGAATGGCAAAAGCTGTCCGAAGATCCTGATCATCCATGGCTATCGGAGTATGGCCAAAGCTATGATCCATATAAAGAATATGAGTTTGCTGAAGAGAATGCTTTGGCTGAGCTGGAAAATGCTTTGCAGAAGGGTAAAGAGTATTTGCCACAAGGTGATATACCCAGCGCAGTGCTCTGTTTTGAGATTGCAGTCAAAAGAAACAGAAAATGCAGAAGCTTGGGAACATCTGGGTTTAGCACAAGCAGAAAATGAAATGGATCCACAAAGTATAGCTGCATTGAAGCGTTCATTAGCGCTGCGTCCAGAAAATACACGCGTGCTAATGGCTTTGGCCGTGTGTTACACAAATGAAAGTCTACAAAGTCATGCGCTACGTATGCTAATCAATTGGATGGAAGTAAATCCCAAATATAAACATCTGTTAGAACAGCACCCAGAATTAACAACTGAAAGTGATGCCACGACTTCAACGATGATAGGGGGTAGCAAGTTACAAGCTGTACAAAACCTTTACCTCGATGCTGTGCGCGGTAATCCTCAAGAGGTTGATGCAGAAGTACAGGAAGCACTTGGCGTACTTTATAATCTCTCATCAGAGTATGATAAAGCAGTTGATTGCTTTCGTTCAGCGCTGCATGTTCAGCCACAAAATGCCAAAATTTGGAATCGTTTAGGCGCCAGCTTGGCAAATGGTTCACGTTCGGTTGAGGCAGTAGAAGCGTATCAAAGGGCATTACAACTCGAACCGGGCTTTATACGTGTGCGTCACAATGTGGGCGTATGCTGCATGAATCTAAAGGCTTATAAACAAGCTGTTGAACATTTGCTTACAGCGTTGAATATGCAAGCGAATACGGCAGCGGTGCGAGATTTGCCCACAACAGGTGCGACTGCTATGGGGGTTGGACAAGCGCAGATGTCAGAATCAATTTGGAGTACATTGAATATAGTGTTCTCGTTAATGGGACGTCGCGATTTACATGATGCAGCGAACGAACACAATCTCAAAGTGTTGAATGAAGCGTTGAAGGATGTTGCTTAAAAAGAAAAATTTGGAAACTCTTAAAGTGACGTACTAAAAGGGAAATATGTAGAATGGGTGACTGAGTTTTGTTAAATATTGTAAGGTTAATGTTAATGGGGACTTTGAAATAAGTTTGTACATCTGTTTTTGTAAAATTTATGGTGGTGGCTTAGTTGACAAGCTTAACCTCCGGATGCCCTACACCTTTTTTATGCAATCTATGTACAACTTTGTGGAGCATCCGAAAACGTAATTTACCTTTTTTAACGTCCTGCTTAACGGGATACAACCATATTAAAAACAGTCTTCTTTTCATCAGCATACCGTGGAATGTCATGCAATGGTGAAACGATAGTCCCAGCTGCATTTTTTGTGTAGATGCTGAAATTAGTAGAATTTGGTGCACCTTTTTCCACAACCGTATATCCCTCCGTCCTACAATCCTTTTTTGGCTCTTTTAAATATTGGTTCGAAAGTTGGAAACTTTTCGCTGATTGTGAAAGTAAACGCGTTTGTTAATTAAGTTTGGAATTTGTATTTTGCGTTGTAGATAAATTGCAAAATGCCGATGTTCGTGGTCATTTTAAATTTTACCCCAAACTACATAGTAAACAATGTCCGTGGTAAAGGTTTACAAACGTGTATAGTTGTACGTAATTGCTGTAACGATCGGCATCTGAAACGAAGAAAAAATATAGAATAAAATAAAATAAAATGAAATTATTAGAGGAAAAAGGCATACTTACCCAGAACACGTTTTTTTTTTCCATACAGGTACATACCTTTGTGAAGGTTATTCACTCACAATCGGTATGTATTCACATTTTCATGAATGGATGCCATTTTGAATGAATGGAAACAAGGTTGCCACTCGTCTGACATTGCCTTTTTGTTTCTTAAGCGGTGAACACTTTATAGGCGCCACCATGGGATTACAAGTCGGATCCGCGGGATCCAAAATAAAAAAATAAAAAACTCGAGTGGTAGTACCCGAACAACTTTATTTTGGTTCCGATAAATGAAAGGGTTGTTTTAGTTTGACAATTTGGTGCATAAAGATACAATCAAAACCAACTTTCTTGTGAAAAAAAAAAAAGAGGGTGGACCACTCGAGACCGGAATAATTCTCCCGATTATTTGCATTGATTTCATTATTAAAAAGTTGGTGCAAAATTAAAATGTAAAACATAAACAGAAACATGTCCCACTCAATAGTGGTCTCGCTTTCATGACAGAAATTGCTTTTTTTGTGTATTGAAGTTTCGACAGACTTTCGTCAGTCCCCTTTTTGCTTGAAATCCCAGCAGGAATAAAGTAGTGTCATCTATGCTTTCGATGTTACAAACAAGGGAGAAATTAAACTTTTTAGAACAGACTTTAAATTTAATGTCGCGTCAGGACTCAGACGCAAGCTGTCCCTAAATACTCTCATGACATGACCATTATGTATCAATACATTGCAATGGGCAGCACCGCACAGCGGTCTCATTCCAACGATTGGAAGAGTGAACAGCTGACAGTTCTACAAATTGCCACACTCGTTAGTGTAGGCTATTCCCGCCAGGGTTGTGTTGGAATCAACAAACACACCACAATTTGTGATTCTCACACAACATGGCCCAAATCAACACAAAGAGTGTTCCCAGACAGCGAGTAAAGGCCTCTTTACATTTGTCGCACATTTATATGCAAGACGTCATTTGACTAGTCATTTTACAGGGATTCATAGGTTATATTCACAGCCACATTTGTATCGGCGTGGGTGAGTTTTGTGACGAAATTTTTGTAGGTCAACTACAAGGAGCCGTGAAAATACACGGGTAACTCGTGATACCATCTGCGACACAAATGTAGCGTGTATTACCGCATATTGCCTGTATTAGGCAAACACTAAAGAATATAGTTTGCTTTCAATCTATATTCAACAATTTGTTAATTTTTACTTATATTTTTCCCTCACCATTGGTGACTGCTTTCAACATCAGAATGTCGTTATGATGACAACACTAAAGATACCTTTAGGCGTATCTCGATCAAATTATATGAAATATAACAGTGGTTTCAACCACTACAAACACATCATTACATCGACATAATAACTTCATAAGATTATTCGTTCCACACAACCCTTTATCCCGAGTACGCCAACCACAAGCTCAGCCAATTGAGCGCCTTGTCTCCGCTCATAAGCCACCCAACCTAAGGGCATCTACGAATGTTCTACTAACAATTTGATATTCCAGAATGACCGGATTGTCCCACAAACGCGCAAAGACGGAGGCACGCGGCACCACATTCAGCGTCCCCTGTCGGCTATGTCAAAAGCCACACAGCATAAGGCTCTGCCCGATTTACCGGGGCATGACGAACATGGATCGACTAAAGACGATCATAGATTTCAGATATTGCACAAATTGCCTATCGCCATTCCACCAACGGAAGACATGTCCCAGCGAAGATCGCTGTCATCGGTGCAACGAGCAGCACCACACGTCAACACACCTCGACGACGTTCCACCACCGTCCCACGAGAGTGATGGCGAAGAGAGCTCCGACGGAGCCCTATCCATCCACGTCACGGAACAAACCCTGTGGTGGGAAGCGGACGTCGCCGAGGAAGAGATCGAACGACGGGAAGATCCTACTGCGACACTAGCCACGACACCACAAGGCGGTTCAGGACCACAACGTTTCCGACCGCTCCTACGACACGAGAAGCCTACAAACGTACAACGCGGGGATGGCGGGAAGACACGTCCTTTCCCCCCATCGCACCGTTCTACCGGGGGGCGCCGTGGCGACGCGGAACCGCGTCCGTCCCGCTCGTCACGACGCTCAATTGGTAGGACGGCCCCGTATAATGCGCGTAACCAAGTAACCACGCTCGTGCGCCAACCAACAACGCCCACCGGCTTCAGAACAGGACGCCTCCGGGAGACGCCTCTAGCAACGACCATCACACGTGCATTCGTAGCCATAGCTCCAACGGCGGTCGTTCGGATAGCAGCAGGAGGGAAGCTCCACGCAGTACGCGCCCTTATCGATCCGTGCGCTCCGAATTCAATCATAGATGCGGATCTCGCAAAGGACCTCGGGTTAGAGCGTACCGGCACGTCCTATCATGTGAAGTGCACGCTTGTTCTGCGAGGGAAATACGGGGTAACGGGAGCCGTGACAACCCAGGCCACAGTGGTGGCGCGATATTCACGGCTTAGTCCGACAGCAACGCTGGATCCATCGGTAGCCACGCCATTCCAATTCATGAAGCTGGCGAATCCAGCTTTCCACCGGTCTACACCTGTCCGGCTCACACTAGGTGCCGACGTCTACGCCAGCCTAATGGTTAGCGGCACACCACCGTCGACCGTCGGCGGGCTGCTGACTCAAGCCACCATCTTCGGGTTGATAGTGTCGGGAGCCCACCAGCAATAATCAGGCATCTGTCCATTCAATAAGTAAAGTGCACTAAAACCAAGCAACCCCACGTACATGACCACTAACGTTTTTCTCTTTTCATCCACAGTTCAGCGAGGCTGCATTACTGCGAGCATGGATGTCCGCCGGAGAGCGTACTGACGATCCGCCTATACATACATACCATATTTTTTAATTTTAGTTAAGTTTATCCCGCCTTGGGAAGGTTGCTGGCGCACTCACCCAATTTCAAATTGCTCGCCGCAAGGGGGCCGGCATGTTTAGGCCACCAGCCTAAATATTCGCTACCACCCTAATGTACACTTTTGGCAATTTTAGTATTTACCGGTAACGGCCCACCCCTGCCGAGCGCTAACTTTAAAGGGGAAAACTCGACGAAAGTTAGCTATCGGCAGGTGGTGCGGACCTTTTTCGTTTTTTAAACTTTCTTTCTATTTTGGAACGTCAACGAGCCAGCAGCTATCTCACAGGTGAGTTATCATATTACGTATCCTTTCGTAGGTTGTGCATATAATTTACGCTATAATCGCATTTTGCTATTGTGATTCTTCTTAATAATTGCGATTTTAACATTAGAATTTGCACTTGGCAATTGTCTGGCAATCAGCCACCAATATTTCTATTTTTGAATTATAATTTATCCAACAATTTGCGGTCGTCATATTACTAACATTTGCCGTGCACGAATGTGTAATTAACAATTTTAATAACATTGAATTCGAATTAGTTTGTGAAGCAATCCCCCTTTTGATAATAAATAAAGCTGAGAATTTATATTGTTTATAACGTGAATACATTTGTTATTACTCGCCCTAATTCTTTGCTTTGCTTTCTTTTTATTTGCGACGCACACGCCCGACTTCCCCGGGACCACACTGCCCCGCAAAACACAGGTCATGTTACTTTTTTATGCCTTGTGATGGCGTATCCTCATTACACTACTCTTAGCACTGCCGGATTCCTATGACATGCTGATTGGAATCTTGTTGCATTCCAACAGGGAGATTGGAATCCACTGCATTCCGATATCATGCTGAGCGGAATCTGATGCATTCCGCCAGTATAAGATTTCGGCATAATATCTTATTTCTACTCATATTTCTTATTATTATTATATTTGAAATTAAATAGTAATGTTCATTAATATTTCTTTGTTTGTAATATAACATTGTTGAAATCTCGATATATCTTAAATTTTATCTTTTGAGTTGTATATTTATATATCTTTTATATTATGCAGTCGACCATAGTTTGTCGTCGACTTTAAATAATAAATAAATAAATAAATAAATAAATAAATATGGTCGCCAAGCCTGAAAATTACCCACTGGAAGAAGCTACAGGCCTGCCAAAATACTGCTCTCAGAATCGCCACGGGCTGTCTTCTTATGTCCCCAGAACACCATCTGCATAATGAGGGGAATTGCCCGGTGAACCCAGTACTTAAAGAAAAGTATCCAAAACTCGCGGAAGAGGAACGCATACTCCCCAGGGAAACGCGTGTCACCCTTGCTCAACTTCGTTCTGGATACTGTAACAGGTGAAACTCTTACCTATCCAGAATCAACCCCGACATACAAAATATATTGCCCGCCTGCAATGTGTCCCCACATGACACCAACCATCTCTTTAATTGTAATGTGGAACCAACGCCTCTAACACCCCTTTCCTTATGGTCCACCCCTGTTGAAACGGCAAGTTTTCTTGAACTCCCGTTAGAGGATATTGATGACAATTTGTGATCGGTCGCGGCTATTACGTGGGGCGAAGCATTGCTACAACAACAACATCCAGGCGACCCCCAAACAAGGGATATAAACCAACGCATCAGATTGCTTGTGGACGAACACAAGCGGGCGAAATGGGAGGAGCACCTAAGAGGTTGTAACCTCTCTACCGGTGTGGGTAAACTTTGGTCCACCGTAAAGTCCCTATCGAATCCGACTAAGCACAAAGACAAAGTTTCCATCGCCTTTGGCGACAAAGTGCTGTCGGATGCGAAAAAATGTGCGAGCGCTTTCTGCCGACAATACATAATGCATCCTACGGTCGACAAAGATAGACGGAGAGCCAATAAATAAATAATAAGCACATAAATACAAATTCAGCGCGTCACCAATCACCATCACCGCTAAAGAGGTTGAGGACGCCATTGGTCGCGCTAAACCATCCAAAGCAGTGGGCCCAGACGCCATAGCCATCCCGATGTTTAAAAGCCTAGGGAAAGAGGGTTTCAAATATTTAGCGCATGTCTTCAACCTGTCTCTTTCCACCTTTGTCATACCCGAGAAATGGAAAATGGCCAAGGTGGTCCCGCTACTAAAGCCTGGGAAACCAGCTAACATAGGTGAGTCGTATCGTCCGATATCTCTCCTATCGCCAGTGGCAAAGACGGTTGAAGCCATTTTGCTCCCTTATTTCCAAGCAAATTTGCAGCAACCAATGACGATAACGTCGTCAATATACATAAAAGCCTGATTTGGCGAAATGCCTGAAAATGCTATTGGCATCATACGAGAAAAAGAGTTTGGTGCTATATTTAACCCGAAAGGTAAAACTTTCCAACGAAAAGCTCCTCGATCTGTACTGAAGGAAGTTACGTCTCTAGATTTAGGGTGAAGGGGTATTTGGTGAAAACCAGAAAAAAGATCTAAGGTTGAAAAGTATTTGGCTCTGCCAAGATTATCGAGTATGTCATCAACGCGTGCTAGTGGAAATTTGTCGGCTATAAGCTATTTATTGACTGCTCTGAAATCTACGCACATACGATACGACTTTTTGCCTGTTGGATCTTTTTTCGGTACCAAAATTAAAGGACTGTTATAATTTGAAAAACTAGTTTCGATTAAATCATTCTGTAATAGGTTTTCGACTTGTTTATTTATTTCTTCGCGTTGTGTGTATGGCAAACGGTAATTTTTAATATAGACAGGGGTTTTGTCAGTTAATCTCAGTTTTTGTTCGTAGAAATTATTAAGCGTCATTAAGTCGGTTTTTAATGCAAAAATATCAGAATATTTCAAACATAAATCAAGTAATTTCTTTTTAGCGTAAGAAGGCATTTGTTTTGCCAAAATTGATTAAAGCTCTTCTATACGTTTTGAATCGATAGGTGTATCATTTATTCGATAGACATTGAAGTTTTTAATGTCTTCAGTTTGAATATTCAAATCTTTTACGTACTTGACCTCGTCGGTGGTGTTGATAACTTTTATTATTGGATTTTTTGTATCAACGATACTTTTGTTGTGAAAACACCGGAAAATCAACCAAACAAGATAAGTCAGTTACAAAGTTCCTGAGAATCAACAAAAACTGGACTTGTCGAATTTTTCAAACTAAAAACACGAAAAACTTCGCATCTTGGTGGAATTACAAGAGTATTTGTTGAAGTGCTATGCAAAATTGAAATATTTACCTTTTCTGTCCCTTGTCCGAATGTAATTGTGTCATTAGCATAATTGATTATGCATTTGTCCGTTTTTAGAAAATCTTTCCCTATTATACCGTCCGAAGGAATATTAAAGTTGTCATTGACAACATGAAGAGTCAGAGGAAAAAATTTATTTGATGCGAGTATACTTGTATTAACTGTTCCTAGTGTCGTTACCGTGTCTGTTGTTACGCCTGTTATATTTATTACGTTACTATCGTCTACTTCTACATCGTTTGCCAAACTGGAAATTTTTATTAATGAAATGTCTGCCTGTGAATCTACTAGAAAAGAACATATTTTATGTGAATCGCTACAAGCGACTTCGACGAAATCGGAAAAATTTAAATTTAGACAATATCGAGCCTTAACCGCCGAATTGTTGTAAGGGACAAAATATCGATTTTTTTTTATTATCGAAGTCGATAGTGTTTGTCCTGATCTGTCATCTCCGAAAATTTCATAGTTCTATGTTTTACCGTTATAAAGTTATAGCAAAAACAATTTTGGTGTAAATGCGCAATACACTTTGTTTATATTTTTCCATGACCGCACATTGTTACTTACATCAAAAATATCTAGTGTGCTTTGTTGCTTGCAGCAAAAAATATTTAATTCTAATAAACTAAATGCGCTTCACGGAGATAAGTTATATATAAAATAACATAATAAATAGTTCTTTGTGCGAATAATGGAAGCTTTTGAACCAGAGGTAATTATTTTGGCTGCAAGCAATAGGAAAATTATACCTTTCTATTTAGGGCTTAGCAATAAATGGGTTTATCGTTATTTTCTTTAGTTTGCAAAGATACATGCTCTCGTCTCCTATAGTGAAAGTGAGTCCAATATTTCCATTGATGATGAAACGTGTGTTGGTAATAGGGGCTTTAAAAAGTCGAAAGTTATCCGAAAAAAACCGCAAAACAAGAGTCGGAAATCCACTGGCGTTAAACCGAACCCCTGTTTGAATAAAAATTGTGGAAACTCATGTGCGGACAAATTTACGGAATCAGATCGTGTGGCAATAAACGAGCACTTCTGGGGTATGGGGAATAAAATAAGGCAGCGGGACTGGATACTTTCATGTACGACACGTAAGTGTATTAAAAGACGAAAATCCGAAAGTACTAAAAGGAAGTGGAGTTTTGAGTACACAATAAGTTTTAATAATATAAAAGCAAAAGTTTTTGCTTCACACTCTCAATGTATCTCAAAACATGCTAATCTATACTAGAAATAATGCACAGTGTCTACAAACAACCAAAGAAGCTAACAAAAAATTAAAGCCACACAATAAGTCTGAAGAAAATAAAGTAGCACTTTTGAAATCTTTTATTACCCAGTTGCCTGCTGTACCTTCACATTACTGTCGTAATAAAAGCAGTAAACTTTATTTACCATCAGAATTCCAAAACATATCAACTCTGTATAAGTATTATTTAAGTCATTTAAGTCACATTAATAAGGAATCATCTAAGTTATCTTTAAGAGTGTTTAGAAAAATTTTTAATACCGCCTTTCACATTGGCTTCCATATGCCCAAAAAAGATAAATGTGCTTTATGTGAAAAATTTAAGAACTCGGACAGTGAAACTCAGATTCTTTTAAGGCAAACTGAAGAATTTCAAAAGCACCTTAAGGATAAAGAAACGTCAAAACAAGTATTTTTAAATGACCAAAAGCAAGGTCGAACAAATTCTTCATTCTTATGTGCGAGCTTTGATTTACAAAAGGTACTTAATACGCCCCATTCAAAAAGTGTAAATTTGTTTTACTCGAGAAAATACGCCTACTACAATGAAAGCATTTATGAAAGTGTTA
The DNA here is from genome assembly GCF_040869045.1 of Eurosta solidaginis. Lineage (NCBI taxonomy): Eukaryota > Metazoa > Arthropoda > Insecta > Diptera > Tephritidae > Eurosta > Eurosta solidaginis. The sequence continues at coordinate 38,465,960 of NC_090324.1, read as the reverse complement.
CAAGAAATGGTTATTGCTTTTTGTGGGGCGAAAAGGACGGAAAACGGGGATGTAATGAGATATGCAGAGTAATTTTTCAGTACTTAAAACTCCTTGATAAAAAAGGAACGTATACCTTTATTAGCCTTTACTGTGACAGTTGTGCTGGACAAAATCGAAACAGAGCCATGCTTGCTATGTTCGCTTTTTTTTTAAATCCTGTACAAATATAAAAACCCTAAAAATAACCTTTCTATTACCCGGCCATACCTGATGCCAGTCGACTCTATTCATAGTACGATAGAGTCATTTACGCGCCAAAGAAATATTTGGGTCCCCAACGAATGGCATACCGTTATTTCCAATGCGAGAACTAACCCAAAAAATTACGAGTGTATAATAATGGAATATTCCGATTTCAAAGACTGGAAAAACTTTGCGCGTACTCTGTTCCCTACCTCAACCAAAATAGAATTTAACTCTCTTCGATCTGCTATGTTCCAAAAGGATTCTCTCTTATGACTTTAAAGCATGGATATTGCAATAACTCACAGATTAAAGAATACAATCTAGCTTCAATGCGTCAATCCAAACGCAATATTTCCATTAGAAACGAAGGACCCCTTTCTCTGTATGATAAGCCCTTGAAAATTTCTTTAAAAAAGTTTAACGATTTAAAAAAACTTTGCGAAAAAGGCGCTATACCAAAACAGTTTCACAATGAGTTTTTAAATATGCAACAAAGCGCAACAATTACAGATGAGTTACCTGAAACTGACGAGGAAGATACATTTTAGGTTTTAAATAACAAATAATAAGTTAATTTGTGAATTTCGGATTTTTGGTTTAATTTTGGCTAGCAATTGTTATTTACGGTCCCTGATATGCTTAAATTACGTTTAATGAACTATTCTTAATTTTATAAAATATACTGTAACGTTCTTTGAAAACTTTATGATTATTTTGATGTAAGTAACATAACATTTCAGCAGCAGGTGGTGAGTGTGCCAGCGAAATTGATGTAAGTAACAAAAAACACAACTACGACTTATTTTAGCTACTGAAATTGATTGCGTAATGTACTTAGAGCACAACTAGGGCCGTGTACAAAATTTAGTTCAAATTCTTTGCTTATTAACAGAGATAATTAAAAAAACCCTCCCCCTGTATAATTTGTTATTTGTCCCTAACACCAATTTGGCGGTAAAGGCTCGATATATTGACTGAGAAGTATTTAGTCGAATTGCTCCTGCTCCCTCAGTGTTCGCGCCTGAGGGGCTTCGGCATTTAAAGAACGAACATTGGCTGAATTTCTAGAATTTTAACCCTGATTATTGGAATTTCTGTTATTTCCGGACCGATTATTATTGTTATGGTTGGAATTGCCTCTATTGTAATTGCGATTATTGTCTCTGTTATAATTGTTATTTCGGAAATTTGTATTATTGTGTTGCCTATTTGCGTTATTGTTAAATCGAAAATTACTATTATTGTTGTATCTGAAATTACTGTTGCCTCTATAATTCCTACGGAAATTATTATATCTTATTGGACGTGACCGAAACGCTAACACTTGCCGCTCTTTAACTTCCTGATCTCGCTCTATAATCATTTTTGCTACTACGTCCTTTGAGTCTTTGAAGGTTGTTGACGCAAGGATTGATTTCACCATATCTGACCTACTATATTTGCCTTCGTCATACCTTCAATGATTAGACAGCGCTCTAACGAGTCAGAAAGCTCTTCTACCTGCTTTGAAAATTCTGAAAAATTGTTATTTGTTACTCTTAAGGCTGCAGTTTTTCCCGCGACAACTTTCGAGTTGTCTGGCCTAATTTCACTACATAGCGCTTCTTTAATTTGGTTGACAGATTCTATATGCGTTGGTAGGGCTTCGCGAGCTTTGCCTTCGAGCTTGGATTTTAAAAATGCAATAAAAGTAGGAGTTAAATTTTCGTTAGAGAATACTTTCATTAATTCAACTTTATTTATAAACGAGCCAAGTGCTAACGGGTCTCCACTGTAGTTGTCTCACATAATCGAGGCACAAGTATTAATAAACGATTTTTTCTCCTCGATTGTGGCCATGGTTGTAACGTTAAGAACCGGAGTTAGAATAGAAAAACTAGAATTTGGAATTACGGGTTGATCAGCAAATCCTAAAAAATCTGCACTCAGGGATAATTTATAATTATTTTCACTTGTTAAGGTATCAGTTGACGATGCACTTGAAGACGAATCAGAATCTGAATTATTGGAATCTATATCTTGCTCTGAGTTTTCGGAAACTAAATTTTGCTCTGAATTTTTGGAACTTGAACTCGGATGGGAATCTTTAGAAACAACCTTCCCGCTTCTTAGGTCCATACGCGTTGAAACGAATAGACAAAATATTAAAATTTTTGTTGCAAGATATGTGGAATTTGTTTATGAAGATTGAATAGAAATTGAATTTAAAGAAATTAAATTGGAACGGGTTGAGTTGAGCTCAAAAGAAAATTATGAAAGTATTCTTAAAGGGAATTTATGAAAATATTTTAAAAGAAATTTGTGAAAGTATGTAGTTTGAAAGCTTTTAGATTTTAGATATAATTATACAATTGGTTAGCGAATACTTATAGCAAAAAAACTTTAGTTAGTGAATTTTATTGTAATACTAAAGTTAGTGATTAGTTAATGAAAAGAAAGATTAAAGAAATACTTTACGCTTTTGTTGTCCGCAAATCCAAATCCAATGATTGGAATTAGCTGAAAATTTTTCATGTAAAACGGGAGTGGGAATTGGGATTCACATGCAATTTAAAAGATGTTGATTGTTTACGAATATATTTATTGAAATGTACGAATTTTTAATTGTACAGAATATGAAAAAAATTTTGAATCAGAAATGTATGGCAAAGTTATAATTTTATTTGAATTTAAATGCAAAGGTTATAGAATGGCAAATATTTTTGTACAGGCTTTAAACGGACGCACCGCTTTTATCAAAATTGTCTTGTTTTTATTTTTATAGATACGGGCGCACCGCATCTTTCCAAAATTGTATTATAATTGTCCTCGGACGCACCGGGGTTTAAAAAAAATTTATGTCATATTTTTACACGGACGCACCGCTTTAAAGAAAAATTGTAATCATATTTTTAACAAAATTGTGTTTGTATTCTTTTGTGATGGAGCCCACTGTAGGGCAGAGTGGGACCAAAACTAGAAACAATTAATTAAAATTTAAAAAAATTTTCTGTTTTCGTCGGACCCTGTCCCACAGTGCCTACCTGAAACCTTACACATATACTTATGTATGTGAGTTTTCATAAATTTGATGGATTTTTTTTTTTTTTGTTTTTTTTTTAGAAAATGCTATGAAAATTGGTTTTGTAACGTTTAGAAATTGAAAAAAGTAATTTTAAGTAGTTTTTATAAAATGAGTTTAAATAGTATACGAGTATAAAAATTAAGAAAAAAATTCCATACCAAAATGCCTCTGCGTTTTACCGTTTGCTGTTTTTCTGCTGCGTTTGGTGTATTGCTGCTGCGCTTGCTGTTCTGCTGCTGCCACCTGATATTCTGCCGCTGCACTTGCTGTTCCTGATGGCGTCACTAGCCTTCCGCTATTCGGTTTTTCGATGTATGGTGGTTTGTCGTTATGACGGTGGCGTGGCTAGTGCCGTTATTGAAATGGCGTGGCTAATGCCGTTTTTGCACTAGTTTTTTGGTACAGTTTCGGTTTTGATTTTATAGTTCAAAATTTCTTTTTTTTCCACTTTTTTCTAATTTCTTTTATTATTTCTGCTGCCGATTAGTTTGTTTTTTTATAAGCTTTGAATTTTCGTATTATTTCTGATTTTTATTAAGTCTTGGTATTATGTGTATATGTATATTTTTCCAACCGATTTTTTTCTACCACTAGCCACGACCAACAAAAAATCCACCACCACTGCCTTATTTGTTGATTTCGTAAAGTTTTTTTTTTCTTTTACCATTTCAAATTGTGGGTTTTTGTTAATTTTTACATATTTTTGGTTTGTAATGATTTTAAATTATTTTGTATATTTTCCTCAGTTTTATATATTTTTGTTTGTAATGATTTTAAGTATTATAATTTTGTGAAAAGGTTTTTGTAATTTTTGTATTTTTTTTTTGTAGATTTTCCAAATTTTTAAAAACATTTTTTTGTATTGGTTTTTAATCTTTTGTACTTTTTTTGTAATTTTTAAAGTTTTTGTGCTATTTTTGATTTTATATATTTGTAGAATTTTAAACTTGTATTTCATGTAAATTTTTTAAATTTTTTTTTTTTGTATTTTTTTCCAAATTTTTATATTTTTTTTGTAATAGTTTTTAATGTTTTATATTTTTTTTGTAAGAATTTTTAAATGCTTTGTATTTTTTTTGTAAATGGCTTTAAATTTTTGTAGTTTTTTTTTTTGTAGATTTTTGATGTTTTTAATTTTTTTGTAGATTTTTTTTTTTTTAGATAGGTTTTTAACTTTTATATTTTTTGTAATTTTTGTAAATTATTCATTTTTCCCTTATTTTTTAAATTTGTGCAGGGCTTCTCTTTTTTTCTTTACTCTGAGCCCCACGTCTGTTGGGAGGCTCGCCTCCTTTCGGCCACACGCCGTTTTTACAGGGCTTCGGCCCACGGTCGCCATATAAAAGATCCATTTTACTGATCTGTAAAAAATGTTCTGCGCGCACACACAGAGCTACGCACTCACAGTTTTCCCTTTTAAATTAATAAAAATTTTTTTAGTTTTTAAATATATTTTTCTTTTATTTAAACTCTCAGTTCTTGGAAACTTTTATTTTAATTAGTCCTTTAACACTCTAATTAGTTCTCTAACACTTTGTTGCTTTTATTGTCACTTGGCTTTAGTTTAAGTTTTTCTGTTACGCTAAGTGCGCAAGTATATTTTAATTTTTATTACAACTTACGCGGCGGCCGGTTCACTTCAAACTGAAAAACTGCCGCTAACGCAACTCTGCGGCTTGGCATATTTTTCCCTACGTTGCTTAGCAACGAAATTAATTATGGCGTCGAAAATAAATCATGGCGTCGAGCAACGGCAGTTTCAGCCAATCAGAAACTCTCCGAGTTGCTCGACTCTAACAATTTTAGTGATGCCAAGTGCATCCAATGTATGGTTGCATCTTGCACATTTCTAAAGAGGGTTGCCATCTACAATTTATTTTAATGCAATTTACTATGGCACTACAATTTCATGAAGCGGCACAACATCCGCATTGCTGCGATTCAAGAGACGTAGTCACCCGTCACTTACCCCCAGAGTGGCGGCGTCTCCCCTTATGCACTTCAGAATTCTGCAGTTAAACTGTAATGGACTAACTGGGAAGATTACGGAGATAGTCGATTTCATGAATCGGCACAACATCCGCATTGCTGCGATTCAAGAGACTAAACTCACAGCAAGATCTGCATTGCAGACCTGCTCTGGGTATAATTTCCACAGGAAGGACCGCAAGAGCGGAAATGGAGGCGGCCTCGCATTTATCATACACCACTCTGTGCAATATTATATATTTGATCCTGGCATCGACCGCAGGCACAATGTCTTAGAACGTCAAGGCCTATCTGTCCGGTCAGGCGATGCAAACCTAGAAATCATCAACATCTACATCCCTCCTGCCACCTGTTGCCCCAGTGGATACCGCCCTAATATCAGCGCCTTACTCACTGGCAACAATCGCATTATCTTAGGCGATTTCAATGCCCATCACGATCTATGGCACTCAAACTTGCGGGGGACAGTAGGGGTGAGATGTTGGCTGACCAAATAGAAGAAACGACGTTCTGCACAATAAACGGAGACGCCCACACGTATGGCAGGAAGCTGTCACAGTTCGCCAGATATCTCAATCGTGAGCGCAGAACCCGTAAACTGCGTCGACTGGCAGCCAATGGTAACATTGGCATCCGACCACCTGCCTATACTTATTTCGCTCAAGCGCACCGCCGACTTCATCGTCACCGAAAAACGCACTTTCATAAACTTCAAAAAAGGAAAGTGGGAAGAATATAAATCTTTTACAGACAACCGCTTTGCTGCTCTCCCTATCCTGATTGATGCCCGCCAAGGGGAGCCACCTTCCGTAAGGTCATTGAATCCGCCTCGGCACGTTTCATTCCCGCCGAGAGAATTCCCGAAATCCGGCCCCACTTCCCGGCGGAGGCCGCAAACTTAGCGAGAGAACGTGACCTTATAAGACAGCTTGATCCAGGCGACCCCCAAATTAGAGATATAAACCAACGCAGCAGATTGCTTGTGGACGAACACAAGCGGGCGAAATGGGAGGAGCACCTAAGAGGTTGTAACCTCTCTAACGGTGTGGGTAAACTTTGGTCCACCGTAAAGTTCCTATCGAATCCGACTAAGCACAAAGACAAAGTTTCCATCGCCTTTGGCGACAAAGTGCTGTCGGATGCGAAAAAATGCGCGAGCGCTTTCTGCCGACATAAACACAAATTCAGCGCGTCACCAATCACCATCACCACTAAAGAGGTTGAGGACGCCAGAACAGTACTCGTAGCGCTAGACCTATCAAAAGCTTTTAATACGGTCAACCATGGCTCGTTACTGCAAGACCTGGAAGGGTATACCCTTCCCCCATGTCTTAAAAGGTGGACCGCAAATTATCTGGGTGGTCGGCAGGCATCGGTACAATTTAGAAACGAAACATCAAAACCAAAGAGAATTAAAAGGGGTGACACAGGGTGATGTCCTATCCCCACTTTTGTTTAATTTCTACATATCTAAGCTACCTTCACCACCGGAAGGAGTCACAATCGTTTCCTACGCCGATGATTGCACAATAATGGACACAGGCCCAGGCCCAAAGATCGATGAGATATGCAATAAAATAAACGGCTACCTCCCTGATCTCTCCAGTTTTTTCGCCTCGCGAAACCTGGCATTATCACCGCTAAATCTTCCGCGACCTTATTTACAACATGGACGTCCCAAATGTCGCCCATTTTGAACATCCACGTCGATGGCACTACGCTACCGACTGTCCTACACCCCAAAATCTTGGGTGTGACGTTTGATCAGGATCTACATTTTGGTGAGCACGCAGACGCAATTGTCCCGAGAATCCAGAGCCGTAACAAAATCCTCAAATCCCTCGCTGGCAGTACCTGGGGAAAAGATAAAGGAACGCTCATGACTACATACAAAGCAATTAGCCAGCCGATTACGTACTACGCGTCACCCATATGGTCGCCAAGCCTAAAAATTACCCACTGGAAGAAGCTACAGGCCTGCCAAAATACTGCCCTCAGAATTGCCACGGGCTGTCTTCTTATGTCCCCAGAACACCATCTGCATAATGAGGCGAGAATACTCCCCATCTGGGAGAGAAATGAGATGCTGACCAAACAGTTCCTGTTGAATACCCAGAAACCTGAGCATCCCAACAGACATCTGATTGATGAACCAGCACCGCCTAGGGGCTTAAGGAGTCATCTCCGTATGCATTTTGAGGAAATACGGCACCTGATAACCCAGCCGTATGAAGCGAAAAAACACAAGCAGGTCATTGGTGAACTTCATAAACAGGCGTCGGACCTTTATGCCGGGAATTTCCCGGTGAATCCAGTACTTAAAGAAAACCAAATCCAAAACTCGCGGAAGAGGAACGCATACTCCCCAGGGAAACGCGTGTCACTCTTGCTCAACTTCGTTCTGGATACTGTAACAGGTTAAACTCTTACCTATCCAGAATCAACCCCGACATACAAAATGTATGCCCCGCTTGCAATGTGTCCCCACACGACACCAACCATCTTTTTAATTGTAATGTGGAACCAACGCCTCTAACACCCCTTTCCTTATGGTCCACCCCTGTTGAAACGGCAAGTTTCCTTGGACTCCCGTTAGAGGATATTGATGACAATTTGTGATCGGTCGCGGCTGTTAGGTGGGGCGAAGCATTGCTACAACAACAACAACAACAGGAGAGACAGGTATACGATGCGAGGGTGTGTGTAATAAGGTGTACCATTTAAGCCTTACATGTGCAGGTGTTGATAAATATAGTTGTAAAATTTTTTAAGAAACGATTTATGTGTGATGAATGTGTTACATATAGTCAGAATGTAGACTTGGTGCTGCAAGAAATGCAAATGAGTGTGAAGAAAAACAATACAATATTAAATGAGTATAAATATGAGTGTGAAGAGGTGATGAAGAAAAGCCAAAATGAAATAAAAGCTTTATTGGAAGCTGTAGAGGGTCGATATACTCAAAGAGTAGCAACTATGGAAAGATCACAAAAGCTTTTTGAAAAAAAAAAATTGGTGAGATAAAAAGCTTATATGAACTGATATAAGAAGTGAAAAATAAAACTGAAATAATTGGTAAAGACAATGAAAAGGTATGTAACGAAATAAAGAAAATTAGTAGTAATAATAATGAAAAAGGGCTGTCATACGCAGAAGTAATGAAAAATAATAATAAAAAAGGTGAAAACAAAAGCAAAGATACTACAGTGCCTGAATTAAAGAAACGTACTCCTATTATTGTTAAACCGAAAGTAAAACAATCGTGTGAAAAAACCAAGAAAGATCTAAACAATAAAATTAATCTTAAGAAACTAAAGATAACAGATATTAAAGCTGGTAATAATGGTATTATGGTGATGTTGTTGTTGTAGCGATAAGGTTACTCCCCGAAGGCTTTGGGGAGTGTTATCGATGTGATGGTCCTTTGCTGGATACAGATCCGGTACGCTCCGGTAACTCAGCACCATTAAGGTGCTAGCCCGACCATCTCGGGAACGATTTATATGGATACATTAAACCTTCAGGCCATCCCTCCCTCCCCACCCCCAAGTTCCATTATGGTGATCGATAGTGTTGATGAAAATGAAAGAGACAAAATAAAAGAAATAATGGACAAAGAAATTAGCAATGAATATGAGATAAAGATACCTCGTGAATATAAACCAAGACTATTTATAACAGGTATGCAATTTGAAAACTCACCGAGTACCACTGACGCCGACTTTATTGCGTTTTTAGATGAAATCCTGACTGAAAACCTCAAGGAATCAGGCAATAATATCATAATTGGAGATTTTAACATCAATATGAATGTATCGTCAACATACTCGAAACACCTATTAAGTTTATTCGCACAAAGGGCAATGATTCAAAGAATTAATTTCAATACTAGAACAACAGAGAACTCTTCTACCAAAATTTACTTGCTCTTTAGTAATAATGATCAACTTAGGTCGGAAAATATAGTTGAATATAGAATTTCGGATCATGAAACAATTAATTTCAAAGTGCCAACAACAAAGTTTTGCAAAATGAGAAGCTACTCTACTTTTACCTCATGGAAATACTATAGTTCCGAAAACCTTTTAAATAAGCTAAGAACATGCGATTTTAGCTTTATGCGTAATGCGGGAGTAGAAAATAAAACTACAGCCCTGAACAATATTCTTACTGAAGTAATGCAAGCACTGACATATGTGAAGAGAACAAAAATACAACTGAGAAATAAGTGGTATGACCGTGAGCTTACAGCTCTCCATAAAAGAAAACTTGAGCTATATAATATTGCCACAGAAACAGGATACTGGGATGAATACAATGTATTAAAGAAAATATACAAAAGTACTATTATGTATAAGAAGAAGGTGTATATGGAAGGCAGAGTTCACAGCGGAACGGAAACATGAAGCGGATGTGGAAGTGTCTGAAAGACTTCGCAGAGCTTACAGATAACAAAAAACATATCACTAAGATAGTAATACATGGCGAATGACTCGATAATGAGTATCATATAACTAATGCCCTAAACAATTTTTTTGTACAGAGCGTAGTTGTTGTTGTTGTTGTTGTAGCGATAAGGTTGCTCCCCGAAGGCTTTGGGGAGTGTCATCGATGTGATGGTCCTTTGCCGGATACAAATCCGGTACGCTCCGGTACCATAGCACCATTAAGGTGCTAGCCCGACCATCTCGGGAACGATTTATGTGGCCACATTAAACCTTCAGGCCATTCCCTCCCTCCCTACCCCCAAATTCCATGAGGAGCTTGGGGTCGCCAGAGCCTCGTCTCTTAGTGAAACAAGATTCGCCGCGGATAGGTGAGGTTGACAATTGGGTTTGCAGAAGCTATATATTGCGCTGGCAACCTGAAGGATTGCGCTACACAGCCCCTTGAATATGGTACTTTAGTCGCCTCTTACGACAGGCATACTTACCGCGGGTATATTCTGATCCCTAACCCGCTGGGGGGTACAGAGCATAGTCGAAATTAGTGATAATATCGAAGAAATGCCTACTGCATCCGAACTAAACGTTGATCGCTCGATCGCAATAGAACCATTTCTTTTCACTGACATTGAGTTAGATGATATAATGAATATCACAAAAGCTTTTAAAAATAAATATGGCGGAGAAAATGGTGTCTTCAAGGATTCCATGATGTACATTGGTAACTTTTAAAAAGACATAATAAATGAGTCCCTAAATAATGGCATTGTTCTAAACTGCTGGAAAGTTTCAACAATAGTACCTGTGGAAAAAGTAAAAAATACAGTGAAACCGGAGGAGCTACGGCCAATCAATACGTTACCCTCAGATGAGAAAATTATGGAAATGATGGTGAATAATCAATTGGTGGCATACATAGAAAAGCACAAAGTTATTATACCAGAACAGTCTGGATTCAGGAAGAGCCATTCTTGTGAAACAGCACTTAACATGGTTTTGCAGATTGGAAAGAAGATATATCAGATAAAAAAGTTGTGGTGTCTGTCTTCTTAGACTTGAAACGGGCCTTTAAAACAGTAGATAGACGGGAATTGTTGAATGTTTTGTTCAAAACTGGTGTCAGAGGTAAGACTTTGGAATGGTTCCGAAGTTATCTCAGTGACAGAAAGCAAAGGACGGTAATTGGAAACGCAGTCTCATCGGTTGTGGATGTAGATATCGGATTGCCACAAGGTTCAGTACTTGCACCGATATCATTTACATTGTACATAAATGATATAAAAAAAAATGTTTAAAATATTGCACTATACGTCTACAGCTCTTCCATCGCGCCTGCTGTGCAGGGCCTATCGCCGAATATGACGTGAACCTGATGAAATCTAACCATAATATTCGGTACCTGTGCCCAGACTATGCTAATGGGCTTGAAAAACTCTGTAAACTATTTGAGTCTGTGATTGCTACACAAAAAATTGGGTTAGAAGCACTGATTAAATTCAAAGATTTGGCCGCAGAAATAAATGCCCTAAAGACAGATGAAGTTAGCTCTCGTACTTTTAGTGCTAAGAGCAATCATAATATTAATTGTGATAGTTGTCGCTCGGCAGATGTCGATTTCTTGGCATTCTCGCCTTTGCCCAGTACCTCACACACTCTCCCTACTGCACATCTGGCTACCACTCCTGCTAATAAACCTGTTAACACTGATCCTAAAATTAATGCTGCTACAAATACAGACAATACTAATACTGCCGCGATCAGTAGTGCGCCGTCAATTAACCATGCTACTAATACGGTTGAATCTATTTCTGCTGCTCCGTCTGCAGGGCCTGCTGCTGTTTCTACTGACGGCTGCCCTGTCTCTCCGGCTGCGTCCCGACGAATAGACTCTGCAAACATCATTGGCATAACTGCTGCTGGCATTTTGGGCCAAGATCTTAATCATTTGGCCTCCATTTCAACACAGCCTGCCGTTTTTCAGAATGTTCGAAGAGAAGTGACAGCCGTTCCGCCTCGTAAAGTGATCTTTGTTTCAAGGTTGCATGCATCACTATCGGAAGAAGACATTTCTAATTATATCTGCACTAAGCTTGGAGTTGAAAATAGTGGCATCAATGTCTTCAAGTTTACTTTTAAATATGCGAGAGACATATCTTCCTTCAAAATATCGGTTCCTGATATATATTTTGATAAGTTACTGGATACTTCCTTTTGGCCGACTCATTCTGTGGTTCATGTATACTCTAAAAAGCATGTCAATACGCCAAAAAACTAAGAGACCTGTGCTGTGAGAGCAGCATATACCTTGAGAGCTGTCTACCGTCGTGTTCAAAAGATCAGGGAGTTGATAATATTTCCATAAATGGCACCCAAAAGCAATTGAGTGTCTACTTTCAAAATGTCTCCGGAATGCGAACGAAGTCTAACGTAATGTACAATATGTGTTCGCTTGTGGACTATGACGTGTTCGTTCTTATTGAAACCTGGCTAAATCCTGAGTTCCTTGATGCTGAGTTTTTTGACTCTAACCTGTACACTGTCTATCGCAAGGATCGCGATTTTTCCAAAACTGGACTCTCTAGAGGCGGTGGAATTTAATTGCCATACGCCGGCGCATCAATTCGTCGCTTGTGGAGCTGAAGGATCAAGACTCGCTTTTGGACCAACTGTGTGTTCGCGGCATCTCCGAAATTTTTATCAGTGTGTCATACATTCCACCGTCTAGTCTAGACTCACTTTATAAGTCTAATGTAGATAATATTACTGATTTAGTTCGTTCTTGTGATAGTGGTAACTTTTGCATATTGGGTGACTTTAATTTACCTAATATAGAATGGTCTTACGTCGATAATAACTACTCATTGGTTCCGAACAATGTAAACACCACTTCTGATATTTACCTTATTGACAGTTTCTCAAGTGTTAGTCTTTCTCAGATCAACGGCTTCACCAATCAACTGTCGAGAATTCTTGATCTTGTCTTTCTTAATGATAATTTTAGCTGTACGGTCACCGAATGCCTGGAACCGTTGTGCTCTGGTTTGCACCACATTCCGCTTATCCTCGAAGTAGAATTCTATAATTTCGAAAGTATTGGAACTCTGAATGAGGATCCTACTTTTTCATTTAGACGTGGAAATTATTATTATTATTATTTATTATTACGGCGTTTTAAGCCTAAAACTTAGATTATTACAAATTATAAATACATTTTAATTATAATAGTATTTCTAGCGATTGGGGTGTCGGAATGCATGAGATTCCGATCAGCACGGGAACTGGTGGTCCCAACGGGCGAGTCTTGGAGTCATCTCATTGGGAGGTTGGAAGGACGTGTTTATGACTGTATATATCAGGAAGTTTCTTCCGTTGATTGGGAAGCCCTGTTTCGGGGTTGTGATCTTGCTCGATGCTTCAGCTTATTTAAAAACGTTGTAAATCAAATCTGCATAAACAATATACCTCAGAAAATGAAGCGGTGTTGCAGAATACCATGGTATACTAGAAAACTAAAGAGGCTTAAGAATCAGAGGAATAGGTTTTACAAAAAGTTCAAGGCCACTAAGCTAATGGCGTATAAAGAAAAATACCTGCGTTATTCCAAATCATTCAAAGCGTTACGCAAGAGGCTCCATGGTAACTATGTTCGTAATTTTGAGTCCAACATTAAGGAAAACCCTAGGACATTCTGGACTTATGTAAATTCCAAAAAATGATGCTCAAGTATCCCTGCCTCAGTCATCTATAATTCTGAGCATGCTTCATCAACAGCTGAAGCGGCCAATATTTTTGCAGCCTCTTCTGCTCCAATTTCGTTACGCCACCGGAAGACCCGCAGGAGTTGCCCACTGTGGTTGACAGTCCCATTAACTTTGGTGCGCTGACTCTATCAATTGAAGATATGGTCGATGGAATCCAGAATATTAAATCATCTACCCATACTGATATTGACGGCTTATCGTCTTATCTTTTGAAAAATCGTTTGGCTCTGGCATTTCCCCTCCTTTTAATTTTCAACAAATCTTTAGAGTGCGGCGAATTTATTGATGCGTGGAAGATAACCTTCATCAGCCCTATTTTCAAGTGTGGTAGCAAGAACAATGTCGCGAATTATAGGCCCATTGCAAAATTATCATCGGTTTCAAAATTATTCGAGTACATTGTGAAACAAAAAATGTACTTTGCTGTTAAACCTCTAATCACTGAAAATCAGCATAGTTTTATGGCCGGTAGATCCACTGTAACAAACCTATCTATCTTCTCTGATTTTTGCATATCTTCTTTAAATGACCGTTGTGAAGTTGATACTGTGTACACCGACTTCTCAAAAGCATTTGATAAAGTTAGTCATTCTATCCTGATTTCTAAATTGACTCGCGTGGGCTTCCACTCGATGTTTTTATCATGGATTAAATCATACCTCCACCAGCGTAGCTGTGTTGTGGTTATAGACAATAACTCTTCAAACACATTCACAGCCACCTCCGGAGTGCCTCAAGGTAGCATACTTGGCCCATTACTTTTTGTAATTTTTATAAACGATATTTCCACCTGCTTCCAGCACCCTAATTTTCTATTATACGCTGATGACCTAAAGATTTTTAATACCATCGTAAACTCAGACGACGTGATTAAAATGCAATCTGATTTAGATAAAGTTGCTGTTTGGTGTCGTGCCAATAACTTACCACTAAATGTTAGCAAATTGTTTCTTGTAAGCTTTTCTAAATCACGTGGCCTCATTCCCACTTCCTACTCTGTCGATGGTACCCACCTCTCAACTCTTAACGAGATAAAGGACTTGGGTGTTGTCTTCGATTCGAAATTTTCTTTCACGACTCATATAAATTCTACTATTGCTAAGGCGTATTCACTTCTGGCTTTTATTAGGCGTTCCTGCACAGACTTCATGGATCCCTACACCCTCAAGTTATTGTTCACTGCACTAGTTCGTTCGAAGCTGGAATATGCCTGTTTTATTTGGAGGCCGTATCATGAATGCCATATTGTTAGGCTTGAACGTGTGCAGAAAGCGTTTGTTCGGTTCGCGCTGCGCTCGATGAACATTTGTGAACCGATTCCATCTTATAAATCCAGGTGCTCACTTATCAAATTAGAGTCCCTGGAATGCAGAAGAACTGTCCTATCGCTCACGTTTGTTTATGACATCATTAATGGTGTAGTTGATGCACCTTGTCTCCTCAGGAGTCTCCGATTCCATATCCCTATAAGGCCTCTTCGTAATATACCTATTTTCTATACGAACCCTCTATGCCTCAAACGCACCTTTGCTTAGAGCTATGACCGACTTTAATCGCATCTCTGATTCTTCAGCTATTGATTTTGCTCTTCATAGCATGTAAGTTTTATTGTGTCTATACTCAACTTATGTACTATACTATTAAATAATTATCTAATTTTAATTTAACATTCTGGTCTAGTCTGTAAGGGCTTTAAATGCCATAGACTGAAATAAAGAAATATGTAATATTTGCGGATGATGCACTGCTCACAATGTGTTTTAAATGTAAAGGATACAACCATAAAGCTAGTGAATGCAAAAATGAAGATGTTTGTAGCAAATGCTTGGGTAAACCTAAACCCATGGAGTGCAAGGAACAACCGAAAAACATGTGCATATGTGTATTAGAGCTAATGACAAATTAAATCTAGGGCTTGATACCAATCACCCGTGCAATAGCAGACATTGCCCTGTCTACTTAAAACACTTAAATGTAAAAAAACAAAGGCTAGGTGTCAGGAAGAAACCTATCATCGGTTCAGGAACACACATATAATCGATTCACAATACACATTCCTATATGTATACATAAAACTGCACAACCACTTTTATTGTACACACCTTGAATATACATATTATTAAAGATTGTTCTAGACACGAACTATAATAAAACACGTGCCTTCTCAATCGTTCTATTTTATTTAACAAAAGTAATTTGTACCAAAGTTAAGGTTCATTACATGGTGCCGAAACCCGAATTAAAGCGAAAAAATGCCAGAATCGGCAACTAATAGCGAAAAACCGGACCACAATATTAGACCACCAAAAAGTTTTGTCATCAACAATTACCAAAATGTGGCAAACGAGTGGAAATTGTGGCTTCAACAATTCGAGTGGTACGCGATCGCGACAGAACTGGATACTAAGAAACCAGAAGTCCAAGTCGCAGTATTCATGTCGTCGGTAGGAAATGACGCAGCAGTAATTTACAATACTTTTAATTTAACAGAAAGTGATAAAAAAAAAGCGTCAGCACAATCAAAAGGCGATTTACAGAATATTTTACACCCCAAATCAACGAAACGTACGAAAGATATGTATTCAACACCATCGTACAAAAGGAGTGTCAAACATTTGATGAATTCGTTACAGATCTAAGAAGCAAAATTAAAAATTGTGGCTACGGGACGTTAGAAGACACTTTAATTCGCGACAGAATAGTAGTAGGTATAACAAATGATACAACAAGAGAAAAACTACTAGCGGAAAGCAAACTAACCCTGGAAAAAGCAATAGATATATGTCACTCTGCAGAGCAAGTTAAGATGCAGGTAACAACAATGAAGCAAGCGGCCACAGTTGACGCCGTTACGTGGAACAAAAAGCAAAATAAAAGAGACATCAAACAAACTAACAAAAAAGATTAACCCTTTCACTGTAATAGGTGTGATACCACGCACGTCGCCGTAACTGTCCGGCCTTTAAAAAGGTTTGCCAAAAATGCAAAAGAAAGGGCCACCTTACCAAATGTTGCAAAAGTAAAACGGTCAACGAACTGGTCCAAGACCGAGAAAGCAACGATTACAGTTTTTTAGTGTCTACGGTAGGTGCGGATTTAGACAGTATGGACGTCGAAGACTGGTATGAAAAAGCTACGCTGGCCAAAAACGTAATGGTAAAGTTTAAGCTTGACACAGGTAGCCAGTGCAACGTTTTAAACTACGAAATAATAAAGAAAATAGACGTTCACTGCAATCCATCGCCAACAAAGCAATTAACATCGTTTTCAAACCATAAAATCACCGTACTGGGTGAAGTGGTCATAGACACGCTTATTAAAAAACAAGAAGTACCCATAAAATACTTAGTTGTCAAAGCGGATGTTACAGCAGTGCTTGGTAAGTCAACATGTGAGAAATTGAAATTAGTGAAGCGTATTGAAACTTTAACTGTTGATGAAAACTTGTTTGAAGGAATTGGTTGCCTTAAGCAATACAAATACGACATAGACTAATAGAAAATCCGAAACTAAGCATATTCCCTGCGCGAAAAATCCCGCATACTATTAGACAGCAGGTTAAAGATGAGCTTGATAGTATGGTAGCGCAAAAAATAATGGTCGTAGTAGTAAAAAATAATAAAATTAGACTCTGTTTAGATCCATCGGAGATAAATAAAAATCTCAAAAGACGTGATTATCCACTTACTGCGTTAGAAGAAATTACAGCCCGCATCCACGGCTCTAAGTGGTTCACGTTACTCGATTGTAAAAAAGGCTTTTGGCAACTGCAAGTAACACCCCGTACTTCGGAATATCTGACATTCAGTACCCCATTCGGAAGATACTCTTGCTTAAGAATGCCATTTGGCTTAGCATCGGCTCCGGAAGTTTTCCAACAAGTAATGAGTTCGTTGATAGCGGACGTAAAGAACGCGGAGGTGTCTATGGATGATGTTCTCTTGCATGCCACCAGCAAACTAGAACTAGAGAGGATCACTCAAGAGGTACTTGACAAATTCAGAAAAGCAGGCCTTAAGCTTAATAAAGAAAAATGCGTTTTTAATACACAAGAAGTAAAGTTTCTGGGACATATAGTCTCCGCTGAAGGGGTAAAACCTGATCCCGAAAAAATAGAAATTATAACGAAAATTAAGCAACCGGAAAACGTGAAATAGTTGCAAAGATTCTTGGGTATGGTAACATACGTGTCGAAATTTATAAAAAATTTGGCAGATATCACCCAACCACTAAGACAATTATTGCGAAAAGATGTTGAGTGGGTGTGGGATACGCAACACAATGAAGCATTCAATAAATTAAAAAATCTGTTGAAGAATCCACCAGTACTAGGGTATTATGACACTAAAGCGCCAATTTTGCTGTCAGTAGATGCCAGTAGTTATGCATGTGGCGGAGTACTAATACAAAAACAGAAGCCGATCGCTTACTGTGCGAAATCGTTCACAAAAACCGAACAGGGCTATAGCCAATTAGAAAAAGAAGCAAACGCCATTCTCGTTGCATGTAAAAAATTTCACATGTACATTTGGGGTTGCAAAGATTTAACGATTGAATTTGACCATAAGCCTCTTGAGCAATATTTAAAAAGCCAATTACAGAATTGAGAACAGAACAGAGATTGCAAAGAATCATGTATCAAATCCTGCCTTATAATCCAAAAGTCACTTATAAAAAAGGTACGGAATTGTATGTAGCAGATTTACTGAGTAGAGACTGCGAAAACTTAGATAGTGAAGATTTAAATACAGAAAATTTACAAATATGTGCTATTGTACCATTCACGAAAACGCGAAAAGACGAACTTAAAGCAGAGACCTCAAAAAGTAAAGAACTTAATGATTTAAAGTCAACCATATTAAAAGGATGGCCAGAGACCATCAATAAAGTGCCGGTAAATCTCAAAAAATATTGGTACTACAGAGGGGCTCTCAGCGTTTACGAGGACATAATTTTTAAAGATCACAGAGTATTGGTTCCAAACTCAATGGTGCCATTAGTAATGAAACATTGCCATCTTAGTCATAAAGGACTACAAGGGACGCTAAAACTGGCCCGTGACAATGTATTCTGGACAACAATGAGCAAAGATTTAACTGAGTACATAAAAAATTGCAGTGCATGCAGCAAAATACAAAAAGATAATCAGATGGAACAAAAAAATTTACAAGCAGCACCGAAACGGCGATGGAGTATTGTCGCTTCGGACATATTCCACTTAAGAGGAAAGGATTACATCCTCATTGCAGATAGCTACTCAGGATACTTTGACTTTAAACAACTAAACAATATCACCAGCTTCAACGTCATTAAAGAACTTAAGGCATGGTTTGCTACCTTCGGCATCCCGGAAGTACTATTATCAGATGGTGGTAAACAATTTGATTGCAGCGATTTCAGGGCTTTTCAGAAGGAATGGAACTTTGAACATAGAATTTCGAGCCCTCATTTTCCACGTTCAAATGGTCTAGCCGAACTCTATGTACAAGAGGCAAAAAACCTGATGAAAAAGTGCCTCGAAGACAACACGGACATACAGATAGCGCTGCTACATCATCGGAATACTCCACGCATGGACCTAGGGTCTCCAGTTCAACGGTTAATGAACAGAAGAACCAGAACGCTATTACCTACCAATGAAAAGCTACTCAATCCAAAAATAATAAAAAACGTAAGCAAAAAACTAACAAAACTCAAGGAAGGTGAGAAAGAAACAGCAGATAGAAATAAAAAACAGAGTAGAGAATACACAACGCAAGAGAAAGTACTGCTTACACAAAGCCATAATAACTGGGTTCCAGCTTATATAGTGAGACCAGAAGGACACCGCTCGTACAGAGTACAAACCGAGGATGGCGCCATATACAGAAGAAACACATGGCATCTTAAGCCAGCCACTTCATCCCTCGACGTTGATCTTAACTCGTCCACAGATCGTCCTACTGTTGAACCAAAAAACCAAAGTTCTTCGAGTCCAACACAGCCACCTACAGAAACCACAATACAACAGTGTTCGCCAGATGACGTGCCTCGTGAAGCTGAACCTGCCACGCCCGCTACACCACAGGATGCAGCTAGCCTCAATCATCCACCACGCACTCGCTCTGGACGTGTAATTAAAACACCCGCAAGGTACCGCTAAAAAGGAGGGATGTCAGGAACAAACCTATCATCGGTTCAGGAACACACATACAATCGATTCACAATACACATTCCTATATATATACATATTACTGCACAACCACTTTTATTGTACACACCTTGAATATACATATTGTTACGAATATTAGCAAAACTAAGGGGTGCTGCTATCTCTAAGCCGATGCTAAGCAGTGACGTGAATTCACATCAATAATTCAATCATTATGGCTACACATATGTACGTACACGCAGCGGAGATGAGATGCCCAAACACATGCAGACATCTTATTGAGATGCTCCTAAATGTAGGCAATTATAATTGTGGAAGTGTCGCTCACACATACAAGCGCATGGGGTGTGGGAGAAGCTATACAAATTATACAATTGTAGTTACACTGAGAAGTTTGAGAGCTGATGGACTAGTAGATTCTGGAAGCGCCTAGAAGATGCAACGTTGAAATCACACAGTATATAAGGCAACAAGTGTAGAGGCGCTGGAATTCAGTTTGATTTGAGTTGTCAAGCAGTTACGACTAAGACGATATCTAGCGAGCAATAGCAGTATTATTTTGAAAGTCAGTTTCATTTAAGCTATCAGTGTGGTTATTAAGCTATTCGTTGCACAGTTTGAGTGTTATTGTGAAGTATTTTAATAAAGGCCATTTTTCCATTATTCAATATTGGAGTTATTTATTCAACAGTTTAGCGATACGAACCTAGCAAAAGGGCAAATAAAAGGATTTGCAGCAAATTCGTTACAATTGGTGTCAGAAGAGTTTGAGTTGTCAAGCAGTTACGACTAAGACGATATCTAGCGAGCAATAGCAGTATTATTTTGAAAGTCAGTTTCATTTAAGCTATCAGTGTGGTTATTAAGCTATTCGTTGCACAGTTTGAGTGTTATTGTGAAGTATTTTAATAAAGGCCATTTTTCCATTATTCAATATTGGAGTTATTTATTCAACAGTTTAGCGATACGAACCTAGCAAAAGGGCAAATAAAAGGATTTGCAGCAAATTCGTTACAATTGGTGTCAGAAGAGGAATTGTTGAATAAATTCCAGAGGACAACAAGGACATGGCAAAGTTCAGTGAATTGAAGATCCAGCAACTGAAGAAGGAGTTGGATAGCCGTGGATTGAATACAAGCGGCGTTAAACTCGAACTTCAGGCACGGCTACGAGAGGCAATTAGAGCAGAAGGAATTGATGTGGACGAGTATGTCTTTTATCCTGATGGGGACGAGACAACAACAAAAATGGAAGATAAAAACGAAACATCGCAGACAGTTACGAGCACAGACTTGGACATGATTTTGCCTGCAATATCCGCACAAACATCGAAAGTAAAAGAAATGTCGTCAGAAATAACATCGAAGATTGAAGCACAGGAAACACAAATTTCATCACAACTGGAAGAACAGAAGACATATATGGCATCCCAACTGGAAGAGCAGAAGACATATATGGCATCCCAACTGGAATCACAGGAGGCACGTATTTCAGAAATGACGTCGCAAGTGTCATCTCAACTGGAAGACCAAAAGACATATATGGCATCTCAATTGGAAACGCAAGAGGCACGTATATCTGAAATGTCGGCAGAAATTTTGAAACAGGTATCATCAAAACTGGAAGCGCAGGATGCAAAAATGGCTCAATTTCAGGCAGAAGTAGATGATTTAAAAGGTCGTATGGAGCAATTACAACTAAATCGCCCAGCTGTTTCAGCAAGCAATCCAAAGGTAAAAACACCATCCTTTGACGGTTCTGTTCCTTTCCAGGTCTTTAAGCTACAGTTTGAGAAGACCGCGGCAGTGAACAACTGGAATGCGGAAGATAAAGTTGCTGCACTCTTCGTAGCATTGAAAGGACCAGCTGCCGAAATCTTACAGACTATTCCAGAGTACGAACGGAACAGCTATGAAGCACTGATGGCCGCTGTCGAGAGGCGTTATGGAAGCGAGCATAGAAAACAGATATTCCAAATTGAGTTCCAAAACCGCCACCAAAGAGCGAATGAGACTTTGCAGGAGTTTGCCTCGGATGTTGAAAGGTTGGCACATTTGTCAAATGCGGACGCACCCGTGGAGTACACCGAGAGGGTAAAAATCAAGAGTTTTATAAATGGCATACGGGACGTAGAAACGAAGCGAGCGACATATGCAAACCCAAAACCCACATTCGAAGAAACGGTATCCTATGCACTGACTCAGGAAACGGCCTCACTATTGAGTAAACCAGCATACAAAGCACGCCGTGTGGAAGTAGAAAGGCCAGAGTGGGTAGACGCAATATTGGAGGCGCTCAAAGGATCGCAAAAGCGGAGTGAAAAAGTTATCAAATGCTTCAAATGCGGGAAGTCCGGTCACATTGCACGTCATTGCGATCTTGGTCCTAATAGTTCCAACAATGTGGGTGGCCGTAAACGCAAAGCTGGAGGAGATGAGCAAGAGCAAGTAAGAGGAAGAGATCGAGAGCTAGATCCAGCTATTGAATGCCCTGTGATATCTGTGTTGCAAATTGGTAGAAAATCGAGCAGTCTTACCGTCAGAGGGAATGTGGATGGTAAAGAACGTGTACTGACTGTAGATACGGGCGCACCTCATTCCTTGATCCGATCTGACTTGGTCAACAGGAGAATAAAACCGTTACCTGGAGCAAAGTTGCGTACGGACACTGGCGAGTATAACCAAGTTCAGGGAGAAGTGATATGTGAAGTCTTGATTGGAAAGGTCACGGTTCTACACAAATTCGTTGTGGCGAAGATCGTTGAAGAAGTCATATTGGGAGTGGACTTCTTGGTTGACCATGACATCAAGATCGATATGCAGAGAAGGGTGATGCGTTATGAGAACCAGGATATACCACTTAACTTAAAGTTGGAGAAAGGGTTCAGTAGTAATCGAGTACTGGTGGAGAAGACTCGACAAAAACCACGGAAGTCAAAGGCAAAGGTTAATAGGTCGAATGGGCCAAATAATCAAAAGTACCTGCCAGAGAAACACTGGCATTGACAAAACTTAAAAGACGCAGGAAAACGAAGCAATGAATTTCCGAGAAAGAATGCGAGGGTAGTTTCAAGCAGGAGCGCACTACTGTTGTGAAACGTGGGAACGATACTGATTATGCGAAGCCAATCCGTCAAGCGCAAGCTCTACGAAGTAGTTCATTGGTCAAGCAACAGAGTGCGAGGGAACGATCCAGGATAATGAGTAGTAAGATGAAACACAGGTACGACAAGGAAAATAATTTGGAAGGTTTCCGGGAGGGAGATTTGGTACTGCTATACAACCCTTACCGGCGGAAAGGTGTTCCATCCAAATATCGGTGCAGTTGGGAAGGCCCGCACAGAGTTGTGAAGACGTTCAGTGATGTCATCTACCGCATACAAGCAATTGGGAAATCACGAAATAGAAGAGTGGTACATTTGGCGATGCTATCAGCGTTTATATCGAGAGATTTGTCTGATCGGGACGATCAGACTTAGGTGGAGGGCAGTGTTACTAATATTAGCAAAACTAAGGGGTGCTGCTATCTCTAAGCCGATGCGAAGTAGTGACGTGAATTCACATCAATAATTCAATCATTATGTCTACACATATGTACGTACACGCAGCGAAGATGAGATGGCCAACCACATGCAGACATCTTATTGAGATGCTCCTAAATGTAGGCAATTATAATTGTGGAAGTGTCGCTCACACATACAAGCGCATGGGGTGTGAGAGAAGCTATACAAATTATACAATTGTAGTTACACTGAGAAGTTTGAGAGCTGATGGACTAGTAGATTCTGGAAGCGCCTAGAAGATGCAACATTGAAATCAGACAGTATATAAGGCAACAAGTGTAGAGGCGGTGGAATTCAGTTTGATTTGAGTTGTCAAGCAGTTACGACTAAGACGATATCTAGCGAGCAATAGCAGTATTATTTTGAAAGTCAGTTTCATTTAAGCTATCAGTTTGGTTATAAAGCTATTCGTTGCACAGTTTGAGTGTTGTTGTGACGTATTTTAATAAAGGCCATTTTTCCATTATTCAATATTGGAGTTATTTATTCAACAGTTTAGCGATACGAACCTAGCAAAAGGGCAAATAAAAGGATTTCCAGCAAATTCGTTACAATACTATTAAAGATTGTTCTAGACACGAACTATAATAAAACACGTGCCTTCTCAATCGTTCTATTTTATTAAACAAAACTAATTTGTACCAAAATTAAGGTACATTACACTAGGGTATTAGCAGCTAACAATCAGACCACTGGCTCACCTGGACCATGCTAATGTTATGCAACGTAGAGCATCAAAGTACCAAAAAAGATCCACAAAGGACATCAACAAAGACTTTAAATGCATCTATTTAAACATAAATAGCCTAGTAGCTAACAAATCAGAGTTGGAAGTGTTGGCGGAAGTTCATAGACCAGGCATTATACTGTGCTCTGAAACATGTACAACCAAAATTTTCTAGACAATGAATTAAAAGTAGCAACCTATAAAATGATAAGATGTGATTCCCATAGCAGGCACACAGGAGGTGTGTTAGTTTATTTACATAGTACAATTGATGTTAAAGTAATCTATAATGATAACGTAAATAAAAACGTATGGTCCATTGTAATAAAACTGA
Source organism: Eurosta solidaginis (assembly GCF_040869045.1). Lineage (NCBI taxonomy): Eukaryota > Metazoa > Arthropoda > Insecta > Diptera > Tephritidae > Eurosta > Eurosta solidaginis. The sequence goes on along the minus strand of NC_090324.1, from coordinate 38,441,699 downwards.
AGAAGGTTGATAAAAAGTGGCAGATTGGAGTTCTGTACCACTCGCCAAGCACTAGTGATGCAGCTTTTGTAGAATACCCAAATGAAATTCTAATTGATAACTATGAAAAAAGTAACCATAATATAGTAGTATTTGCTGTGATGGGTATGAGCCAAAAAATAGAATTTAATACGCGAATCACATATACAAGTGAATCGAAAATTGATGTATTATTTTCAAACTCGGATGAAATTTATTTATTTATTTATTTGTTAGTCTACAAATTTTACAATTAATCAAACTAAATATGAATGAATGAATATAAATGCGGATTACAGTGTAAAATTAACAAGCATACACAGTGAGAAAAATTATAATATAACATATGTATATACATATATTATTGAATCAGTTGTCGGGATGGACTGTGATGCCGAGCAACGGAATTGATTATCAGTGCTGTCGGAATGGACGTGATTTCGAGCAGCTGATGTATATTTAACACACAATAGTAGGGCTGCGATGTGTGGGAGGTTGGAAAGGACGTGATTCCAAGCCACCCGCCCAAAGTAATTATTGATTATTAGTGCTGTCGGAATGGACGTGATTTCCAGCAGCTGATGTATATTTAACACACAATGAGTAGGGCTCTGATGTGTGGGAGGTTGGAAAGGACGGAATTCCAAGCCACCCGCCCAAGGTAACTATTGATTATTAGTGCTGTCGGAATGGACGTGATTTCGAGCAGCTGATGTATATTTAACACACAATGAGTAGGGCTGCAATGTGTGGGAGCTTGGAAAGGACGTGATTCCAAGCCACCCGCCCAAAGTAACAGGAGCAGGTAACAGATTTAGTTTAACATGTGATTTTGAAACAGTTATGAGTTCAAGGCAGTGAGTATATATTTTTTTATACTGTAAAGTGTGTCGCAAGTATCAATATTATTACAGTGATTATTGAAATCTTGACACAGACAACGAAGAGGTTCATGCATTTGAAAATTCGATCTACAAGTATTTAAATATAGCGTTTGGAAATACCGAGAGGGCCTAAAAGGGACATTAAACATCACCTCGCCAAGCAGAAATGGACTGTTTATCATCCCCTTAATAGTTTTACCATAAATAAAACGCCAAGCATCTCTCTACGGCTCTGTAGTGAAGGCAGCTGTAAAAGTTTTAACCGGCTGCAATAGGGCGGTAGGTTCTTTGATGGATCCCAGGGCAAATGATTTAAAGCAAAGAGCAAAAATTGCTTCTGGACCGATTCCAATTTTTCGCTTTGAACCTGATAATGGGGGTTCCAGATAATGGAAGCATGTTCCAATATAGATAGATAGATAGATAGACTGATATTTATTATTAATATGTTTACATATTTTTTGATTTCACGATAAATTTTAAATATCACAAATTCATTTTCAATTCACAGACGTGTATGATATATATATATATATATTAAGTAATAAAAAGTATTTTAGCCTCGAATAAGATCTATACATAGCCGTTTAAAATTCATAATATTATTCTCTCCTTTGACATAATCAGGTAACGAGTTAAATATGTTAAGGCCCTTATATAATAATGTGTTTTGGGTTGCAGTAGTCCGCTGTAATCCTAGTCGAAAGTCATTCGCATTCCGCACAGCATATTGGTGTGTACCTCTAACATACTGAATACAACTTGTTAAATACATCGGCGCCCTGTTCTGTTTAATTTTAAAAATCATTATTAGTGTATTGAGCATCAGGTTTTGCTCAATATTTAGCCATTTCAATGTTTCAAGCATGTGACTTATTGGGGTGTATTTGTGGCATTTTATTATTGATCTCATACATTTGTTTTGTAATTTCTGTATTCTTCCTATTTGTGATTGGTTACAAGATGTGTAAAGAATTGTGGAACAGTACTCAAAATGTGGCTTTATGATTGTGTTGTATATTTTTATTGCTGTTAAAGTGTCTAATTATTTCAAATTCTTCTAAAGAAGTAAATTTTTTTTGCAGCCAAATAGTCCACGTGATTGTTAAATTTGAGCTCATTGTCTATTATTACACCTATGTATTTCATATTGGTTACTTGCTCAATACTAGTATTATTTATCACTAAATTTATTTCGCTATTTGTATTCATCACCATTACTTTTGTTTTCTGTTCATTCAATTTCAGCCTATTCATTTTAAGCCATTTCATAATTTCATCTATATCACATTCTAACTTTCGTTTGCATTCTTCCACTGTTTCTGCTTCTGTATATACCAATGTATCGTCTGCATACATTACCACTTTGGATTTTGATATCACTTTTTCTATATCATTTATGTAAATTATAAACAGAATTGCTCCCAGAAGAGATCCTTGGGGCACCCCTGTATTCACATATGAAAAACTTGATTTTGTGGATTTTATTTTTGTTTGCTGTCTACGATTTGTAAGGTAGTCCTTAAACCAAAGTAGTTCTTTTCCTATTATTCCATACATATACAGCTTTTTTATTAGAATACATCTGTCTATTGTTTCAAATGCTCTTTTAAAATCAAGAAATAGAGCTGCTATTATTGTTTTTCGTGGACGCTTCTTCCACTCACTTACGACGAAGTTTATTGCACTTTCACATGAATGATTCTTACGAAATCCGGACTGGTTTAGAGATAGTATATTATTAGTTTCTAGGTACGTTTGTAGTTGATTTTTCACAACACTTTCCATTATTTTTTCATATATAGGTCTTACTAACGATAAAAAAAGAGTTTTAGTGACATAGGGGTCATTGAATTCCTTTGACCACCTTTTTACGAAAGCCAAAGTGCCTCTAGCCCTATTGACACACGATTCGATATGTAATTTGAAATCCAGTTTAGGGTCCATTATAACGCCAAGATCAGTAAAGTTTGTGAATTGCTTAATGATATAATCGCCTATCATGTACTGATAGGTTTTAAAAGATTTCTTCGTAAAACACATAAACTTGCATTTCGGTAAATTTAGTGACATGACGTTCACGTCACACCACTCAACCAGGTTATTCAGATCCGATTGAAGAAGTGCTCTATCTTCAGGTGAGCGAATGGGCATAACCAGTTTGACATCGTCAGCGTACATCAGCGATATGCAGCGCTTCAAAACATTTCGGAGGTCATTAATGAAGAGCAGAAACAACACTGGACCAAGGTGACTGGCCTGTGGAACTCCAGAAGATACATTGATGAATTCAGACAAGCAATTGTTAAACACAACGGTTTGCTTTCTACCTACCAAGTACGAAGAGACCCAAGAGAGAAGCCGTGATGGAAAACCCTATCTATCGAGTTTTAGTAGGAGTAAGGAATGGGAAACTTTATCAAACGCCTTACTGAAATCAGTGTAAATGACATCAACTTCGCAGTTCGTCCTTAAGTTATTGGATACGAGGGTTGTGAACTCCAGCAAGTTAGACACAATGGACTTACCCCTGCAAAAGCCATGTTGTGGCAGGTCCACTGCCGAAGATACTGCAAAAGCCAGTTGATTTGTGACAACTGATTCAAAGAGTTTTGGAATAGCACTGTCAGGAACACACCTATCACCGGTTCAGGAACACACATACAATCGATTCACAATACACATTCCTATATATACATATTACTGCACAACCAATTTTATTGTACACACTTGAATATACATATTACTAAAGATTGCTCTAGACACGAACTATAATAAAACACGTGCCTTCTCAATCGTTCTATTTAATTTAACAAAAGTAATTTGTACCAAAGTTAATTTTATTTATTTATTTATTTAATATTACGGTCTTTAAGACCTAGTTTAGGTTAAAATAAGAGATTAAATATAAATACTCATGCCACATTTAGTGACGTACAATATAAAAACAATTTTTCTTTGAACTTACTAATATTTTCACAGTCTTTCAAATCAGAAGGTAAATCATTATACATTTTATACCCTAAATATTCAAGAGACCTTTTGGCGAACTCAGTTCTTATTCTAGGCAGTCTTATATTATTGCAATTTCTAGTTCCATAATTGTGGATTTCATGATTATAATGTATTTTACTACTCAGGTAATTCGGTAACATTCCTAACCTAAGTTGGTGTATAAATTTCAATGTGAAATAACTAACTGACTGTTTAATACTAAGCCAGTTTAATCTATTGAGCATTACAATTTTTGGCGTTCTTGGAGGACATTTTAAAATAAATCGCATTGCCTTGTTTTGCTGTATTTGAAGTTTCTTAATATACATATCATTACTTAATAGCAGAATAGTAGGACAATAAATAAAGTGTGGTTTAATAATTGAACGATATACCAATATTTTATGACTCTGACTGATATGTTTACATGTTCTATACATGAAGCCTATTTTCTGTGCAATTTTCCTTTCCAGATAAGTTACATGCTCTCCAAAATTTAGATTATCATCAATCAAAACTCCTAAATACTTAACCAACTCTTTGGATTTCCATGTTTTTTACCTTCAGCGTTATATTATTTAAACAATTGTTACTTATGATATTAGTGTTTTTACAAAATATCATGAACTTAGTTTTTTCGACATTTAATTTCAGTTTTCTAAGGCACAACCATTTGTATAGCGAGTCCAGGTCTTCTTGTACTTTCAGCATGGCACATTCTGCATATTTTTCACTTATGATAAGCAATGCATCATCCGCAAATATACGTATTTTACAATATTTTAAGCATCTTTTGATATCATTGATATACAATGTAAGCAATATTGGCGCCAAGACCGAGCCTTGTGGTAAACCAATGTTAACATCCACCACTGATGAAACCTCCTTTCCAATTATCGTTCTCTGTTTTCTGTCACCCAAATAACTCCGGAACCATTCCAACGCTTTTCCTCTTATACCAATTTTAAACATAACGTCCAATAGCTCTGATCTATCGACAGTTTCAAAAGCCCGTTTTAAATCCAATAAGACAGACACCGTAAATTTTTTGTCCGCCATGTCTTCTTTCCAATCTGCAATTACCATATTCAACGCTGTTTCACAAGAATGGCTCTTCCTGAATCCAGATTGTTCTGGGATAATCACATTGTGCTTCTCTAAGTATGCCACAAGTTGATCCTTCACCACTGTCTCCATAATTTTTTTATCTGTAGGTAACGTGTTAATTGGACGTAGTTCCTCAGGTTTCATTGTATTTTTACTTTTTCAACAGGTATTATTGTTAAAATTTTCCAGTAACTAGGTACAATACCGCTGTTTAAGGATTCGTTAATTATGTCTTTGTAGAAATTAGCAGTATATGTCATGCCATCTTTAACGACACCCTCCGATAAAAGCTTGTCGCCGCCATATTTGTTTTTAAGTGATTTTGTGATAATAATAATATCGTCCACTACAATGTCAGTAAATTTAAATGTTTCAAATGGATTACTATGATTTGCGCTTATTTCATCCCCATTTACAATTTCTTCGATGCTATCATTAATTTCAACAATACTTTGAATAAAAAAGTTATTTAGGGCATTAGGTATATCATATTCGTTTTCCAGGCATTCACCGTTAATTATAATTTTAGTGATATGTTTTTTAACATCATTAAGCTCGACGAGGTCTTTTAGACACTTCCACATGCGTTTCATATCGCCATTGTTATGATTTACTCTATCTTTCATGTATTTCTTTTTTTTTATAAATTATGGTTCTTTTATATATTTTCTTAATGACGTTATATTCGTCCCAAAATCCAGTATTTCGAGCAGTTTTATAAGATTCTATTTTTCTTTTATGCAGGTTTGTTAATTATCGGTCGTACCACTTATTTCTTATCTGTATTTGGGTCCTCTTTATATAAGTCAGTGCTTGCATAGCCTCAGCTAAAACTTCGTTCAGGGCTTTAGTTTTAGTTTCTACTCCGGAAATTGACATACAGCTGAAATCGCATGTTCGTAGCAAAGTTAAAAGATTTTCAGCACTATAGTACTCCCAACATGTAACAGTAGCATACCTTATCATTTTACAAAGCTTTGTTGTTGGCACTTCGAAGTTGATTGTCTCATGGTCAGAAATGCGATGTTCACCTATATTCACTGCGTTAACTTTATCATTGTTATTGAATAGCAAATCAATTCTTGTAGACGAGTACTCTGTTATCCTTGTGTCGAAGTTTATCCTTTGTATCATTGCCATTTGTGCAAATAAACGTGTTAGCTGGTTTGAGTATGTTGACGATACATTTACATTGATATTAAAATCACCAATTATTAAATTATTATCCGCCTCCTTGAGATGTTCAGTGATGATTTCATTTAGATAAGTAATAAAGGTGGAGTCACTGCTACTTGGTGAGTGATATAGTACACCGATTTTCCATTTTAACGCGCATTTGTTTATTTTTACAATAATGCACCACACATTCATGTTGATAGCTTTATTACAAACTATGCTAAATTGTATATTTTCATTCACATACATGACAACACCGCCAGTATGCCTACTTTCAGAGTCGCAACGAATGCATTTGTATGTCGGAATACTAAGTTCAGAATGCAAGATATGTTCTGTTGTACACGTTTCCGTACATAACACAATACTCGGTCTTCTTATTTCAATAAGACGTTCCAGCTCGATTTTATTTGCTATGATACTACTAATATTAAGATAAATGCATTCCAAGTTGTATATATTGCTATCTCGATTTAAATAATATTTTGACTTTTGCGCTGCAGTAAGGATTTTCTTTGGTTGCTAATAAACAACTTTCCTTTTCCTTGCATCTAGCTTTTGTTGGTATACGGGCCAAGTTCTATCCAGAGTATCATGGTTTTCGTCAAGTCCTAGATTCAGCTCCTTGTTTGCTCGTATGCAGTTAATGCACTTGTTTACTGCATCCTTTATGCATTGTGTATGTTTATGCTCACCCAAGCATTTTGTGCATACTTCCTTTTCCTTGCAGTCAGCCGCTTTGTGATTGAAGCCTTTGCATTTAAAACAACACAATACCTGCACTGCATCATATACTCGGCAACGTTCCCAACCTAGTACATTTGCGAACGCTTCAACATTCATTTCTATCACAGCATTATAATAGTTTTTCGCGTTCTTTTTCACTTCATATTGCTTAACAATTTTGATGTCCGTTTCGCTTAAACAAATGTTTTGTCGTTTAATTCTTTGCACCAGTTCCTCGTCGCTATATTTAAAATTTATACCAGTCACCATGACTGCTGGTTTCACTTTTTTGGGAATCTTAACCTCATAGTTATTTCCCAGATTGTTCTCAATGGCATTTTTTATTTTGTCACGCTCATGGTCATTTTCGCTTTCAACAATAACAACTCCGCTTTGCCTTGCTACTATACTAGTTATTTGCAGCCCGTTAGGATCAACTTTCGAGTTTAGGTCAGTTTTCGTTATTTCTATATTTTGCCTTTTATTCGGCTTGACAATTAAGGGATGATTCTTTCTAATGTCTGGCAACACTTCTTTTTTTTTGTCCATCATTTTTTGTTATCGCTGCGTATGACACTTTGGCTTCAACACTATTAACATTTTTCTTTATTTCATTGCACATTTTTTTATTCTCTTTACTTATTTCTTCAATCATTTTCTTATTGTCATCCTTGTTTGTTTTCAACTCATCACAGACCTGCTCGCTGCTTCGCTTGAAGCCTTCAGCAATTTCCCGTATTTTGTTCACTTCTACAACACTCTTTTCGCATGATTCTTGCGCTTTTTGCATTGCCTTAATTCTGTCGCTAAATGCAACTTCCACTGCTTTTAAAACTTGCTTTATTTCTCTTTCATGTTTCTTGAGAGCATTATCAAATTCATTCCTGTACTCAGATAGTTGTTTGCCATTTTTGCTCACTACCATCTGCATATCTTTTAGAATGTCATCTACGTTATGCGCATACTGCACACAATCAGTACACATAAATCTAAGCATTTCACATTCGTCTAATTTATTAACACTGTATTGGTCTATGCCAGAGCATTTTGGTGCTAAATGATAATATTTCCCACACACCCCTTCGCAACGAATTTTTGACACTTCTCCACGTATTGTACTTTTGCACTTGTCGCATTTACTCTCCATTTTTTATATAGAATGAATATATGTATAAGTATGTATCAAACTTTGTAAGTGTATGCGTTTTGCTTTCTTTATTTAGAGTCACTTTCTCGCAAATATATTAAATTTAAAAAATCAAACTTTATTTGGTATAATATTCTTGAAACCAACTTCTGATTCCGCTTTTTGAGTCTCTGTCTCACACATTTAACGTACATTACATGGTCCCGAAACCCGAATTAAAGCGAAAAAATGCCAGAATCAGCAACTAATAGCGAAAAACCGGACCACAATATTAGACCACCAAAAAGTTTTGTCATCAACAATTACCAAAATGTGGCAAACGAGTGGAAATTGTGGCTTCAACAATTCGAGTGGTACGCGGTCGCGACAGAACTGGATACTAAAAACCCAGAAGTGCAAGGTGCAGTATTCATGTCGTCGGTAGGAAATGACGCAGCAGTAATTTACAATACTTTTAATTTAACAGAAAGTGATAAAAAAAAAAAGCGTCAGCACAATCAAAAGGCGATTTATAGAATATTTTACACCCCAAATCAACGAAACGTACGAAAGATATGTATTCAACACCATCGTACAAAAGCAGTGTCAAACATTTGATGAACTCGTAACAGACCTAAGAAGCAAAATTAAAAATTGTGGCTACGGGACGTTAGAAGACACTTTAATTCGCGACAGAATAGTAGTAGGTATAACAAATGATACAACAAGAGAAAAAATACTAGCGGAAAGCAAATTAACCCTGGAAAAAGCAATAGATATATGTCACTCTGCAGAGCAAGTTAAGATGCAGGTAACAACAATGAAGCAAGCGGCCACACTGCAATAGGTGTGATACCACGCACGGTCGCCGTAACTGTCCGGCCTTCAAAAAGGTTTGCCAAAAATGCAAAAGAAAAGGCCACCTTACCGAATGTTGCAAAAGCAAAACGGTCAACGAACTGATCCAAGACCGAGAAAGCAACGATTACAGTTTTTTAGTGTCTACGGTAGGTGCGGATTTAGACAATGTGGACGTCGAAGACTGGTATGAAAAAGCTACGCTGGCTAAAAACGTAATGGTAAAGTTTAAGCTTCACATCAGTCCATCGCTAACAAATCAATTAACATCGTTTTCAAACCATAAAATCCCTGTACTGGGTGAAGTGGTCATAGACACGCTTATTAAAAAACAAGAGGTACCCATAAAATACTTAGTTGTCAAAGCGGATGCTACAGCAGTGCTTGGTAAGTCAACATGTGAGAAATTGACATTAGTGAAGCGTATTGAAACTTTAACTGTTGATGAAAACTTGTTTGAAGGAATTGGTTGCCCTAAGCAATACAAATACGACATAGATTTAATAGAAAATCCGAAACTAAGCATATGCCCTGCCCGAAAAATCCCGCATACTATTAGACAGCAGGTTAAAGATGAGCTTGATAGTATGGTAGCGCAAAAAATAATTAAACCCATAACCAAGCCGACACCGGCTGTGTCACCCATGGTTGTAGTAAAAAAAAATAATAAAATTAGACTCTGTTTATTAGATCCATCGGAGATAAATAAGAATCTCAAAAGACGTTATTATCCACTTACTACGTTAGAAGAAATTACAGCCCGCATCCACGGCTCTAAGTGGTTGACGTTACTTGATTGTAAAAAAGGCTTTTGGCAACTGCAAGTAACACCCCGTACTTCAGAATATCTGACATTCAGTACCCCATTCGGAAGATACTCTTGCTTAAGAATGCCATTTGGCTTAGCATCGGCTCCGGAAGTTTTCCAACAAGTAATGAGTTCGTTGATAGCGGACGTAAAGAACGCGGAGGTGTCTATGGATGATGTTCTCTTGCATGCCACCAACAAACTAGAACTAGAGAGGATCACTCAAGAGGTACTTGACAAATTCAGAAAAGCGGGCCTTAAGCTTAATAAAGAAAAATGCGTTTTTAATACACAAGAAGTAAAGTTTCTGGGACATATAGTCTCCGCTGAAGGGGTAAAACCTGATCCCGAAAAAATAGAAATTATAACGAAAATTAAGCAACCGCAAAACGTGAAAGAGTTGCAAAGATTCTTGGGTATGATAACATACGTGTCGAAATTTATAAAAAATTTGGCAGATATCACCCAACCACTAAGACAATTATTGCGAAAAGATGTTGAGTGGGTGTGGGATACGCAACACAATGAAGCATTCAATAAATTAAAAAATCTGTTGAAGAATCCACCAGTACTAGGGTATTATGACACTAAAGCACCAATTTTACTGTCAGTAGATGCCAGTAGTTATGCATGTGGCGGAGTACTAATACAAAAACAGAAGCCGATCGCTTACTGTGCGAAATCGTTCACAAAAACTGAACAGGGCTATAGCCAATTAGAAAAAGAAGCAAACGCCATTCTAGTTGCATGTTGCAAATTTCACATGTACATTTGGGGTTGCAAAGATTTAACGATTGAATCTCACCATAAGCCTCTTGAGACAATATTTAAAAAGCCAATTACAGATGCACCACCGAGATTGCAAAGAATCATGTATCAAATCCTGCCTTATAATCCAAAAGTCACTTATAAAAAAGGTTCGGAATTGTATGTAGCAGATTTACTGAGCAGAGACCTCAAAAAGTAAAGAACTTAATGATTTAAAGTCAACCATATTAAAAGGATGGCCAGAGACCATCAATAAAGTGCCGGTAAATCTCAAAAAATATTGGTACTACAGAGAGGCTCTCAGCGTTTACGAGGACATAATTTTTAAAGATCACAGAGTATTGGTTCCAAACTCAATGGTGCCATTAGTAATGAAACATTGCCATCTTAGTCATAAAGGACTACAATGGACGCTAAAACTGGCCCGTGACAATGTATTCTGACCAACAATGACCAAAGATTTAACTGAGTACATAAAAACTTACAGTGCATGCAGCAAAATACAAAAAGATAATCAGATGGAACAAATAAATTTACAAGCAGCACCGAAACGCCCATGGAGTATTGTTGCTTCGGACATATTCCACTTAAGAGGAAAGGATTACATCCTCATTGCAGACAGTACTCAGGATACTTTGACTTTAAACAACTAAACAATATCACCAGCTTCAACGTCATTAAAGAACTTAAGACATGGTTTGCTACCTTCGGCATCCCGGAAGTACTATTATCAGATGGTGGTAAACAATTTGATTGCAGCGATTTCAGGGCTTTTCAGAAAGAATGGAACTTTGAACATAGAATTTCGAGCCCTCATTTTCCACGTTCAAATGGTCTAGCCGAACGCTATGTACAAGAGGCAAAAAACCTGATGAAAAAGTGCCTCGAAGACAACACGGACATACAGCTAGCGCTCCTACATCATCGGAATACTCCACGCACGGACCTAGGGTCTCCAGTTCAACGGTTAATGAACAGAAGAACCAGAACGCTATTACCTACCAATGAAAAGCTACTCAATCCAAAAATAATAAAAAACGTAAGCAAAAAACTAACAAAACTCAAGGAAGGTGAGAAAGAAACAGCAGATAGAAATAAAAAACAGAGTAGAGAATACACAACGCAAGAGAAAGTACTGCTTAGACAAAGCCATAATAACTGGGTTCCAGCTTATATAGTGAGACCAGAAGGACACCGCTCGCACAGAGTACAAACCGAGGATGGCGCCATATACAGAAGAAACACATGGCATCTTAAGTCAGCCACTTCCTCCCTCGACGTTGATCCTAACTCGTCCACAGATCGTCCTACTGTTGAACCAAAACACCAAAGTTCTTCGAGTCCAACACAGCCACAGAAACGACAACACAACAGTGTTCGCCAGATGACGTGCCTCGTGAAGCTGAACCTTCCACGCCCGCTACACCACAGGATGCAGCTAGCCTCAATCATCCACCACGCACTCGCTCTAGACGTGTAATTAAGACACCCGCAAGGTACCACTGAAAAGGAGGGATGTCAGGAACACACCTATCACCGGTACAGGAACACACATACAATCGATTCACAATACACATTCCTATATATACATATTACTGCACAACCACTTTTATTGTACACACTTGAATATACATATTATTAAAGATTGTTCTAGACACGAACTATAATAAAACACGTGCCTTCTCAATCGTTCTATTTAATTTAACAAAAGTAATTTGTACCAAAGTTAAGGTACATTACAAGTACAAAGTTAGGCTATTCCTCTATACTTTGTGACACAAGATCTACTCCCAGTTTTATAAAGTGGTATTATAAATTACTCCTTCCACTTCTTAGGTAATACCCCTTGCCTAAAAGAGGCATAAAATAAGCAGGTAAGGGGTTGAAAAAGAAATTGAGGGCGAGTTCTCAGCACAACAGATGGTATTTCATCAGGTCCACTGGAGTAGGAAATTTTCAGACTTTCCAGATGCCTTAGTACCTCACCTGTATGAATATATGGGATACCTACTGAGTTAAGCGAAGGTAACATGTATTGATAATCCACCGGAGGGGAGTCAGTGATAGTCGAGTAATTGGATTTAAAAAAGTCAGCAAACATATTTGCAATCTCGGAGTCAATACTAGAAATCCGATCGTCATACTTCATTACAGAAGGAAACCCTGTAATTTTTCTTTTGGAGTTGACGAAGGAATAAAATGTTTTTGGATTGGAAGAGATCTGATGCTTAATCTTCATCAGATAATTCTTATAGCATCTTATCTGTAGCCTGTTGTACTTAAGGCGCAAGATAGGGTATGCAGCATAGCCACTATTAGAGCCAGATAATTTGAAACGCTTGAAGGAGCGTGTTTTTTTGTTTTTTAGATAATTAAGTTCTCTAGAGCTCCAAGCAGTAGCTGCAGATGCTGAGGAGATTTTGGAAAAAGGCACACATTTGAGGAATATCGCATGTAAAACGTTGGTGAAATGGACGGAGCTCGCTTCAATATCTCCGTCGTACTCAGGCCACTTTATTTTAGAGACTTCGTCGATTAGTAAAGACCAATTGGCCTTTCTAAACAGAAACCGGCGCGAAAACGCATTCGGATCGGTAGTGTTCCGCACCGGTAAACTAAGACAATCCAGGTAAATTGAAAGTGCTGGATGATAAACATCCTCAGGCAATACCACTTGATCACATCGAGTAACAGAACAATTCGATGTGTCGTCTGAAAAAATCAAATCAAGATATTTGCCAAATTTATTATGAATTCTGTTAAGTTGATAAAGACCAATGTCTGCAAGGTCATTTAAAAACTCGTAGAATACAACATTACAAGCAGTGGGAACTAGCATTCCATCAATAAAATTCCACGACACAAAAGGCAGATTAAAATCGCCAGCCACTAAGACAGAATCAACAGACCTTGACATAGCAAATATAAATTTCAATAGGGAAGAATGTTTTAAGTATACAGAAATATCTGACTGGGCGGAATATAAGACGCAACAAAATATTTATACGTAGATAAAAGTTTAACTCGCACGCAGAGGATTTCAACATCAGAAGAATCATCGAAGTACACTTCCTCAGCAGAGAACCTGGTATGTACGGCGATTAACACGCCTCCACCAACTCTGTTTCGTCGGTCTTTTCTAAAGATCTCATAAGAATCTGCTAATATCTCAGAGTTAAACACTGTTGGTTTCAACCATGTCTCAGTAAAAACCAAAACGTCATAACAGAGTTCATGACTACGGAGAAAAAGATCAAATAGTTTAGTATTTAGACCCCTAACATTCTGATAATAGACGTTGAGGCCATTATGAAAGGTGTCAGACAAATCTATGACTCCGCGGGAATTTCTACATCTTTTCGAAAAAAACGGAAGGGCTTAATGTACACGTTACTGGGCCAAAGAGAAGCATTGCAAAGTTTGCTATATTCACTTTCAATCACTCGAACTTTAAAAGCGACTCTCACTAAAGTGTTAATGTCGACATCTCTCTTTACTAACTTAAAACAAGCGACATTAGAAGCAGCAATGCCAAAGTGATCAGAGATGTATTTAACAATACTCTCCTCAGTGACCGATGGCTTAAATGAGGACAAATGAATCCATTTATACCGCACAAATACATCACGCGATTTTTGCGTAATTTCTTTTGAAGCACTCTTTCGTTGTCTGTCAGAAACATCAACAGATGGCACATTTGCATTAACTGCGCTAGCTGCAGCATCTGCATACGATACAGTGCCAGCAGAGCGCGACACTGCACTAGTATTTGTCACATTGTTGACAACCATTTGAGCATCAGACTTCTTGGAATTATCAGAAGGCACATTTGAATTATTTTTACGATTGTTAGCTTTAGTTGATTTAGATGTGGATGCAGTAGATTTAGTTTTAGATGTAGAATTGGAACTAATTGATGTTGATGTATTTCCAGATGTAGACGTAGTTTTAGACGAATGAGAAACTGTAGAAGATGAGGCGTTTTTAGATGTAGATGTAGATGCAGGCGAAGTAGAAGTTGTCTTTGTAGTAGAACTAGTAGAGAGAATTATGGATGTTTTGCGGCTAAGTAATAATAGCAGCAGGTTTAGATGTAAGAGTAGTAGTAGGTGCAGGGTAGGAAGCATTTAGCAACTTTAACTTTAACTTTAACCTTAACTTTAACTTTTTTAACTTTAACTTTAACTTTAACTTCAACTTTAACATTCACTTTAACTTTAACTTTTTTAACTTTAACTTTAACTTTAACTTCAACTTTAACTTTAACTTTAACTTTGACTTTGACTTTGACTTTAACTTTAACCTTAACTTTCACTTTAACTTTAACTTTATTTTTAACTTTAACTTTCGCTTTAACTTTAAGATTCACTTTAACTTTAACTTTATGATCCGGGGTGGGCGTGAGCTTAGGACCTGCTAACAAGCCAACCTAATATAAACGCACGCAAGTCATTTTCTGTCAAAAATTTCTCATGCACAAACAACTTGTATGAGAGCAACTCAAATTGAATACGCTGCGTGAAAACCTAACTCGATTTCCAATTTTTGTTCTGCGTGACATTTAGATTTGACGTTTGCACACATGCTTTACATTGTCGCAACGCATGCTTATTTGGGTTAGGGCAAAAAACGCCGGTTTTTTGCGTGCGCTAAAAAAGCGCAGTGCGATTTTATTAGGTTGGCTTTAACTTTAGCTTTAACTTTAAACTTTAACCTTAACCTTAACTTTAATTTTAACTTTAACTTTCACTTTAACTTTATTTTTAACTTTAACTTTCGCTTTAACTTTAACATTCACTTTAACTTTAATTTTAACTTTATGATCCGGGGTGGGCGTGAGCTTAGCACCTGCTAATAAGCCAACCTAATATAAACGCACGCAAGTCATTTTCTGTCAAAAATGTCTCATGCACATACAACTTGTATGAGAGCAACTCAAATTGAATTTGGTGCGTGAAAACCTAACTCGATTTCCAATTTTTGTTCTGCGTGACATTTATATTTGACGTTTGCACACATGCTTTACATTGTCGCAACGCATGCTTATTTGGGTTAGGGCAAAAAACGCCGGTTGTTTGCGTGCGCTAAAAAAACGCAGTGCGATTTTATTAGGTTGGCTTGCAAGCGACCATATATATATCAGGGTTGGATTGTTCGATACAATTGTACTTTTTTGATACAATTTGACTCAAGAAAGTCCTGAAGTACTACGCTGCCATTTTTGGTAAAATTTTGCCTACAGCTAACATTCTAATTTAAGTAATGTATTTTGATGCTGTTGTTGTTGTTGTAGCAATGCTCGCCCCACCTAATAGCCGCGACCGATCACAAATTGTCAATCAAAATCAATATCCTCTAACGGGAGTCCAAGGAAACTTGCCGTTTCAACAGGGGTGGACCATAAGGAAGGGGTGTTAGAGGCGTTGGTTCCACATTACAATTAAAGAGATGGTTGGTGTCATATGGGGACACATTGCAAGCTGGGCATACATGTTGTATGTCGGGGTTGATTCTGGATAGGTAAGAGTTTAACCTGTTACAGTATCCAGAACGAAGTTGAGCAAGAGTGACACGCGTTTCACTGGGGAGTATGCGTTCCTCTTCCGCGAGTTTTGGATACTTTTCTTTAAGTACTGGATTCACCGGGCAATTCCCGGCATAAAGGTCCGACGCCTGTTTATGGAGTTCACCAAGGACCTGCTTGTGTTTTTTCGCTTCATACGGCTGGGTTCGCAGGTGCCGTATTTCCTCAAAATGCTTACGGAGATGACTCCTTAAGCCCCTAGGCGGTGCTGGTTCATCAATCAGATGTCTGTTGGGATGCCCAGGTTTCTGGGTATTCAAAAGGAACTGTTTGGTCAGCATCTCATTTCTCTCCCTGATGGGGTGTATTCTCGCCTCATTATACAGATGGTGTTCTGGGGACATAAGAAGACAGCCCGTGGCGATTCTGAGAGCAGTATTTTGGCAGGCCTGTAGTTTGTTCCAGTGGGTATTTTTCAGGCTTGGCGACCATATGGGTGACGCGTAGCACGTAATCGGCTGGCTAATTGCTTTGTATGTAGTCATGAGCGTTTCTTTATCTTTTCCCAAGTACTGCCAGCGAGGGATTTGATGATTTTGTTACGGCTCTGAATTCTCGGAACAATTGCGGCTGCGTGCTCACCAAAATGTAGACCCTGATCAAACGTCACACCCAATATTTTGGGGTGTATGACAGTCGGTAGCGTAGTGCCATCGACGTGGATGTTCAAAATGGTCGACATTTGGGGCGTCCATGTTGTAAATAAGGTCGCGGCAGATTTAGTCGGTGATAATGCCAGGTTTCGCGAGGCGAAAAAACTGGAGAGATCAGGGAGGTAGCCGTTTATTTTATTGCATAGCGCATCGATCTTTGGGCCTGGGCCTGTGGCCATTATTGTGCAGTCATCGGCGTAGGAAACGATTGTGACTCCTTCCGGTGGTGAAGGTAGCTTAGATATGTAGAAATTAAACAAAAGTGGGGATAGGACACCACCCTGTGGCACCCCTTGTTTAATTCTCCTTGGTTTTGATGCTTCGTTTCTAAATTGCACCGATGCCTGCCGACCACCCAGATAATTTGCGGTCCACCTTTTAAGACATGGGGGAAGGGTAGACCCTTCCAGGTCCTGCAGTAACGAGCCATGGTTGACCGTATCGAAAGCTTTTGATAGGTCTAGCGCTACGAGTACTGTTCTATGGTGGAGGTATTGATTTAAACCGCAATTTATCTGGGTGCTAATGGCATTTAGCGCGGTGGGAGTGCTATGGAGTTTTCTGAAGCCATGCTGATGAGGGGCTAGCTGCAAATTTGCTTGGAAATAAGGGAGCAAAATGGCTTCAGGCGATACGACTCACCTATGTTAGCTGGTTTACCAGGCTTTAGTAGCGGGACCACCTTGGCCATTTTCCATTTCTCAGGTATGACAAAGGTGGAAAGAGACAGATTGAAGACATGCGCTAAATATTTGAAACCCTCTTTCCCTAGGCTTTTAAGCATCGGCATGCTATGCCGTCTGGGCCCACTGCTTTGGATGGTTTAGCACGACCAATGCCGTCCTCAACCTCTTTAGCGGTGATGGTGATTGGTGACACGCTGAATTTGTGTTTATGTGCGTGTCTATTGGCTCTCCGTCTATCTCTGTCGACCGTAGGATGCATTATATATTGTCGGCAGAAAGCGCTCGCGCATTTTTTCGCGTCCGACAGCACTTTGTCGCCAAAGGCGATGGAAACTTTGTTTTTGTGCTTAGTCGGATTCGATAGGGAATTTACGGTGGACCAAAGTTTACCCACACCGGTAGAGAGGTTACAACCTCTTAGGTGCTCCTCCCATTTCGCCCGCTTGTGTTCATTCACAAGCAATCTGATGCGTTGGTTTATATCCCTTATTTGGGGGTCGCATGGATCAAGATGTCTTATAAGGTTACGTTCTCTCGCTAAGTTTGCGGCCTCCGCCGGGAAGTGGGGCCGGATTTCGGGAATTCTCCCGGCGGGATTGAAATGTGCCGAGGCGGATTTAATGACCTTACGGAAGGCACGCTCCCCTTGGCGGGCATCAGTCGGGATAGGGAGGGCAGCAAAGCGGCTGTCTGTAAAGGTTTATATTCTTCCCACTTTCCTTTTTTGAAGTTTATGAAAGTGCGTTTTTCAGTGACGATGAAGTCGGCGGTACGCTCAAGCGAAATAAGTATGTGCAGGTGGTCGGATGCCAATGTTACCATCGGCTGCCAGTTGACGCAGTTTACGAGTTCTGCGCTCACGATTGAGATATCTGGCGAGCTGTGACAGCTTCCTACCATACGTGTGGTGGCGTCTCCGTTTATTGTGCACGTCGTTTCTTCTATTTGATCCGCCAACATCTCACCCCTACTGTCCGCCCGCAAGTTTGAATGCCATAGATCATGATGGGCATTGAAATCACCTAAGATAATGCGATTGTTGCCAGTGAGTAAGGCCCTGATATTAGGGCGGTATCCACTGGGGCAACAGGTGGCAGGAAGGATGTAGATGTTGATGATTTCTAGGTTTGTATTGCCTGACCGGACAGATAGGCCTTGACGTTCTAAGACATTGTCCCTGCGGTCGATGCCAGGATCAAATATATAATATTGCACAGAGTGGTGTATGATAAACGCGAGACCACCTCCATTTCCGCTCTCGCGGTCTTTCCTGTGGACATTATACCCAGAGCAGGTCTGCAGTGCAGATCTTGCTGTGAGTTTAGTTTCTTGAATCGCAGCAATGCGGATGTTGTGCCGCTTCATTAAATCGACTATCTCCGCAATCTCCCCAGTTAGTCCATTACAGTTTAACTGCAGGATTCTGAAGTGCATAAGGGGAGACGTCGCCACTCTGGGGGTAAGTGACGGGTGACTACGCCTGGGTTGAGGAAGGCCAGGACGCAATTGCTGTTGTGGCCCTGTGACTGCGCGTCCTTGGGCAAGCATTGGGGTACCCGGATGATTTGGGTTTGCGACCTGGCAACATGGCGCGATGAAACCCGTCGGGGGGTTGCCTTCGCGGAGACCAGAACATCTAGGAAAGTGGCACCACCCAAGGCAGGAGCTGCATTGGGCGGATGCCGCAAACCTATATATTCTGTGCTGGCAGACGATGCAAATGGAGGTAGGGACTAAGAGTCTGTTTCCCTGACCTACACGATTGCTGCCGGTAGGGGGGGGGGGGGGGGGGGGGAGAAGACGGGGCAGGGGCTGATGCTCAGCATTGCTACCGACTCTACTACGAAGGTAGTAGTTATGAGTGGTAGCAGCTGTTTGAGTTGTTGGCGCCGTGGGGCGCCGGGTACTTGTTGTGGCTTGCTGAGCAGCGGGGCTGCTGGAAGGTAGTGGGGGAGGGGGCGCTTAGGCGTAGATTACGGGACGCCCTTGGGCGTGAACAGCAAGGAGCCGCAAAAGATTTATAAAAGTTACGTGGACGTCGGGTTTTGGGATCAAGCCCAGAACAACCTGTCCGATGCAACCATCCCTTGCACGAGACCCACTGAACAGAGTATGACCGTCCTAAAAAGATTCTTTTCCGGCAGATGCAGCAAAACCATTTCTCAGGACCGGGGTCAGGGGACGGACCCGGATTGGATTCGATGCCTTCCCGGAGTAAGAGAATATGGAGCAGTCCTGCTGCAAGGAGCTGCTCGGAGGATGACAATTTGTGGTAGGGACGCAACAAATTAAATGGGGTCACACTGAAATGACAGTCCTTGGTCGGGAAAAATCCCGAGTCGCTCCGGTACATAGAACCGACTGCTTGTATTTTGATGCTATGGCAACCTTTTTTCAAACAAACGACAACGTTCCTTCCATCTGTGTACTTGCACTAGTAGTTCGATTAGCAGTGTGTCTCTCTTTATCACATAAGAATTTTCAAGCAATAGTTAGTTTGAAACAATATGTACCTACATACATATGTATGAAACCAACCTGTCTTCACTGAAATCAAAAAGAATATTTGGATAACACTAATATTTCTAAAATATTTTTTGGAAAAACAAGATATTCAAAATTTTAAACTAACAGCCTGATTCTAATGTGGTAACAACTTTCTTCACCACGGCAACTTTCTTCATGTGGTAACTTTTGTACCCTTTTGGTATTCTGCACACGAAAGTAGCCGGATAATTGTTTACCCACAAAAGTATGTGGTTACATCGAAATAACCACACAACAGCTGTTGTCTAGAAAAAGGCAAAACTGAAAAATAAAGAATTGTGAGCGCAAATAAGTAAACATAATAGTAAAAAAGTGTTGCCTCTTGCTACACATATTTGTTTCCATGTACTTTCACAGTATATATTACAATATAGCTATGTAAAAACGTATGCATGTATGCACATATGTATATACACATCGTCCCGTTTATTCGTTAACACCGTATCTACGAGTGACACATTTTCGGTAAAGCCATGGCGGAACCATACACGGTGGCAGCATGGTGACATACCTACAAACATAAATAAAAATTCCAAGTACTTCGTTTTTGTAAATTCGATGGACAAATGTCAAAATCGTACTGCGCCGGAAGTTGATGTATCAAATTAAATAAAAAAAAGTTTATATTCAGCTGTCCCATGCTGCCACCTTGTATCGTTCCGCCATGGGTAAAGCAAAGAAAACTAACTTTTAAATTTCGCCACAGACACTGGTGAGTTTTTCGGTGACGACAGCGTTACCACTTTGGCCAGAATCGCGAATAAAACAACTGGTAACGATTTTCGGTTACATAATGTTCTGGGTAATATTTTACCGGTAACGCTAAGAATCGGGCCGTTAACGTAAAACTATTTTACATGGAGTTTTTTAAAAACCAACAGACGAAAATTTACTTTGATAATGAAATTTTGAATTGGGTCACAAAGCTTGCTCCTGAAACTGTTTTATCAGGAGAAGTAACTAGCATTGTTCCAGTGGTTGCTAAATTATTTCCTACATGTGAAATTGATAAAATCGAGGAAATTAATTCGGAATATCGAGCCCTGTCAGAACACGAAGAATTGCGTGCTCTTAAAAATCATTCCATTTCTGAGTTTTGGGCAAAGGTGCGATTATTGAAAAATGAACTGAACGAGCCGTTTTTTGCAAATACATATATACAGAATTGCAAAGGGAGTTTTATCAATTTCACATTCTTCAGCGAATGTTGAAAGAATATTTTCGATACAGAATATAATTAAAACCAGGTGTAGAATACGTTTACTTGTTGAATCATTTTCTTCTTTGATAAAAACAAAGGATTTTATTAAGACCAGGGGCAATGTTGTAATAACATGCAAATTCATAAGGGAGTTAGTCGTGAACAAAGTTTAATCGTTGACGAGATGAAAAGTTTTTTGATTAACAAACATACATACATATATGAAAATATTTAAAATATACCTATGTATGTTTTATCTCTGAGAAAAGAATATTTATGTTTTTCAAAAACTCTTATTCCTTCTAAATAAAAAGAAAAATTAATTTCAAATGAATACATACATACATTAAGCACGTATTTTTATTTTGGTACCAAAAATTGAGAAAAAGTAAATAAGTAATAGTGCAATATATGTAAATCCATACACAAAAAATTCAGTACAATTTGAACGAAAAAAGTACGATTTTTGAGAGGATTTAGTACAATTCATGAAATGTCATTTCCCAACCCATAATATCCACACTTGCTCATCGAATGCACGTTTGAAAGTCTACTTTCAAAATGACGGCGGCATGCGCACCAAATCTAATGATTTTCTTTTGTCTTCGTCTCGTATGGACTATGACGTTTATGTCATTGTGGAAACGTGGCTCAATGAAGACTTCTTTGATGAAGAATACTTTGACTCTAAGTTATTCCTAACCTTCCGGAAAGATCGAGACTCCGTGAAAACTGGTCAAAAGAAAGGGGGTGGAGTGTTGATTGCAGTTAATAGAAACCTGCATTCATAGAGGTGTCAACTTCTACATCATGATTCATTACTAAATCAGCTGTGCGTCTGTATTTCCAGTTCCTCTAGTTCAACTTTCATATGTTGCTCGTACATACCGCCGAACAGTGGTGATTCCTTATACTCATCTCATGTCGAGAACATCGTCAATCTATGCGAAAGCCACTCTGATGCGAGTTTTTGCATACTTGGTGATTTCAATCTGCCTAATATTGTTTGGTCAGACTTTCAATGTAATGGTATTCTAACTCTTACGAATGTTACCCGTTCTTATGAAATCAATCTTATAGATAATATTTTAAGTTTGGATTTGATTCAAATCAATAATTTATTTAATACTCTTTCGAGGTTGCTTGATCTAGTGTTTGTCGATGAGAATTTAATATTTGATCTCTCTGAGAGTACTCTTCCTGTGTGTCCATCTGATAGATATCACTTACCCCTTGTCATTCAATTAAATACCTTTGCTGCTATCCCTACGCTGACGCCATTGGATAACTCTCCTTTTAACTTTCGTCTTACTGATTTCTGTGAGTTGAACAATGTCTTACTTGCACTTAACTGGGCAAATATATTTCTCTCTAATGACGTCAGCATGTGTTATGACCTTTTCTTATCGAAGTTGTCTGAGATATTTCATAGTACAGTGCCTCGTTTTAGGCCTAGGTTGCATAAATTACCTTGGTATAACATTACGCTTAAGAGGTTGAAGAACAAGCGT
This sequence comes from Eurosta solidaginis, assembly GCF_040869045.1. Taxonomy (NCBI): domain Eukaryota; kingdom Metazoa; phylum Arthropoda; class Insecta; order Diptera; family Tephritidae; genus Eurosta; species Eurosta solidaginis. The sequence goes on along the minus strand of NC_090324.1, from coordinate 38,419,052 downwards.
AACAAATTCAATAAATTATATAAGGCAAATAGGGAAAACATTTCTCTTAGGGAACAGTACATTAATAGTGTGCGGCAGTTTAATGTTCTCGATAAATTTCTTTATAATCGCTACATGCGTAGGCTCGAAGATGAGCTTAAAGAAAATCCAATAGCCTTTTGGAACTTTATCCGCTCCAAACGTGGTTCAACGAATATTCCGATCTGTATGACCTTTAATGGGGTAAGCTCCCAGTCGCTAACTGAAACAGTTGAGCTTTTTGCGGAATTCTTTAAATCTAACTTTGATGATGCCAATGTAGGTTTGGCTGACTCTCATTCGCGCTCGGGACTTTGTGATCTTCAATTTATCTCTGTCCTCTGGAACTTTTATGATGATGTTCGCAATTTTATGCTTTCCCTTAAACCCTCGCTAAGTTGTGACACTGATGGCCTTTGCGCCTTTTTACTGAAGCACTGTAGTTTAACTCTCTGCGCTCCCATTTGCCATATCTTCAATTTATCTCTGTCCTCTGGAACTTTTATCGATAGATGGAAAAGGAGCTCAATTTGTCCTATTTTTAAATCTGGTAATAAAAATGACATTTATAACTATAGGCCGATTGCCAAACTCACAGTATGCTCAAAGCTTTTCGAAAAAATCATAAAGGAGAAGTTGTCTTTTATCATTAAAAGGGTGATTGACCCGCGTCAACATGGTTTTGTTGCTGGCCGCTCTACTGTCACTAATCTAGGGTCGTTTTCTGATTTCTGTATATCTGCATTTAAGGATGGCTGCCAGGTTGATACCATATATACCGACTTCTCAAAGGCTTTTGATAAAGTTTCACATCAAATCTTACTATCTAAACTTGAGTATATTGGATTTCACTCTGTATTCTTATCTTGGTTAAAATCGTATCTATCGAACCGGTCTCTATGTGTTGAAATCGAGGGCTGCAAGTCCCTACCTTTTTATGCAACGTCTGGAGTTCCACAGGGTAGCATTCTCGGGCCTTTGTTGTTTGTGCTTTTTATAAATGATATTGGGTCCTGTTTTTTTCGTCCTCTTTCCTTCTATATGCAGATGATTTAAAGTTATTTCATAGAGTTAATGGCGAGTCGGATTCCCTACTCCTACAAAATGACCTAAATAATCTTATTGAATGGTGTAATGTTAATAATCTTTTCTTCAATGTGAATAAATGTTTCCACATGTCGTTACTAAATCATCTAACTTATATTCCACCCTCTACGATATCGCAGGTGCTCGACTGGTTTCGGTTAATGAATTTATTGACTTAGGTGTTGTTTTTGATTCCTCTTTCTCTTTTGTCAATCATATCTCTTATATGCTTCCCAAGGCTTACAGAAACCTTGCCTTTCTTCGTAGATATGCAAAAGACTTTAAGGATCTTTATACAAGGAAGGCTCTTTATACCTCTCTCGTTCGTTCAAAACTAGAATACGCCTCAATTGTTTGGAATCCTATCTATAGCTGCTATGCTGCCAGAATTGAAAGGGTTCAAAGAAAATTTACTCGTTTTTGTCTATTTTCACTCAACTTTGACGACCCAATTCCATCCTATCACTCGCGCTGCTTACTCATAAATCTCCAACCTCTCGAATCCAGAAGGATAGAACATCTGCTAATGTTCGTCTATGATCTAATAGTAGGCTCTCTTGATTGCCCAGTTCTCTTAGCGAAGGTGTCATTTAATGTACCTAATCGGAGTCTTCGAACATTTTTTCCATTTTACATGAGTGCTTGCAGGGCTAATTATTGTAATTTTTACGCAATTTTTCGGGCACTAAATGAATTTAATAGACTCTCAAGGAGGTTTTTTATTGATTTTTCTTTGTCGAGAAGCATCTTCAAGTCAACTTTGCAAGAGTTCCTATAATCTTTACTTGCATTATCTTTTTATCTTTTGTTTTCGCTAGTCATGTTACTTACGTTATTCGTTGTGGTTTTCAGTTGATTATTTGTTTAAGTATTTATTTGCTTTTGTATTCTAGTCTGTAAGATTGTTTAATCATAGACTGAATAAATTATACATACATACATAACCCTGATATGTATACGATAAGCGATAGCACAATGGCTACTTCGTGAAAATCAACGGCAGCTCTTTTAGTTTGATTTCGATGGCCGTACGGTGAGGAAGTGTCGCACGCGCGCTTAAAACAGAGTACCAAAGAGTGCGTGTGACACGTGTTCACCGTTCAAGCATTGAAATCAAACTAAATAAATAATTGATTTTGCTTTCGTGCTCTCTACGCGTTCGTGTTTACTAACACATTCTCAATTTGGTAACCGTGTAAATGTAGTGGTGCCCACCGCTGTTTATGATAGAGATCCAATTTTATGTATTTGGCCTGTTGCTAACACCGAACCTTTACGAACCTTTTCGAACCTTTTCGAGCCTTTTCGAACCTATTTTGACAAATATCCGTTACGGTTTTTTTGATTTAGTCGCCAAGCCCGCGATAAAATCTATGCAATAGCTTGAAAAGTTGCTAATAAAATAGGAGTCATGCAGAGAACAACTAAATTCATTCAAAAAAAGTACAGAATAATTTTATATAAATCAGTTAAAGAACCGCAATTCGTGTACTGCCCGTCCATTCTATTCATAATATCGGATAAAGAAGTAAACAAGCTCCAAAAGCTTCAAAATAGATGCATGAGATTTATTCTTCAGAAACCTAGAGATACACGAACGGCTGACGCGTTGAAGACTTTAGACTAGTTAAGTGTGAAACAAAAGATTTTTTTCCACTCCATGAAATTCATATTTAATATCAAACATGGAAATATACCTGAGTATTTAAATAAAAATATAGCATTAGTTGAGCAAACTAACAACATAAATACGAGGAACAAACAAAATTTCAAATTGCCGTTTTTTAGAACTGAAATTGATCAACAAAACATTTTCTACAAGGGTCTGAAAAGTTACAATGATCTGCCTATGGATATAAAAAGTTACAACCAAATAACAGTATTTAAAACAAAATTTTATGAATATTGTAAAACCTTAGCTATAAGATAAAAAAACTGTAATATATTCTAATTTACGAATTGGGCTTCTGGCCGTAGTAAATAAATGATCTAATCTATATCCCTTATTTGGGGGTCGCCGGGATCGAGCTGTCTTATAAGGTCACGTTCTCTCGCTAAACTTGCGGCCTCTGCCGGGAAGTGGGATCGAATTTCGGGAATTTTACCGGCGGGAATGAAACGAGCCGAGGCGGATTCAATGACCTTGCGGAAAGTGTAGTGTGATGTAGTGCCAGCCAACTAAAAATAAAAGTAAAAACTGAAATAGCTGGCATCACCCCCACATGCACCATGCATGTATGCACTTGGCATTACTGGATGAGAGTCGAATGACGGAGAATTCTGATTGGCTGAATCCTCCGTTAGTCGACTCTATCAGGCCATCGCATCATACGATTTTCCCGTTATGCACTTTTGCATACCGGCAAAGCTGCTTTTGAAGCGTCAGCATTTTTTCAACAGTTTTCAGTTCGGATTGAGCCGGCACACAATGTAAGCGTTTTACACGCGAGTGCGACTTGTCGCGAATGGACGAAGTAACAAACGTGAAATTATGTTAAGTGAATTTTAACTAACTTTACATCATTTTAGTTATTCTAATTAATAGAAATTCGGATATAAATAAATAAACTAAATTGTGTGCGTGTTTCCATAACTAAAGGAATTTTACAGGCGGTGATAAAAATATACCGCTGGTGCAGCAATTGATTTATTTTTCCTATTAAAGTATACAGGCGGTGATATAAGAAATGCCGCCAAAGCGGCAAACGATAAACAGTTTATTTGACCAATCGGGCGGTGCTAAAAATATGCCGCCGGTGCAGCAGGGGGCTGTAAAACCCAACAATTAAGTGGCCTCCAATGCCACTTTACATGGCGACCGTGAACGCGGCAGAAAGAAAAAATTCAAAAATTTTGAAAAACAGTACAGTGTTGAAAAAAAGAACTATATGAAAAGTGCGTGGCAGGTGCATGACAATAAATTCATGTTATACTGCGATTTAAAATTTTCACCTGAACATGATATTGGAATCATGTTTTAAGTCAAAAAGTGAATATACAAAAACAATACAAACTAAACTAGATAAAATTTTTAAAACTAAATTAAATTTGTAAAACCCAAAATACAAGCAGTTTATAACTATGCGTAAAATTGAATTTTAACTCAATCGAAACATTAATTACCCACACTACAATTTCCCAAAAAAAAAAAAACAATTTTGATTTATAGACATATAATGCTGGTGTGTACAGCCTGTTAAAAAGCAAACCACATGGTATGGTTAACGGCACATAATCACGCCAGAAACCATATAACGGAAATGAAGTAACGGCACTAAAGCCGTAAAATCACCTGTAAAACATAAAATAGCGGCAGTAAAGCCAAAAAATCATCTTTAAAGCATTAATAAGCGCAATAAAATAACGGCACTTAAGCAAAATCAGCGTATATCACGGTAGCAGCAGAAGAGGAAAAAGGAAGACGGAACAGTAGGCAGAGCAGCGGCAGCATAGCAATTCAGAGGAGCGCAATAAAGTTCAGTCATGTAAAGGTTTATTTTAATATATGTATGCATGTATATCGAATTGATTTTGCCATTAAAATAAAAAAAAAAAATTCACTTTAATAACCTTCTGAATTCTACACTTTACAAAAAAGTTACCATTATTTAATTACAATTTCCGATATTATTGAAATCGAAATATAAATTTAAACAATTTCGTGTAACTTCATTTAGCTAAATAATATTTTAAATAATTTCATATTAAAACGAAATATTCTAAACTTCTGTTTTTCCAAGTCAAAAAGTTGCAATAATTTTTCGTATTTTTCGTAATTTCACAGTTAAGATATTCATAAACAGTTCTCTCAACGCTTATAAAATTGGTTTTTGGGAAAATTAAAATGTATGAAACATTATTATATAAAATTAACGCTATTATATTATTATCACAGCAAATCTGTTTCTAAGCCTCTTTAAATCAAAAAAATTTATTATTTTTATAGTAAAATCGTCCTCTGACATGCCAGGAAATGAAATTTTTGCCTTCATATACAAAAACTGAATTTAACTTGGAAACAATAAAATATTTTCATTCATTTCGTTTGATTGCTATAGGAATTATAGAAACATTTTGGAAATTTTATTAAAAGCGGTGCGTCCGTGATATAATATACGTTATACTTTTCATACCTTCAATATAAAGAGATGTGGTCGTAAACATCGCCGTATATTCGGAAAAATTTTGGTTAGGCTTGTGAAAACAAGTGCGGGTTTTTTATATTTTTTTTCCAATAGTCCGAAAAAAAATATATCAGCCTGTTTCGGTTTTTCACAAAATAAAAGAAAACCGGAACACGCTTGCCTATTTCCTTTTACAAAGCCCATTCTGGGGGGCGGGAAACCACAGACCAAGTGTCCTTTTTAGGACAGCCTGTCCATTGGTTAGCTAGCGGGGCTAACCTAGTGGGGGACAGTCGGTAAGTCCGACTAAGTTCGGAACGGAAGGGGGGTAGGCATTTCTCTAGCCTATAATTTAGAGAAAATCCGCAGACCGGATGTTCCTTTGTTTTCAAAAAAAAAAAAAACAAATTATATAATTTTCTCAACCAGACTTACCATTTTATAAAATTTATACCAATACTCGGATTTACAAAATATTTACCTGATTTACAACATTTTTTTCTTTTAAAATAATTTTCAATAAAATTACCCTGTTTCAAACACATGTCCGATTCTTTCCAGCGATAAATCAAGCTCTAAAGGAAGGTGTTCACTAGCTCGTCAAGAAGATTTAATGACTCAGATATCGTAGAAAATAATAATTCAAATTTTCAGTCAGTAACTAATATTATAAACACTCAGCCTTCAGCAAATTCGTCTAAAAATTCAGACAACCTACTAACTAGCACTTCCAATTTTCAGTCAGGAGCTGACTTTTCCAATTCTCACTCTACTTCAAATTCTTCTACTTTGCCTTCAACAAATAATTCTTCAGATTTACAATCGAATAACAATATTTCAATCATGTCAACCTCAGAACAGAAAAAGGTGTTCATTACCAGTTGCGCCTCAATTATTAGGGACAACTACAGCGGCGATCCACTGGCATTAGAATCTTTTATCGACAAAATAAAATTAATTGAAGTCTTCTCAGATGAAAATTTAAATAGCACTTTTATTGCATTTTTGAAATCCAAACTTGAGGGAAAAGCACGCAAAGCATTACCAACCGTAATAAATTCAGTCGATGACATAAAGACTGCCTTGAGAAATAGAATAAAACCCGACAACTCGAAAGTTGTTTCTGGTAAAATCGCGTCTTTACATGTCATCAATAATAACTACTCAGACTTTGCTAAGCTCGTTGAAGAACTATCCGACGCATTGGAACATTCTTTGATTATTGAAGGTATGACACAAGCCAAGACACATTAAATGGCCGTAGAGCAAACAGTGAATGTGTGCAGGTTGAACACTCGTTCAGAATTGGTCAAATCTATCCTGGCTTCAACTACCTTCAGTGATTCAAAAGACGTAGTTGCAAAAATGATTGTTGAACGTAATAATGAAGTTAAAGAAAGACAAGTACTAGCATTCCGTACTCGTGGTAATTGGCAAAGTAGCTTTCGAAGAAATTATAGAGGTAATAATTTCAATAGTAGGTACAACAATCCAAATGCAAGATTCAACAATAACAATAGAAATAACTACAACAATAATAATTACGGGTACAATAATTCTAATAGAGGTAATAATGACAGATATAGCACTAATAGAAACAATCAGCCTAGTAGTAGTAACAATAATGCTAATAATAATAATAGACGTTCAAATTCGCGAAGTAATGCCAATGTACGCGCTTTAAACGTGAACGACCCTCAGGAGCGAACACTGGGGGATCAGGATCACGATTTAGACAATTAGCCGAATCTTCTTCAAAAATTTTAAAATCCATCTACTGCTTGAACCTTAATTATTCAGATTTTATTGAACTTCAATGTAGCGATTCCTACAAACCGTGTACTTTTCAGTAGATTCTCAAGCAGATATTTCTTTAATCAAAATTTCAAGTTTACCTCAAAATTGTAACTTTAGTAGTAATGAAATTATTACTATAACAGGCGTAACAGCAGAAAAAATTTCAACTTTTAGGGACCTTAAAAACCAAATTAATTGCATATAAATTTTTAATACCGCATACTTTACATGTAGTTAACGACGATTTCAATATACCTTCAGACGGAATACTCGGCAAAGACTTTTTAAAATTAAATAATTGCATTATTAATTATGCAAGCGATAGCATAACTATTAATACCGGATTAGATAACGCAAATATACCAATTTTACACGGCACAAGTACCGATTCTTTAGTTATTCCTCCGAGATGTGAAGTTTATCGGTTATTTAAATTACCAAAATGCGATAATCCTGTTTTTGTAGACTCGCAAGAAATCTGTAGTGGTTTTTTTACGGCAAAGTGCATTGTTGACACAAATAATCCAGTTCTAAAAATTTTAAATATTACTGACGAAGTAAAACATGTCAACAATTGCAACATCGTAACGGAAGATATCACCAACTACAATGTCTACAAAATCAATGAAACTTCAAAAGATCAAAAACGCTTTGAGGAATTAACGAAAATTTTGAAAAATCAAATGCCGGGTTATGCTCAAAAACAATTACTAGATTTATGCTTAAAATATGCCGATGTATTCGCTTTAAAAACTGATCGTATGACTTTAAATAATTTTTACGAACAAAAGCTACGTTTAACTGATAAAAATCCAGTCTATATAAAAAATTATCGTTTACCATATACACAACGTGAAGAAATTAATAAACAAGTCGAAAATTTATTGCGAAATGATTTAATAGAACCCAGCTTTTCTAATTATAACAGTCCTTTAATTTTGGTGACGAAAAAAGATCCTTCAGGCCAAAAGTCTTATCGTATGTGCGTTGATTTCAGAGCAGTCAACAAAAAGCTTATCGCAAACAAATTTCCGTTTGCACGCGTAGACGACATACTCGACAATCTTAGCAGAGCCAAATACTTTTCAACTTTAGATCATTTTTCTGGTTTTCACCAAATACCACTTCATGTCAATTCTAGTACAGATCGAGGAGCTTTTCGTTGGAAAGTTTTACCTTTCCGTTTAAATATAGCACCAAACTCTTTTTCACGTATGATGTCATTGCATTTTCAGGCATTTCGCCAAATTAAGCTTTTATGTACATTGACGATGTTATCGTCATCGGTTGTAGCGAGACACATCACCTCAAAAATTTAGAAAAAGTTTTCGAAACTTGTAGAAAATTCAATTTAAAGTTAAATCCCAACAAATGTAATTTTCTTCGTTCTGATGTAACTTTTTTAGGCCATAAATGCACCTCAAAAGGCCTGCTGCCAGATGACTCAAAAATAGACGCAATTAAAAAATACACTAAGCCTAAAGACAAGGACGCTGTTAGGCGATTCGTTGCATTTGCAAATTATTACAGGCGTTTTATACCTAACTTTGCGTCACTGGCAGCCCCTTTAAATCGCCTAATCGAAAAAAAGTTGAATTTGTTTGGGATGATGCTTGCGAAAATGCTTTCGAAAAATTAAGATTATCATTAATGTCTCCTCAACTATTACAATACCCTGATTTTTCAAAAGAATTTATTATCACTGTAGATGCATCTAAGAGTGGTTGTGGCGCTATATTCAGCCAAAAACATGAAGATAATGATTTACCGATTTGCTCATAGAATTAGAACTTTTAGCAATACATTTTGCTATAAAACATTTTCGGCCGTATGTTTACGGTACACATTTCACGGTAAAATCAGACCATAGACCATTAGTTTATCTATTTAAAATGAAAGATCCTTCCTCGAAACTCTCTAGAATCAGATTAGATTTATCAGAATACAATTTTACAATTGAATATATTAAAGGAAAATCGAATGTCGTGGATGATGCTCTTTCGCGTATAAGTATAGACGAGATTAAAGATTCGACAAAACACGTTTTAGCCGTTAAAACGCGATCACAGACTAAACAAGAATTACAAAACGAAAAAATAAGTTTAAATGATACGACTTCTAATGATAATAAGGTACAAGTTTATGATAAATTTTCATACGATTTTTCAAAAGATACCGCGAGTAAAATCAAATATACAATATAATAAAAATAAGGAGATCTCCAATTTACAAATTTATGCGCATTTAAAACATAAAAAATATAATTTACTTAATCTCGTGACTATTAACGAAATAGCGAATTTAGATGAGTTACTTTCGAGGCTGGAAAAAGCAGCCGACAATCACAATATTAAACAATTAGAATGGCCAAAAAATGATATATTTTTCAATAATTTTTTAATTACGAATTTTAAAATCCGCGGAAATGAAATTTTAAAATCATTACAAATAATATTGACGGACCCTGTAGAGACGTAACAGACAATGAACAGAAACAAAAACTTATGACAATTTATCACGAAGACCCACTGTTAGGAGGTCATTGCGGAACAAAAAGGTTATATGCCAAATTAAGAACTAAATATTACTGGAAAAACATGACACGTGATATAGCGAAATTTGTGAAAAATTGCAATAAATGTCTTTTAAATAAAGTGAGACGAAAAACAAAAGAAAATCTTGTCCTTACTCTGTAAAGTGGCATGCTGATGCCACTCAACTTTGGGCTTGCAGCCCCCAGCGCACCGACACACACCCGCAATAAAACTATTTTTAATTTCTTTCTGTTTAGTTTGTTTTATTTAAAATTTCTTTAGTTATCGTTTCTTAAGTTAAACACACACTCTTTTCTTTCTTTAGTCAATTATAACAAAACCCACTTTTACTTGTAATTTCTTTTTGTTCAAACTATTTTCAATATTTCACTTATTTCTTTAATGCGCGCTTAAGTGACGCGTTCACCGGCTCATTTCAAACTGAAAACTGTAGAAAAAATACTGACGCTTCAAAGCGGCCCTGCCGCTATGCCAAAAGTGCATAGCGGTAAAATCGCATGATGCAGTGGCGTGATAGAGTCGAGTAACGGAAGATTCAGCCAATCAGAATTCTCTCCGTCATTCGACTCTCTCACCCAGTAACACCAAGTGCATACATGCATGGTTGCATGTGGGGGTGATGCCAGCTATTTTAGTTTTTAGTTTTATTTTAGTTTTTGGTTGGCTGGCACTACATGACGCTACATCATCCCCCTTTGGAAAAGAAGAATTTGGCAAGGTGATCAGTCTTGCCACATTCTTCTTTAGGCTATATCAAAAAGAGTTAAAATTGAAATTTGCAAAAAGAAGAAAAGGAAAAGTTAATTTTTAGATTTTGATAATTTAGTTTAGTTTGAAGTGAGCCGATATTTTATCTTGTATGGTAAGCTTATTGTATAAGCTACTACTATTACTACTACTTAACGTAAGTAAGTTGCTATCTTTTTATATTATTTAGGTGACATATGTTTAGTAAATTAGCTCGTATCGAAATTAACATAAATTTTTTTTTTTTTTATTTTTTTTTTTTTGTGTTACATTCCTTGGCGCATTTTTAAAATATATTCATATTTAAAGATTAATTAGTAAAATTTAAAAGTACTATAAATTTTAATAAAATTTTTGGATACGGTTTTTATGTACAGTTTTTTCAATTTTATTAATTTCATCATAAATTGTTAGATTTGGTCCGTCGATATTATTTATTATGTAGGGACCTTGATATATATTTCTATGTTTATTTCTCGGTTCTGTTTCTACTAAAACCCTATCATTAATTTTAATTTCTAAAGGCTTAGCCGTTTTATCGTATAATTCTTTATTTCTAATTTTATGTTTATTAATCAAATTTCTTGCCATTTTATGAGATTTTTGCATTCTATATTTTAGTTCTTTTGTATAATTTTCTACATTATAGATCGGATCGATTTGTTCCTTTTGTAATTCATGTGGCATTGTAGATTTTCTGCCAAATATTAATTCGAAAGGAGTAAATTTATTATCAAAAACCGAACTGCTTGTAGTATTATGTAAAAATGTAAAGTATTTCAAATATGTATCCCAATCTGAATACGTTTCATCTAGATATGCACGTAAGTATTCGTTAAAGACTCTATGGTTTCTTTCAACAGTACCAACAGTTTCGTGGTGATAAGCTGTTGAGAAATCATGATTAATTTTTAAAAGTTTTGTTAATTCCGAGAATAATTCATTTTTGTATTCCGTCCCTAAATCGGATCTAATGGCTTTCATTGTACCATATGTTAGTATAAAGGTTTCAAAAATAGCACATGCGATAGTTTTTGCTGATTTATCTGGTACAGCTACTGTTACCAGATATTTAGAAAAGTCACAAATCATAGTAACAGCGAACTTGTTACCATAGTTTGATTCTGGAAGTGGACCTATTGTGTCGATAATCACTATGTCAAATGGTTTGCAGGGTGTTGGAGTAAGGACAAGATTTTCTTTTGTTTTTGGTCTCACTTTATTTAAAAGACATTTATTGCAATTTTTCACGAATTTCGCTATATCACGTGTCATGTTTTTCCAGTAATATTTAGTTCTTAATTTGGCATATAACCTTTTTGTTCCGCAATGACCTCCTAACAGTGGATCTTCGTGATAAATTGTTATAAGTTGTTGCTTCTGTTCAATGTCTGTTACGGTCTCTACAGGGTCCGTCAATATTATTTGTAATGATTTTAAAATTTCATTTCCGCGGATTTTAAAATTCGTAATTGAAAAATTATTGAAAAATATATCATTTTTTGGCCATTCTAATTGTTTAATATTGTGATTGTCGGCTGCTTTTTCCAGCCTCGAAAGTAACTCATCTAAATTCGTTATTTCGTTAGCAGTCACGATATTAAGTAAATTATATTTTTTATGTTTTAAATGCGCATAAATTTGTAAATTGGAGATCTCCTTATGTTTATTATATTGTATTGTTGATTTTACTCGCGGTATCTTTTTTGAAAAATCGTGTGAAAATTTATCATAAACTTGTACTTTATTATCGTTAGAGGTCGTATCATTTAAACTTATTTTTTCATTTTGTAATTCTTGTTGTTTAGTTTGTGATCGCGTTTTAACGGCTAAACCGTGTTTTGTCGAATCTTTAATCTCGTCTATACTTATACGCGAAAGAGCATCAGCCACAACATTCGATTTTCCTTTAATATATTCAATTGTAAAATTGTATTCTGATAAATCTAATCTGATTCTAGAGAGTTTCGAAGAAGGATCTTTCATATTGAATAGATAAACTAATGGTCTATGGTCTGATTTTACCGTGAAATGTGTACCGTAGACATACGGCCGAAAATGTTTTATAGCAAAATGTATTGCTAAAAGTTCTAATTCTATGATTGCCTTTTTCTGTTCGGCTTTATTGAAAGATTTTGATGCAAAGCAAATCGGTAAGTCATTATCTCCATGCTTTTGGCTTAATATAGCGCCACAACCACTCTTAGATGCATCTACAGTGATAATAAATTCTTTTGAAAAATCAGGGTATTGTAATAATTGAGGAGACATTAATGATAATCTTAATTTTTCGAAAGCATTTTCGCAAGCATCATCCCAAACAAATTCAACTTTTTTTCGATTTAGACGATTTAAAGGGGCTGCCAGTGACGCAAAGTTTGGTATAAAACGCCTATAATAATTTGCAAATGCAACGAATCGCCTAACAGCGTCTTTGTCTTTTGGCTTAGTGTATTTTTTAATTGCGTCTATTTTTGAGTCATCTGGCAGCAGGCCGTTGGAGGTGCATTTATGGCCTAAAAAAGTTACTTCAGAACGAAGGAAATTGCATTTGTTGGGATTTAACTTTAAATTGAATTTTCTACAAGTTTCGAAAACTTTTTCTAAATTTTTGAGGTGAAGTGTCTCGCTACATCCGATGACGATAACATCGTCAATGTACATAAAAGCTTGATTTGGCGAAATGCCTGAAAATGCTAATGACATCATACGTGAAAAAGAGTTTGGTGCTATATTTAAACCGAAAGGTAAAACTTTCCAACGAAAAGCTCCTCGATCTGTACTGAAAGATGTAACGTCTCTAGAATTAACATGAAGTGGTATTTGGTGAAAACCAGAAAAAAGATCTAAAGTCGAAAAATATTTGGCTCTTCCAAGATTGTCGAGTATGTCGTCTACGCGTGCCAACGGAAATTTGTCTGCGATAAGCTTTTTGTTGACTGCTCTGAAATCAACGCACATACGGTAAGACTTTTGGCCTGTAGGATCCTTTTTCGGCACCAAAATTAAAGGGCTGTTATAATTAGAAAAGCTGGGTTCTATTAAATCATTTCGCATTAAATTTTCGACTTGTTTATTAATTTCTTCACGTTGTGTATATGGTAAACGATAATTTTTTATATAGACTGGATTTTTATCAGTTAAACGTAGCTTTTGTTCGTAAAAGTTATTTAAAGTCATACGATCAGTTTTTAAAGCGAATACATCGGCATATTTTAAGCATAAATCTAGTAATTGTTTTTGAGCATAACCCGGCATTTGATTTTTCAAAATTTTCGTTAATTCCTCTAAGCGTTTTTGATCTTTTGAAGTTTCACTGATTTTGTAGACATTGTAGTTGGTGATATCTTCCGTTACGATATTGCAATTGTTGACATGTTTTACTTCGTCAGTAATATTTAAAATTTTTATAACTGGATTATTTGTGTCAACAATGCACTTTGCCGTAAAAACACCATTACAGATTTCTTGCGAGTCTACAAAAACAGGATTATCGCATTTTGGTAATTTAAATAACCGATAAACTTCACATCTCGGAGGAATAACTAAAGAATCGGTACTTGTGCCGTGTAAAATTGGTATATTTGCGTTATCTAATCCGGTATTAATAGTTATGCTATCGCTCGCGTAATTAATAATGCATTTATTTAATTTTAAAAAGTCTTTGCCGAGTATTCCGTCTGAAGGTATATTGAAATCGTCGTTAACTACATGTAAAGTATGCGGTATTAAAAATTTATATGCAATTAAGTTGGTTTTTAAGGTTCCTAAAGTTGAAATTGTTTCAGGCGTTACGCCTGTTATATTGGTTATTTCGTTAGTATTAAAGTTACAACTTTGAGATAAACTTGAAATTTTGATTAAAGAAATATCTGCTTGAGAATCTACTAGAAAAGTACATGGTTTGTAGGAATCGCTACATTGAAGTTCAATAAAATCTGAATAATTAAGGTTCAAGCAGTAGATGGATTTTAATATTTTTGAAGAAGATTCGTTTAATTGTCTAAATCGTGATCCCGATCCCCCAGTGTTCGCTCCTGAGGGTCGTTCACGTTTAAAGAGCGTACATTGGCATTACTTCGCGAATTTGAACGTCTATTATTATTAGCCATATTGTTACTACTACTAGGCTGATTGTTTCTATTAGTGCTATATCTGTCATTATTACCTCTATTAGAATTATTGTACCCGTAATTATTATTGTTGTAATTATTTCTATTTTTATTGTTGAATCTCGCATTTGGATTGTTGTATCTATTATTGAAATTATTACCTCTATAATTTCCTCGAAAACTATTTTGCCAATTACCACGAGTACGGAATGCTAGTACTTGTCTTTCTTTTACCTCATTATTACGTTCGACTATCATTTTTGCAACTACGTCTTTTGAATCACTGAAGGTAGTTGAAGCCAGGATGGATTTGACCAATTCTGAACGAGTGTTCAACCTGCACACATTCACTGTTTGCTCTACGGCCATTTCATGTGCCTTGGCTTGTGTCATACCTTCAATAATCAAAGAACGTTCCAATGCGTCGGATAGTTTTTCAACGCGCTTAGCAAAGTCTGAGTAGTTATTATTGATGACATGTAAAGACGCGATTTTACCAGAAACAACTTTCGAGTTGTCGGGTTTTATTCTATTTCTCAAGGCAGTCTTTATGTCATCGACTGAATTTATTACGGTTGGTAATGCTTCGCGTGCTTTTCCCTCAAGTTTGGATTTCAAAAATGCAATAAAAGTACTATTTAAATTTTCATCTGAGAAGACTTCAATTAATTTTATTTTGTCGATAAAAGATTCTAATGCCAGTGGATCGCCGCTGTAGTTGTCCCTAATAATTGAGGCGCAACTGGTAATGAACACCTTTTTCTGTTCTGAGGTTGCCATGATTGAAATATTGTTATTCGATTGTAAATCTGAAGAATTGTTTGTTGAAGGCAAATTAGAAGAATTTGAAGTAGAGTGAGAATTGGAAAAGTCAGTTCCTGACTGAAAATTGGAAGTGCTAGTTAGTAGGTTGTCTGAATTATTAGACGAATTTGCTGAAGGCTGAGTGTTTATAATATTAGTTACTGACTGAAAATTTGAAGTATTATTTTCTGCGATATCTGAGTCATTAAATCCTAAAAAATCTTCATGACGAGCTAGTGAACACCTTCCTTTAGGGCTTGATTTATCGCTGGAATTGCCCTCAGAATCGGACATGTGTTTGAAACAGGGTATTTTTATTGAAAATTATTTTAAAAGAGAAAAAAAATTTTGTAAATCAGGTAAGAATTTTGTAAATATTATTTGAAAATCCGGTTAATATTTGTCGCGTGTATTTTATAAAATGGTAAGTCTGGTTAAGAAAATTATATAATTAGTTTTTTTTTTTTTTTTTTGAAAACAAAGGAACATCTGGTCCGCGGATTTTCTCTAAATTATAGGCTAGAGAAATGCCTACCCCCCTTCCGTGCCGAACTTAGTCGGACTTACCGACTGTCCCCCACTAGGTTAGCCCCGCTAGCTAACCAATGGACAGGCTGTCCTAAAAAGGACACTTGGTCTGTGGTTTCTCGCCCCCCAGAATGGGCTTTGCAAAAGGAAATAGGCAAGCGTGTTCCGGTTTTTCGAAATTTATTTAGTGAAAACCGAAACAGGCTGGTATATTTTTTTTTCGGACCATTGGAAAAAAATATAAAAAAAACCGCACTTGTTTTCACAAGCCTAACCAAAATTTTTCCGAATATACGGCGATGTTTACATCGCTTTATATTGAAGGTATGAAAAGTATGACGTATATTATATCACGGACGCACCGCTTTTAATAAAATTTCCAAAATGTTTCTATAATTCCTATAGCAATCGAACGGAATGAATGCAAATATTTTATTGTTTCCAAGTTAAATTCAATTTTTGTATATGAAGGCAAAAATTTCATTTCCTGGCCTATCAGAGGACGATTTTATTATAAAAATAATAATTTTTTTTTTTGATTTAAAGAGGCTTACAAACCGATTTGCTGTGATAATAATGTTTCATATATTTTAATTTTCCCAAAAAAAACAATTTTATAAGCGTTGGGAGAACTGTTTATGAATATCTTAACTGTGAAATTACGAAAAATACGAAAAACTATTGCAACTTTTTGACTTGGAAAAACAGAAGTTTAGAATTTTTAGTTTTAATATGAAATTATTTAAAATGTTATTTAGCTAAATGAAGTTACATGAAATTGTTTAATTTATATATTTCGATTTCAATAATATCTGAAATTGTAATTAAATAATGGTAACTTTTTTGTAAAGTGTAGAATTCAGAAAGTTATTAAAGCGAAAATTAAAGTGAAAATCAATTCGATATACATACATACATATATTAAAATAAACCTTTATGCATACATACATGTGTACATGACTGTACTTTATTGCGCTCCTCTGAATTGCTATGCTGCGGCTGCTCTGCCTGCTGTTCCGCCTTCCTTTTTCCTCTTCTGCTGCTACCGTGATATACGCTGATTTTGCTTAAGTGCCGTTATTTAATTGCGCTTATTAATGCTTTAAAGATGATTTTTCGGCTTTACTGCCGCTGTTTTATGTTTTACAGGTGATTTTACGGCTTTAGTGCCGTTATTTTATGAGACTGACTTTTTGAGCGGCTGTACGCACCAGCACATAAAAATATGTACATATATCGTTAAAAATTATAAATTTTTTCAATTCAAAGTTTTGGTTTTATAGAAAAATGCTTTTTTCGTTAAGTTGCCTTTTTAAATATTAAGTTGAAATTGTCTTGATTGCATTGTTTAGTAAAATTTTAGATTCTTGATTTTTTTTTTTTTTTTTTTTTTTTTTTTTTTGGTCTAAGTTTTACATATATATATGTTGTAGAAAATTAAAGTTTCGTAAATTTCGTCTCACATTTTTTGATTTTAATTTGTACTCGGAATTTTTTTTAGGATTTATGGATTTTTCATATATATATATTTTTTTCTTCAGTTTTTATAATTTTTTGTAATTTTTACTTTTGTACTTTTCTTTTGTATTTTTCTTTAGTATATTTTTGTATTTTTGTTTATTTCAATTTCAGCTACATTTTTTGTAGATTTTAATTTAACGCGTCGGTTTGTTAATTTACCCATTTTTCAATTGCTCTTTGTGTTTGCAATTGTATTTTGATGTGATCTTATAATTTCTAAGTGTATTAAACTATGAATATTTGTATTTAAACAAGTTCATATCACCATCACTGACATCCTCCTCTCGACGCTTTTTGCGTGCGCTTACAGTCATGTGATGCGACATCATCTTCACTTTGTTCACTGTAACGTGGACGCTTTTTATTACGTGAACCACGCCGTTTACGCTTTGGACTACTATGATCGCTTCCTCTGTGTCGATCTGAGCGCGCTCTTTGATGCTGACGCATCCGCTCCACTTCATAATCTTCATCATCACCGTCACATAGGAACGAATCGTCACGGTCGCCATGTAAAGTGGCATGCTGATGCCACTCAACTTTGGGCTTGCAGCCCCCAGCGCACCCACACACACCCGCAATAAAACTATTTTTAATTTCTTTCTGTTTAGTTTGTTTTATTTAAAATTTCTTTAGTTATTGTTTCTTAAGTTAAACACACACTCTTTTCTTTCTTTAGTCAATTATAACAAAACCCACTTTTACTTGTAATTTCTTTTTGTTCAAACTATTTTCAATATTTCACTTATTTCTTTAATGCGCGCTTAAGTGACGCGTTCACCGGCTCATTTCAAACTGAAAACTGTAGAAAAAATACTGACGCTTCAAAGCGGCCCTGCCGCTATGCCAAAAGTGCATAGCGGTAAAATCGCATGATGCAGTGGCGTGATAGAGTCGAGTAACGGAAGATTCAGCCAATCAGAATTCTCTCCGTCATTCGACTCTCTCACCCAGTAACACCAAGTGCATACATGCATGGTTGCATGTGGGGGTGATGCCAGCTATTTTAGTTTTTAGTTTTATTTTAGTTTTTAGTTGGCTGGCACTACATGACGCTACAACTCCAACACTCTGTAAACCATTTGACATAGTGATTATCGACACAATAGGTCCACTTCCAGAATCAAACTATGGTAACAAGTTCGCTGTTACTATGATTTGTGACTTTTCTAAATACCTGGTAACAGTAGCTGTACCAGATAAATCAGCAAAAACTATCGCATGTGCTATTTTTGAAACCTTTATACTAACATATGGTACAATGAGAGCCATTAGATCCGATTTAGGGACGGAATACAAAAATGAATTATTCTCGGAATTAACAAAACTTTTAAAAATTAATCATGATTTCTCAACAGCTTATCACCACGAAACTGTTGGTATTGTTGAAAGAAACCATAGAGTCTTTAACGAATATTTACGTGCATATCTAGACGAAACGTTTTCAGATTGGGATACGTATTTGAAATATTTTACATTTTTACTTAATACTACAAGTAGTTCGGTTTTCGATAATAAATTTATTCCTTTCGAATTAATATTTGGCAGAAAATCTACAATGCCACATGAATTACAAAAGGAACAAATCGACCCGATTTATAATATAGAAAATTATACAAAAGAGCTAAAATATAGAATGCAAAAATCTCATAAAATGACAACAAATTTGATTAATAAACATAAAATTAGAAATAAATAATTATACGATAAAACGGCTAAGCCTTTAGAAATTAAAATTAATGATAGGGTTTTAGTAGAAACAGAACCGAGAAATAAACATAAAAATATATATCAAGGTCCCTACATAGTAAAGAATATTGATGGGCCAAATGTAACAATTTGTGTGTGAGATAAGTAAAGAAAACGAAAAAATTGTACACAAAAATCGAGTACAAAAAATTAATTAATTTAATAGCCTATTACTAATCATCTTTAGATATAAATATATTTTAAAAATCCGCCAATGAAGGCAAAAAAAAATGTAATAAATAAATATACATTTAATTAGGTAGATTTTACATAATAAAGAATATCCATGGACCAAATGTAAAAATTTTTGATGAAATTAATAAAATTGAAAAAACTGTACACAAAAATCGTATACAAAAAATTTATTAAATTGATAGCCGAAAATAATCCTTAAACAAAAACCTACTTTAAGAACATGCCAATGAAAGCCAAACTAAACAAACTGTTAATGTTAATTTTTAATACGGCCTAATGTACAATATTTATATGTTAAATTGAAATACTTAATAAATATATATTTTACTCAATTTAATAATAAGCATACATTTTTAAAAAATAGTAACGGCTCACTTCAAACTAAAAACATTATTTTTTACATATTTCATTTTCTTATAAATTTAAATCTTAATCCTAGTAAAACCTAAAGAAGGATGTGGCAAGACTGATCACCTTGCCAAATTCTTCTTTTCTAAAGGGGGATGATGTAGTGTCATGTAGTGCGAGCCAACTAAAAACTAAAAATAAAAGTAAAAACTGAAATAGCTGGCATCACCCCCACATGCACCATGCATGTATGCACTTGGCATTACTGGGTGAGAGAGTCGAATGACGAAGAATTCTGATTGGCTGAATCCTCCGTTAGTCGACTCTATCACGCCATCGCATCATACGATTTTCCCGTTATGCACTTTTGCATACCGGCAAAGCTGCTTTTGAAGCGTCAGCATTTTTTCAACAGTTTTCAGTTCGGATTGAGCCGGCACACAATGTAAGCGTTTTACACGCGAGTACGACTTGTCGCGAATGGACGAAGTAACAAACGGGAAATTATGTTAAGTGAATTTTAACTAACTTTACATCATTTAGTGTGCTATTCTAATTAATAGAAATGCGGATATAAATAAATAAACTAAAAACTAAATTGTGTGCGTGTTTCCATAACTAAAGGAATTTTACAGGCGGTGATAAAAATATGCCGCTGGTACAGCAATTGATTTATTTCTCCTATTAAAGTATACAGGCGGTGATATAAGAAATGCCGCCAAAGCGGCAAACGATATACAGTTTATTTAACCAATCGGGCGGTGCTAAAAATATGCCGCCGGTGCAGCATGTGGCTGTAAAACCCAACAATTAAGTGGCCTCCAATGCCACTTTACAAAAGCACGCTCCCCTTGGCGGGCATCAGTTGAGATCGGGAGGGCAGCAAAGCGGTTGTAAATGATTTGTATTCGTCCCACTTTCCTTTTTTAAAGTTAATGAAAGTGAGTTTTTCTGCGACGATGAAGTCGGCGGGACGCTCGAACGAAATAAGTATATGCAGGTGGTCGGATGCCAATGTTACCATCGGCTGCCAGTTGACGCAGTTTACGAGTCCTGCGCTCACGATTGATATATCCGGCGAACTGTGACAGCTTCCTACCATACGTGTAGGGGCGTGTCCGTTTATAGTGCATAACGTCGTTTCTTCTATTTGATCCGCTAACATCTCACCCCTACTGTCCATCCGCAAGTTTGAATGCCATAGATCGTGATGGGCATTAAAATCGCCTAAGATAATGCGATTGTTTCCAGTGAGTACGCCGCTGATATCAAGGCGGTATCCACTGCGGCAACAGGTGGCAGGAGGGATGTAGATGTTGATGATTTCTAGATTTGCATTGCCCGACCGGACAAATAATCCTCGACGTTCTAAGACATTGTCCCTGCGGTCGATGTCGTTGTTATTTCAACGAGTTCGGACGTGTATCTAATTAGCTCCGTGTGATATTTGTAAATAAATTGAATTTAATGGTTTATATGCAGAGTAAAACAATATTTTGATTTACTTAGACACTAGTACGTGCGAGCGAGCAATGAATTGTTTTTTAATTCAAATATACACGAAAGCTCAAAAATAAAATGTCGTGTGATAAGTGCAAATTAGCAATTAACAGAGAAACTGTAATACGGTGCGATGGTGTTTGCGGGAAGATTTTTCACCTAAATACGAAGTGTTGTGGCCTAGATGAATATGCATCTACTGTGCTAAATCAAAATAAATTGTTAAGATTTATGTGTGACGACTGCGTTACATATATATATAATATAGATTCTGCAATGCGAAACATGCAAGCAGTGATAAACAAAAATGGTGCCCTATTAGAAGAGTACAAAGGTGAATTCGAATTGGCGCTTAAACATAACGAGTATGAAATAAAAAAATTATTAGAGGCAATCGAAATTAAATTTAGCGAGAGAATAAAAGAAATGCAAAAGGTGCAAGAAAAATGTGTAGTAAATATAAGTGAAGAAAAGAAAATAAGAGATGTAGCGGAGATATTTAAGAAAGACAGAAAATAAGAAAGCACAAAAAGAAGTAAAAGAGTTAGTCGGTAAAACGAAGGCCGCTAACAAACAAATGTCATTTGCTGAAGTACTAAAAAAAGATAAGAGAGTGATGGAGTAGATATTAGAAAAGAAGTACCTTTAATAATAAAGCCTAAATCAAAACAAAACAGCAATCAACCAAAAACCGATTTAAATGAAAAAGTTGATCCAAAAGAACTGAAAATAAGCAATGTACAGTCTAGAGCAAATGGTGTGATATTAATCGAAAGTGAAAACGACACGGAAAGAAATAAAATGAAATGTGTTATCGAGGACCGTATTGGTGAAAAATATGAAGTAAAAATACCCAAAGTTATGTCTCATAGATTTGTGATATCGAGGATGAACTTTAAACATTCAGATGAAAAAATAATTGAAATGTTAAAAAAACAAAATACTTACATTGCGGATGGAAATCTGAAAGTTTTAAAACAGTATGAAACAAAAAAGCTCAATGTAATATACTACAATGCATTTATCGAAGCAGATCCGGAAACGTTCCAAAAGACTATCGCCGCCGAAAAAGTAAATATAGGTTGGGAAAAATGTAAAGTTTTGATGGCCTTGAGGTACAACAGTGCTATAAATGTAGAGGATTTAACCACAAAGCCGCACAATGTAAAAATGAAGAAATCTGTGTGAAATGTTTAGAAAAACATAGTTCAAGGGATTGCAACCGAGAATTAACAAATAAATGTATTAACTGCATACGTGCGAAAGAAAGACTAAATATCGATGTGGACATTAATCACGTAACATTTACTAAAAGTTGTCCACTATATGTGAATAAACTGGAAGCTAAAAGGAGAAAAAATTGTTAATAGCAATCAAAGTCAATAATACACTTTTATGCAAATATACAAGGACTTATAAATAATAAAGCGGAGTTAGAGCACATTATAGAAGAGCATCAATGCGATATAATAATTCTATCGGAAACTCATGTAACTGAAGACATAGAACTTAGTGAAATAAAACTACAAAATTTCAATAGTTGTCAGTGTGTATCAAGCTCTCGAAGAACAGGTGGCGTGATTATATACACGCGTAAAGAAATTAAAGCGAATATTGTAGACTGTCTAGTCAATGATATGAAAATATGGACATTAACAATAAAATGCATCGTTGATAACAACGAGCTGTACATCATGGGGCTTTATAGATCACCAAATAGCTCGGAAAGTGAATTTTGCAACACATTTCAAGATAAACTGGAAACAATAACGGAAATAAGTAAAGATTTTATAATAGCAGGCGACTTTAACATTGACTGGAGATAGTTTATACAAGCGAGAATTAGAAAAAATAACAAATGATAAGGGTATAATGTAGAAAATGAACGAGAGTACTAGAATAACTAGAAACTCTAAAACCTTGATTGATTATGTTTTAACGAATATACACAATCGAAGAGTAACAGTGCAAAATTCTCTAAAAATATCAGATCATGAGTCGATAGTTATAGAAAAACTTACTCGCGAAAGTGTAATAAAACCAAAGCACAAAGTAATTGAACAATTGCACTACAACCAGCGTGAATTTAATAGAATGCTTTTAAACAAAAATCTAAAACATAGTAACGCATATGATGTAAATGAAAACACTGTTATTCTGGAAAAGTGCATACAAGATTTGGTGGTAGCTAATACGAGAAGTAGAACGATTAGAAATAGCTCAAGTCGCAACAAATGGTTTAACTCAACGTTAAATAAGCTAAAAATAAATAAAATTAGAGTATACCAAGCTGTAAGAGTAATGGACGATACCAATTCATGGGTAATTTATAAAACTGTATGTAAAACATACAAACAAGAGATAATAAAGGCAAAAAATAAATACTTTAAGCTAAAAATCAATAGCGCAACAAATCAAAAAGAAATGTGGATAATACTTAAAAATTTAATACTTAGCAAAGATGTAAACGAAATAAGCTCTATAAATTATAAAAACGAAGAAATAAGTGATGAAAACGAAATAGCTGATAAGCTCAATAAATACTTCATTGAGAGCATAGAATTAATAGATCATTCAATTGATAAAGAAATATATATTAACAATATTGATCATTGTCCTGAAACCTTTCATTTTAAAGAAATACAAATTTGCGAACTAAAGGCAATTTGTAAAAAACTTAAGAACAAAAAGGATTGGAATAATGTGAGCCCAAAGATCATTTTGGACAACTGGAATGTGCTTGGACCTTTCTTAACAAAGTTAATAAATCATTCATTAGTGAGCGGAGTATTCCCAAATGAATGGAGGGACTCATTGGTAGTGCCAGTTGAAAAAATCGCCAAAACAAAAAAATGTGAAGAGTTTCGTCCAATAAATACTCTTAAGATATTTGAAAAAATAATGGAAAGTGTTGTGAAAAATCAACTACAAACGTACCTAGAAACTAATAATATACTGTCTCTAAACCAGTCCGGATTTCGTAAGAATCATTCATGTGAAAGTGCAATAAACTTCGTCGTAAGTGAGTGGAAGAAGCGTCCACGAAAAACAATAATAGCAGCGCTATTTCTTGATTTTAAAAGAGCATTTGAAACAATAGACAGAGGTATTCTAATAAAAAAGCTGTATATGTATGGAATAAGAGGAAAAGAGCTACTTTGGTTTAAGGACTACCTTACAAACCGTAGACAGCAAACAAAAATAAAATCCACAAAATCAAGTTTTTCATATGTGAATACAGGGGTGCCCCAAGGATCTCTTCTGGGAGCAATTCTGTTTATAATTTACATTAATGAAATAGAAAAAGTGATATCAATATCCAAAGTGGTAATGTATGCAGACGATACATTGGTATATACAGAAGCAGAAACAGTGGAAGAATGTAAACGAAAGTTAGAATGTGATATAGATGAAATTATGAAATGGCTTAAAATGAATAGGCTCAAATTGAATGAACAGAAAACAAAAGTAATGGTGATGAATACAAATAGCGAAATAAATTTAGTGATAAATAATACTAGTATTGAGCAAGTAACCAATATGAAATACTTAGGTGTAATAATAGACAATGATCTCAAATTTAACAATCACGTGGACTATTTGTGTAAAAAAGCTGCAAAAAAAATTTACTTCTTTCTGATGGGGAGTATTCTCGCCTCATTATGCAGATGGTGTTCTGGGGACATAAGAAGACAGCCCGTGGCTATTCTGAGAGCAGTATTTTGGCAGGCCTGTAGTTTCTTCCAGTGGGTGGTTTTTAGGCTTGGCGACCATATGGGTGACGCGTAGCACGTAATCGGCTGGCTAATTGCTTTGTATGCAGTCATGAGCGTTTCTTTATCTTTTCCCCAAGTACTGCCAGCGGGGGATTTGAGGATTTTGTTACGGCTCTGAATTCTCGGAACAATTGCGGCTGCGTGCTCACCAAAATGCAGATCCTGATCAAACGTCACACCCAAGATTTTGGGGTGTCGGACAGTCGGTAGCGTAGTGTCATCGACGTGGATGTTCAAAATGGTCGACATTTGGGGCGTCCATGTTGTAAATAAGGTCGCGGAAGATTTAGTCGGTGATAATGCCAGGTTTCGCGAGGCGAAAAAACTGGAGAGATCAGGGAGGTATCCGTTTATTTTATTGCATAGCGCATTGATCTTTGGGCCTGGGCCTGGGCCTGTGGCTATTTTTGTGCAGTCATCGGCGTAGGAAACGGTTGTTACTCCTTCCGGTGGTGAAGGTAGCTTAGATATGTAGAAATTAAACAAAAGTGGGGATAGGACACCACCCTGTGGCACCCCCTGTTTAATTCTCCTTGGTTTTGATGTTTCGTTTCTAAATTGCACCGATGCCTGCCGACCACCCAGATAATTTGCGGTCCACCTTTTAAGACATGGGGGAAGGGTAGACCCTTCCAGGTCCTGCAGTAACGAGCCATGGTTGACCGTATCAAAAGCTTTTGATAGGTCTAGCGCTACGAGTACTGTTCTATGGTGGAGGTATTGATTTACACCGCAATTTATCTGGGTGCTAATGGCATTTAGCGCGGTGGTAGCGCTATGGAGTTTTCTGAAGCCATGCTGATAAGGGGCTAGCTGCAAATTTGTTTGGAAATAAGGGAGCAAAATGGCTTCAAGCGTCTTTGCCACTGGCGATAGGAGAGATATCGGACGATACGACTCACCTATGTTAGCTGGTTTCCCAGGCTTTAGTAGCGGGACCACCTTGGCCATTTTCCATTTCTCAGGTATGACAAAGGTGGAAAGAGACAGATTGAAGACATGCGCTAAATATTTGAACCCCTCTTTCCCTAGGTTTTTAAGCATCGGCATGGCTATGCCGTCTCGGCCCACTGCTTTGAATGGTTTAGCACGACCAATGGCGTCCTCAACCTCTTTAGCGGTGATGGTGATTGGTGACGCGCTGAATTTGTGTTTATGTGCGCGTCTATTGGCTCTCCGTCTATCTTTGTCGACCGTAGGATGCATTATATATTGTCGGCAGAAAGCGCTCGCGCATTTTATCGCATCCGACAGCACTTTGTCGCCAAAGGCGATGGAAACTTTGTCTTTGTGCTTAGTCGGATTCGATAGGGACTTTACGGTGGACCAAAGTTTACCCACACCGGTAGAGAGGTTACAACCTTTTAGGTGCTCCTCCGATTTCGCCCGCTTGTGTTCATCTACAAGCAATCTGATGCGTTTGGTGCCCCAAGGATCTCTTCTGGGAGCAATTCTGTTTATAATTTACATAAATGAAATAGAAAAAGTGATATCAATATCCAAAGTGGTAATGTATGCAGACGATACATTGGTATATACAGAAGCAGAAACAGAGGAAGAATGTAAACGAAAGTTAGAATGTGATATAGATGAAATTATGAAATGGCTTAAAATGAATAGGCTCAAATTGAATGAACAGAAAACAAAAGTAATGGTGATGAATACAAATAGCGAAATAAATTTAGTGATAAATAATACTAGTATTGAGCAAGTAACCAATATGAAATACTTAGGTGTAATAATAGACAATGATCTCAAATTTAACAATCACGTGGACTATTTGTGTAAAAAAGCTGCAAAAAAAATTTACTTCTTTAGAAGAATAAGAAATAAATTAGACACTTTAACAGCAATAAAAATATACAATACAATCATAAAGCCACATTTTGAGTACTGTTCCACAATTCTTAACACATCTTGTAACCAATCACAAATAGGAAGAATACAGAAATTACAAAACAAATGTATGAGATCAATAATAAAATGCCACAAATACACCCCAATAAGTCGTTGAAACATTGAAATGGCTAAATATTGAGCAAAAACTGATGCTCAATACACTAATAATGATTTTTAAAATTAAACAGAAAAGGGCGCCGATGTATTTATAAAGTTGCATTCAGTATGTTAGAGATACACACCAATATGCTGTGCGGAATGCGAATGACTTTCGACTAGGATTACAGCGGACTACTGCAGCCCAAAACACATTATTATATAAGGGACTTAACATATTTTACTCGTTACCTGATTATATCAAAGGAGAGAATAATATTATGAATTTTAAACGGCTATGCATAGATGTTGTTGTTATTATTATTATTATTATTATTATTATTATTATTATTATTATTATCTACCGGACATAGTCCTCACAGATATGTAACAACTTAAACAAAAATTATCGAGATAGAAAAATATATGGTAACAATTTATAAATACGACATTATAACAAAAAAATTTTGTAAAAAATTCGCTACGGCTTAAATAAAACTACATGTAAAAACATTTATATAGTAATACGAATACTGAAACATATTAATTGAAAAGAAAGTAATCAATAACATCAGCTTTAAAATGTTCTTTACATGAGCTAAAATCGGCATGATTGCAAACAGAGTTACATAAGGAGATCATTCTGTGAATAGGTTCATTATTTCCAAAATTCGTTCTACGCGTTTGGACGTAGAAAATGTATTTGTCCCTTAGACACCTAATAGCCGCGACCGATCACAAATTGTCATCAATATCCTCTAACGGGAGTCCAAGGAAACTTGCCGTTTCAACAGGGGTGGACCATAAGGAAAGGGGTGTTAGAGGCGTTGGTTCCACATTACAATTGAAGAGATGGTTAGTGTCATGTGGGGACACATTGCAAGCGGGGCATACATTTTGTATGTCGGGGTTGATTCTGGATAGGTAAGAGTTTAACCTGTTACAGTATCCAGAACGAAGTTGAGCAAGAGTGACACGCGTTTCCCTGGGGAGTATGCGTTCCTCTTCCGCAAGTTTTGGATAATTTTCGTTAAGTACTGGATTCACCGGGCAATTCCCGGCATAAAGGTCCGACGGCTGGGTTCTCAGGTGCCGTATTTCCTCAAAATGCTTACGGAGATGACTCCTTAAGCCCCTAGGCGGTGCTGGTTCATCAATCAGATGTCTGTTGGGATGCACAGGTTTCTGGGTATTCAACAGGAACTGTTTGGTCAGCATCTCATTTTTTTTTTTTTTTTTTTTTTTCTGATGGGGAGTATTCTCGCCTCATTATGCAGATGGTGTTCTGGGGACATAAGAAGACAGCCCGTGGCGATTCTGAGAGCAGTATTTTGGCAGGCCTGTAGTTTCTTCCAGTGGGTGGTTTTTAGGCTTGGCGACCATATGGGTGACGCGTAGCACGTAATCGGCTGGCTAATTGCTTTGTATGCAGTCATGAGCGTTTCTTTATCTTTTCCCCAAGTACTGCCAGCGGGGGATTTGAGGATTTTGTTACGGCTCTGAATTCTCGGAACAATTGCGGCTGCGTGCTCACCAAAATGCAGATCCTGATCAAACGTCACACCCAAGATTTTGGGGTGTCGGACAGTCGGTAGCGTAGTGCCATCGACGTGGATGTTCAAAATGGTCGACATTTGGGGCGTCCATGTTGTAAATAAGGTCGCGGAAGATTTAGTCGGTGATAATGCCAGGTTTCGCGAGGCGAAAAAACTGGAGAGATCAGGGAGGTATCCGTTTATTTTATTGCATAGCGCATTGATCTTTGGGCCTGGGCCTGGGCCTGTGGCTATTTTTGTGCAGTCATCGGCGTAGGAAACGATTGTTACTCCTTCCGGTGGTGAAGGTAGCTTAGATATGTAGAAATTAAACAAAAGTGGGGATAGGACACCACCCTGTGGCACCCCCTGTTTAATTCTCCTTGGTTTTGATGTTTCGTTTCTAAATTGCACCGATGCCTGCCGACCACCCAGATAATTTGCGGTCCACCTTTTAAGACATGGGGGGAGGGTAGACCCTTCCAGGTCCTGCAGTAACGAGCCATGGTTGACCGTATCAAAAGCTTTTGATAGGTCTAGCGCTACGAGTACTGTTCTATGGTGGAGGTATTGATTTACACCGCAATTTATCTGGGTGCTAATGGCATTTAGCGCGGTGGTAGCGCTATGGAGTTTTCTGAAGCCATGCTGATGAGGGGCTAGCTGCAAATTTGTTTGGAAATAAGGGAGCAAAATGGCTTCAAGCGTCTTTGCCACTGGCGATAGGAGAGATATCGGACGATACGACTCACCTATGTTAGCTGGTTTCCCAGGCTTTAGTAGCGGGACCACCTTGGCCATTTTCCATTTCTCAGGTATGACAAAGGTGGAAAGAGACAGATTGAAGACATGCGCTAAATATTTGAACCCCTCTTTCCCTAGGTTTTTAAGCATCGGCATGGCTATGCCGTCTCGGCCCACTGCTTTGAATGGTTTAGCACGACCAATGGCGTCCTCAACCTCTTTAGCGGTGATGGTGATTGGTGACGCGCTGAATTTGTGTTTATGTGCGCGTCTATTGGCTCTCCGTCTATCTTTGTCGACCGTAGGATGCATTATATATTGTCGGCAGAAAGCGCTCGCGCATTTTATCGCGTCCGACAGCACTTTGTCGCCAAAGGCGATGGAAACTTTGTCTTTGTGCTTAGTCGGATTCGATAGGGACTTTACGGTGGACCAAAGTTTACCCACACCGGTAGAGAGGTTACAACCTTTTAGGTGCTCCTCCGATTTCGCCCGCTTGTGTTCATCTACAAGCAATCTGATGCGTTGGTTTATATCCCTCAAGCTGTCTTATAAGGTCACGTTCTCTCGCTAAGTTTGCGGCCTCCGCCGGGAAGTGGGGCCGGATTTCGGGAATTCCCCCGGCGGGAATGAAATGTGCCGAGGCGGATTTAATGACCCTACGGAAGGCACGCTGCCCTTGGCGGGCATCAGTCGGGATAGGGAGGGCAGCTAGGCGGCTGTCTGTAAAGGATTTATATTCTTCCCACTTTCCTTTTTTGAAGTTTATGAAAGTGCGTTTTCAGTGATGATGAAGTCGGCGTTACGCCCAAGCGAAATAAGTATGGGCAGGTGGTCGGATGCCAATGTTACCATCGGCTGCCAGTTGACGCAGTTTACGAGTCCTGCGCTCACGATTGAGATATCTGGCGAGCTGTGACAGCTTCCTACCATACGTGTGGGGGCGTCTCCGTTAATTGTGCAGAACGTCGTTTCTTCTATTTGATCCGCCAACATCTCACCCCTACTGTCCGCCCGCAAGTTTGAATGCCATAGACCATGATGGGCATTGAAATCGCCTAAGATAATGCGATTGTTGCCAGTAAGGCCCTGATATTAGGGCGGTATCCACTGGGGCAACAGGTGGCAGGAGGGATGTAGATGTTGATGATTTCTAGGTTTCCATCGCCTGACCGGACAGATAGGCCTTGACGTTCTAAGACATTGTCCCTGCGGTCGATGCCAGGATCAAATAAACAATATTGCACAGAGTGGTGTATGATAAACGTGATACCGCCTCCATTTCCGCTCTCGCGGTCTTTCCTGTGGACGTTATACCCAGAGCAGGTCTGCAATGCAGATCTTGCTGTGAGTTTAGTCTCTTGAATCGCAACAATGCGGATGTTGTGCCGCTTCATGAAATGTACCGGAGCAACTCGGGATTTTCCCGACCAAGGAGTCATTTCAGTGTGATCCCATCTAATTTGTTTCGTCCCTCCCACAAATTGTCATCCTCCCAGCAGCTCCTTGCAGCAGGAATGCTCCATATTCTCTTACTCCGGGAAGGCATCGAATCCAATCCGGGTCCGTCTCCTGATCCCGGTCCTGAGAAATGGTTTTGCTGCATCTGCCGGAAAAGAATCTTTTTAGGACGGTCATACTCTGTTCAGTGTGTCTCGTGCAAGGGATGATTGCATCGGACAGGTTGTTCTGGGCTTGATCCCAAAACCCGACGTCAACGTAACTTTTATAAATCTTTTGTGGCTCCTTGCTGTTCACGCCCAAGGGCGTCTCGTAGTCTACGTCTAAGCGCCCCTCCACTACCTGCCAGCAGCCCCGCTGCTCAGCAAGCCACAACAAGTACCCGCTGCTGCTCGCGCCCCACGGCGCCAACAACTCAAACAGCTGCTACCACTCATAACTACAATCTTCGTAGTAGAGTCGGAAGCAATGCTGAGCAACAGCCCCTGCCCCCGTCTTCTCCCCCCCCCCCCTCTTTTCCTCCAGCTATCGTGTAGGTCAGGGAAACATACTCTTAGTCCCTACCTCCGTTTGCCAGCACAGAATATATATGTTTGCGACATCCGCCCAATGCAGCTCCTGCCTTGGGT